>NC_143566.1:27931562-28586875 GCF_054136105.1 Typopeltis vanoorti | reverse complement strand
TATGTTGAAACTAAACGAAAGCATATTAAAAATCTCTAAATAACGTCCCACAGTTTTAATCACTGGCTAGTTATACTGCTAAACAAGTGTTAAAATGGAAGATTGAAATCAGCGAGCAACTTTTGGTAAAGGTGGCCCAAGCTCGGTGCTCTAATTAAGGTCATCACGCTACAAGTCAAATCATCTAACTGTAATGTCTTTTTTCCGGTAATGGGCGTAAATTCTATTGTAATTTTATACATTTTATCATTCCGATGTATTTTAATTTAATTTTATTTATTTCATTGAATTTCTCAACATAATTACCTCCGCTGTGATCGATACTAACTTATTGATGCTAACTCTTGGGATGCTACTTCCAGCAGTAGCAGAATTTGGCAACTCGCACCACAGTGCGAGAACGTTGAATAGAGTAAGGTTGACTTCATGTCATTTGAGTTTGTTCTGGGAAAAAAAAAAAATCATCACTTCAAATTAATTAACTTCAAAATAGCATTATTTCCGTAAGATATTCGTTGAAATTTATGAATTATTTCTGACATTTTAAATATTTTTTATAATTACTATAATAATGATTATTGTAATTACTATGAACCGGTTTGGTCGACGCACTGGTTACGGTGTCGCAGTGGTTTTGAAACTTTTTAAAGAGACCCATTCTTTAAAAAATGTTGCGTTCTCCAACACTGTTCATAATACAATAATGACCAATAATTTTCTTGATATATTTTAATTTATTAAAATAAATATGTTCTGAATTTTATATAAATTACAAGAGTGTGCTGAAAAGTTGCGATCATCACCATAAAGGAATTGACGTCTTCTACATCCTAAAAGAAAAAGAACAAATTATTACAATTTGATGAAACACGGGGGTTAAAGGATTTTAAGATATGTTCTTTCTTGTGGTTATATCAGTTGCTTTAATATCACTTTTGTTCTAGGTGGTGATCAGAACTTTTTAGCCCTCCCCGTATTACAGAATTATACTTCAAACCAAACCGAAAGTAAATTAACAGACATTTATTTTAAAAATATAACTTTTAAATTTATAACTTAGTCTATTAACGACAATAAAATATTTTTTTTTAAAAATAGTAATATTGACCCTTACTTCGTTCCTTTATAAAGGATCTCGCATCCCTGAGGGTCACTCCCCCAGATTGAAAACCATAGGGGGGAGGGTATCCACACTCCAACCTACAGACACTGATTTTCCCAATCTGTGCCTGCAAAGTCACAAATTGTCGTTTGTGACTTTGCAGGCATTGTCCAAAGTATTCCTGGTGAGACTTTTTACAGGGCAGTTCACCATTGCTTTCGTGACCCCCCCCCCCCCCCCATTTTATCCGGGCTCGGGACTGGCATATGACTGAGACGTATTCATGACTGTAATCCATGTGTGTTCACGGGGCTGGTTTGCCTGTTCTGGAGGACGAAAAATCCCTCACCTCCGTATAAGATCGGGTAACTCACCTTTAATCGAAAGAGACCAGATAAAGGTTCCTCACGTCACTGACGGGAATCGAACTTTAGTCTTTTCAACCAAAGGGTTTCGTCTATACTGACTGAACTACGGAGTTCCCTACAGACACTATGGGTTAGAATTCCGTGGATTACTGTATATATTGATGTTTCGGAATGTCTTTAGGTGAAAGATGAATTTCATCGCCCGGGGTGAGACTATTACCCTCTTATGAGCCTGAAGTGGCCTGAAAAGTTTCATGTTTAGTCTCCAGATAAGAATGTGCGGACTACAAAAAAAAAAAAAAAAGTAGTCCACTCACGCACTAATGTACTTGAGGATTATAACTATTTGTGAGTGGGGAACCAAATTAAAAAAAAATGGAATTAATTCGTTTTACCAATGAATGGAATTCAGACAGAAAGAAAGAAAAAAAAACCTCAATTGTTAATTGGCTTGTCCAGTAAGTGAGTTGGCCAAAACTAATTCCTCTTCTAAAATGCTGTTGTATATGAAATTTTATATTGGTTTCTAGCGGTGCTTTCCCTCAAGTGGTGATAAATGTATTTTCTGTTTAGCACCCTTTTCTTCCCTCTGCGCGCCATCTACCAGAGTTTGTCAACGTGTAGATTCATTGTTGAATTATTCAGTGTTTGGCATCTTTCTCTTTCCACTGCGATAAATGGTTGTCAAAAAGATTCTAATGGCGATGTATAAGCAGCGCGATTGTCCCTTTTTGTCGAAGTTTCCAACAGCAGTTTTTAAATAACTCGGAAGCATTTTTTTTCTCTGTATGTATATTCTTTCCAGTTATCTGGGCCAAAAAAACCCTTTAAACGCGTTCTAAAAACTCTGCGAGAGATTTTTTATCTGAAAGAATAAGACCGAGCTTTGAAAAAAAAAAGAGAAAAAAAAGTGAAATATTATATCGATGTATCAAATTGTCGTTTGTGAGTGGACCGAGATCTTACGTATTTGTTTACAGAGAAGAAATTCTGTGAGAAGAAATTGAATTAGAAAAACACTTAAAAGAAGACAGAAGTTTGGATAACGACAAGCAGACAGAAACGGGGGGAAATTAAGAAGAAAAAAATAGAAAGACAGTAAAGAAAAGTTTTGACAGAAAAAAATACACGGAGTGTTAAAGTCCTGTCATAGTTAAAAACTTAAATGTATTCAAGAAAAAAAAAATTCAGATTGTGAAATTATGAATTAATTGTTGAGTGCTGAGACGAAATAAATTTTGAGATCCATTTATCAGAAGGGATATTAAAAAAATATAAAAAAACTTTTATTAGGCTTCAGTTATACATTACTGAAAAGCTCTTATTACATTCTCTTCACCACTAGTAAGTTTATGATCACTCCCGCTGGACAGATTTTGCTGAAATTTGGGCGCAAGTTTGCTTTCAATTAGACCCTTTATGATAGGAAAATTTGGAAAATATTATACGTAAAATATGCTTTGCGAATAAAATAGAAACGTCTTTTAGTATACAGAGTAAATACGGCTCTAGTAGTTCATTTCCTCTTTTTATGATCGTCTTGAATCATTTGCAGGTTTTAAAGATTTTTTCTAACCACGGTTTTCTAAAAACGAATCTTCATTGTTTCAAATTTCCATTGTTGAACATTTCCGGTTATTACATTGCTAACAGTATGGTGCTGTATCGTGTGGCTTCTAATATATCGAGAACAATAATATACTTAAAATAAAATACATTTAAATTTAAAAGAGCACATAAAAATGTCTTTTAAATCCCATTTATGAGACAATTAAACCTTAAATACTCAGACTATTTATACCGAAGTTAATTTAAAGAAGAAGAAAAAAAGGAAAAATTTAAGAAAATGAATTTATTAATAGTTAATGAAGACGTTCTATTAATAAGATGCAAAGTCATGAGGCTAATATTAACAATACGATTATGGGCCGTTTGGGTGCACAAGCTATTCGAAAACCCGTACAATCATCGGAGTGTCGGAACAATATAATATGCGCAATATTAATCCTAAACTCCTGGAAGTCTCTCTTTCACTCGCTTCCATACAATAAACAGCCCAATAGCGTACCGTGAGAGGGCCTGCTCCGTGACCACATATGGTTTAAATAGCTGCTCTGCTAGTGCTAGGGGAGTACCGAACAGAATCTTGTTAACGCTTGCAATTACCAACGTTTATTTTCCATCTATCCACGGCACATTCCCGGAGGCACAGCTGAGAATGAACCCTTTGATTAAGCATCTGGAGGGTTGTTTGCATGACTCGTTTTATGAATAGCATTTGTGGAAACAGACGGCATTTCCCCCATCCTCTCCCCAATCGCTCTTCGACCGCAGTTACATAAAAAAGAAAAGAAATATTTCAAGATAGGTTTTGTGAGCTTTTTTTATACACTCGCATTCCGTAGATTTGCGAAAGAAATCTTATATTTGTGATTTTGAGATGGTGGATCGATGGGTCATTAGCTTAGCTCACTAAGCAGCTAATTAATCGCTGAAAACAAGCAATTACTTAGTAAGTACTTTGCTCATCTCTCCACCTTTCCTTGTTAACTTTTGAGGGGGATTAATGTTCGTACAAAAGGCTGGTGTTGCTAATCACAAAACTGTCATCCGCGCTTAGCTGACGTCAATTTAATTTGTAATGATACCGCAGTAGAAGCCACAGCAAAACTTGATTGTTAGAGTTCATTGTTGCTTCAAGAATATACTTATTATAGCAGCTAATTTAATTCCCGTATTTGTAATTAAAGATCTTGTTTACTATTGGAGAAAACAAAGACTTATTTAACTCTCTTTAAATTGGCACTTTATCGAAACCAAGTTCGTTCTGCTATGTCAAGTGTGCAGTTCTTATTGATATGAAGCTCAAGTTCATCTCTCTAACTACACGACAAAGAATGTGATCGTTTCTATGGCAACTAACTGCAAGGAACTCTGATTATTAATATAGCGCATTCCATCTTTTCTCTAAGAATTCATTCGGCCGTCATAAAAATGATAATAATTAAAGCCATTAATTTTTGTCAAAATTTAATGTAAATGCTTAAAATACTATTAATTTAAATATCCAAAAATATTAATTATTAAAAAAAATTAGTACTAAACGTAATAATGAAAACACACCAAAAATTTATATTGATCTGCGAATTAGAAAGAAATTAGAGATGAAATCCCAATGCACGATGTTTTTGTATTACATAGCTAGGGTACAATTATTGTTCAAGAAATAAAACTGGCCTACTCATAACTTCTAGGCTTAACGTAGTACTGTGCTAACACTGAATTACTCCAACACTGGTCCAGAAATTTAAAGATAAACGCCATGACATGCAGTGAGCAACGTAACCAACCAGATGCACAACGTAAACAGACTATCACTGAAAAACTGACAAAGAAAGGCTTTGTGCGTTACTCAGCCAGCCGCCTTTGAAATATCAATAAAACAAAGACTTACTGAAATGCATATTATAAAGAACTCGTCTCAAAGTTTGATTTTTTGTATGTGAATCCCACCCATCAAAGTTATAAATATGCAGTTTAGTTACGAACAAACACGATTTTTTCCCCCCAATCTACTTCATGTTTCTAATAGCGGGATGGTGGTATCACACTGGACGATGAAAATCATCAATCACTAGAGATATTCGCAAACATCGCTGCCCAATTCGATGATCAGGTAGTGTCTTGATGGGAAATATTGAGAGAGAAATCGCTTGTAAAATTCTGTATGTATAAACAAACAAACAAAAAAAAAAGTCAATTCTTTGATTATTAAGTAGACTACTTTTATAATGTTATATAAAAGACGAAGAAATGGTAAACATCTAAAACCAGGCGAATTTTAAGTAGTTACCTTTTACGGCTTCCGTACCAGTTTAGTCAGTGAAGGAACTGCAGTTGGCATATGAATTTTTTTCCCTTGGTACACCTCACAGTTTGCATTAACTTAATGCAGTTAAATTGTTCCTTTTCGCTTTTTTCATTTTTATACCGGATTAATTTTTCTAATAGAACATCCATAAAAAATAGCACCTTCAGTTTCTTTTTTATCAGTAAAAAAAAATCTGTCATACAAGGCAAAAGTTTTTGTTAACTAAATGATTTTACACAAATTCATGCTATGCTAGTAAATGAAATATCTGGTAGCATCTAGTAGACCATATAATCTTTAAATTTATAACGGCTGTTTAGCAACATGCAAACTGGACCACTGCCAACTGTTAACAATTATTGTTACAAAATATGATTAATAAAAAGTTGGCACAGTGCCAACCACTAACAATTATATCGATGAAAAATGTACTAACAAATCAAAGAAATATCACGTAATGAACAATACTTGGAAAAGTGCCAAATCCTGACAAAAATTTTTATACGGTGGTCATACAAGGGTATCTAAGGTTAATCACTAAAGGTATGAAACTTGTCTAATGTTATACCTAATTGCCAGCTACTAAAATTAAATGTCTAAAATATGCATTACGCTTCAGAAATAGTTGGAACAGTGCCAAATGGAAGTGATATTGTCTGACAGAAATTAACGATAGATAAAATCATTCGTAGCCAAGAAATTCGATATTTCGTGTTATTCTTTTCTGCAAATGTGCATTCTGAATTCTTTAATTGTTATTTTGGCTTGATGGAATTGACATTTCTTGGATTCTTTAATATCTAAGCAGCCGTCTTGCAATGAATACATACGAGAAAACCGGAGGACTCGGACACACTGATATTTGTTTCTAATTTTCTATTAATTTGTTCTAGAATTATATATTTTTTTTTCTTCTTATTTGGCAATACAACATTTTTCAAACAATTTTAGATGACTTTTTTATTTACTTCCAGTTTCTGTTTGTCAAATAGGCTGTATTTTCTTTATCTGAGTTTTTTTTTTTAAACGTTTAAGTCAAAATCTCAATTCAAGGTTGTTCTTTCTATATAATAAAATAATGTTGTTCATTTGCTGCGAGTAAGACAAATGGCGTAATGTTTCCATGGAAACAGTAGGATGTTGTTTGCACAAAGTAATTAGTGCATGTATTTTGTTGCTGTCCGTAAGATGTCGCTAATATTTTTTTTTTTTTTTAAATTTGGTTGTTTGTTTATGAAAATTTGGTAATTGCAGGTTTGACTAAAGTAATTATATTGTTTGTCCTAATGAACGATAGTGTTCGCTAGTGTCAAGCATCAGCGTTGGAAAGGGTACATCTCCTTACAGTGTAAGAATCGCCTTTTGGTGAAAGACTATCCTCTAAGTTAGTTTCTTTATTAAAAAATACTTTTTTCCCCCACAAATTTGATAATAGAAAGACGTCATTTAGTTGAACAACCGAAGTAAAAATCGTTAAATGTCTGTCGTGCTGGTCTCATAGAGGTGCGAATCCCGAGGACACAGATGGAAGATGAATTTCACCGTCCGGTGGGATACAACTTCCCCGCTTATTGCAGACCTGAAGTGGATTGAAAAAGTTCCATATTTGGTCTCTACAGCAGGGTTTCCGGACCAAGTAAAAAAAGATTTAAAAATATACAAAAATTAATTTAAAAAAATCCTTAACCTATCCGCTGTACTAATGTACTTTATGTTACAACCTTCCGTAGGTGGAGACACATAAAAACACGCTAATTAGCTGATTAGGAAAGAGAAAACAAGACACGATAACGAAACGTCCTTTTGAACTTGAAAGTTCTCCTAAAAGAAAGCGACTTGCTTCAAGATTCTTACAACTTGTCATCAAGATAACAAGTTGTAAGAATCGGTGAATCCTACTTTGTTTTGGGATCACAGTCTGAATACGTAAGCATTCCCTCCGTATACCGAAATTCTTTTTTAAGTATCCTTCAGGAAGCAAATAGCAAGCTAGATGACAGTACAAGAATACTCAAAGCCTTTAGATATAAGTTGCACTTTACAGCTTCCGTAGGTTTAGTCTTTCTAACAATGAAACAGTTAAACAGATTTTTTTTTTCTGTTCTCTTTGTTGCAAACGAAGAAAGTTATTTTGTAAATTCAATCTCGCCGAATCCTGCAAAAAGGGATAATGAAAGTTATCAGGAATAATTGCCAATCAATGATTTAAAATGATTTCTGGGCGGGCTTCCTATGGAAGCTAAGTCCAAATTGTCACCAATTTTCCTCGCTGCAGATGTTTTAATATATAAATTTGATTCATTTAAAAAAAGTTAAAAATATATTGCAATTTCATTTGACATTATTAAATGGTTGTAACTGTGTAAATTATTTTGTTACCGCATCACCCATTAATGTCATCACCAACTTCTTTTTGGCAAAGTTGGTTTTACTGGTTCAGTGAACACGGAGAAGTGCCTACACGTCTAGAAACGTGAACATCCCCGTCGAAAGCTGGCCGAGTAAAGTTTCAAACTTGAAAAAAATAAAAAGAAAATACAACCCAACAGATGACACTTTCTAAGAAGAATTGGCAAAGTTGCCCTGTGACCTATAAACTGAGATGGATGCGTCTCCTTACGGCGGGTGGTTTATCGGTCTTTATGATCACGAAATGGTTTGTTATCGTCAGACAACATCGCTGTAAACCTGCAGGGGATCCAGGAAGAGAGCAAAGACGAACACAATTTGATAAAGCCACCGATCTATAAATTAACATTTCACAAAACTACAAATGCGTAGGTTTAGTTATGAAACTGTTCGCTTGGTGTCGCATCGTACGAACAGAAAATATACAGTCATAAGTCTTAAAAGAAAATATAGCAACAGTAACACGATTTGTTTCAGTGTTCCTCGATATAGGTAAATAACGATCCGATTCCCAATCCATCTCCCTGACACCCCCCCCCCCTTTTTAAGTATTCCACTTAAAAACCTTTTTTATAATCCTTTAGTTCCAAAATATTTGTATACTTGGACAAACTGGAAATCATTCTCTGAGTTGTAATATGGTTCTTGACATTTCAATCAATAGAAAAATTTTCGAAGAACTTAAACCACTTATTTCTGTTGACATCTTAAACGAAGGAGGAGCTCCAACTATTTATGATGTATATTTCTATCTTTTCCCTACGGGCTTTCCCCTCTCGCTGTGAGGATAATGTCTCGCGCCATCGATTATGACTCATTTTCTGTAGTGGAGAACAAATGAAGGAAAATGAAAATAGAGAAGTAATAGCCTTTTTATCCTTATCCTCCATAAATACTGTTGGCTTTCATTTTTCACCTTTCTGTTTTTTAATCATAATAGCAATAACGGGATTGAAATGAAAAGTTGAATAGTCTCAGAGTAGCGTACCTACAACTCAGATTTATTGTTGGGTTTCACGTTTAGTGATTCAAATTGATCTAAATGATACGATACGTCCCTTGATTTGTTAGCATCTGGGAGCATTACGAGGGTGATCTGAAAAGTTCTCGGCCTAACAATGAAAAAGCGAATTTATAATTTCAAAAATATTTTTACTTTTCAACGTAATCTCCCTTACGACTATTCCTTACATTTTATTCCAACGAAGCTCCAATGCCATTATCCTGTCCCAGTAGTGGTTCTCAGTAAGATCTGCAAAATACCCCTCTACAGCTGCAATCACCTCTTGATTCGAAGTAAAAAGCTGATCAGCAAGGAAGCGTTTTAGTTTTGGGAAGAGACAGAAGTCAGAGGGAGCCAAATCTGGGGAATAGGGTGGAGGTTCCCACAATTCATAGTGCAGATCCCTTAATTTTCCCATTTCCAAAACACCTTTGTGGGCTGGTTCATTGTCCTGATGAAAGATGATTTTTTTCTTCTGCAAACCTGGTCTTTTCTGAAAAAATTTTCCGTCTAGTCTGGTTAAAAGATCGGAATAATATTCCCCAGTTATTATTTTACCCTTTTTAAGATAATTAATAAAATCTCTTTAGCATTCCCAAAACACCGATGCCATGACCTTTCCTGCTGATGGAACCGACTTTATCTTCTTTGGCGCTGACCAACCGGCTTCTGTCCACTGTTTTGACTGCTGTTTGGATTTTAGTGTGTAATGGTGAATCCAAGTCTCGTCCATAGTAAAAAACGACGCACAAAATCAGTTTCATTCTTGTTAAACCGCTCCAAGCACTGTTCAGAGATTTTCATGCGAGTGGGTTTTTGATCTGCTGTGAGCAACCGCGGCACCCGTCTTGCGCAAAGCTTTTTCATTTGCAATTCTTCATGCAAAATGAATCCTACACGTTCTTTTGAAATGCCTGTAGTCTCAGCAATTGCACACACTTTGACTCGCCGGTCATCCAATACCATATCGTGCACTTGATCAATGATTTTTGGTGTTGTTACACTTTTTGGACATCCTTCACGTGGATCATCTTCAAGGTTGGTACTGCCAGCCTTGATGATAATCTCCACGTGAAGGCAGCCCATTTCTTTTATTTCATTTTTTTAAACTCGGCAGTCCATTTCATAATTCTCGAAAACGAAGGAGAAGAGTGTCCATAAACTTTTGTAAACTTCGACTGAATTTCTTTAGGCGTTAAACCTTCTTTTACAAAGAATTTTATAACCGCACGATACTCAGTTTTATCCATTTCAAGGGATAGACAACACTTTTGCTTCAGACAGCTGTATAAAACAAACTACTTGATGGAATGACTTGCAATTTCACATGGATGCTTATGACAGATGTATCAACTTTGAAAAAAAAAATCTCGTCGATAGTGTTGCCAGCTATAGTCGAGGACGAGAACTTTTCAGACCACCCTTGTATGCCTCAGACGTTGCATTCGCACTTGATATTTTAAAATTAAAGATGTTATTAGTAATTGGAGTTATCGAAACAACTAAACCATGAGGCCAATGTGTTTTGTCTGTAAATTGCGTGTGGCTGGTTTGCCTGGTTTTGGGGACGAAAAACCCTCCTCCTTCGTATGAGATCATGTAACTTACCTTCAGTTGAAAATCCCTGATAAAGGTTCTTCACCCCTTAGACGGAATTCTAACCGAATCTTTCCAAACGAAAGAAATCTTCGATGCTGACTTAGAAAATTAAAGATAAAACAGAAATTCCTCTGTCAAATAATTTTTTCAGTATCCTCCGAGATATACTATTAATAAGCGTCAACCGCGGCACAATAATTGGGCTAACATTAAGGTAAAATATATTGATAAATATATATTATTAGTAGTTAACTGGGGTTCTGTTATAGTGTTTTATTAAAAGCAAATAAATGAAACACCAGAAAAAAAAACCCTCTTAGGAACATAAGTATTCGCGCATGCACATAATCTCCGTAGCATCCCACGCTATCATGTTGAGTGCTCCCACTTCTCCCAAGAACTTTGTTTATCACTCGGAAGTATTGCTAGCACTACGAGACCAAATTAAGAGGTCGGACTCACCATCCTGTCCAGCATTATCACTGTGTGTTGGTACACATCAGGAGACCCCCACTAACATCCGCTTTATCACAAGCGCCGGAAGGATTTGCTGTCAAACATTGCTCGAGTGCGGAGTCATAACAGGAGGGGGGGGGTGAAGAACGCGAGACAAAGGGGAATAAGCATTAAACTACTGTTGTTCATTTAACGTCTCCTGGTGGATTAATAAAGGTTAACACCACGTCTACCTTGAATTATTTAATTAACTTATGAAGTTATTATTATTTTCTAGTACACAATACAACCAGGAGTACATCTGGTCGTAATCACTACTGTTGTCCGCGATCGAAGAAGACGTAAGGGTTATTTAGGGTGTTCAAACATTCATTATGAACCCCCCACGCACTGTCTGTAGGAGAAGAGGAATGCAGAGTCGGATGATGACGTCGTGTGTCATCGCTGTAAAGGCATTCTTAAAGTGGGAAACAGCAACGTCTTGAAGAACTTCACAGATGTTCCTCTCTTTTAAGAACATGGGCGGAATAAATGGCACTAGGTCTAGCTGCGAAAGCAAATACGATTTTGAGCTTATCGTATTCCTTCCCCATCCCCCGCATTGTTGAAAAAAAAAAAAAATGAAATCTACCGGCAGCTGTGTTTGTGCTGAAATATGCTGTTGCTATAGCAACAGAAAATGTGATTTTTTCCCATGTAGGTCAGCAATAGGGAGTTAACATTAGGGCATTGTTGACGAGATTTTTCATGTGTGTTTGGTTAAACCAAATCTTGAAATGTAAATGTTTACATTCCATGAAAGCTATTCATCCAAAGTGCAAAGAAAATAATAGACGATCTATTATGTTCTAATCTTAACTTTTTCTTTTCCAGTGAATAGTGTATTGTTTTCAATGCAACTATTAGTTTGGCAAGTTGCCAAATATCCTGTTCGTTGTTTATCTCCTAGATTTGCTTTTACATCCGGGTTATTCCGTGTATGCGTTGAAGACTGATAAGACTTCCACTATCACCACCGTCTACATATTTCTCATTTGCAGTCAGTTGTAAGTCTGGCATTTTGTTACGGCTTTTGTATAATAACCGAAGTAAGTTTAGAAAGTTAATTTTAAATACATTAGTCAGCTAGTTTGGGTTAAACAGATCTTTGTGTTGTGTTGTCTGATTAGATTACCTTATCTTTATGACTTCGCTCCTATAGAAACAAAAGACCATTGATATTGGATATGCACTTTTTTTTTGTCAAAAGGTGGAATTAAAAGAAAGAATAAAAAATAAAGGGATGATAGGAGAAGTACCTTAGTCTACACACACACACACCAACATCTCTTGTTTACTGGTGATGTCACACTTTTCTTTATGGCATCAAAATATGAGATGCTGTGTTGTCAAAGCCTTTGGTTCTCTCATCAATCGATAGATAGCATCGTTTAGTGTGGGGAGGGGAGGGGAGGGGGGATGTATCGGGTTTTTATGATTTTTGCAAATAGTGACTTATCGAAAGTATTAACACAGGGAAGGTCTTATGGAGCATATGTCAAAATCCTGGTTGCTGTTGTAAAGTGTGTGTGTGGGGGGGGGGGTTAATTTTTCTGGAACAATTATAAATAAAACTGATAAAAATATAGGCTTATAACATCCACTGTTGCATTCTTTTTCCATAGAATTAACAACACAAACTTCCTACTGACTTAGGTCTTAAAATAATAATTACGACCCTTCCTCAGACACTTTGTTATCTTTAGGATATTTTTTGTCACATGTTCCTAATACGCAACAATATGAGCTTTGTCAGTATAAAACAGAAGGTTTTTTTTTTTTTTTTTTTTTTTTTTTTGGTTGTTGTATGTGTATTTGTCTTAAAGAATGATGTTGTGCGGGGTTGCTAACCTTTGTCGGCGAACACAAAGCGAAACAGGAGTTCAAGTATTCTTGGCTAGATAGCAGAACACATGCGCATACATACAAATGCGTGTGGAGTGTTCTGCTAATGAAACACCCAGCGTCGGTTAAGAGCGTTAAAAGAGCAAATTAAAAGCCAAATTCTCAGAAGGCGTGCAAAAAAAAAAAAAAAAAAAAAAAAATTCCCGGATCCATTACACCACTCCAGTTCCTGGACCCTGAAATTCACGACACACAACTGGTGTTTGAGAGTGTTAATTCGGGTTCTACGACCGTCTCTTTTGTGTTTCCTTAAACGAGGAACAACACTTTTTTTTAAGTTGGAAGACGTTTTTCTTCCCCCCCTTTGCTGTAATGTATTTGCCACCAAATATAGAGTCGAGTAGTTGTCCTTTTACATTTATCACTGCAGCACACGATCCTAACTACTCAACATAATTTGCACAATTACAAAACCAAATAGTTGAAGCTTCTCTTAGAAATGATGCAAGAAATTGGTTCAACCAATTATGCTAACAGACTTGAATACGTGAAGATGCTTCACACAATAGCACAGCCACAGTTTCGGCCCGATTTGTTTGATGAAAGAAAGCCTTGAAAGGTCATAACAAAGCTTGTATTAGTAAAAGATGTTCTAAGCAGTTCTCTATGACTCGTCTGAATCTTTTGAAGTAACAGAAAATAATACTTCGTAAATAGCTGTCGTTCTCCACGGCAGTTTTTACCCTTTGAAATTCACGCATTATGAAATGGAAACATTGTGATCAGTTGCATTCGTGCACTGTCCATCTCCTCTATAACTAGCAACTACCTCTTTCAGTTGAAGCCTTTAGTTCTTTTATTTTAATGCCTCTGTTTGAGAAGAGAGTTGAAAACGGATCTCTTCTCTCTCTCTCTCTCTTTGCTGCTTGTCTGTTGAAAAAAAAATTTTTTTAAAACTCGGAGAGAAATCAATGCATTTTGTTATCTGTCTGTGGAAGGATGCGACTTAACCTTGAAGTTTCTTTCGAGTTCAGTTTAGCATTACTTATTTCTAATATTCTATATTTAAATGATAGCAGTTATCATTTCGGAATAAGCTTCTCTCTAGGAATGGAAGGAATGTATGATAGTTCCATTATACAAGGGTGGTGAAAAAAACTGATGTGCCTAACTACCAACCTATTAATAGTTGTGGTGTGGTAGTGAAGATTTTAGAGAAGTTGGTAAGAACTCGCATTCAGAAATGGGTAGACAAACAAGCTATATTCTGCAAGGAGCAGCATGAGTTTACTAAAGAAAGGTCATGTTTTAGCAATTTGCTCATATTTTATAACAATGTTATGGCCGAGTTGAATAAAGGGAATGGATACACGATGATAATGTTGGATTTTGTTAAGGCATTTGGAAGGCTGTTGCATAAACTGGAGAATATGGGATTGGAATATAAACTCTTGACTTGGATCAGGGGATGGCTGACCGATATAAAAAAAAAAAGGTATACAGTGGGTGTGAATCTGTCAGATTTAAGGTGACCAGTGATGTACCTCAGGATTCGGTCCTTGGGCCATTACTGTTCAATCTGTAGATTAATGCCATCAGACAGGGTCTAACATCGGATGTGCAATTGTATTCGGCACTTACAAAATGGTTTGATTAGGCTGTAAATTTGGGCCAACGAACGCTGTCACTTTAATGGTAATAAGTGTCAAGTAATCAAATAATAATTGTACTTCGGCGCGATTCGAGTTCTAGCGTCATATATAAGCGGAGTTACACTACAACAAACTGAGGAGGCACGGGATTTTGGCGGATAGGAATTTGAAGTTCGAAGGTGACATAGCAAAAGTTGCAAATACAACTCCGAGGATAATTGCGATGTTGAAGCGAACCTTGACATGTAAGGATAAGGAAGCCATTTTGCCTCTTTATAACGCTTTGATAAGACCACACCTGGATTATTGTGAGCAGATTTAGTCTCCCGGATTCCAAGGGGATAAAGAAGCTGTGGAAAGGGTGCAAAGAAGAGTTACAAAGATTATATCCGGATTATAGGATTTAGATTATGAGAACAAATTGCGAGTATGTGGATTGCACACTTTGGTTAAAAGGAGAAAGAGGGGTGATATGATAGAGGTCTGTAAACATTTGAAAGCGAGTTACAGGATATCATCTGATGAAATTTTTCAATTATATGGAAAGTGGGGAGAGGACACGGGGGGCATCCATGGAAGTTAAGTTTGTTCCCAGTCAAGAAAGGGGTAAGAGTTAGGGTTTCTCCCATAGAGCAGTGAGTGAGTGGAATAATTTGCCCGTAGCGGTAGTGAGTGTATGAATGAATTTAAGGGAAGGTATGACAGCTGGTTTGGGTGATTTATAGCCTCCCTCGGGGAGTCCTTGACTACCTGGAGGTCTCAAATAATAATAATTTGAGCATTGGTTTTCATAGTGCAGACTATTATTTTGAACAACTGGAATATGACATTCAGAATGAGATCAAAAAGTCATTAGAAAACATGTAGACCAGTAAATAAACAATATAAGCTAGTAAATAAAAGAAATAAAAGCTTCAAAGTAAGCATCTTATTAACAAAGTAAACATTTTAATAAACATAGTAAAGAAGCAAATCGTAGAAATCTTTGTTTTCTAATTAATTAATTGAAGGCGAATTAGTCCATCTCATACGGAGATAGACTTTTTTTTTTTTTTATTGAAAAGTCGTTTTTCATCGAGCATACATCCAGATCAACATGTACTTAAGAGGCAAACAAAAATACTATTAGTGAATGGCGTAGTGTGGATGCATAATTGTGTAGATAGTGGATTAAATCATGTAGACGGTGGGGGGGGGGGGGGGGAACGTCCTCTCTTGTGAGCGTCCTCTCTTACGGACATCTCCATTTATGGAGATGTCCGTAACAATAACGATATGATTGAAATCAAAACTGCAAGGGAAAAAAAATTAACAAATATTTTCTAGTAAAGAAATAAGAGGAACGTTGCTTTGCTATATTGGTGAAACATTTTTAGCGTTGGTTTGATTCTTTATAAAGTTGAAAAAAATTCCTATTGTGTGATTAACAGTACACGAAGCAAAACTCGAAATTTTTAAGTACCCTTTCAGAAAGCAACAATCATTAAAAAGTACGTCGAATTTTTTGTTATGCTTTAATTGTAATATTATGATACAAGAAATTTAAAGGTATGAACCATATTTACAGAATTTGGAAATTGTTTTTAATTTAAAAAATTTTTAATAATTAATTTTTTAATAAAATATAAGTATCTATATTATTCCTAAGAAAAGTAAAGTTCTTGGCATTAATAAACTGTATAAAATTAGATGAATGACGTTTCATATCACCAAGAGAGAAATATTCTACATTTATAATCAGAGAATTTTATTTATTGTTTTCAAGTAGTTTTCCATGAATCTTTCTTCATCTTTTAATCAGCTCATTGTAACCACTGGACATTTAGCATACCCAATCACAAAAGCACGTGCACTTGCATTACTTCATCCTCATAAAGTTTAAAATAAGAACTTGGAAATGCGAAGTGCAGAAATAGGTTTTATGTCAAGTAATTCCGTTCCCTCAGAATAATAAACTGTCTGGCAACCGAGTACTCTCGAACTCAAGCAATCAAAGCAATATACAGTGTACAATAAGCACTGTAAAGTTTATGTTCAACTCCATCTACTGACTCATTCCGTGAGGCTGGAATCACTTAAGTTAGATGAGTACAAGTAGACTGAAATGTGGTCGTTTTAGATGATGTATAGCGCCCTCTAGTGGTAAAGACAGTTCCATCAGATAAATTACATAAGTGATCGAATAATTCTGCCACAGACAAAATATTTATTGATGTATTGCTATGAGCTCAATACGTATTCAAGAGCGCCACCTATATAATGTTTTCTGCTTTAATTTTTTTTTTTTAACTTCGATTTAAGTTATTTTTCCCTGTATAAACTCTAATCAATATACTGCCATTATCGTGTTATCTGAAGTTCCGATAACACAGTTATCTCGCTGAAAATGAGTAAAAACAGACAATTTTAAGGAAATCGAATACCTAAGTAGCTTTAACGCTTATGGAATGGCTTTGCCAAAATTTTTTTTACATTTTTTTTCTTTTTTGTTGATAAATTATTTTTGTAACTCTATTTTATTTATTTTTGTCCATCCGAAATTATTTCGTAACTTAAAATTCTCAGCACCTTGCCAAACTCGATCTCCCCCCCCCTCCCCCACACACTTCCTATTTCCGTATGATACAAATAACAATTTATCACTAGACTGCTTCATTGAATATAACGTTTCCGCTGTATTTAGTGATGATTTATGACCAGTTGTATACAGCATACCCTGAGAAAAGGTCTGATTTTTTTTGCATTTATGTGATCAATCAACAAATTATAACACTTGGTTTTCGATAAGAATAACATTATCTAAGCCAGTGTTGGACGAAGGCTGTGAATATTGATATAAGTCAGTCAAATCGTTTCAGATTAGACGACGCAATTGTTTTGGCGTTTGTAAAGCACCCTTCACGGCACAGAGCCGCGCACAACACTCACCGGTGTCGATATTCGAATCTCACACCACCCTTTTGAACTGAATACTGTTGGCATTGAGTGATATCATTTCACTGGACCGCCTGAAACTGCATTTCAAGTTTTTGTTAGTGGAACAAACGCTTCGAATGACAATGACGCACGTCACTGGGCTCGCTTCCAACTCGTTGCATATGTTAAGGTGGATGATGCGAAGGTTAGTAAAATGATTGACAAGCCAACTGAGTTGTCGCAATGGAGAAAATAGAACAAAGTATATGATTAAGAAATTTATTAAGGACGAAGTAGTACAAGTGATATAATACAGTATTGATGTAACACAAGTATTTATAGCAGCACACATTACAAGAGAAGATAGTAAAAAATAATACTACATATATTATGAATATAATATAATCCAAGTACTGTTCAAATAGTAATGGAGAGACTGATAGTTTAAAAAAGAGACTGTCCCAGATTTAATACTTCGTCCTAATATACATCTCTCTCTCTCTCTCTCTCTCTCTCTCTCTCTCTCTCTCTGGTTAAAAAGACTTGGATATGAATCCAAGACTTGGATATATTTAAAACTGCAAAGAATCTTCAAGAGGACTTTTCGACTAAAGGTGAGATACGCAGTGTGTTATGAATGTGAGGTTTTGTTTCGTCTCAGAAGATCCCCTTATCTCCCTTCTCTTAATCCTTCCTACTGTTGGCTTCGCCCCATAAGACAATAAAGTGCAGCTGTCTTCTTAG
The DNA here is from genome assembly GCF_054136105.1 of Typopeltis vanoorti. NCBI lineage: Eukaryota > Metazoa > Arthropoda > Arachnida > Uropygi > Thelyphonidae > Typopeltis > Typopeltis vanoorti. Next base: position 28,568,871 of record NC_143566.1, on the reverse strand, counting down.
CTCCGATTTTTTCGTTCTGGACACCATTTTAAAAGAATTCCGCCATTTTTCTTGACCAATTGAGAAGTTTAAGATATGTTATTGCATTTGGGACGCTGAATTATTGCAGTTCTTCATCTGTTTTCTGAAATAGTGAAACGTGATATCAAAATCTTAATAGGATTAGAAAGTTTCTCATCAACAACACCTCGTGAAACCACTCAGCCGCCAAGGCCTATCAGAGTTTCAGCTTTCTTCTTCGTACTAGGAAAGAGGCTTCTGGTTTTCTTTTCGTGTAATGTGAACGAAGAAATTTGTTGTTCACATCCATTCTCCTGTCTTCCCTTTCCCCAAGTTTTTTCCAATGGAGTCAGTCCGTTTATCGCAATAATTTTTCTATTGGGATTATTTGAGAAAAAACATAACTAGTGATAGTTATAACAGTTTAATGGTCAGTACAAAAAAAAAACTCTGTAAATAGAGAAGAAAAAAATTAATGTCCCATGGCATCGCTTAAGACGTACCTGCTCCCGCAGATGTGGAACTTCAATGAACTTTCGCACGGTTCTGTCCTCTTCATAGGGTTTTATACGTTCACACTTCCCAGATGATTTAGCACAACTATTATTGTGAAAGTTGACCCATATTCACTTCCTGCCTGTCCCACCAAGAGAGAAAGAAAGGAAGAGAACACGTGAAAGCTTTGACACCACAAGAGCGGTCTCCATCGTTGGATTCATCTTAGAATAGAACATTTCTCCAAACAGCGCATTAACTGAGTTGGATATGGCGGAAACAGGGGATGTTAATTGTACTTCGTTAGCATCCCTAGTACTATTCATAGAAACAAGAAGAGCGGGAGGGGACTTAGAAGAAACTAAAGGAAGGAAAAGCCATTAAAATACCCGGAAGATGGGGGGGATAAATACGACAAAAATGGACATGCATTCCGAGTATTCGGCAACACCCTTGGTAATGGTTCTGTTTATCTAGGTAATCTCTCTTTAGCTCCTCTTACTGTCTGCACTTCGACAAACAAAGTTTTTATTATTAGTGTACGAAAATCATGTAATTGAACACTTCAAATTAAAATAACTGTTGCATTATTATAATTTTTTAACAATCATGTACTGACAATACAAGTGTTAACAGTCGCTGACAGGATGACAATTATTACGTCATTGAAATTGCTAACAATCTAATAAGAAAAAAAAAACTGTTAGCATATTTGGAATAGTGCCAATTTTTTAATAATAGCCAGAAGTTTAATGAATTAGTAGCATTATATTTTATGCACATCTATAGCAACAGAATTATACCAGAAAGTTTGTTGTTCGCGATATTGTTAGAGTTATATCACGAACAACAAACGCTAATGACAGTTATATTTTCTAATTACCCAAACCAACGACTAATAAAAGATATACAAGAATGAACATTATTATGATTGCATTCCCAAACATACTTTACTGGTAGTTGCAGCATGGAACGACTTCCAATGTTTTGTGCAATATTTGGAAGAATGCCAGTCACTAATAATTAGTATGAGAAAGAACGAAGTGTTTTGTTTCTTTACAGTACTATACAACCAAATTGGAATTTTGCTGTCTGGTTTATTTAATTTCGTTCTTTCTCATTGTTTCCAACGCTTGAATTTATCTAGACTTGTCTTAATGTGTCATCTTAGTACTGCGACGTCCTCTCTCGTTCTTCTGTGGCTAAAGCTAACATTGCACTGAAAATACGTCACTATTCTAATATTGTAGCAAACAGTTCAGTTTTTTTTTATTTGTATTAAAGTCCTCATGTCTTACGAGGATGGACTCAAAGTCCTAACATTTCATATTTTCTTAAATCACCTCCACAAGTCAAAAAGTTTTTCTATCTTAATAGAAAAGGAGCCACAATGTCATATTACTTGCTATGCCGAACTGGAAGATTCGGTTCCTGAAAGGTTCATGTAATCTGCAGTTTATTTTTATTTTATTTCATTTTTTTATTTTTACACGTCAGTATTGATGTCTTTTCATATTAGCGTACCCTATAACAGCTGTTCAATTACTCTTTCTTGCCCAGTAGGATGGAAATCTTGAGAAATAGATAATTAAAACTGAACATTCTTTTGCTGAGTTAGTTTCAGAAAACAGTGCTGAGTTGAATGTTTTTTTTCCCCGTAACTTACTCTAATTATTTCTTATTTACCTAAATGAAGAAATCAATACGATAGTTAACTTAGTCGTTAAAAGCTTTCTTCACGGGTGTTTTCAACCAGGTGGTGCATTCAGTAGTGTTACTGTAAAGCAATGCATTAAAGAGTACAGTACCCTTTGATAAATTGTGACGATTTTCACATTACAACAATGATTACTGGAAGCCTGAATGGGGATTATGAAAGCCTGAGTAATGGCTACTATAATGATTACTAGAAGTTTGAATGATGATTGTAACAATGATTACAATCATCATTCAAAGCCTGAATGTGATTGCAACAATTATTGGAAGCCTGCGTAATGATTACTGGAGGCATAAACGATCATTATTGAAAGCCTGAGTAACGATTACGGGAAGTCTGGATAGTGATTACAACGATGGTTATTGGAAGCCTGAATAATGATTACAACAATGATTACTGGAAGCCTAAACGGCGATTTATAGGCGGCTGAACTATCACATTGGAAGCCTAAATGATGATTACAACAATGATTATTGAAGCCTGAGTAATGATAACAGCAATGATTACTGAGGCGTGAATGATGATTACAATGATGATATCTGGAGGTCTGCTGTAACACTATATGCATCTGAAGGGTAGATTTTCGGGATTATCTAAGCTTTAGTTGAACAATGGCACTAATCTTTTAGTAATCTTTAGTCACGTGTGAATGTGTCTACTCAGAGAAGAATGTTTCATCTTCCACTTTTGAAGTGTCCTCAATACTTTTACCAGGCTGTGCACTGGTTGGAAACGATCAACGAAAATCAATAGGAAAATAGGCATTTCTATTGAAAAATGAAACAGGGACTGCATTGAAATCCATTTGCCTGCCGAAGAGAAGGAAAGACAAAAAAAAAACCACTGGGGGGGGGGGGGGTGCAAAAATCGTTTGTGGAAACACCGGTTAGTCTCTCCGCACGAGATGACGAACACTCATGAGTTTGTACAAATTACTTTTCCTATAAAGTCCGTGATGGTTCGGTAATTAACCTTTGCGTGAATAAATAATTCGTGCAGGTGCACGTGGGAAACCCCCCCTTCTTTTCTACCCCCAGGGCATCAGCATCCCGCATGCAGCTTAACTCTGTACGATTCTGATCCTTATTTCATCTCCCTCCCACGTGCTTTCTGTCGACACTTCCACACACACACACACACACACACACACATGCATCGTATCAGTGGGGACTCAAGTCCCACGCGCTGTATCACAGCAGCAAGGATACCAAAGGGATGCGAAGACAGGTATCGGCTGTCACGTGACAAGCAGCGACTTGGAAGGAAAGAAAAGATTAAGGCCCCTGGTGCTGCCGCGTAATGCTACGGAAGGGAAGCGGAGGAATGATGATTGTAAGCAGAAGCGCAAGACGTTATTGTAGACAGCCTGTAGTTGAATCTGTGGATGAAAGCAGTTTTAGTAGGCGGAGACGTTCGAATACTAAACTCATCTGAATATCGTGCTCATGTTAATTAACCCTAAAAATATGAAATAATATGATAATAAAATAATACTGTACCAATGAATAGTGTACAGTTCAAAATGATTATTCACACTAATTTTAATTAATAATAATTATAAATGTCTCAAATTATTTAAGGCTTGGGCATAGATGTGTATGTGTGTAGAAACCTCCCCCGGATGAACTTGTTCAATTGCATGAGTTTATAAGGCTTGTCTTTAAAATATACATCTTAAATACTACCAGCATTTACATAAGCTACTTGAAATACACGAGACGCATTTAATATATGCATAACGCTCTCATCATTACTGCTACAAAACTTTCCAAGCAAATGATACGGCGCACACGTATTGGAATATGAAACAACTGAGATACAGTATAAACTCTATGCAAACAGCCATCTGTTGAAATAAGAAAAAAAAATCTACAGAAGAATTGATTCATCAGTGCTTAGAGCCCTAATATATACTAGCTAATAACCGAACCCTCATGGCGATAAACAAAATACTAAGCATTAAACATCTGAAACACTATGTAATGTTAGTAAGAAAGTACTTCAACGATACTTATCGTAACAACCGACATATAGCGCATTAAACTATCAGCCACAATAACTCATATGGCGGAGCTATGAGAGAGTACCCATACCCACAATACTCAGCAAACCTGAGGCAAAATTTAAAACACATAAAGTTACAAAACACTGAAACATAAACTGTGGATAGCAGATAACACACACGAATCAGAAAAACCGCAATACCCAAAGCTAACATTCCATAAAAAGCACCAAACAACATAAACATTGAGTTATCATTAGTATTATTATCATTATTGTAACAAACTCACTTGACAAATTTATTTTTCTTTCAATTTATTTTACACTACAATTGCAAATTTGCCCACTTTATGACGTTTTATTAGCTCCTGAATTCCTTTTTTCGGTCGATAATAAATGCAGCATTATAGGCTTAATAAAATCGTCTCAAGAAACAAGAAGCCAATCGTGGGTTACAGTCGAAGTTTAGAAATCCCTTAGAGATACGTTGCAAGGGTGTAGGAATGTGACATCACTCAAAGGCTCAATTAAAAGCTCTTTCGCTTGTCTGATGCTGTGGTGGCTTATCCGCATGTGACCTACATTTGTCAGGCGTCGTTGTCTTGGCATTCGGGATCCAGACGTCAGGTTGCTCCCTTGAAATTCAGGTGACAGGATCGCTCAGTGGAACTGGTAACTACTGCATGTTTTATGCCAAGTCGGTGGGGAAAAAAGTCAGCTGGTAGGTGGCTTCATTCTGGGTTAGCTGCTCATGGATGAAACGATAGAGTTGGTTACATCCAAACATAAAAAAAAAAAAACATTCACACGTTGGTTTCCATTAGTCCCATATTACCATTATAAAAATAGGTTTTACTGTTCACGGTGGCAAACATACCACAAATACCCGCCTTTTCTAAGAACTTTGTGACGTCACCAAGCTACCGCCATTGTTACAATTGCAAGTTGTGCTCGCCAAATACACTGTAGAGAATCGGTGTGGTAATAGCGACGCAATCATTCTCTTTCAATATGATGCATCAGTACTGAAACATCAATTATCTGAGAAGGAATTAAAATACTAAATGAACAGTTATGCTAAAATAAGTCGCTGCTTGTAATATCAAGCGTAATAATACAAACCTACAAATATGAATGATTCACTGTACAATGAAAAGTCGTCAATTATTTCTGCATTCTGTGTTGTGCTATGCACTCTTTTAATTACACCCCTCAAACTTAATTTTGTATTAATCTTCTTAATTATCTTTTATTTATTATCTTAATATCGCAAATGCCCTTACAATGTTACTTTGTACATTCGTTTCCTTATTGATGAATCTCTTACCTTTTGTAGTGCTACACATTGTCTCCGGATTCAGCCCACATCACAAACCGTTTTAACCTGGACATATTCCCGCTCGGTTACTCAACAATATAAGCATACGTAACAATGACATTTCTTTCAACGCATCTTGGCACTTATAATTGTTGTCGCGGCTTAAAATGTTGTAATTATTTTAAGACAAACAAAAGTTCCTCTTTGTCTGTTTATTCAACTATTAAAAGGATAATTAAGTAGCACTGGTGAGTGGATATTTGAGAGAAATTAATTTTTAGGCAAGTACGATGCGATCCAGTTTGAAAACCATCTTTTCAGCGTTCTTTATTTTGCCAAGGTAAAGAGATGCTTTACGGAAACCATCATTACCTTTCCGTTTTGTCATTTTTCCAGCTTCATTACCCCTCATAATCCTTCATTATCATATTTAATGTTGTTTAATTGAAGAATTATTTTGTTACCTGTTTGCCATCGTCCCATAATGACAAGCTAATTTAACTGCTTTCAACACAAGCGCAGACAGGCTGGCGAAAATTGTATCGTGCTGTCTCTTCCCTTGCTAATTCCGAAGTTTTGTCGAGTTTCGCATCATTAGCATATAGTAAATTATTAATTAGCGAGTCATTAATCTTACCGTGGGGATTCTTCGGTTGCCAACTGCAGCATCGAACAATTGTGGCAAAAGACTTTTCTAGTGAGACTTAAAATTGCACTTATTAAGGAAATTCTAAACTTCAAGAAGCGAGAAAACCAGACGAAGAAGCCCAATGCGTTTATTAGCGCTTTTTCCCTCTCCTTTAATTATTATTGTGCCTAAATAAAAAAAGGAGAAAGTGATACGGTTGGTTAAGCTGTAGTAATATTTTATTCAGGAGATACATTCACTTTAAATTTATATTTGAAGACTTCCACTTTATCTTATGGGAATTGGACTTTTATGTACAACAGTGCTTGTACTAGAAATGGCAGAGGGTGGACACCTGTAGTAGAGAAGATGTCATCTGTTTGGTTGCGGGTGACAACCTCCTACTGAGCAGAAAAGTAATAGCTAAATGGCATAGTAATTGCACGTCCATCCTACAATAAACATATACAAATACAGAAAGACAATACAATCTCTCCCCAACTTCCATCTTGTGAAAAATGTAGAACTCGTATACTTCCTATATACAAATAGCAAAATGATGTATTATCATATTATTTAAAACTCCGGAGCATATTAAACATATAGTAAAATTTGCTCATTTATTTACAAATTATATTATACTTAACAAGAAAATATATAACTTTTGCATTGATTAAACTTGAGTATCTTTCTGGCCAGTGATGAGACCTCAGTAACCATCTGAGTAATGGCTTTGCTAGTGTTTATACATAATGGAATTCAAGCCAATCGAAGTAAAGTCAACGACCTCTATATACAGGTAGGCTAGTGGTGAAACTTTGATTGCGTTTGGGTAAAGGAATTAAAACACGAATAATATCAAGTGTTATCTATGGGGATTCGACAATCTAAACCTCTTCTACAGACCAAACACGGAACTTTTTATCAAGCCCCTTGAGACCTCCACTAAGGAATCATCCTTGTCTGATGTCACACAGCAGTAATACAGTATTTTATCAACTAAAAAACGTTAAAACTAAGCAAAAATAGACATGATACAAATGCATTCTATTACTAATGCCAGTACATATAATTAAAGTCTGTTGTGGCATGTATATCTGTAATGGGGTTAGGTAGACGATGATTTTCATCACTCGTGTGACACTGCATTGATTATCAGAAGCATGAAATGCCTTCGGGGTTTTCACGCAACTACAAACTATACTGGGAACCCTAATCTTATTTAAGTCGTATACTTGTATACTTTTTAATATATCTATGGACCAGTAATTGGAGGTGAGAGGTACGTAAAAAGTCCAAATAATGCATAGTTTTGTACAGCTATAAGAAAGCTCATTTTTCAGATAAAGAAAAAATAAATACACATGAAAAGACCTGAATTAGTGTAGCTTTACATAGCTTCGGTATTATTCATTTATTTTTTGCCCTACGATTAAATAGATCTAATATAATAACGAGAAGAATCAGCTCTGTCTACATAATGACGTCTTGCCCAGATTTCACTTGAACATAAATCGGAACAGCAACGGAAATCATTCGTCCATTAACGATGGGAGGGCTAAGTAAAATGTGTTTTCTTGAAGGAATGAATTTTGTTTTAAAGATTTTAAACTTCTCTACATTTAATGGAATTGTTTTATAGAAATCTGCTTGGAACAAATTTACACTCAAATATTTTTAACACAATAAAAGCTTTCCAGTGTTCCCAAGGGTTAAAAAAGTACGCATATTTGCTCTTAGATTTTTTTTCTTAAAAAAAAATAGAGATTTATTTCTTCATTTTCATCTAATCTGCAAGATGGGTTCAGTGTTTCGAAACATTGAGATAATACTTAGAGTTTTTTTTTTATTTTATTTTTTGCCGAAAGATGGAAGTTTGGAAAACACAATTTATATAAATAGCTAAAAACCTCGGAAGGATGGTTTTAAGAATAAATCCCCACTTAGATCGTCAAGAAAACGCATATATTTGAATAGAGAATTTTCTTTTAGTCAATAAATAATATTTTGACATTTAAAATGGCGAATTTTTCTGACTTTTTTGTTTTCAATCAAAATGCGGTGACTATACTCTGAAACAACACTGTCAATCAAAAAACCGAACTATTATTATTGGCTTCTAAATTTATCCAAAAAATGATGATAACAAAAAGTATAGAACAAGGAAGATCCAAATAGAATAATACCATATTCCGGAGTTGCCCCCTGAATAATTTTCACTCAGGACTTCTGTGAATTTCTATAGTCAAGCCGTTTGTAGATTAAGTAAATCCCACGGATGTTATGTACAGGGAGAGAACTATTTGGAACAACTAGACATAGTTGCCTTTATCTCTGATTTTGAATCTGAGTCTGGAACTCATCATTGGATAAATGAGGGTCATATCCACGTGGCTTTATCTTCACGCCTTGTTTTGTTTATTCCTTGAGTTGTATTGATCCTCCAATTGACGAAATGTTCTTGATTCCATTTATCATTCAGTTTACCATTCAGGGGTTTTATTTTATTTATTTATTTTTTTTAGTAGTAGCAGGGATATTCAGCTTTTAATGCATTTTAATGTATGGATACATTGAAAACTGTATCAAATATCTCGTGCAGAAAACCACCATAAAGAAATTGTAATGAATTATTGATTATGCAGAGAATCTTTGTTTATTTAGCGTATGATGATACAACGGCCGTGAGGCCCTTTTTACAGGGAAGTACAGCACCATCTCAATCCTTCCCCCTTAATTTTATCCGGGCTCGGGACCAGCATAGCTGACGAATCAGGCCTATGGCTGGATCAGTATTCCTGACTGTAATCCGTGTGTGTTCACTGGGCCGGTTTGCCTGTTCTGGGGGAATTTTTTTCACCCGAAAACTCGGGAAAAACCCGAGTTTTCGGGTGAAAAAAAAACCCTACCTCCGTATGAGACCGACTAACTCACCTTTCGTCGAGAGACCAGATAAAGGTTCCTCACGTCACGGACGGGAATTGGACCCGGGTTCGATTTCCGACCATACCGACTGAGCTACGGAGGCTCAGAGAATCTTTATAGAAACTACCTTCTCAGAGAAAAAACTTCATTAGGTTTATCAAAGGGAGAAAGAGAAGAAATTAGAACTCGTAATGAATGACAATCTTCGGTGATGCATGAAAATAAGACTTTTCTGGCAAATTAGGTGAGAGATGGATATATATATATATATATATATATATATATATATATATATAGAAAATAGAAAAAAATATTTAGCCCATTCATCTGGATTTGAACCTATCTAAGACTCATGTCTTAACCTTTATAAAGGAATAAAGAATGCACTTAATGGACAGACAGAATATAACATCCTCAAGCCTTACCAAACCAAACAGAAGCAGGCTTCCCACGCCATCTACATGTCCTGGAATTCCTATAGGGTGTGCAATATTAACGAACTATTTCCCGCTGTATTGAACCAATATTTTCGAAGTTATTACGGGATTTCTAAATCAGTGGAGTAATTCGCGCATTTGAAGGCATTAGTGGTAATGACGCTTCTCCCGTAGTTGAAACACGCAAGGGTCAAAGGTGATATCAGAAGCATGCATTACGTTAATGTACATTTAAGAAACCTTGTGTGGTCTGGAATCTTATAATTAGCATTGCGGTTAATGGAATTAATTTTCGACTGACCTGGGGATTAATAACTAATCGGCGAATAGAAGTCATGCAGAAATACACACACACACACACACACACACACACACACACACACACACACACACACACACACACACACACACACACTTTCGCCTTCAAATCGGATTACAGAGCCACCAGACAGGCCGCGATATTTTTTTTATATTTCCACCAATATTTCTGTTTGTAAATTCAAATAAATCTCGGAATTTTTTTGTTTATTCAGTAATTTTCGGTGTGTTTATGATGCGCGTCTAGCTATGCATAATATATTCTCAAATAAATGCATCTGGTCTTCCATGAGATATTGCATGTTCTAGTATGGACCCAAGTGGCTTCCGTCATCACAACCGGGCTTTTGGGTGACGTGAATGTATTAGTAAACAAATTTTAACATCCTTGATTCACGGCTAGTTTTGTAGTCGGAAAGTCCCAGACCTCGACGCGGGGTGTTGACGGGAGTTAACGTGCTGGTGAATATGACCAGAACTTGGTCTGCGTACTGTCAAAACAAAAGATGTTATACACGAGTATACTTCGGCAGCCACTTTGGCTCTGCTGGCTGCCTGTAGGTGGTGGAGATAATAAGCTCAGTGAACGTTGCCGAAGGCAATAAAGATGTCAGAATATCTTCTATGGGTTCTCATGCATTACTAGGTATCGGGGATATGAAGGAGAAACTTGCGACTATTGTATGGGGAGGGAGGAATCATAAGTTTGGCTTTTGAAAGGTTACAACAAATTTTCTGCGGCCTTACATTATAAAATCATTATGTGTAGTGCTGTTGCTCGTGGAGTATATAGCCACTGTTCACTTCACTTTGTTGCATCATTTTGTCATCCTTTGTCTGGCCAGTTTCCCTCTGATACATAATTTAATATACTTTCTTAGCGCGGTCTCCAAATGGACATTGTTGGCAAGCCATCGGTTTCCATAGAAACGAGGAATCAGATGAACAGAGAGAAGTCATGATCGCATGTGTAGGACGACGTTTATATAAAATGCTAAACTTGGCCAGTGTCAGTGAATGACAAGTGGATTGTCGTTGTTGACAATATAATAAAACATTCAACAGTTTGTGAAATGCTAAACTGCTGTCCTCATATGTTATTACTGTTGCAGAAAGCCAGACGTGAAAAATATTTGACAGTAAATATACAATTATATTGCACCATTGAACGATGCAAATATTGTATTTTTAATAGGGAATTTAGGGATAACTTTACATTGAAGAATTTTTTTATTTGTAAATAAAAAAAAACATTTGTAGTTTTTGGAATATAATGAAAAGAAAAAAAGTACTATAAAAGGAATGGGTTGATAAAGGCGATATGAACTCTGACAAATATATTTTCGAGTACTTTTTTCTTATGGTAATCCCCTTGAAGAGAGATTGTTCAACCTAACAATGCCTTACACGTGTATTAGAATAAGACAACAATTGTTGATAATCTCCCTAACTTGACTATTATGAATTCTTGGATAGTCATTCCACATTCGAGGGTTCCATACCATTCTTCGCTCCCTTACTGTGTACTTAATGGATCTTGCTGTGCATTTCTCGGTCGTTTGTTCGACGGAACTCGCATATTTTCATTGGATGGTTTTTATTTGATGCAATATTTTATGTCCAGCTCAAGACCACTCTTTGGTCTTCAGGTATTATCCTTATGGTAATACTTACAAGGAACTAGACTGAGAATATTGAGAGTACCCATGTGTACATTTCACTCGGGGGGGGGGAGAAATCAAAAACATCTGAGTGATATATTTGTTTGTCCTGCGGGGCACTATACGTCAGGTAGGATGACAAGCAATATGCATGTCAGCAGGTCTCATTCTAAAACAGTATCCAATGTTTATTTTAATCTAGTGTATACAGGATGGCATCTATTCCGAAAACTTGGTTTTTCATACCACTTTCTAAAGGTTTTCTCGTATTCAACACGGGATTCGAACCATGTTTTTTTTTTTAACTCAGGTAAGAAGATAGAAAGAAACCATTAGTATTACTGACCGTATGCTATGAATTAGGAACAAAAATTAAATATATCGAAGCAATCAACCATAGTGAGTAATTCAGTGTACAGTTCTATATATCCATACATACTGTACGCATTGCATGTAGGCATACATGTGAGTACAATATATATTGTACTCCTAAATATATATATATATATATATATATATATATATATATATATATATATATATATCAATGACTCTACAGATTTAGCCAATGGCTAAAGTGGACTAATTTCCCTGAGTTCATGTTCTGATTTTCCAAGAGGGTCTCTGCTCCAGCATGTAGATACCGGATGGTAAGCACACGGCATTAAACTGCCTAAAACCCTTAATCAGTGGCCTCAAATGGTCTAGAACCGGTGAGAAAGAGACGGATGTGTGTATATATATATATATATATATATATATATATATATATATATATATATATATATATCTGTGTTCACAACTGCTTTTAGATTTACTTCTAGTGGAGGAATGAATCTTTGCAAGTTCCATTCTATCACTTTTTTATCTAAATAAAAAAGTAAGTGGATTCCCCCCCCCCCCCCCCCAAGGGATAGTGTGCCAAAGTTGTGAAACCACCTTTGAAATACAGTCATACCCGACTTACGCGAATCCGGAGTTACGCAGTTTCTCATATGTACGTATCCCATCCCGCTTCACGCCTCACCACTAGTCGTATCTTTCAAGCGCCAGCCGCATTCGCACATGTTGTGAACAAGCACTGACGTGTTTCGTGCGGTCTCCATTCATAGACGATTTTTATAGTCTACAAACTTTGCGATTGTTTAATGTTATGTTCTTGATAAAAATTTTATCACATAAAAAATAATAATGTCATCCAAAAGAAGCAAGTCCATTCTTCTACAGCTAGCAAGAAAAGAAAAACATTGAATTTGGAAACAAAACTGAACATTATTAATGATTTTGAAGGAGGAATGAAAATTTGTGATTTAGCAAAGCAGTTCGATCTACAGCAATCCACAGTAAGAACAATCATAAGAGAAAGGTTTACAGATTTTGGAGGACATGGATTCTAACGAGGAACGAATTGTAGCCACAAGGCAAGGAATAAAAAAATCATTGGCTTGCTGTGAAAGAATTTTGCGTGACAAGAAAAAGACATTATGCCGCCAGACGAATCTATTAGATTTTATGAAATCATCGACATAGAAATAACTTTCTTTTTTTATGTATGAAAAACTGCAATTATGATTATATTTCTTAAAAAATATAGGTGTTTTTGTAAACTTTGGTCCCAATTGTATGTTTGTATATATAAATTACATGCAAAATTATACCCCGAGTTATGCGAATTCGACTTACGCGCTTTTTTTGTTAGTCCCACCTACCGCGTAACTTCGGGGTTTTATTGTATTTAATTTCTAGTGCTCCCTTGAGACGATTGTGTAGTGAAGTGTTGAGCACAAGGCGATGTTGCCCTTTGGTAGGAAAGACCTGGATTTGAATCCTTTTAAGAGTGTGAGAACTTGTTTTAGAGGAATTTTAATTGAAAGTGAGTTAGCCCGTCTTACACGGAGATGAAAGGGTGAACACACAGTTCTTCTCTTCTTTGAGTGCCATCTCCTATCGGAGGTCGGCGACCACCTTGGCAAATTTTGAGCGATTCTCAGCTATTCTGAGCAGTCTCTCAGAGTTCATACCAGTCCACTGTCTGATATCTGCCAGCCAAGATTTTCTTCGTCTTCCTTGTCCTCTTCTTCCATTTATCTTCCCTTTTATAATCAATTGAAGTATCTTATATTTTTCATTACGAAGTAGGTGACCAAGATATGCAGTTTTCCTTCTTTTTATGGTATCTAAAAGTTCACGTGATTTCCCCATTTTTTCCAGTACTTCCTGATTGGACGTTTTTGCTGTCCATGGGATTTTTAACATTCGTCTGTATAACCACATCTCAAAGGCTTCAAGTCTTTTTATTGATGTTGTCTTCAAGGTCCAAGTTTCTGCACCGTACAGCAGTACATAGCATTTAACCATGAGTACTCTAAGCTCTAAGTTTAAACTGCGGTTACACAGTGTTGATTTCATCAAGAGAAAAATTTTTCTTGCCATTTCAATTCTAACTTTTATTTCCATTTCTGGATTGCAATCTTCATTTAACCAGCATCCGAGATATTTAAATTTTTCCACTCTTTCTATTCGTTTCCCATTTAAAGAAAGTGATGAATTAAGAATTGATTTCTTGCTTATGACCATGAATTTAGTTTTGGTGATATTTATTTTTAATCCCATTTTTTCACTCTCTGCATTTATTAGTTCCAAAAGATTTTGAAGATCCTAAATATTGTCAGCCAGGAGAGCTGTATCATCGGCATATCGGATGTTACTGATGATTTCACCATTTACACTAATCCCTTCCTTTCTTCCTTCCAAGACTTTTTGAAATATGGCTTCTGAGTAGATGTTAAAAAGAAGAGGTGACAGCATACATCCTTGCCTTACTCCTCGTTTGATGTTAATGGAGTCTGTAATAATGTCATCAACTTGAACAGATGCTTTTTGTTTCCAATATAAGTTTTCAATGATCCTGATGTCTTTACCATCTAATCCAATTCTTTTTAATAGTACAATAATTTTAGCATGTTGGACTTTGTCAAATGCTTTCTCGAAGTCGATGAAGCAAATGAATATTACCTTGTTTTGGTCAATACATTTTTGAAATAAGATTGAGAACAGAAAAGGGCCTCTCTTGTTCCCAAGCCGTTTCTAAATCCGAATTGGGTATCACTGATGGTGTCTTCACATTTTCTGTATATTCTTTTTTGAATTATTTTCAGAAACATTTTGAGAACGTGACTCATTAGGCTGATCATTCTATAGTCATTACAAGTTTTCGCATTTACTTTTTTAGGTAGCATGATGAAGGTCGACTGTAACCAGTCTTGAGGGATTATTCCTGTATCGTAGATCTTATTAAATAGCTTTACTAATATGTTAATGTTGTCACCTTCTAATAACTTTACTATTTTTGCTGGTATTCTATCTGGTCCTAGGGCTTTACCATTTTTAGTTGAGTTCAATGCACATTCTACCTCTGATTTTAGAATGCATGGACCTTCCATATGTTCATAAGTATTTTCTGGGTTCTGTCTGTTATCAGTAAAGAGTTCTTCTATATATTTCACCCATTCTTGTATTTTGTCATCCTTTTTGGATATAATTTCTCCCTTTTTGTTTCGAAGGATACAGAATTGTTTTTTCTTATATATACCTGAGGTCTCTTTCATCTTTTTGTGTAGATTAAAATTGTCATGTTTTTCCTGTAGAATTTCTATTTCTTTACATTTTTCATTCATCCAGATTTCTTTTGCTTTTTTGATCTTGTGTTTAATAATTTTCTGAACCTCTGTATATTTTGTTGGATTATGATTTTTATATGATCTGCGTTGATCCATGAGAGAAAGAATTTCATCAGTTATCCAATCTTTCTTTTTTACTGCTCTATTAGGACATAAGGTATTGGTACATTTCTCTATGAAGACAGATTTCAATTTATCCCACGATTCATCAACCCTCATGATGTCATCATTCTTGATAAGTGCTAGCTCTTGATTCAGATCTTGACTCAATTTGCTTCTTATCTCTGTGTTTTTTAATTTTCCCAAATCAAACCTTTTTTGTTGATGTTTCTTAAGCATAGCTTTCAGTCTAAGTTGTAACTCTGTCACCAGTAGGTTATGATCAGAAGCAATATCTGCACTAGGATAGGTTTTTGCATTCTTTATAGAACTTCGAAATCGTTGATTAATTAGTAAGTAATCAATTTGGTTTCTGACTATATTCCCATTATTATCCTGTGGTGATCGCCAAGTATACAATCTTCGAGGTGGTAGCCTAAACCATGTGTTTGTGATTATTAGCTCCTCTTCTTGGCAGAATTGAAAAGACGGTCACCTCTCTCATTTCTTGTGCGCAGTCCATGTTCGCCAACTACATCTCCACTTCTACCTTTCCCAACTTTAGCATTGAAATCACCCATGACTATGTTAATATCATGCTTTTTTGTGTTTTTAATTAGTTCTTTTAATTGATCATAAAATTCTTCAATCTCGGTATCACTCTTGTCAGCAGTAGGGGCATAGACTTGTATAAGATTAACACCTAGTGGTTGTCCTTTCAGTTTTAATAACATCATCCTATCTGAGTAAGGGATGAAGCTCAACAGTGACTTATTGATATATTTGTTTATTATTATTCCAACTCCGTTTTGATGGTTGTTTTCATAACTTCCAGAGTGATACATTGTCATGTCATTGACTTGAGTTTTGCCTGATCCTGGCCACCTAACTTCACTCATTCATAAAATTCCAATTTCAAGTCTTTTCATTTCTTGGATAGCATTTCTTAGCTTACCTGCTTCATACAAGGTTCTGACATTCCAGGTTCCTAGTTTTACTGAGCGCACCATGTTGAGCCCGGGGATTCTTCGCACCCCTGTCCCATTTAAGGGACGCCGGTAACTCGGGGCCATTTGTGTAGATTTGCTCGCCATGGTGGTTAGTCTTGAAAGAGAATAGAGCAGTAGTTTCTCCATTTGCTTTCTGCTTTGCAGTATTACAGACGTACACAATAAACTGTATTGCCATCTGCAATTTTCTAACACACAGTTAACATACATAATAGACTGGGCTTGTAACTTAAGTTGCTTCGGTTATAATCTGTATTTTGGTTTTCGATGATATGTTTTATTTGATTCAGAAACACGTTTTAACCACTTGACTAAAATATTTTTTGCTTCACAACTACTTCGTCTTTTCCACTCCTTTCCCCCTCAATCATTCATACTTATTTTTAACTCTCTCTCTCTCTCTCTCTCTCCATTTTTCTTAAGTCTTCTTGTGAGAATGGCCGATGACATCCTAAACGAGAAATACGTTTTGATACAAAAGGGACGAAATATCTTCCAAATAAATAAATATTAGTTCATGTTTTTATAGAGAACTTAACCGTTGTGTATGGTTAAGTTCTCTATAAAAACATGAACTAATATTTATTTATTTGGAAGATATTTCGTCCCTTTTGTATCAAAACGTATTTCTCGTTTAGGATGTCATCGGCCATTCTCACAAGAAGACTTAAGAAAAATGGAGAGAGAGAGAGAGAGAGAGAGTTAAAAATAAGTATGAATGATTGAGGGGGAAAGGAGTGGAAAAGACGAAGTAGTTGTGAAGCAAAAAATATTTAACCTAACCGTTGTGTATGTGACATGGCTTGCGTGTGATGAATACAATATCTTGAATGCTTAACAACCATCATACCTCCTCCTCCCTCATTCGATAAAGTGCTCCGCTATCAGAAACGGTTGTATTCCTCCAGAGATTTAAATATACCAGCGGTAGCCCAACGTACATTCCTAATAAGCAGTATACTGTGAGAACAGTCAAGATTTAAACAGATGTTTCCTCCCCCCCCCCCCACACACACACCCTGAAGTTATAAGGAATCTAGTGGCGAACTTCGCCTCGCAAATGTCGGGTTTGTCATAGAAAATTCCCAAAGAAATGGTTTCGTGTGGTGTGAATGTAAAACATTGCTTAATGTGGTACTAGAACGACTGCCATGCTACGAAATGGCTTACATAATACATCAATTCCACCCCCCCCTTTTTTTTTTTTTGAGTTATAGAGTACGGCTAGTTTGCTTGTGATAAATATACGCAGACTTGTTAGCCCAAGGAATTTAGTAGCTCGCGCTTTGAATATCAAGTGGAATGAAAGAATGAGACAAAAGGCCTAAATTTTAATAGTGGACTTCTATCATGTCTTCTCGAAGAAATAAAAAATATATATATTTAATTGCAGAATAAATCACCCATAATTCTTCAGCCTATCTGAATAATTCCCTTTCGATATAAGTGATTTTTTAATCCCTTTATTGTATTCGAAGTGGAGTGCCAATATCCGGGAACTCTTACACCAATAATAAGGCACATATTTAGGTACAGAAAAATGAAATCCCGATGGTTAAGAATAAGTGACCAACGCAGCTACTGTCATACATGTGTCTTGTGGAGACACTCACTACCAGTTGAATATCTAGGGGCCTTTGTCAGATTTGTATCATCTTCCCCTTTATCTAATTTGAAACTTAATATTTGAGATCTTAAAATGCTTCTTAAAGAAGATGTGTTAAAGAACTTAATGATAAATTCATTGGCAGACACGTCTGGATTTGGTACCTATAGAATACATGGACGGATTTAAGAAATGTATGTTTCTTAAAGAAGGTAACAAGATAAAAGTAAGTCGTGCCATGTTACTCAACTGACGAAGACGCACCGACAACAGGGAACTACAAGATTAATTGCTCAAGGGTCAAGAAAATTTAAACCTCTTAAGTTGGAGAAAGTTCGTTGACTTTGTAAGAATGCACTGGAATGCCTCTGTGAATATTAACAAGAGAGAGAGAGAGAGTAGAAGACAATTATGTCTGCTACTGTGAAGACGTATTTCCGGTTAGGAACTCTATTCTGTCACAAAACTGCTGACATAGATTCAAATTTGACTGATCCAGCAATAGCATTAATTGCTGTCTTGGCATTTGGGTAGTCGCTTTAAAAAATGGTAGCACAAATTGACGGAAGCACTGACCCCCTCCCCCTACCTTATGAGTGAAACAGAATTGCTTGCAATATCACAAAGAGAAACCTCGTTAATTTTATATTCAAATTTTCGTTTAATTAGTAATTTGCATAAAATACAGCGTACATTAACTTAGCGAATTTATATTGTCCATAAAGAGCTTCCAGAGACATATTCGTGGCAGCAGACTTCAACATGTCAATACATACAAGACTTAAAACAACCAGACAAGCCAAATACTGAAATAAATATTTTCATTTTTCCATATGATAACTACAAAACTTAAATGCACTTTAGCCAGCGCAGACGGTCCTCCATCCATGTAATGCTACAAAATCTGTTTGCTTTATTAAGCCAAAGTGCACATCACGGAAAATAAAAACGGCACATAATGGAATTCCCACCAGATCCTCTAAATCTCATCCAATAAAACGAATTACCATAAAGAGAATGTTATTAACTATTTGCTTTGAATCTCTGAACAGGCAAAGTTACTTTTATTTATGAATATTTTAGATTCTCTCATACCGACAATTCTCCGTAATATCCGACTATTTTTCGGGGTGATTAATGTGGCGAAAGATATCACGTGTGAGCCATCTGGCCTTCCTACTAGAGAAGGATTTGCCACGACGAGCATAATCCATAGGCCATTTTAGAATGGACTCGCCTTCGAACAAATATCATATTTCTTCCAGATTTTTATCTTCGAACAAAACAACCCAATCTATCAGAGAAAGTGGGTGTTCTGTGCCAGCCCGCTTATTGAGGTCGGAATTTATGATCGCGAAAGCGTACGGAAATTTGTATGATAAGGAAACCATAAATTCTTTTCAATGTATGACTTAATCCACGCCATACTTGGTTATGCGTGGCAATTTAAAACAGTAGTTTACTGGTAGAGTTTTCTAAAACATCAAAGCAGGGAGGAGATCGCCGAAGTTCTTTATGAAGCGAAGACATTCGCAAATGGAAATGTTTTTTTGCTGTTTTAAATGGTCCGAATTACTTAATGCTGTATTAAATGTTGATCAAAAGTGCTATACGCGCTTAAATGTTCAAAAGTACTTACTATTTGCATGCTGTCCAAAAAGTACTAAATATCTTCATTAAATGCTCTCCTTAGTTCCGAACATCTGCATGTTTGTATGTTGCCCCAAAGTACTAAATACCTGCTTTGAATGTTGTCCGAAAGTGCTAAATTCAGCACGAAATATTCAAAAGTACTTAATGAAATCTCCCAAAGTATTAAACAGTGTGCTCTTCACAACTACTAAATCTGCATGGAATTTTGTCCAGAAGTACTATATGTTGCATGTGTTACATTAAGTACTTTATATTAAATACATTACAATCCTTTTGCTTAAATGTTATCCAAAAGTACTGAACATTTCTATGTTCTCCAAAAATGCTGAACATTTTTATGTTGGCCAAAAGTACTGAACGTCTTCTATATGTTGTTCAAAAGTACTAAATATCTGCTTTAAATATTATCCAAAAGTACTAAATTCAGCATGAAATTTACAAAAGGTGCTGGATATTAACATCAAATATTGTCTAAAAGTATCGACGTCTACAGCAAATGTTCTATAAGTATTAAATATGCTTTTCAAAAGTACTAAATATCTTCATTAAGTACTTTGGAACAAATGTTGTTCCAGAAGCAATATAGGTTGCATGTTTTGCATTGTAATGTCCTTTTAGTATGATATATTGTTTAGTACTATATATTATACTGTGTGTACATATAGTACGATAGTATAATATAATATTTTATATTAAATACATTACAACCTTTTGCATTAAATGTTATCGAAAATTACTGAACATTTCTATGTTATCCAAAAGTACGAAACAACTTCTGTGGGTTGTTCAAAAGTACTAAATCACCATGAACTATTCAAAAGTACTAGATATTAACATCACATATTGTCTAAAAGTATTAACATCTACAGAAATGTCTAGAAGTATTAAACATGTTCAAAAGTACTGAATATCTTCATTAAATGTTGTCCAAAAGTACTAAAGGCTATGAAATGTTAATGGCCATGAAATATGATCCTACGTTTATATTATCGGTGCGTTTTTCAAGAAATGTTTTTCAGAAGTTCTTCATGTTGCATTAAATCGTGATTTTTGGAATGCAAAATAATAGCCCTGCGCACTCTTTCCTGATATTATGGTTAACGTTTATTGATGTTTGTGTTAAACTGTTTTTAGAGAAACACAAGATAACGTGCGCTGTTCAAAACCCTCAGCGTGGCCTGTTTATTGTTCCGCATTGTGTCTGATTGGTGTATGGAATATGTCTAACGAACCCCACAACAACTAAAACGCCTCAAGATTAACCAGAACTGACAAGTAAGATTAACCAAGAAGCGATCAATCTTAGTTTTATGTTTTGATAAAAATAGGAATTTAACGAAATATCATTGCGTAGGCTCTTTTAAAACTATTGAACTTGAAGAGCTTTACGACTTAAAATCCCACCCCTCCGATGAGTTATGCACACCTCTATAAATGTTGGATATGTTATGCTGTTTCGTTTTTGTTTTCAATTTTAGTTGAGTATTTCAATTTGCGTGCTTCCGCTTTGAGAACGAGAATATAACCATCAGGATGCTTTTTTATATTTGTGTGTTTTCGAGTCCTGATGTTTCTTAGATGATAGATGAAAAATGGGCTTCTATATCCACGACCGGCGTACAGGAAATAGAACATCGTAAACTTCCCTCGAATCCAAGCTTGGCACGGTGTGCAGAATCGGCGCTCCAGGTCGTCTGTGATAGGATATTTGGCGATGATCCAGCATACAGACGACGCAGGCCTATACGGGGAACTTGTAGGACGAGTTGATTACTTTGTGTGGGTCAATACATTACTTCTGTTCCTAGGAGTGGGGGGTTAAGGGTAACCGCGTCTCCTTTAAGCGATTTTTAAAATGAAGGTTTAAGTGAGAGAACGAATTAATTGACGAAGAAAAGAACGAACGGACACCTCACTCATTTGCTCATAGCTGTGCGCTACTTACCCATTCAGACACAATCAATACCTATCCAGAGAGGCAGCAGAAATACCCGGATGACGTAAAGACAATCACCAAAGATGGGAGGAGATTTCAAACTCCCCTCTCCCACCCTGTCTCTTTTCGTAACTATTTGTCCGTCACTCCCTGCGATAGAACATACCGCATGCTTGTACGAGAGGCCAAATATTTGGTGTGTGACGACAGGGGAAGACTCGCATGTGCGTGCGTGTGTATGTCTCATATCTTCCCCAAAGTAGCTGGCTAAAGACGCCTAACTATTTTGGGCGCGAGGTGGTTCCATCGGGGGTGGGTGGGGAGAAAGGGAGTCTCACTTTGTCTCCGTTTCCTCGGTTGTCAAACTCTTTATATGACATTGAGAGGTCATGTGACTTTTCACTGTCTCCTAGAATCCGAGAGAGGCCTAAATGGCCCTGTGACGTGGAACTGGGAGGATGCTTTGTCCCAGTGATGCGATTTGGATTTTTTTTTCTTTCGTTTCCTCCACTCTACTACAGCTACACCTAGTGTTGCCAGAGAGTTCCCTGTTTGCGTCTGTCAGAAAACAGCGACTGCGGAGAGAGGGAAAAAAAAGTATCTGTTAACCCCTCTCAGTGAGTGGCGTCATCGCGGGTAAGTCGGAAAGCACGCGGCATCCGCATTTTTGGATGTTTTCTCCATTCAACTGAGGGCGGCGCGCGTTTGTATTTGGCGTTCCTTTTCCCCCCACCTCGCGAAGTGGCGGCAATGTGACTCCGCGCGGGTCTGCTGCGCACCGTGTTAACCCTGGCACGAGGAGACCTTCGTTCGTTTCGAGTTGCGGTCACTGAGAATTGTGGATGTTCACGGAAGGGATGGATGAGGAGGTTCTGATCCCTTAGGTGTGTCGTGTGTTTTGCCGTGCGCGTTCCGTATGTGTCCGACTAGCTGTCGGGCGAGTTGGTATCTACTATAGCAACCTGCTTTCGTCTGTACAGTGTCCTTTGCGCCGAAGAAAGCTTCACCCCCCCGATCAAATCCCTTACAGATTACTACTCCAGCAATGTGCTTACATCTTTCGTTATCGTCGACAAGTTCTGTGTGTCTGCTAAGCCTAACTTCCATTCGATACTAAGGGATGTCAGCGTTTTCTTTGTACCGACTGGTTGATAGCGATTGTTCCCTGTCCTGTCTGGTCAGGTTGAGAGGTGCGGTGCTTTATATTACCAGGAGACTCTTTTTGCTAACGGAATATCCTTCGTAGGGAGAACTTTATGATTTCGACGGTGACAAAGGTCACGCATCCTAAATGGTTCTTCCAAGGTTTCTTTTCATCCAAGGTAAGTTCAAATTTCGTTTATGATGCGAGTCGTTGGATGTTAACGATTTTTTTAATTTTTTTTAAAAGTTTCAAATAAAAAAATTTATAAATTAAGGAAATTAAAAAACTAAAATTCCTATAATGCATTCAGCTGCAAGTCATTTTCTGGGTGGGTGGTTTCCCTAGACGTAGCTTACGTGATTTTATTGACCAAAAATTATTAAAAATGAACAGTCACCTTTCATGGTCGAATGGCAGACTATTTGAAGCACATTAAAGGCGATAGTAATTCTTTTTATTGGTTCGTACTCTTCAGAAGTATTTTAAAATGATTTGACGTCAACGTGGCTAAGCCATCTTTGCAATCTATTGATCTTTATTGGTTCGTTTGTGTCACAAGTTTCATTGATAATAGCAACGTTGCTTCTAGAATGGGAGGTAAACAAATTATAGCCAAATATCGCCTGTACGTGGGAGCACAGTTGGAGACAAAAGAGTGTGTGTGTGTGTGGGGGGGGTATCGTTCTAGGTTTTACATACTGTACCTTAATCTTTGTTTGGATACAACTGGTAACTCGAACAAGTATCGATGGACAACTTCGACGTTTAAAATACCATTCGAGTGAACTCCATTTAGTTGACAGAAGACCTTGAAATTTATATTCAAAAATGTCTAAAAACAGCATGTAAAACATGCGAGTCACGTGAACAGAGATCGGAAAGGGCTATATTTAAATATCCTTTTTGAGTAGAGAGGGGACTTGATGACAAGGGTTCGTGTCTGCTAGTTTGTAAGTGGCTTTCCCTGCCAACGAGTACCAAATATACTTTGTCGGAGTTTGTGTTGGACTGTCTCGGATGCTTGTAGAATAACTGCACTGTTATGCGCAACCGCAGCAGAAAAATGGCCTTCTGGGATTAGTGAACGGTAGCCGAAAACATGTTCTCTGAGTGAGTTAATGATATTGCTTTGCATGTCCGTTTGTATTTGAAATGGATACAAACGTGTGATGTGCTGCTGTATGATTCCATTCTACAATGATGAATCTTCAAGGCCGAACTTGACAGGCGTTGTCAACATCACCGTTTGAAGAAACATGATTGTAACTGTAATTACACCGTTTTGTATTTGTTCGGATTCTAACTATTCGAATTGATTTTTTTTGAATCCATGCAAACCCGTGTTTCTTAGTAATATTTTTTAAGACCAACTATCATGCCATTCTTAAAGTTATTCACCTAGAAATTAATGACTGTTATAGAAAGATCTGCCTGGAATATTCTACACGAATGAGTGATGCAGTTGTCAATGGATTTTGACTGAATTGAATCCAAGTCGGATTGATGCTAAAATTCCAAATTACAGTTCTCAACTGAAACACTGCATATCTTTTCATTTTTTGTATATATATTCTCTCTCTCTCTCTCTCCCTCCCTCCCGCCCTCCCGCCCACTCATATTACCACATTTTAATTATTCTATTTTAAGACATGGATCTTCCACAAATTACATAATTTTCAAGAACACTTATCGTTTCTTTTACAGCTCATAATTTCGTTATCCCAAAATTCAGATCAAGGATTTCTACAGGCATAGAATGGACAACTTTTTAGAGATCTTATGTCGTAAAATTCTTTTTAGACGACTTCGGATAAGATTCTCAAAGTCAATTCACTAATATCAGTTACAAAGTACTTCGAAATCATTTTTACCATATAAGCTAATGGCAATTAATGACCTAAAGGCAACTAGAAGAATTTTGGAGGTTACCAGGATTATCAGAGAATCGAAAGTTTCTTTTTCTTTTTTTTTTTCTTCTATTTAATGTAGAATTACTTAATTCTATAGAGAACAACGTTCATTATTTTGTTGATAATAAAAATGTTGCCCGCTGAAAGGTCTTATGACTACAGTTCATTGTATAATTACCAGCTATTTAGTGGTGCGAAAATTACCAGAGTTTTCCATTAGTTGAAACAACATGCAAAATCTTAAGCTGTATGCAAATAGTCTTGTGGGCTGTTTCAATTAACATGCATATGCTCTTCTGGCCGCTATTATTTGAGATTTAACAGCGACTTTTTTTACGCTTTAGAATGCTATTAAATGTTTTTTGTGTACTACACTGGATTATCCTTCTTGTAGAACAGTTTTTTTTTTTTTGCTTATTTTTTTGTTGGCAGGACATTACCATAATAAATCTTCTCTGGTTCAATTAAGGTGTGTAAACAGGTTTTGTTTATAAGTAAGTTTCTCACGAAATGAGGGAAAAAACTTTGCTGTACAAACAGTTAATTTAAATACAGTTTTATAAATGAATGAAAAGATGAAATAAGGGAAGAAACATTGGTATGAAAAATTTGCATTAAGTTTAATAGTTCCATTAATTTGACACGCAAAGTTGTCTAAGTATTAACAGAAAGAAAAAACGTTACTGTTAATTAGCTGTTTCAGTTGTTTTTCATTTACAATCAGTATTGTTACGTCAGATAACAATTGCAGCATTTAATATTAGTGACATCACAATGAACGTTGGAAATATTAACAAATCTTGTCAGTATCCATTCTGCAATATTTTTTTTTATTATTGTACCATAGCGCCATCTGCCGGTAATCTTGACACTACTATCTTGAAGTTCTCTGGTGTTATACAAATGATGCCGATTTACGGTACAATGTCATTTTCACCCATGATAGAGCCGTATCGTTGACAGTCCGACTCATAAATTGCCGCTGTCATTGTGACAGAGTATGTAGGAGAGCCTTAGCAACACCAATAGATTAATCTTTGTCTACAATATGACGAAAGGATATTTCTTTTTTTTCCCTTCTTCTCAAGATGGCTCGCGTGCATGCAGGTGCCCCAATCGAGACTGTTGAACTCAGTCTATTTCTTGACTTTCTTCATCCATCATCCGCCTCCAAGTTTGTTTTGCGTTCCCTCATTTCCCCAAAGGTGCCAACTCTGAGGCCAGCTCTGGTTGCGCCTTGATGTTGTTTGCAGGCTAACTTCCAGTGTTTAGCTATTTTTCTGTGTTGCGTCATATTGTTAGCGACTGTGTTCTTGATTCTCTGAGGTCCTTCCAAAAAGCCTTCAGGATTACTTGTATAAATGATAGTAGCAGTAGCTCTAGAGATGAAGGGTTACTCACCGATTCGTCTGTATGTCGCGATGCGTTCGGGGTGTTCAGCTTAATAAGCAGGTTGAACACGATCCACCGGTGAGTCACGAAGCCATCCCATTCATTAAATTATAACACTCCGATGATTCAAGAATTGGGAATAGAATGTTGATTCTCATTATACACCATGCAAAAGAATACTTTTTTTTTTTTTTTGTAAATATTACTCTAATTGGAAATAACTTAAACAATTAAACGCATTTTCGTCTGTTGAGAATTTGATTGGCTGTGAACACAAATCTAAAGTAAAACATTACCAAGGCAACTAGCGGGCAATTAATTCTCTACCAATGAGAAGGCAAAGCGATATTGATGTGATATTTTTTAATAAAGCATTTTAATGAATGTGTTGCTTATTGATGGTAAACTTGTTTTCTTGTTGGTGTCCAGAGTGCATTTCGTATTGAGGATTCAAGTACTGTTACACAAATAAAATATGCTGGTCCATTATGACATAACAATATTAAAAACATGTTATGATGTAATAATACTACAAATGCGCAGTCATATGATCAAAATGTGATTTAGCCTTGCCTGAGCTAATATACTGTTACATTTAAGTTTAAATTACCAATTTTAATGTGGTATCTCTTCTCAAGCTCAAGATGAACAGGATTTAGTAAACCAACCAAGTTTTGAGTAAGACTGATTTTGTGTGTTTCATTCCTAAATCAAAGTAATACGAGAGTGCATTTCCTGAGTTTTTTTTTTTTTTTTTTTTTAAATATACACGTCCTTGTACATCAACAACAATTACTTCTTGAATGCCGGGTCATTAATCAGACTGCTTGCAGAACCATTCAGCAATACCTTCGCATTGCAGTCCGTCAGTCGGGCTCATAAGCACGCAGAAATTTTCCCTTACCGAAAAATAACAAACCAGCCAGTAATAGTCACAAAATTAACAACAATAAAGTGTCTCATCACAGTCTTTGTTCCTTAAGCTGCAATCCAACAAACAGTTTGAAGTTGTTTCACAATGATCTTTTACAGCAGGTCATAACTGGGTTCAGCCAAATCGAGTATTCCGATGCTTCCCCAGATTTAGTCATCCAGACGTATTCTCTTCATCCGGGTGAAAATCATCTTGAAGGCTAACGATTTCGTAATCGCCGATGTACAGTTGATTACAACATAGCCGCTGAAAGAAGTCTTCAGCAGTCCCGTATTACTTAAAACACAAAGCTACAACACTCCAATTTATTTCCTTCTTACATATTGACCTCTATTCTGAATCCTAATGCTCTTTGAGTTTATTATACGTTTAGAGTTATATTTTTATTAGGCTAATCTAATCCAAATGCTCTGAGAGTAGCAACAGACACGTGTCGGGCACTTTCGCACATGTTATCCGATTATAAAACAACACGATTAGTAATGTCATTAATAATTTGATAACACTTCCGCCATGAAGGTAGACTCATTAATTTTACTCTTTTGTTGCTAACTAGTCCCTTGCTCACTCCACCCACGCGTCCTAGTCAGCTGTAGCTTGTACATGTAAATTCTTTCTCCCCCCCCCCACACACACATGGTGTGGAATTTAAAAAGGACAACACGCAGTCCAGTAGCACTTTTAAAGAATGCAAGTCACAGCATTGAATAAACGGTGAATGACGTAACAGATTGTTATTGCTACCTCCACATAGCGGAGGAACTTTGTACTAAGTGTAGTAGTGTCCGTTTGGAATTTTTTTTTTTTTTTTTTAATTACTGCTCATAATTTAATTATTCTTCCGTAGCTATTTTCTCTCCTTGATTTTATACATGGGAACAATTGCAGTTCCATTTCGATCTTCAACCGTTTTCAGTGTATCTTTGCTAGAAATAACACTGATCAACAAAGATTTTATAACCAGGACCTAAACGGGTGGATTCTCATATTTTACTGCGTATATTTCAAAAAAGTGGTATTTTCTTACTTTTTCCCCCTTCCAACATGTTACGGTCTTGGTTACGTATACTAAACATAAGTAGTGGCTTAGTGATTAAAAAAAAAAAAAAAAAAAAAACCTTGTAAGAAGAATATGAATACCCAAAATTCAAATACTTGAATATGATTACTATATTTATAATAAGTAAGAAAATAATAAAAAATATTAAAAATACACACAGCTTCTTATAACTATATTATTTTGTAAGCTCTTGGAAGAATTCAACAGTAGTCTCCAAACATTCCAATTTTCATCGGTATTGTTGCTTCATTCCCATGATGCTCTGTTCGTCACTCACCGTCGAAATAATCAAGGACAGAAGTTCATGTTCCTTTTGGCGCCAATATTGTGTTCCTTTGTGGATCAAGGTTGTCCATCATTTTTTCAAGGTTTTTGAAACTTTATTTTTTTTTTAAATACCATCTATGTCATGGTAGTAATGAGTGTCATGATTTGTCTCCAAGATGAAGCTAGGATTTTGTTTTTAAACATAGGAAATATTTCATTCCGGGAGTCTAATAAGTTCCGCTGCTAAAAATGACATAAGCACTTGTTCATAGATTGCTGTTTTAGATAAATTCACATCGCTAATACGATCACTTATTTGCTACAGTTGAGGCACAAGTTTGCTGACAATTTCATCAATGTTGTCATCTGGTGATTATGATTACATGCACATCAGCACCGGAAGCAGAAGTTCATGTTCCGTTACCCCAAAGGTAACGTTTTGGTGTTTCGATACGGTTTCTGGACTATGCAAAAATTAATAACAATATAAAATTGATAAAAATGGAAAAAAAAATCCTTAGACAACCCACAGTACAAAATGTGCTGTAAGTTTATTAATAACCTTCGGTGAGTGGCAACTACACGAAAAAACAAATAAATAAAAAAAAATAATAATCCGACTTAAATACGTGATTCTTTTGGTTGTCTCCAGTACCATAGAAGTTGCTGTCCTTTTTTTTTGAATCCAGCAAGTCAAAGTAATTTCAGAAGGCACGAAGATCCCACCCCTTCCATTACACACCCAAAGTAATCCAAGTATGTACTCCTTACTTGGCTCGATGCTACATCGCTTCATGTTTGTACATGAAAACAGTTTTCTTGTTTTAAATGTGATGGAACAATAAATCAAAGCATTGATAATTACAAAAGCGTCTGAATATAAACGAGCACTAGAAACAAACTCAGTTTTATGTTACTGAAGTCATTGAGTTAAAAGTTGCTAGCGTGTTCAACCCATGCCTTTTTCCCATTGTCTTTTAACCACAACAAAGAGACAAAAATTTATTTTTAATATTAAAACTAATTCGTTATTAAAATATATTTAAGAAATCTATGAAAAGAATGTGTATCTATATAAAAAAATTCTTATTTGATGCCTTGCAGGTTTTAATTAAGCACCTCAAAATACATTAGGATCGCTCGAGTAATTTCAGTTACAAAGGTGTAACTGGTATGACCTCTGAAGTTTTGATTATGCATTGAATGACTTAGCATCGCAGTAGTTAAATTGCAATTTCCGAAGAAGTAGTAAATTAGTGAGTCTGAACGTTGAACCAAAAAATTATCGTGATTGTAGTTCAAGCAGGTTTTTAGCAGCGGTCGCAATACAATTATTTACACTGCGGATGACAGGACTCGGCTTAATGCCACGAATAGGATTTGCTTCTACATAAACAAACAGAAACCCATTAATGACACACATCATCCACTCATCTGTTAACTTGAAATAACCCTACCCCCCTTTCCCCCCCTCTCGACCATCTGTTATGGACTGGGAACAATATTTGTTCTTCTGAAGCCACCCTTTATTATTTTGTGGGGTTACTTCACTGCTTCTCCTTTTGCTTGCTTCGTATAAAATTTTATGTGAATCCCACCCAAGTAAGGTTGTAAACCTCTGATATATTTAGTATACCGAGGGTGGGCTAAGTGTTAAATAACCCAGAAACGCCGAGAGATCAAACAAGGGACTTTTTAACAAGCCGCTGCCATATACAAAGTGGTGATTTTACAATGGGCAATGAAACGATGGATTTATTCCTTCTGTCTTTCCTAGGCCTGGTATTGTTTGTGTGTTTAAAAAAAAAAAAAAAAAAATCAGCTTGTCCAATTCTCCCCAACCGTTGTTGTTAGTTAATATAATAAATAGAATTAAAATAAAAGAAATAAATATTAAACAGAAAATATTATACCTTTTTAATAAAAATTTAGACGAAAACTAAACTAGATAGTTAATCCTTTTTTTTTTGATCATTAGCTTTTATTTTTTTTTGCATATATATAGAAATATTATATTTTCTATATAGCTGTGCGAACATTAGAAAATAATATATTTTCTAATGTTCGCCCAGCTGCAGACAATTTTCTCAGATAACTTTCTTCATCAAAATTTGTCACTCTTTCACACGAGTTTGAAAATATTTTTTATAGAATCGCATCCGCCATACGCTCTCGTTTTTGATATTCCTAACAGAGACATTTATATTATAGGTGTGGACTCGCTCCTTTTCAAATGCTGTCTGTCTCTCATTATTATAGAATTCTTGTTTTCGAAAATACTATAATAATAATAAAAAAAATCCTTCCTAACTGCAGTACTCTTCTGTATATTAAGCAGTCATTGCAGCTTCAAATTGCTCTAGATAATAGAATATTTTTGCTTGCTTGATTGCTAAAGACAAATATGACATACAGTGGCGAACAAATTAATTCGAACAAATCAAATTTTTGCAAAGTTTTCGGTTTTGGTTTCATGATAATTTTGGGTTGATTGCTGTGTTTTAATTATCTCTAAGATGTTTATTAATAGTGTGAACTAGTTGACATTCGTAGTTTTATTCATTTTGTTTAGCCATAAAATGGACACATCTCCAAGAAAGCGTTCAAAAATATGTAATCGTTCTCAGCACACATCCATGACTCAAAGACAAATTGCCAGTGAGTGTGGTGTTGGTTTGGATACAGTTAATGCGATTTTAAAGAGGTTTAGGGGGACATGTACCTTTTTTTTTTTTACTCCCGACAGAAAAGGAAAACTACACTTAATCAAGATAGTTACGAAAAGCAAAGCAAAGCGAATCTAATATTGTCTGTTGTAGACTTAAATCGAGACTTGGCAGCTATTGAGATTAATGTTTCTGACGTGACAGTCCGTCGAAGATTGGTAAAAGTAGGACGGACTTCCCACAGACCAAAAAAAAAAAAAACTATTGACGAAGGCTATGCAGAAAAAGAGGCTCCAGTGGGGAAAGGTATACAAAGATTGGACTGTTGAGAAGTGGAAAAAGATCATGTTCTCAAATGAGAGCGAGTACCCTATGTTCACAAATCAGTGGCTGAGAAGACTTCTCCCACCCACCTTCAACAAGGTCCTAAACACCCAACAAAAAAGATGTTCTGGAGTTGTTTTGCACATGACGGTCCAGGATCACTTTTGCCTGTTGTCGGTATGATGAAAAGTGATCAAGACATAAAAATATTGGAGAAAAGAGTGGTCCACAGAACTAGAAAAACAAAGAACTCATCATCCAACAGGATCTCACTCCATGCTACACTTAAAAAAAAAGAAAGAGTTCCTCAAAAATTACAACATCCAACTGCTTCAGTGGCCAGGTAACTCTCCTGTTTTAAGCTAATAGAAAAATTTTGGGCTACAGTGAAAAAGAGTCTTGGAAAATTGAATTGTAATACAAAGCATAACTTTATACAATCCATTATAAAAGTATTTCGAGATGCAGAAATAAGAAAAATGTGTTGTACTTTGGTAGATTCCATGCATAAGAGAATTAATGAACTTACTAGGAATAGAGGAGCACTTATAACGTAAAGTTGGAGTTTAATTTTTTTACTTATTTTCTTGCGAAATTAAACATTTTCTTTAAAATATGTATTCATATTAATTTATTCGCTACTGTACATCTGTAACTAATCAAAAAATAAGCTAACCCCTTTTATTCCCGTATAAGGAATAGGCGAGGCTGATTGGGCAGGGCTATCACTAAGTTAATCGCCATCTGTAAACCAGGCTGTAGACAAGGCTCTTTCTGCCTCCATGGTAACAGTACGTTCTGATTGCGTATACCGGGTGGCAGATCAGTCACTTCCCCCCCCCCCCTCATTTGGCTGCTGCACAGACAACTGGAGTTTTTTCCACTCATCTTAAGCTGATCGCATTTATCTCTGACTTGATTTCTTTATATTTCATTTATTTTGTACATACGTAAAATAATTGTCCTACCTTTACCATTTAAGGCCTCCAGTGTGCATTGTCGACATATCCGAGTCAATTATTTTATTTATTTTTTTTTTTTTTTGGGAATGTTACTAACTGCTCTTCCGAAAAAATCTATGGGTGTTATTTTAAATCTAAGAAATGATTCTTTTAAATGTTTGATATTTCCTTATTCCAAATCAAGTGTCGCCCTCTGGTAGGCTTCAGTTGTAAACTCCTATTGATCTTTGTATACATTCGTAACATACTTTGCTTATTTCCATTTTATAAGTATTTTTCTGGTAATTTAATATTTTTTCTGTGAAAACAACTTTCACACAAATTGTTTGCTGTTTTACAGAAGGGTTACGAATGGGAATTCAACATTTGTCAATGTTGTTTCCAAGGTAACAGGCTCCTTCTGTTTATAGCAAGATATTCACCGCTTTTATGAAATAACTTGCCAGCCGAACGTTTTTCTTCCCCCCCCTTCCAATACCCCCCACTTTATGTTCATTGTCTGCAGGATATCAGATATGTATTACTTCTTCAAACAAAACGGAATATTTTTTCTTCTCTTATCTCCAATAATCCATATTCCCTCACCTGCGTCTCACTGCCCAGCTGAACATGGACATTACGACAACAATACCCAGAATGCACTTCGTAATCAAATTACTGATCTAAGTAGCCAGCTGACTCGATTTTCTAGAAAGATAAAACAGTCCAAAATTCTCTTTACAAACTTTAGATGTGTTATAAAATAATGTAACTATAAAAGTTGCTCGTAGGTGTCGCTAGTTTCGAATATATATCGAATCAGTAATAATAGAAGGGTTCACTGTCTTGCGATTAGGCAATCGTTCGTTCAGAATTTACGAGAATAAAAGCATTCCATTCCACCGTTGATATGTGGGAGTTGTGAAATAACAAAACTTCGTTGAGAGGCGTAAATAAGATGATTTCTAAAGATAGGAAGGGATGTTACAACCCTGGCTTCGGTATAGTTCGTCCATCCTTGACAGAGGCTACAGTTAATCAGTTGATAGCATAGGTGGAAGTGCCCCCCCCCTTCAAAACGAGTTTGTTTGCCTACTTTGTAAGAAGCATTTTCCCTCTCTTTGTGTGTGTGGTCGCGAGCTAGCAATGATGTAGAAGGTAACTCTCCTTCAGCCCGGATGCAAGCTGTACTTTGTGTAGAGGCCTAACTTTATCTACAACTAGGCTATTTTCTATATTTAGCTACCCAATTTGCTTCAGAAAAGAGAGAGAGGCACGATGTGTGAGTGTATCTGTTTGCGATAAAGATATGTCCTAAAGCGCCATTTTGAATTTTTTGAATTCTCAGTTACTGTTTTGTTTTCTCGTTCACGGCTTAATGCTATGCTGTAGTTAGAGTCAGAGTCCACAAATACAGTCTCAGGATTATGTCCTTTCTAAATAAAGAGAGAGAAAAAGAAAGTGATTAAGTTCTGGAAAATAAAACTAAATCTTAAAAAGTAAGATTTAATTAATTTTTAAAACGAAGAATGATTTAATTCTTTTACTGATATTTTCTTGTCTGTAATTGTTAGAAGAGATTGAGATACAGATGGTATGAAAAATTATATTTGTGTCCATTATTTGAAGTGATTTTATTACAGACTTATAACGCAGGGGGAAGAAAGATATAAAAGAAGTTGACATGAAAGAGAAAATAGACAGAAAAATAAATATATATGTGTAGAGAACACAAAAAAGAAATAGAAGATACAAGATGTGAAATTTTATGAAAGGAGAGAAAGTAGAAAGACTGAAGTGAGAAAGATGAGATAAAGAGGAGGAACCAACGAAGCCTGAAGAGAACGATGAGAGAGAGAGAGAGAGAGGAAAGAAGGAACGAAGAGGGAGGAAGATGAGAGAGGAAAACGATGGGAAAATAGACGGAAGAAATATGTGATGCGAGGAAAAGGATGAGAGAAAAAGAAAGATTAAAGGAAAGGGTGAAAGAAGGAGATGAAAGAGTGAACGAAGAAATAAGAAAATGAGGCAGAATAAATACAAAGATGAGAGAGAAAAGAACGAAATGGAGGAAAGATAGATAAAAGAAGAAT
The DNA here is from genome assembly GCF_054136105.1 of Typopeltis vanoorti. Lineage (NCBI taxonomy): Eukaryota > Metazoa > Arthropoda > Arachnida > Uropygi > Thelyphonidae > Typopeltis > Typopeltis vanoorti. The sequence continues at coordinate 28,534,656 of NC_143566.1, read as the reverse complement.
GATGAGTTTATGAAAGAAGATAGAAGGGAAGGTATGAAAGAGAAAATATCATAAAATAAGAGAGAGAGAGAAGAGAGGAATGAAGGCAAGAAAAGAAAGAAAGATAAAGTAAAATATTAATATGAGGGAGGAAGGATAATAAAAATGGAAGATCACAAAGCAAGAAGAAAACAGAAAGAAAGAGAGAATACTTTAAATCTAATCTTCCTGTGTACTGATATGCGAAGTATTTTTTTTTTCTTCGCTTTGAAAAGAACGAAAGTAGAAGTGCACTGGATGAGTGAACAACCAATGGATTTTAAAATATGATTTCAATCGGAGCTTTCAGAAAACAAAAACCACATTTACTTAGGAGAAACGTGACTTGACAAAGCAAAAAAAAAAAAAAAAAGTGTGTGTGTGGGGGGGGGGGGGTATGCGAGAGAGAGAGAGAGCAAAAAAGTGCTGACTGCAAATGAAGATCCGTTTTCATTCTCACGTTTCCTTGCGACCAGAATGGCTTAACACGTAATGCGGCAAAAACCATCAACAGCTGACTTAATCACACAACACACACAAAGACAAATAGAAATGCCGAACGCACGGGCATTGCGATCATATTAATGTGTTTATTACTGGAGCAGAAGAACCCTCTTCCCGACGGCCAAAGAAATAAATTCTGGTTCGCCATACTCCACACGAGAATAACTGCGCTCTCCGATGGCTGCAACGTCAACTTGAATACACACGGACCGTTCATATGGAGTTAATATTAGTCTCGTTCACAACGCCCCTTCACTCGTTGCCAAGTTATTAGTAGCGTTCGCTTGTGCATGCCAAAACCGCTAGGGGGAGCCTCCAACTCTAGTTTGAAGAAATCAACACCACTTGGCTATTTATTGTCAGAGTTGAATTAAACACAGAATTACCTAACCTGATATCAATTAGTACACTACTAGCAGTGTCGTCTAGCGGGGTTTATACGCAACTTCCCTAATTAGCATAAATCTGGGAAAATTAAAAAAAAAAAATTGGCTCATATTTTTATGACAGTATATGCAAACTTCCTAGTGAGCTGGTAACCAGTCTCATACGGAGGTACAAAGTACTCTCGGATAACTTGCCTTAAATAGAGCGTTAGGACGCAAAGAATTTTTATAAGGGCTTTTAGACTGAAGGTGAGTTAGTTGGCCTCATCACATGGAAGTGGCAGGATATTAAAATCTCTACCAACATACTCTTCCCCCCCCACACACACATAAGTAATATTTAAAATTTTAGACAGTAATAAAATATAATTTATTTGCTATTTTGAACTTAATTTAGTAAATAGTTAATGACAAATGTGATTAGGCTTAAGTTATGATCTATTCGAAATACTTATATATTAATTTTTACGGATTAACCTTCTTTATCTTACAATTTTAATACTAAAATATGTTAAATTTATTATTTTTATTTAGCGTATGATGTACAGGTCTCGGAATAAAACATACAAATTACATAAAACAGCATAAAAATAATTGTAAAAATCATATTAAAAGGAGTACACCAGATTGAAATGATTAAACATCAAAATTAAGAATCAGGAGTCAGAGCTTAATCCTTAAATCCCGGATCCACTCCAGGGATTCTGGGGTCAGTTCAAAAAAGTCCTCTTTAGAACCCGAGAATGAGTAGATAGAGCACTCGAGCACAATGTGATTGATTTCTGGATCCCTCTTCTGCATTCACAGTTTGGAGTGTCGGACCAGTTCCATTTATGCAAGAGATGCTTACATCTCCCATGTCCTGTTGTGATCCGATTTGAAGTGGTCCATACATGTCTAGGGAGATTGAAGCCCTCAAGACGAGATGTCGGATTTGAGATGGGTATTTGAAGATTGGAGGTATGTTGAAACCAATACTCCCCCCCCATGACTCGCATAAGTCGAGGTTCTGGTCGTTTATTTGTATTGCACTCCTCCAGTCTTTGTGAAGTATGGAAGGAAATGTTTTGGTGGATAGGCAAGGAACTGTTTTCAATTATTTTTGTCCATAGTTTGCTTAAGGCTTGAGTCCTGCGGAGGAGGGAGGGGCTATATTACTGAGAGTTGGGAGCCAGTAGCCAGGAGTAGATCTTAAAGCTCCAGAGATTATCCTCATAGTCTGATTCAGCTGGACATTGACTAAAGAAGCGAGTGCGCTGTTCAGCTACACAGGAGCACAATACTCTGCTGTGGAATAGACCAAAGACAGTGCGGTAGTATGCAGTGTGTTAGTATCAGCACTCCAAGAAGTACCAGCAAGTTTATGCATTATATTAAGAGTTTTTAATTTACCAGCAATATTTTCTAGATGATATTGGAATGTCAAACTTCTGTCCAGGGTAACTCCTAGGTATTTTGGATGATTGTTAAATTTCCCCTGTTTATTTCTGAAGTAAATTTTTGGGATATAGTTGACCTGGATATTACTTAAATGAAAGGATGCTACTTCAGTTTTGTTCAGGTTAGGTTGTAATCACCATCGTCTAAAGTATTTATCAAGTACAGCCAGACTTTCAGTTAAGGTATTCTCAGCTTTTTGGAATGTTGAGTTGCAATGGCAATATCGTCAGCATACATGAATCTCCGTGATGCTGTCTCTGGGATATCGCTAATATATAATTTAAAGAGCAATGGGGCAAGAACTGACCCCTGAGGTAGTCCATTTTTAATCTTAAAGAATTTACTTTGGGATTCATTGAGAGATACTTGTATCCATCTGTCTGCTAGTATTTGATTAATTAGTTTGGCAAGTTTTGGTGATGGGATAATTTCTAGAAATTTTAAGATAAGACCCTCTCTCCACACTGTGTCATAGGCAGCAGAGAGGTCCGAGAATACCGCTATTGTTTTCAATTGTTTTTCATAACCGTTCTCTATAAAGGTTGTCAAGGCCAGTACTTGATCGCAACAACTTCTGTTAGGTTTGAAGCCAGCCTGTTCCTGCTGAGTTCTCTTATGTATACTTGAAGAAATTCTGTTGTATAGCATTCTTTCGAGAAGTTTCAGGCAGATACTTAACAAGGCAATAGGACGGTAGTTGGAAGCAATTGTAGGGTCTTTGCCAGGTTTTAAGACAGCAATGATTTTAGATCTTTTAAAAATTGATGGAAGTATGCCAGAGTCCAGGATATTATTGTACATAGCAGTAAGCCAATGAATAGTTTTTTGGCCCACAGTTATTCTTAATGAATTCAGGGTAGATGTTATCGAGTCCAGCCGCCTTCCCAGTCCTCAATGAGTTAACTGCCTGGGTAACTTCCTGGGAAGTGAAGCCTGAGATAATGATGATGGTGGAAGATCTGTTTTGAGATTTTTTAGTTTTTGTTTCACCTCTCTCGTAGCTACTTTATCTTGAGGATATTTAGTTATTGAGACTATATGCTTTGCAATATGTTTCGGATCTATGGCGGGAAGTTTACCAGAGGTCCCTGTATTAGGGTCAAGCTTCCTAATCAGGGACCAAGCTTTTCGACTGTAATGAGTAAAATTAAAATTGTTCATTGTTTTAATCCATTTGTCTTTTCTAGCATTGTCAAGAGACCTCAGTGGCTACTCTAGGGTTATTATTAGTAGAGAATTCTTTATACAGTTTTTCACTGTCACTATTCCAGCCTGGGATATATTCTCTCCGAAAACCTCTTGGAATGGTTCGTTTGGCAGCACCAATAACAATGCCAACAAGTCTATTGTAATTGTTTACAATGGGATTTATGAATCTTATTACAGTGTCAACCTGTTTCCTAAAAGAATCCCAGTCAGCTTTGAGAAAGTTCCACCTAGGTTTTAATATTGTTCTTATGATTGGAATATTTAGGCCTACTTTATAGATTATAGGTCGATGTTGGCTATTTGGAAAACTGTCTACTACTTTCCTAGAGATGGGAATTTGGCCACCATAACCGTCTGCAGTACAGAAGCACAAATCAGGGTTATGTCCTCTTTCCCATCTAGAGGAGAGAAAGCTCGATTTATCTTTGGCATCAAAGATCAGATGGAGGTTTTTATTTTCCATCCAGTTCACTAGTAGGGTACCATTTAGGTCATCCTTTCTATAGCCCCAAAGGGAGTGATGACTATTAAAATCTTCCAGGATTATGCTTGGATGTTGTTGCTGGGACAGTACTTGATCAGGCCATTTAGCTAACGGAGGTTTATACACGTTGGTTATAGTATAACCAGATATTATAATAGATACACTATATATGTCCTTGCTGGTACTTAATATGTTAAATATTAATCAGGTTAAATGCTTATTACAGCAATTATCTAAAAATTATTTCACTGAAAAAAGAAATTTTCTTCGACCGTACAGAGGGCGCTGAGGTATAAAGTTGAAAACGATTTATTTGAAATATGTGGAGCTAATAAGTACGTTATAGTTTATGTAGCCTGGATTGTTTGTGAACTACGTATTTTAAATAATAATAATAAACAGCTAAAATTTTACGTATTCATAAAACTGTAAAAAAAAAATAAAGTAACAAACTTGAATGTTATACTTTTTGTAGCTTCAAATGTTACAATATTTTGACTTTGGAACTTGAATTATTGAAATAGTTGTAACGAAAATTTTATCATATTAAAATCGAGGATATTATGGATCCAGTCATATTTTATAGCCAAATATAAAAACGAATTTTACAATTACAAAAATTTACCTACCAGGAAGCTTATGAGAATACTACTTTCAGCATTGGATTTGCTGGTTTGTTCTACTGGCGTCGTGGGTTATATTCTCATAAACTCCTGATAAATTTTCGGAATTTTTAAAATTAATTTTTATATTTAGCTATGAAATAGAACTGGATTCATAATACTCATTATTATATTTCTATTTAATTTTAATCAGCTCAATAAGTTTAGTAAAATATTACACTATACTTTATGAATGATATTTATGAAATAAAAGAATAGTATTTCAAGAAGTTGGAAAGCCTAGACGCGAGTTAATCGACCGTGAGATGCGGTGATTAATTAATACCCTTGGAGGGTAATGGATGGCAATGCTGTAGCCAATGAAGTTCTAACTGAGGCTCGGCTGTTGCTGTTACCCTCCTGCCATGATCAGAGCTTTAATAGCTCAATAACACCTTATCCCTACACTGTCCTCTACAGATAACGGGGAAGATGAAAAGCATTCTTGCTTCGCCCCTTTAAGCCAGTATTTATAAGGAAGTAGCTGATTGAGAGAAAAAGTAGATAGTCAGGAATTGTTGCGATTGACTCTCGTCAGTAATCCTGTTGTGTTCACTAACTATCGTAGTATAAAGATGTCTGGCCGTGGTAAAGGAGGAAAAGAATGAATGATTCGTTTGGAAAAGTTTGACCGGACGTATTATTTTAGACTGTGCCTGATTGAATTTTATATAAGGTTTTCCGGGAATCTCATACTGCACTGGCGCTAACACTGTTCGAAACCTACCGTCTCCCCCTCTGCATGAAATATGCACGAGGTCTGATGGTCGTGTAGGCCTTCACCTGCAAAGAGGACCAGTGGTGGATGTATGGCACTTTAGGGAGATATGTTTTCGCTCTGTGGCCAAGCGAGTTCTCGACACTCCTTTTCTCTGCTATTAGGGCATCATAAACTCTAATATATATTGTTTTTCTGGTAGACATCCGTGTGTGTGTCTACGGGATTTGGCAGTGGACCCTTCAAAGTCTACAGGATTATCTAGAGACACCGGAGTGTTTTTTGACAGTATACGGTGTGCAATGATGGAGGACGTAAAAGACATTAAGGACGACATTCAAAATTTAAACAAAGATCTGACACTCGACGTTCTCAAATTCATCTTAAAGAAATTTGAGACAGAATATCATGACTGTCTGAATCTTTTCACTCAGGTTAATGACACGGAAGAAGATGATGTGGACACTGAAGGGGACTTCACACCTGTTCCACCTCCAAATACTTCCCGACAGTACGATTGTTCGCAGGAGGAACAATCAAATAAAAGACGTACAACATCTGAAGATGATGTGGAAGAGGATGTAGCAACACACGAAACCCAAGTTACCTAAGATAGAAAAGAAAAGATCCCAACAGTTATCTTCCGAGATAAAAAGAAGTGAACCTCAGACCTTAAGGTCCCCAGGAGAACAGAACATCAACTTCTCCAGGGCAAGAAATACTGATGAGGGTGTAAAGATTCATCCTACCACTGTTTCAGATTATCGTAAGATGACGAAAATGCTGGACAGCTCCAAATTGCCTTTCCATACCTTCGCACTTGCAAGCGAGAAAAATCTTAAAGTAGTGCTTAGAGGAGTTGCTGAGGGCATCACAATTGATGAGATCACTGCTGACCTCATCAACCAAGGACTGACCCCAATCAAAGTCGGTAGGATGCTAAGATCTCACAAAAGGCCAATGCCGCTGGTATTGGTCGAAATCAGCAATACACAAAAAGGATATATATAGTGACAGATATTTGCAGGCTCAAAATTACAACCGAGCCTCTATGGAAGAAAGCATTGGCAGGGCAATGCCATAGATGCCAAAAATTCTGGCACGCCCAAAAGCTGTGGAGAGCTGCCTACAGATGTCTGAAATGTGGAGAGGGACACCAGACCAACACCTGCACCAAGCCAAGATCTACACTTGCCTGTTGTGCTAACTGTAGAGTACCACATACCGCTAATTACAAGGGGATGTCTTTTCTACCCAAAAAACCGTGGGTAAGCAAGAGTGAACCATGCTCCCCCATGCAATGACACCATAAGCAACCAAGTAGGTCGCCATCCTGATCGAAATACCTCACATTCAGCAACACAGGAAGGCACTCGACCTTCGTCCAGGTCCAAGACATATGCAGAGGCAGCACCAACTCAAATTACATCAGTTCTGACTGCTTCATTTGCCACAATGCTGCATGAATTCAGCAAAACAAGCACCTCACCATCTTCCAGAAAGAGATTTTATCTAGAAACCCAATCCATATTGACAGCTCTCAATAATGTTTAAAAAATTCAAACGAAACTTCCGGCTTGACAAATAAAATTCTGGAGTTGCAAGAATTCGCAAACAGATACAATCCGGAGATAATCTTGATCAGCGAATCCCACCTCAGGCCATCAAACAACCCAAGACTAAGAGGTTATATTCTATATAGCCAGACAAACAGACTTAACTCTAGTGGTGGCGGCACAGCCATTTTTATTAAAAATTATTTAAGCCACAATGCTTTAACCAACCCTCAAACTTTAAACCTTGAACTTACAGATGTGGAGGTGCACACAAAAAACGCAGATAAGCTTACAATCTATGCAGCGTACATTCCTCCCAGCATTCTACTATTGACATCAGATTTAGACTCCATTTTCGTCTCCACGGATTCCATAATTATAGCAAGAGACCTCAACTCCAAATATACAGCTTGGTTCAGTTCGTCAATCAACTCGAAACACCGTACTTTATTTAACTACACGTCACCCAACTCATCAATAGTAGCTTTACCTACTGAGCCCACCCACTACAGCCCATCAAGAAGTTCTGATGTACTAGACATAGTCATCCTCAAGAACATCAGATATCAATATCAGCTGGAAACATTAGAAGAGCTTAATTCAGATCATAATCCTATCCAGCTCAAGCTAGCTACCCAGGATCAGTTCTCTCCTCCACATTTTTTATAGCATGAGATAAGCTCTCTAAGGTTCTCTCAGACCACATCGGCCCACCTCCTGTCATACGCAAAAAAGAAGACACAGACTTAGCTGTAAGCAACCTAAATAGACAAATCCGCACAGCAATAACATCAGTCACACAAATCACTGTCTTCTACGCGTCCAGTTGGATTCCGGAAGAGAGAATGTACCTGATTAGGGCTAAAAACAAAGCCGGAAAAACGATACCACAACACTAGAGCCCCGCAGGACAAAACAACCTTAAATAACTTGAACAAAAAGGTTCGAGAAGCTCTCCAGAAATACAGGAATATCGAATGGGAATCTAAACTTACGGAAATCAACCAAGAAGACAACTCCATGATGGAAATTCTAAAATCTCCTCGTACCAAAAGACAACCCCTTCCCCTATGAAGAGCAAACTTGGAATTGCACACTCAGATGAAGAAAAAGTAGAAGCCCTAATTGACAATCTGGAAAATCAATGCAGCCCAACTTACGAAAACTTAAATATTAATCTCATTTATAAAGTTCATCATCAAATCAAAAAAGCCTTAAGACAGCCTAAGGATAATTCAGAAATCATCACCCCCACTACTCCAACAGAAATAATCAATATTATATCCCAATTGAAGAATAAACAGGCTCCTGGTCGCGACGGTATCACCAATAGAATAATAAAATTACTCCAAAGGAAAGCCATAATTCATCTAGTTAATATAACCAATTACATATTAAGATTCCAGTACTTTCCCACAGCTTGAAAAACTGCTGACATCATCCCTCTGAAAAAAGCCTGGTAATAACCCACAACTCCCCCAAAGCTACAGGCCCATCAGTCCTCTTTTCTGCCTCGGCCTTTGATAAGGTCAGGTATCAAAGCCTTATCTTCAAACTTATTGAAAACAACATCCCAATCAAACTAGTGAAACTTATTTACTCATACCTTAGAGAAAGATACATGCAAGTAAAGCTTAATGGAATTGTTTCACCAAGGCTCAAAATTCTAGCAGGAGTACCTCAAGGCTCTCTTCTGGCCCCACTACTGTTCACAACTTACGTATCAGACATTCCTCTTAATTCAAGAACAATCATTACGGCCCTTTATGCCGACGACACCGCTATTCTAGCAAGGTCTCTCAGCCCTCGCCTGACAATCACTAGACTCCAAGGAAGTATCAATGCACTGGAAAAATGGTTCACCAACTAGAGGATTCAAGTAAACCCCCTCAAAAGCTCAGCCATGTTATTCTCTAGAAAAAAAGGTCTGCATTAAAGAAGACATCTTGCTCTCTGGTCAAAAGATCCCATCGCAATCAGAGACCCAATATCTTGAGGTACTACTGGATAAGAAACTCCTTTTTAACAAGCACATCAATCTCATTGGCTCCAAGGCATCCAAAGTAATAGCTCAGCTCTACCCAATGATCAACCGCAAGAACAAATTGAACTTACAAAATAAATTGTTACTTTACCGGATGGTCATACTTCTAGTTATTACCTACGCCTCACCAGCATGGAGTCACTCTTCACGATCAAACATTTCAAAACTTCAAAGAGTCCAAAATAAGTGCCTAAGGATGATCCTAGACGCCTCTTAGTTTATCAGAAATTCACGGATTCATCGAGAAACCGGCATTCCATACATCTCCTCCCTTTTTCGTGATCTCGCAGAAAAATTCTTCAAGTCAAGTTCACATTCAAACCCGCTGATCATACAAGCTGTCAATTACAATGAAACAGAGTACTACAAATACAAAAGACCGAAGGCTACTCTCAGCCGATCATAGTTAACACAACTTCCCCCAGAGGGCGAGCTTAATTGCTCACAAAACTTCCTTTCCCAAATAACTTCCATTACAGACAAAGGGGAACATGAAAAGCATTTTTGCTTCACCCATCCCGGCAGTAGCTTTATATCTAGTTTTATATCTAGAAAATATTTAGATGATATATAGTGCAAAATTAAATGTCCCAAGTTGTGAAAGAAATTACCGAGTACACGATTCATTAATTTTATTTTTAAAATCATGTCCTGTGCGACGAGTTTTGAAGTATCTTTCGTGTTTATTTCTGAAATAACAATCACTATTACTTCAACTCTTTCACTTCTCCACGAAACACACGGAAAAGATTATAATATATTCAGCGATAGAGAAATCATTTTAAACAGTATTTCCAAGACAGAGAAATCACGCAAACAAGATAATGCAAATAACTCTAACGATGTCCCCCTAGCGGCTAAAAAATGAAAAATGAGCTACTAATATTTTCTCTAGGGGAACAATTATTATCAGATTTCCGTGTTCTGCATCATATTTTTTTTTCTCTTTTATTTTAAAACCTTGCCGGGGGTTAAAAAAAGAAATTAATTGAGGTATTAATAAAGAAAGTCACAATAATTCGTGCTAAGCGATGTAATAACTGCCCTGAGTCATGATTTATCTTAACGTTATCTAGCTATAATGGGTAACTGTGATTCCTGGCATGAAAACCAGTTTACTTCGTTTAGATATTGTTATTTTTTTCCTTCATTGAGATCGTATTGTATGGTTTAACTGCCATTTTTTTATACAAAGATAATCGTATTCTTTTAACGGAGAACTGAGTTCGTTATGTAACAGTTGGTGCATTATTTGCTTGGTGTTATCTGCAGTATAAATAAAGAATGACTGCAGCTTCATGCCCTTAGCAGAAAATTAATGGATGCTTGTAAATGGATTTGAATCTCGGCTCAGAAAGGGAACATAAATATTTGAGCCTTCATTACTCTTTGCCGAGTGGCGGAAGTTGTGTGTGAATTGTGTTGCTATAACTGCACGTTACGTTTTGAACACATCTGAGGTTTTAACAGTAACTTCCTTTTCCCCATTCTGGAACTTTGCTTTTCTGCTCTGTGTTCCTTCCCCCCGTCAGGAGATCACGCTCTTTGTATTTATTTTTTTTTTTATTTTTAGGTCTTTGTCTGTCATGGCACTTTTCCATGTTTCTAATTGGAACTATCTGTGTTGTTCAGGGCCACACACACAATCTTCAGAACAATAGAGATAACTGTTTCTTGAAGCGCAACATAGTTGTCTTAAAGAGCGCATGTGCAGAACATGTAACAAACATTCATCACTCAGCCTAGATAAGCTTGTAATTGTCACTAATGCATTGTCTCGAGATATGTCAATTTTTGATTGTTGTAGTCATTGTAGAACATTCGGGTTGCTTTGTTGAAGTACACTTACCTTCGTGTGTTATCCTTGGCACGTGTTTAAGTATACCTTTATGGAATTCGTGCAGACAACGGAATATTTCATAACATACTTAAGTATACTTTATAGATGATATGTACGAACCAGAGGCGGATTTAAATGAGATGCTATATTACAAATTGGATCATACCAAACTTTGATCTTTCTTGCTTTAACTCCAGTTTTATAATTAAAAGCAGAGCAATAATATAATTATAGATTATTCGGATTCTAAATGCATAGACGAAGTCTTATATTCCTGTTGAAGTACATCCCTTATAGTTAATATTTGCCTCAATCTAGCTCCTTACCTCAGTCGTGAGATTTGCATATTAGTTAGAAAGCCCCCCTGTTTCTAATTCTTTCGACGATGCCTGGAACTCTTATTACTGATTACCAGTTTAAGGTGAGTGAACCGGTCTCGTACGATGGTGGAGGATTTTTCTCCCTGAAACGGGTTTTTTATTCTTCAAAACAGGCAAACCAATGGAATAACATATTTATATCATTGAAGTTTATCGAACATTTTGTTTCTGATGTTCCATATTTTGACTATTACTAACTGAGCAAACATTTTTATATTGTAGCGAATTTGTATTAATTGAACCAGGACAAAATCAAAAATCTGATCAGGAGATGGATAAATCTTTCCTTAATAGGTTCAAACTAACTATACAGATTCCCCCCCCCCCCTCATTTCACATTATTAATAATACTAGTAAAACCCTGTAGAGATAGAAGGATGTTCTGGAATTTTAGTAAGGCATTTTGGAAAATTTGAACCGGAGAAGTATTCTGTCTCCATTTATTAAAATGTGTTATGTATAATTTTACGTTTTATTATATTTTTGAGATTTTTTTAAATATGAATATCCTTTTTTGCTACATATTCTTTAAGAGATATGCAGTAATATAGATAAGTCAGTATTCTAATATATAAAGGTTTCTATTTTTTTTTTTTCAAGTTTTGTAAACATTGTTCTAAATATATCTCCCAATCACATTTTCCAGATTTTCGCCGTTCCTCCTAAAGTGTGACCTCTTTTGGTGTCACATACTGGGAGGGGGGTGACTAAACATTTGAGGCTAAAGTAACTTCTTTTAGACTTTCTAATCCAGTATTTAAAAAGCAGTAATGTACATACTCATCCTTAGTTTCCTGTGAGTATTTCAAGAAGTTTGGCTCTCTTTGTCACATCGCTTCAAGCAGAATTTCCGGTATTCATCCCAGCTAAGTTTTTTTTTCTCTTGCAAAATATTTGTTTGAATTCTTTTAACGATGCTCTTTTCTTTTCGCGCAAACGTCTCTGATAACTGATCCAAAATTCATTGTTCTCATGGATGTCTATTCTCTTTCAAACACAACAATACAAAACATTCATAAAATATAACAGACGTTTCCATAGCAACTTACATTACCGTTTGAATATTGATTTTTTTTTTTTTTAATTTTTTGCTTTAGTCACATGCGCCACCTAAACTTGAACAACTTCCTTAATATTAATATCTTCTCAATGCCCCATGTGACATTTGAGAATATTCAAGAAAATATTTATTTTTTCCATTTGAAGTCCAGAAACGGAAATAATTCAGCAGACAGCGTGAACATCGAAACGATATATTGCTATAGAAACACAATTGATATAGAAGGAAGAAAGGAAATGTAAACTAGACGCATAGGAGCACACTACATTGACAATAATATCTTATTTCGTTAACAACAGAAACAAAGCGACAGAATAAAAAAAAAAAAAAACTTCCATAGTGCAATGCTAAGTCACCCCACAGAAGCAATATAGTCATACATGTGTATCCCACTGAACACTTTTATTTACAAATCAGTTTAATGTGATATTGGAAACCAAGTAAGTTATAGTCATATTAACCAACCGGGTCATTGCACATCTGATATCTAAACCAATACTTCTAGGTAACCAGACCATAGTTAGCATTAGTGAGTGTCTGATATACTATTTAAAAGTATAAAATTATGAAGTATAGAACATTATATTTTCTAAAATTATCTCTACATTTTTCGAAGATATTTTTAAAATATTTAGAAGTTTCTTAGCACACCTAAAGAAAAATCTCATCATTATTAGTTATTAGAATTAATAGTACTAGCCGAGGCTGTTAACAGTTCAACTCTTCAGCATGCATTGATTCTAATAAGCTAATGATAATATTTCCAAAGATGTTTTCTTTTCAGATTTTCCTGTTAATGCAATTGTTTATTAGGGCTGTTGATCACCCTCTAACTCATATACATAAACGACCTTCTCTCACTGACCACAAGCGCCATGCAATTTTTTTAATGATGGCACTCTCCCATCATCCTGCTCATAACAAATCTTGCAGTGTTCAAATATCTCATTCTTTAAGATCACTTACAATAAATGCTGTAAACACTGATCTCCGTATTCCAAAACACAATTTTGTCTTTTCTCGTAAAACACACCTTCATTATTCTCCTTATTTGTGATAGCACTCAATTAAATTGCCAAAATTTCCATTCTTGGAGAGACACGCTTACTCTTAGCCATTCCTGGCATAATCACATCACTTTTATAGCGTCCTCAGCATCCTTTTTCTTTCAACACGTTATTTTTCATCTGTCCAGTTAGTTACCCCCTACAAATTCCCAAATCCGCACATTCTTGGAATATTCTCCAATTTGGGATGGTGAACTTAAAGTTCCTCTAAAAATTTTCGTGTACTAAAGTTAAACGATTCTTGTTTTTCAACTTTAGTATGTGAGAATTAAAAAAAAAAAAAATTAAACACACGAATCAGTTACTTTTTAAGGTAAATGATTCAAGTATGGTTGGTGTTCCCATGCTCCATAAAATGCTTTGGAAACAATGAAAATAATAGTAGATGGAAACCGAAAAATAGAAATTGCCAGGGAAGTAATGGAAGAAATAGAGAGATAAAAAGAAAACTTATAAACCGGAAAAAAACGGAATAGTCCTCCACCAGCTCATAAAAAGCCTTTTTATTAGCGACTGTCGGAATATTAAGCACGCACAGCGATTCACATGCTGTTATTACGTAATATAAACGTATATGAGGTTATTTTTTGGAAACATGAGTCTGCTTACATTCCTCAAACTCGCTGGAATTAACAAACCCAATTAGTTACCCCCAAGGCTTGTAGCCACTTTTTCCAAGTCGTAACGAAGAATGGCGAATTCCATAAAAGCCCACTTTTTTTTTTTTTTTTTTTTTTTTTTTAACTTTCCGTAAACTGTTTCCCTTGCACATCCATTACCGTCTCTATTGCACTTACGACGAGACTCATTAAAATTGCTTTTTTTATCCTCTTACAGACTTTATGAGCATAAGGACATCCCTTGCATTTGCTGGTTGTTGTCTCTTTTATTTGGTCTTCCCTTACCGTTCGAGTTAGGATGCCGTTCACGTCCGTGGTTAAAACTCGTCCCCCTTCGCTCATCTTCCAGCAGTGAAGCCATAGAAGATCCCCCCGAAAACTTCGTATACGAAATGAGTTTGTTCTCGAAACAAATTCATAAAACTCCTAAATTCCACTTACGTTTTTACAAAGGCGAATCATGTAAGAAATTTAAACTTTTTTTATGAGATGCCAGCGCGCCTTTTTATATCTCCGGTTTTTATTAAAACTAAGTAACCGCGTTTTCATTTAGCTTATCTTAAGAGCTTTTTATAGTCTTTCTACCGAAAAATAGTGTAATAAATACAGACATTTTGCCTTTGATCTGAAGACATGAGACAATTCAAAGAAAGAATGTTAATAACAGAAGACACCAAGTTGTATGTTTTGTCCCATTCCTTCCTTATTGGAGAAATTGATGGCATGCAAATAAAAGTATTGTAGAAACAGATAGGAAAAACCACGTGTTCAAACTTTTTTATTCGGCTCTTACCTTTCCCATCTTCACCCCCTTCTTTTGTACGTCTTTCAGATCTCCATAGCACAATCCTCAATGCACTTTTGTCCTTTACGGAAAGCCAATGTTCGAAGCCCATGTAGGTTATAAAAAAAAAAGAAAAAAAACATTTAAGGAATTTTAAACCCTCGGGGAATTAGCCCGTTTCTGGGGAAGGGGGGGGGGGGAACAGGTTTCCACGTAAACAGACATGCCGTCTGGAGAACATACACATTTGACATAAACTATATATTCGGTTGAGCCTAAATAATTTTTTTTTTCTTACATTCGTTGACGAAAAAGATAGAATAAACAGAAAATAGATTGAAAATAGGAGCTATTCCTTATGAGGTATTTTTTTACCGTGAATTGCATTTAACAGGTGACTAATTTGTCGGGAATATTCGCATAACTTCTAGAATATTGAAAACAATTCTATCAAGAATGATCTATCAAAAAATATATTCATTATGACGTCACAATAGAAACTTGGCCGAGTGGGAATTATTGTCTGAATGCATTCTACCTATTAACAGAATTTGCTTCTTAAAGTACACAGAAATATATTATGGATTACGACGTCTATGTTTTAGTGATATTATCTGTTATAGATGAGATACGAACAATAATTTTATTGCCAAAAATGTACACCGTATCACAAAACATGAAAGATGTTTCTAAATTCTACATATACAGGGTGTCCCAAAATTCACGGAAGAAGTAATTTTGACAGAAAACACAGGTTTTTAATTAAAAATTGTAATTTCTTATTGATTCATAAAGTATACAGTATAGGGTTATGCATGGAATAGCATATATCCGGTAAATGGCCTCCACGGCTTTGCTGGCACATACGCACTCTTTTGTCGAAATTTTCCATGACCGTTTTGCATAAATATGGCTGAATTTTGTTGATACAGCGCTCAATTTCCTCCTTCAAGGCGTGGGTGGTCGTGGGCTTGTTGGCATAAACCTTAGACTTCAAAAAACCCCAAAGAAAAAAGTCCAACGGCGTTAAGTCACATGATCTGGGCTGCCAATTCGGATCACCAAAACGGGAAATTACACGACCAGGAAATGACTCATGCAGTAATTGAATTGTTTCTCGGACTGTATGGCATGTGGCACCGTCTTGTTGAAACCACATGTCGTCCACATCCATATTTTGCAATTTAGGCACAAAAAACCGGATTATCATGTCGCGATAGCGAGCACCATTAACTGTTATTGCCTTACCAGCCGCATTTTCGAAGAAGAATGGACCGATGATGCCTGCAGCCCAAAATCCGCACCAAACAGTGACACGTTGTGGATGCATTTGCTTCTCAACAATCACTCGTGGATTTTCTGAACCCCAAATGCGACAATTTTGTCGATTAACGAAGCCATCAAGATGAAAATGAGCCTCATCGCTGAAGATGATTTTGTTCGAAAATAAGCATCCACTTGTTGTTGTTCCATAATCCATTCAAGGAACTCTCTTCGCTGTGTGTGGTCAGTAGGCTTCAGTTCTTGAGTCAATTGAACTTTGTAAGCATAAAGATGCAAATCTTTCGTGAGAATACGCTGTAGAGAGCTTCTCGAAATGCCCAATTCAACACCACTGTGCCAAATTGATGTTCCTGGACTCTCAGCAACACTCTCACGAACTGCTTCGATGTTTTCTGTTGAACGACTTGTTGAAGGACGGCCAGAGTGTATAAGATCAGTAATTGATCCAGTTTCCTTGAATTTTTTAATTAATCTTTTCACAGTTGATGAAGTTAAATCACTATTCCGACCATATTTTGTACGAAAATTGCGAACTGTAGCTGCCAAACCTTCATTATTTTTAAAATATTGCTCAACAATGAAAATGCGTTATTCGTTCGTGTAGCGCTCCATTTTTAATAACCCTGAACTGTCAGCTGTCTTTTTTTTTTTTTCGTTGGCAACACTTTACCGTACAAATGGCGCTAAATTTAAATCTTGCGTGAATTTTGGAACACCCTGTATAATCATTTGGTGTCCTTTTCCCAATGATCAAACAATAATTACTGTGATTTATTCGCTTTTATAACTTGCGTCCTTTATATGTTATGGACAATTGAGAATCAGATATCGGTTTGTGGCACGAAATATGACTCCTTACTTGTTCTGTATCTTCCAGACGTATTTGAAGCACTTGTTCCGAACATTCTACAAGTTCTCTGAATGTCATAAGCTTCCATCTTAATGCTAATTACTTTCTGATTATTCAGATATTATTGGAATGATATTTCATCTTTGTGTCTTTCTTGTTGCGTGTGTGGTAGCTAAATGAGACTTCGAAATTTTCTTTCTACAATTCATATGTATGTTAATGGTATGAGACAGATTCACGTTGAAGCACCATTTAGTGTGTATTTTAGTTGGAACGATGATATCATTACGTGAGGATGGCATCTCACGACAAGAAATAGCCGAAGACCATTCAGAACGGTATTACATCATTATCTGTACCCAAATCTACCAGTGATAAACGGTCTCGAGACCCAGAGTGGTGTAGCTATTTGTTTAAACTGACCAGCGTGTTTCGTTAGGGACAGAAAAACCGCTAGTTTATTACTAATCGGATTGATCATTATTAATCGATCAACACCCTCTTCCTTAGATAACAGAAGCCACGGAACGCTGTCATCTGAGAAGTGTTTTAATCTCGGTTAATGACATTTAAATCGATTCTAGACAGGTGCTTTGCCAGTCTATTGTCTCCCTTTAGAGATAGGAAGCTCACTCAGGGAAGAGGCGAACCAAAATGGATGCCTTTCCCAAGTAATTTAGGATGTGTTACTTTTGCTCTGATAGTAGTTTTTCTTTCTTTCGGAACAAGTACTTCAAACAACATTGAGTAATCATTTATCTTCCTAGCTGATAGGACCTTTCGAAAAGTACTTAGCAGAGGATTCCAAATCAGTAAAAAAAAAAATTTAAAAAAATCAACTTTTTAAACTGTAACGGAATCTTCACAAATGATCAGCTTATACTGCATCCAACTGATCGTCAGTTTCGTTGCGCATGCGCAGTCTCATGTCAAAAATAAAACCAATAAGAAAACTTATTCGTTTTGGACAGATATGACGTAATTCTTTCACGAGCATGAAATCTACAAGTAAGTGACATCATACTCAGGTGATCAGCGTTACTTCTATTCTTTTGAATTGGAAGAGAGAAAAAAATCGAAATTAAATAAGTACTATCTTTACTGTTCTACCTGCATTGTTTCAGCTCTGTAATGGATCATCGCACTTAGCGGGTAGCTTCCTGGCTTTACAACATCCAGATTGTTCGCTAACAGGCAAACAGTATCTAATTTAAGCCTAGTCTTTTGATCGGTAGAGAGATAAGACAGGATTGCGTTTCACACAGACTTAATCCTTTACAATTAATGAACAACAGACAGTAAGAGGATGAAACGACCATTCTCATTAAGAGGAATGAGAGAAATCCTAGTCTTTCATCTAAGTCTAATTTACATTAAAAAATCTGAACGCTTTCAGTGAGAAGAGTTTTAGACTTAAGGCTCTCTATACTGTTTGTCTTGAAACTCTTAAGAATGTATAGGGAGCCTTAAAACTATATAAAGTCTTCGAAAGAGAACTTTGTGGAAGCCTATCGAATATTCTATTTGCATTTTCTTTAAACATAACTTCGTGAATATTTCTTTGAGGTGTTTGTTGAAGAGAATGACCTCAATTTCTACGAAAGTGCTTGCCTCTTTTTTTTCGATCGGGTCTAGCAAACACAATCAACTTCTTAACTTCAGTTGTAGAGCGTACTTTTGTCTCCAGAGGGAAACGGCATTGACGATATCGCATAACTAAGTCAGATGAAAGCCGTAATCTCAATGCTCTTGTGTGATTGAGATGCTGAATTTCAGTGGCCGTAACAAACGGTATTAAGAATAAATATTTCGAAGATCAGAGCGGTTTGCAGATGTGGGATATTCCCCAAAGAATTCCTCTTTCCGGTATCAATCTCAATTCTGTTTGTCAAACAGCACACGGCTACAATAAACGCAAAGATAGGATAAGGATACTATGCTTTTATCTTTGCAAACTTAGACAGTAATTTCACCTCTGCTTTTCAGGTACTTTATTTTTATTTTCTGTATTCAGACAATGCATTTGTCTTAGTCGATATTTTTATTTGAATTTTTCGCATCTGTTCCATATGTCATTTCCGGTTTTTTCACTATTCTTACAAAGAAACTGGAAAGTGTAATATTTTCAGCATCCTTATAAAATGCTGGAATTCTATACGTCATTTCCGGTTTCCCCACTCTTCTTATAGAGACACCGAAAATGTGGGAATTTCCTACGTCATTTCCGCTTTTTCTTTTCGTACTGTTCCTATAGCGATACTGAACTTGTAATTTCCAGCATGTTTATAAAGATGCTGGAAATATTTTCAACATCTTTAAAAATGTTTAATTAAATCTTTAAAGTAAATCTTATTAAATATTTTAATTAAAGTTTTAATTAAGAAATTTCAGGGGATTTATTGAACATAAATAAAAAATCTAAGGAACTGATATTACAAGATCTTTGAATAACCATTTAAGAACTCTGTTGAATGACATTTATTCTAAAGATTGCTTTCAGAATTCTCTTGAGATTGCGAGGAAATAACAGGAATAGTTTCACAGTTCTACAAGGGGATTGGGAAGGAAGAACATATCGAAGGCACTAATGAGAGAGCTGCTTCAATGAGTTCCCCGACATCGACGAACGGTAGACGAGATAATAGTAAATGTCTGTGGAAGGAGACAAATTACTGCCGCTGCATCTGTTAGGGAGGATCTTTTGGCTTAAGAGGATTACGGCCGAGAGGAACAGGTTGTGTTCGAGCCACCGTTAACTGCTTCTAATTCTCGTTTAACATTTCATATTATTACTGCTGTGGCATTTTTTATCTGTTCATTCCTTTTATTACATTTTCTGTGCTTTTCTTTATTTCCCTTTTTCCTTCATTTTTCTAAATTCGTAATTCATGTTTAATCTGGTCCTCTATTTGTAGTTTTCTTTTTTTCTTCACTTTTTCCTAACTTGTCATTTCCTGATTCAAACACAATCGCTAACAGATTTTTTTTTTTTTTTTTTTTTTTTTTTTTTTTTTTGGAGGGGAGTGAATCCCCAACCTCTGAAAGCCTGCCAAACATTATCATTATAATCCCAAACCGTATTGACTTAATTGAACTTC
The DNA here is from genome assembly GCF_054136105.1 of Typopeltis vanoorti. NCBI lineage: Eukaryota > Metazoa > Arthropoda > Arachnida > Uropygi > Thelyphonidae > Typopeltis > Typopeltis vanoorti. The sequence continues at coordinate 28,514,652 of NC_143566.1, read as the reverse complement.
ACTTTCTGATTTTTTTTTTTTTCATCACAAAATATGGTGTATCGGAAAATTGGGAGCCTGAAAAATAGTATGTCAGTCCTCCCTCCCCCCCGGTGAATTAATAATATAAAACACTTTTTATTATTAACATTAAAAACGCCCTCTTAAAAGTTTCTTGTCAACATTTTTAACTAGTTCGCCAAGCGTGTTATATACATTTTCTACAATATCAATGCATAATATACTAAGTTAATCTTCATGCAGTATTCGAAATAATTATATTTCAATTCTGCGTGATTCAAAATATTAAATCCCAAGTCAGTCTTATTTCAAATCGGATTCTTTTATTAAATCTTAACTTACGACTTAATGTATTAAATTGATCTAAATAAATTATCAAATTAAAAGTTAAAGTCTGATGTACATAGTAAAAGGAAGTCTGCATACTGATCATTATTCCTTTATTTATAACTTATCTCTTTAGATAGTAAGATCTGGGTTCGAATCCCGTCTAAAACGTAAAGCTTTATGGATTTTCAATTCGTATGTTTCAATTCATGGATTTTCAATTCATGAATTAACCGGTCTCATACAGAGCTGAAGTTTTACTCCCAGTAAACACACAAACTAGCTGAAGAACACACGAAGTTAATAGACATAATACCGTCTTGATATCCTTAGTTGTTTGGATGTTCTAAATAATATAATATTTTCAAATCCCAACGACATAAAATATATTTAAGAAACACTTTTAGAACTTGCAATAATGAATATCACAGTAACGTCTGTCATTATTTTTCTAGAAATATTTGTTGCTTGAGCCAGTTAAAGACACTCCTGTAAACCTAAATATCTCTTTACTATTTCATCGTGTTGCGTGCATTTGGTTTTGTACAAACTTTTATCGTTCATGGCAGACTTAAGTCAAACAAAATTCAGAAGGCGTTTATAATACGTTTTAATCCCACAATGCATCTCTCAGGATGCTGCCGAACAATATACATTAATCCGCCCCCTGTTTTCGGGAAGTGCTGCGATTCTTAACGCAGGAAGTGGGGGTGATGGAGTGCGTGCAAGTTTTATCGGCATACGTCAGGAAACACTTTTTTTTTCCCCTTCCCTCCGCAGTTATTGCTTAGCTACGCGCGTTCCACGAGCACTTTCTAGATATAGTTAGCCGATAATATGACCGTAGTTAATTAGTTGAAAGTTCATTAATGCCGCTATTAATCAGTGTCCACCTAATTAAATCTTCTGTTGTATTGCAGCTGAGCAAGTTTGCTATCAGTAGTCAGGTATAAAACGACGGCAGATGAACCACCAGAAATGATGTTGCGTGGAAGATTAAATGTTTAAATTAAGATGTTAGAAAATGTTTTTGGTATTTAAATCTAGCAGCCACTACTTAAACCTGCTCTGTCTTGGTAAACTTTACACATAAGGAATAGATTGGAAATATAATGCTTTATAATTTATAATATAGCAAACAGTAGCTTTTTTTTTTTTTTAGTTACCATGGAAACGTTCAGTGAAAAGTCATTAGTTTCCATGTGTGTATACTGTAACAACAATCATATGGATTTGAAATGGAACATTTTAAAAATTATAATATATCAAACAATACCTTCCTGGTTACCATGGAAACGTCAAGCTAAAAGTTGGCACTTTGCACGCGTATACGTAGCAATAATCATATGGATTTGAAATGTAATATTTTATAAATGATATATCAAATATGATATTCTGGTTACCATGGCAACGTCAAGCTGAACGTTGTCAGTTTCCATGCGTATATTTTTAACAATGATCATATTTAACAAAAAAATTGTTTTTGAGTTCAATAATGACTTTGCTTTAACAAATGAAATATTAAATTTATCATAAATTAAAGACTTCATTCTGTATGTTAGTCAAGTAAATATTAGTTTAATAACCAACGTTTCACTGACGGATATCTGTCAGCATTTTCAAAGGAATAGACTGGTAGACGATAGAAAGTAACAAAAACTAGGAAACTAACCGACAATTCTAAAAATGATATAAAGTTATCACTGTGCGTGATACAATGATATAATACGCGTGTCGCAAGCGCAACGTTTTATTTGTTGAGATATTTAATGTAATTTTCATGAAAGTTCATTTCTTTTTGGTTAAATGATCTGATTAGAGTTTTCCACATATCTGGTAAGATTAGGCCTTGATTCATAGAAGACAACTACCATTCCAGAACTTTCAAAGAAGCTGCTACAGTCGCCCGTTCAACAAGTAACTTAAATAAGAATCAAGGCCTAACTTACCAGATATATATGGAAAACTCTAATCAGATCATTTGACCAAAAAGAAATGAACTTTCATGAAAATTACATTAAATATCTCAACAAATAAAACGTTGCGCTTGCGACACGCGTATTATATCATTGTATCACGCACAGTGATAACTTTATATCATTTTTAGAATTGTCGGTTAGTTTCCTAGTTTTCGTTACTTTCTATCGCCTACCACTCTATTCCTTTGAAAATGCTGACAGATATCAGTCAGTGAAACGTTGGATATTAAACTAATATTTACTTGACTAACATACAGAATTAAGTCTTTAATTTATTAATACTAGTAGTCAAGAAAAAGGTCATAATAATAATAAATTTATCATATTTAACTAACATGAATGGGGAAGTTTTAATAAATGATTTTGCGTCAACAATATATCAGCTCAACAATGATTTGCGTCAACAACTAATTTATATATTTCAATAACTACTTATTAGTTTCGGTTAGAGTTAATTTGTCTCTACCAAAAATAATGTAATATGATAGAATTAAATCCTGATTTTTTTTTCCCTTAATGATTCCAATAATCTCTGTTTCCTCTGCAGTTGCTAAAGAAGCTTACCTTAACATTTCTTTTTTTTTATTATTATTAATAATAATAAGTAGAAGATAGAAATCACCGCGTTCCGTTTCATAGGTTGCGGTAACTACATTCATTACTACACAAATGTCTTTGATTGGTCATCATTATATTGCGGAAGTGCCGGATCTGTCTGGTGTTCCTGTCACATGATCTAGGGGGCACATTCGATAACTTTGTTTCACATAGAGACTTGTTTTGTATGGCTGATGGCATACGGCTAATATTTCTTTGTAAGAAAAAGGCAAGGTTGCTACCAACTGTGTGCTCCCTTGTTAACTATTCAGTAAAATCTTTGTGTTTAGTATATGACGTGACATAAAAATCTTTCTTGTGTAAATTCATTTTATTAGAGCTGTTTTGGTCTTGTTCAAATGGAGTGCAAGAATTGTCGCCAAATATTTTCATCGTTGGGCGCTAGTGTCTCCATGTAGCTATGCATTATGTATGGTATTTGTGGCGAAGAATGTGGCGTAGGTCTAAAGAAGTTATTCTGTATGCAAAGGATCGATCTCTTTGTTGCCATTACGAAAAGAGACTGTTTGAAATGAAGGGGGGGGGTTGTGTGTGGGGGGTTGATTTGGAAATGTTTTTTCTTTCTTTTTTTTCTTGGTCATTGGTACCCTTCCGCATACCCATCTTTATTTGCATGATTTATGTTCGCTAAGCATGTGGCGGAAAACTCTTCTAGCATCCGTAAATAGAGTGGCGGAGTTGATGTTCTGTGATGCATCCTCAAAAAGAATAATCCCAAAACTACGCAAAGACTTTAGTTAAATAAATTTTCAAAGAAACACAGATGTTGGTAACAGATCGATGTTTTCTAAGAGTAGATTAGAAAGACAGGTAGTAGCAGATAAAATGCATTATTTATTTTCTATAGACAAAGTTTACCAACAGGGGAAGCAGGGTTGAAATCTGTTAAAGCTATGATACGGTTACTTAGTTACTGTTTCCATAGTAACAGTTAATTATTAATCTTTAATCTTATGTTGAAAATAGAAAGAGAGAAAATGAAAATTCAAACTCGAGAGAAAGAAGAAATCAGATAACCACACATGGATTAATGTGCTCCAGTTAGTCTGTACCTAGTCGAATCAAATAAAGCTTATGAAATTATTTTTAAGTATTCTACTAGGATTTTGCCATTTATTTGGTCTCTCTGAGTGTCGTCATGGGTACGCTTTGAGCCTAATGACTTCAACAGCGGATAGAAAGAAGAAACAACTTAGAAAATTCTATCTTCTATGATGATGATACAACAATGAGTGATTAAGCCACTTAGAGCACTTTTGTATGTCTTCTAGCCGACAACTGAGGAAGCCCTTATGGATTACTAAACTACTGTACTTATTACAGAAACCTGCACGGAATTCTCTTCCCCCTTAATGAACCTTAACCCCCACTTTCTTGCTAGTAATTACCACTGGTGTTATGAGAAACGGTGGTATTACAACAACGAGAAAATCGAATGCGGTGATGGCAGCCAATAATAATGCATGGCCACCTTCCCATTGACTATACGATCTTGCTGTTGTCGGGTTTTGCATATTCATGTTACGTGATTGGTCCAACAACATTCAGATGATGGCACTAAAAGAAAAAAAAAGTGGTAATGACTGGAAGCCGACGTGACGACAATTACTTCATTAATTAATAATCGCATTAAGTCGGCTGTTATATGCCATATTAAGATGCGACATTCAAGAAAAATCACACTTTGGAACTTAATTTTCTAAGTTTTTCTTTGGTTTTCTTTTAAATTAATTCCAGAAGACGCCTTTTAATCTTCATTTGTTAAGTGAACACATCTCTGGTAAGTTTGACGTGTGCGGTTGATAAATTATAATTGCACAAAACCACGTTATTAAAATTTATCCAGAAATTGTTTCATTTGCAAGCCTCGCTTTGGGCGGTGATGTCGCTTCAGTGGTAGAAAAGAACTTGTTGGACTATCTTTTGTGTAAACAATTTCAAGGAACTTTCATAGTCTGCTATTTCGGATTCAGTTGTTTAAAAATGTTAATATGAAACACTGATTTATTATCGAAAACACCGTCAGAGAACTTCGGATGTATCCCCCCTTCTTTCCCCATTGTGAAACAGCATCCTCACTAATGAGCGATGCAAAAATTACACGATGCATTTCTTTTGGTATTTATTATAGTGATTAATGAATGTTTTCCAAGTATTAATGTCTTCGTACGACTGTTAGTTTGCATGTAACATGAAATCAATTTCAGATATCCATGAAAGTTATTTTAAAATAAATAATTTAAAAATATTACCATAACTGCAACGGAAACAATTAGCAATGAAAACGACTGATTCTGACATCTGTTTTTGTACATTTCAGTTTCCATGGCAACAGTAGAACGAGGTTTAACAATTGCAAATTACATTCACTAATCTAACTCGCCGTTCCCATGGTAACAGTTAGCTATTGTAAAGTTGATTCTATAAAACCAGAATTGTTTCAGTTTAACAATCGAAAGTCTATTCTGATGATTGTCTATTACAGTTGAGTGTTTTTGTTATCGCTGAAAATTACAGATTACATATAATTAATTTTAATTAAGCACATATTATAAAAATTAATAAAATCATTCGTTTTTCTATTCATTATCGTACCGTAGCATAAAAAATTGTTGACAACCCATGATTAGAGATTTATGGCCAGAAGGTAAGCTACTTACGTAGTTTAGCAGTGAAGAAGACATTCTGATGTCTTTATGAGTTTAGCTAACACACGAAAAAAAAAAAAAAATCTGTTCAGCCATTAAATTGAACATCAGTTCCACTTGCATGGTACATCGTTAGGAGGTCTGTCATGGAAATTACCTGTCTGCTGAGAGGGAAGAAAAAGACCTTTTTGTCATTTAAGAAACTGTGGCTTTCCTAATTATTATTATAAGCTTTTTTTTTGTGACGCCTCGAGTAACTTAATAGCAGGCTTGTCTGAATAATCTGCTTGTCATCGGACAGGCAAGTCATATTAATCTTGCTCAACGTAGGCTGTCTCTTTCTAGGGTGTGCACAGCAAGAATGTGCAACAAAGCGAAAGATAGTTCGATTAAGAAACATGGGATCACATTATAAGGGTTAGTTATATCGTTCTCTCTCTCTCTCTTTCTCTCTATTTCGTTCTTTGGATTTCTTGAAGTCCTGATTAAATTTATACCAATTCTGAAATGGAATATTTTTTATTATTTATCCTATATGATATTCAGTTGAAGTACTAGAAAAGCTGAACAGGTTTGTCTTTTTCGACAAAAAAGGTCCTCAGATATTTCATGCATTTTTAAAGAATTCGAACCCAGAATCTTCCCACGCGTTCAGATGGGTGCCCCGGACAGAACACACCTTGACCGCGTACCTGAAGGTTGTTTCGGACTAGGTATAGCCTACAACGGTGACAATATATCCCGATAATTTAGGCTCTCTTAGCAAATCAACGTAACGCTCGGGTCACAAGGGTTACATTGTTCAAGCATAGTTGAAAGAGTATATCCACAGGTATTCCATGTGCTGTCCTGGTAGCCTAATTCTCCTGATTTGAATCCCATTGAACGCCAATGGTTCTGGTTTTACCTTTCAGTCGTTTCCGACTGTAGGTAACTTTGTAGGCATCGCTCACAAAGTATTCCTGGTAAGATGATTTTTTACAGGGTAGTTCACCATTGCTTTTCCTAACCCCCAATTTTATCCGGGTTCGGGATCGGCATATGGCTGGGACGTATTCATGACTGTAGACCAGCCCCTACAGTCATGAAATGGGTCGGTTTGCCTGTTCTGGTGGACAAAAAAACCCGAGTTTCCGGGTGGAAAAACCCTCTATCCTCATATGAGACTGGCTAACTTACCTTTAGTCGAAAGAGAGCAGATAAAGGTTCCTCGCATCACTGACGGGAATTGAACCCAGGTCTTTCCGACCAAAGGGCTTCGTCTATACTAACTGAGCTAAGGAGGCTCTAGTGCCTCGCTCGATGATGTTAATCTGTCTTGTTAGTCATGAATACCTTGGGATACCTTCCGTAGTCTAGTGAATTCAATATCAAGATTAGTGCAAGCGTTTATCACGACCAAATGGGGCTCAACACGCTACTAGATAGTTGGTCATAATATTTTGGCTCCTGAGTGTATATCTTGACCGTAAGCAAATAATGCATGCTGTAGGTCATATATGTGAATAATGGACTATTTCTATGGGGTTTTATGTAAATTTCCTTCATTTGTTGACATTATAAGGTTGACGGTGGAGTGTACTATCAATGAAGTACTCAGTCTTTACTGATCGGTGCAGTTAAGCCTTAATCTAGAGAGAGAGAGAGAGAGAGAGAGAGAGAAAGAGACAAAAAGCCTCTTCTACCTCCTCTGTAATATTTCATCAATCTCTAACTGTAAGGAGTCGGCCACATTATTTAGCATGTATGATCGATACACAATTTTTGTATGATAATATTTTTCAATTCTACAAGAACGATTAATCACAAATGACTCAATAAATATGCAGAACATTAATATGTATTAATGACATTTTTATTTTAAAGGTGTAATTTCAAAATTAGATTTTGTAGATGAGATACAATTTTTGATGATTTATGAAAATAATAAATCGATAATAATAAAGTATATTTCACTTATTGCCGGTAATTGGCTTCCTTTTTTATTTTATTGCTAACTACAAAACTTTTGCGGGTTACGAAAGTCATAGTAAACCCTTAGCTCAATGACTGGGCCTAACTCGATACAAATGGCCTATTAGATGACTGCTTGTTGATGAAAGAAGCGTGACTGTTGAATAGAGAATTTCTTTTGTCGTATATTAAACTTGTTCAGGGTTGCATAACTTTAGTTTCAAAAAAAAAAAAAAAATGCCATGTGGACCGCAAGTGCATTCGATCCATGAGTCCCTTTGTAGCAAGTCAGATTACACTTTAAGCGACAGATAAACGCTTGTTGGCAATAAACACGCCTTTCGATAAATCACGGAGAATTGTGCACAAACAGTGATGTTTATAAAGAAAAAGAAAACTACGGCCCCGTAAAATTTACGACACCCGAAAAGAACGCAGGATTTGAGCAATGGCGATAAGGAAAGATAGTAGCGGTTCTTGACAACTCTTCTCACGTAGGTGGTTGTCAAGTCCGGTGCATCACGAGGTGATTACTACGGGGGTTAATGGGACACTTCGTCTAGTGGAAGACTTTTCTTTCAAGATAGTCATTTGGGAATGTGCCGCTTTGTCCGGAGGCGTGGGGGGGGGGGCGAAAGATCTGTTCGAGAATAATGTCGGCGGTGCATGCTTGCCGTTATCTGTAATGTGTTTTAGGGCGCATTTTTTCTGTCACTGCTAGTTAGTCTGAGACCAAGATTTATTATACTGATAGACAAACTAGCCTTGGTACGTAGCTTTTCCGAAGGGAAAGAGATTCATTAGCTGCAATCGAACAAACGATACTTTAAATTGATCTCTAAGTTTCGGTAGTTTTATAGAAGTGACGGAACTTTAGTTAACGAATACCCTCGTGAAATCCCCCTACAAAAAAAAAAAAAAAGAAAAACATTTTTCTTTCGTGTATTTTTTTTTTCTTTCGTGTATTTTTTATAGAAGTTGTGAGCATCCTTTCTCACGTGTATGTAGTTGAAGGTCTGGATCGACATTGAGATTAATCTGGTACTTGAAATCTAAGCAGAGCGTATAGGAATTCCTTTGGTAGGACGAGTTCTTTGAGCTCAGCACATTAAAAAGCAGTTATTTGGGTTCTGCCTATTGATTTTTTTCTCCACTGCAAAATCTTGCAGTTGGTATAGAAAACCTCGGCTACTTCCATTTACCAAATCCATCTACCTCGTCTGTTTCCGCCTCTTTTTGTAGATTGGTTATTGTTGTCTGCTAGACATTCCTAAAGCTAATAGTTTTTCTTAGACGTTCAACATCAAAACTTGTTCTTTTTTCCCTCCGGATTTTTTAGTGTTAAAATACGACCGCTTCTTTCTGGTCAGTAACTGATGATTTTATTAACAGTACGCATGGTCAGCTGCACCATATGATTTATAACGGCAAGTGTAATTCAGTATTGGCTCAGTAAAATACTTAATTAGAATACTGTTCGAATATGCACGTGGGAAAATTATTAGAAGTATTTATCATTAAAGCTGTATAGCAGGCTCAGTTATAAAAAAATATATTATTTGCTTTTAACCATTCCTGAATCTGAGAGATGTGTTTATTGAATGTTTTAGGCAAAAAAAAAAAAAAAACTGTTGTGGACAGTGGAAATTATGTGTGCGATGTCAAAGTGATTGTATTTTCCCATAACGTACAGAAGCGAATAAAAAAATGTTCTGTTATTCGAAAAATACATTAACTATAATATATTTTTAATCTTAAAGATAAAATCAAACGTAATTCGTGTAAAATTACTTTTGTTTTCATATAAGAAAGTTGATATTTAAATAATTATATCTATTTTTATGCCGAAGTGCTATCGGTGTCAGAGCTTCCTCATCCATATTTTAGTCTACGCCGCATGTGCACTGCTGTGTTCGAAACCTAAGGACGGACACCATTCTGAACATTACAAACGCAAATTCAGGCGAATCAGCTTGCGGTAATTTTTATAACTGACAATTTCGAGTGGAAAGTGGGTACACATTCAGATTTTCCAATCGCGCGTAAGGAGTCACGTGGTAACACTCGACAGGATAAAATACAAAAGGCTGCACTAAGCTTGCGTTTGAAGAAAGCTCTTTTCGTGAAGGAATAAAGTTACAAACTTTGATGTCTTGTAACTTCTCAAAGACATCATCTAGATGATTTTCATGCTGGGAAAAATTATTGGAAAATGAAGAAGGCCGCAGAATTACTGATATTGCCAGAGAGTTTGAAATCTCACACAGCGTTGTATCCAGGCTCTGACCAGCGTTTCAAACTAATGGAATGTGTTCCAGACGTTTGCTGAGCGGTCGCCCTCGCTCTACCACGAAGACAGATTTTTGGTTATAGCAACAAAACACAATCGACGCACCACGGCAAGTCAGCTTGCAAGCTGGCTTCATTCAAGCACAGGTATACGCGGATATCTCGACGAACTGTGGCATGACATCTGCGACCAGTATGCCTATACGCCCGAAGGCCTGTAGTCTGCATCCCTTTATCCATAGCTCATCGTAGAGCACGTTTTCAGTGGTGTTGTATCCATAAAAATTAGACAAGACACAAATGGGCTAATGTACTCTTTACAGCTGAGAGTCGTTTTAGACTTTCCTCTGATTCTGAATGACACTTGACCTGGCGTAAAAGTGGCACTGCTTACCATTAAGAGAATGTTCTTGAAAGGGGATAAATACGGCGGTGCTTGGGTCATGGTGTGGGGAGGCATTATGCTTAATGGACGTACTGAGCTACAAGTGCGTAAAGGATTCGTAAACGATATTGCAATGAGGTTCTTATCACATCAATAAAAATGAATTCATGCAGGTAAGAATTCAATTTTAAGGATGACAGCGGCACACCACATCGTACACGAGCAGTGGAGATACGTCTGGAGACCAAGGATATTAATCGAATCGAGTTGCCAGCACCCACCTCAGATTTCAACCCAAAAGATCACGTTACGGACGTAACAGCGAGGCGAATTGCTCTTCTAAATTCCCCTCTAGAAAACAAACAAGGTCTTATCTTTGCTGTGAAGGAGTAGGCTAGTTTGCCTCAAGAACCCCTGAATCACTTGGTGCTAAGCAGTGGCGCACCCAGGGAGGTAACCAAGGGGCCCTGTCTCCCCCCCCCCCCAAAAAAAAAGAGAAAGGAAATAAACAATAGAAAATTTTCCAAAAATCTTTTCCTAATTAAAATTCTATTTTTTTTATTTTATTTATGTTGTCTTCTATTTCTATACTACTTGTTATGTATTGGCAATCACTGCAGATGCTCAGTCATTGGTCGTGTGCAATGCGTACTGTGTATTCGTAAATCGTCTACTCAACTCGGCCTCCCCCCCCACCCCAAGATTAAATCTTGAGTGCGCCACTGGTGCTAAGCATGGTACGACGTTATAAGAGTTGCATCGCAGTTCGAGGTGGACATATTCAATACTGAAATGTCTCCCCGAATAGTTTTCTGTAAGCACTGTACATTAATTCCTTAACTACGCCCTTAAGAAATTTTTTAACTGCAATTTAATTTGATTTGTACGAAATTTATAACACATTTTTTGTGTAATATAATTTATTAGTATGCTGGCAATAAACTTATGTCCACATTTAGCGGTAGTCGTGAAAATTGTTTCACATATATACAGGTAAAAATTCAGTTTGTCCTTAACTTCTGAACACCAGTGTATTACCTTCCCCCAGCTCATGAGATCTGCAGTAACCTTCTAATGAGAAAATTTAAGTATACCGATTGACAGTTGACATTTATGTCTTTAGGGGTGAAGCAAGATGCTTTTCATATTCCCCGCTATCTGTTGTGGTTACAGTGAGGGTAAAATTTGTGAGCAATTTGCTCGCCCTGAATGGGCATGGAGATTATGCATCGTTATAGGAGGCTAATATAGCTTTTGGTCTTCTATATATATTTGAATATGTCCGTTGGATCGTATGCTGTAGCTTGCTGAACCAAATCATTGGGATGTGTGGACGTCTTTAGGAAAAACTTGGTTGCTAAGGATTGCAGAAAGGAGAAAATATAGGGAATATTTGTGTCTCTGTGGAGTTGATTGTTTCTAACATACCACGGACCGTTCAGAATCAATCTCAAGCACTTGTTCTGCACTGTATCTTGATAATGTTAGCATTAGAGGTGTGGCTCCAGGCCGGAGAGGCATAGGTGATTATAGGACGAATCGTCATCTGGTATAGCTGCAATTTGATTCTGTTGCTGAGCTTGCTATTTCTATTAATTAGCGGATAGATCTGAACGATGGCTTTAGTTGCCTTTGCGCACGCAGACTTAGTGTGTTGGTTGAAAGATAGCTTTTTGTCCAGAATCACACCCAGGTAATTTGTTTCTGTCTGCCAGGGAATTTTAGTATTGAATAGTAACACATCTCCTGCAGGTGACATTGGCCTTTTTGATAAAAGAACGGTTGAGCTTTTCTGGTCGTTGACTTTCAATCTCCACTTGGGGAACCAACCCTCCAGCTTTAGAAGGCTTTCTTGAAGTTTTCTGGTAATGAAATAGGGTCTGAGAGATCTGGTTAGTATTGCCGTATCGTCCGCATACAGGGCCAAAACGGAAGTCATCGAATTGTGTGTGGGATGTCTGACATGTATACAGAAAACAGCAATGGAGCCAGTAGAGATCCCTGCGGCACTCCAGCAAAGATATGGCGCTGGGACGATGTAGAACCGTTGATTTTAACTTGCATTGATCTATTCTGAAGATATGAATGGATTAGATTAACCATTTTTAGTGAGGTACCGGCTGAGATAAGTTTGTGTAGGAGTCCAAAATGCCAGATTTTGTCAAATGCTTTGGATTGGTCTAGGAAAACGTTATAGCTAGTGTTGATGTATTCCACAATTCTGTGGATTTGCTGGTTGTACTATGGTGTTGCCGAAAACCAAACCGTTCTTTAGGGAGGATGTTTAGGTCATTTACTGAGGTTTGGAGTCGTGAGAGGATGACCTTCTCCGCAACCTTACCCAGATTGGAGATGAGACTGACTGAACGATAATTTTGTGGTAGGTGTGGGTCCTTTCCTGGCTTATGAATTGGGATTACATCAGCCAATTTCCAAGTGGAAGGAAAATAGTGAAATCTTAAAGTTGCATTTGTTATACAGGTCAGGTGCACGACAGCTTTTCGAGGCAGAAGTTTGATCACCCTGTTTGAGATGCCGTCTGGTCCAGGAGCTTTATTGTTAAGTTTTTTTAATCATATCATATAATTCAGCAGGTGATGCGGGTGCAATATAGTCAGCCCTGGTATCTGGGAGATTTAATGCATGCCTGACCTGTCTGTGGATTTTGTATAAGTGATTGAAATCTAAGTTTTTATAAGAAGGTTTGCACTGCTCCTCTAGATTCTTTAGTATGGCTTCTGCCTTATCTGCATCTATGTGAACTAGGCCCTGGTTTGAGATTATGGGGGTAGGGATCTGTCTTTATTTTCGATGTTTCTGAGTACCCCCCAGATAGTGATCAATAGGTGAAATAGAGGCTAACTTTTTATCCCAAACTTGGTTTCTGTGATTTTTAAGTGCATCTCTTACTACCCCGTTCAATGTATTAAGCACTGTTTTGTCCTGAGGATCGCGAGTGTTACGAAATCTCTTCCTAGCTCTGTCTTCTCTTTGATCAGTTGCATAATATCCTCAGACAAACGACCAGGCTTAGGAACTGGTTTGTGGAAGGTTGCAACCGTTATCGCAGACTTAATCTGCTGGGTGAGGCTAGTCACTGCAGATTCCACATCTTCTGATGTGCATATGTGAAGGACGGGTCCAATTTGATCCCTAAGTGCTTTATACAATCTCTCCCACGATATGCCTGAATGAAAGGGAGGAGACAGGCATTCTTGTTCTCCCAATTGCAGTAGAATTGGGTTGTGATCCGATGACAGTCGTTTAGTGATTTAAGGCTGTACTGTAGTTTAATGTCTTGCAGGATAGCTATATCCAGGGTGTCAGCAGTGCCAGACGTACTGAGATGAGTTGGTTCGGTAGGTCCAGCCACAACAGCATAGTTTGATCCTGTGTAGCTGGAAAGGATGCAACGATTTTTATTGGTAGATTTACTGTTCTAAACAGGATGTTTTGCATTGAAGTCTCCAGCGATGACGACCGGTCCTTTTACTCCAAGGATGGCATCCAGATCTGAGGTCAATAATGTTTTTAACGGAGGGTTGTAAGCAGAAAAAATTTTAAGTATTTCAATTGAGTTTGTGAGGACATTAATTCCTGTGATTTCGAGGTTGGTGGTTGTTGGTGGTTATGGAATGATGGTTGATATAGTTTTTGATAAGGGTGGCTGAACCTCCACCTCTATACCCAAGTGTGTCGTTTCTGTAAATCTGATACCCTCTGATTTTTAGGGTGTCAGCAGGCCTCAGGTAAGTTTCATTGATTAGAAATATATCCGCGTTGTATCTATTATTGAATTCCTGGATTTCTAACAGTTTATTTTTAATGCCGTTGGCATTCCAAGCAATAATCCGAAGAGAATCTGGGGCGATTTTTTTCCTATGCATCAGAGAGTGCAGATTATATGGATTGGGTTTGCTGTAAGAATCTTTTTGTAACACTTAGTGATATATTTGAGTTGCTGAAATCCTGCAGCATGTTTGCAAGAGAAGAGGTGATAATAACTGATAGATTTGAATGTGGGTTAGTCAGGTTCTGGGTTTGTACTATCTGTTTGGAGCGGGTCACATCAGCATATGTTCTCGCTTGATGTTGAGGATTCATTTTCTTAAGGGGCTCAGTTAATGATGGGCGAGCTCCTGTTGTCATGTTCTCACTCTTGGAGGACTAAGGAGCCTCAGCTTTAGGAACTCTCGCACTAGATGACAAGATAGATTGATTATTTGGAGATTGTTCCATCTGTTTTTTGGGGTGATGTATACACCCTCTATAATTAGCAGGGTGAGGACCCCAACAATTAGCGCACTTAGCCGGGGTGGATTTTGGCTTGGCGCAGGTGTTTGTGGGGTGATTCTCGCCACATTTTAGGCATCTGAACTGAGCTTTGCATAGCTTCTGGGCATGGGCAAATTTTTGGCATCTGTGGCACTGCTCCAGATTTTACTAAGACTAAAGGCGTAGGTGTCTTATTTGATCTAAACATGCTAGTGACCTTTATGGAAGGTAGATCCTGTAAGTTAAGGTCAGTAACTATTTCATCCGTGTCAATATACTCGGAGACCTCACGTAGGACCACTTTCAGATTTTTTTTCGGAGGCAAGTGAAAATGTGTGATATTGTGTTCCTCTTGCGTCCAGCTCCTTTGTAAGATTTCTATAATCAGTCACCGTGGCGGGCTGAATTTTTATGCCCTCGTCTACATTTTTAGCAGATCTATAACTTATTTGTAAGTTAGCCATGACGTTCTTAGTGTTGTCCATCTCTGCTTTTCCCTTAAGATAATCGGTGGCACCCTTTCATTGGGGGAGGCAGAGGGATCTGAAATGGGAACATCCTTGTCCATACCAACATCATTTGTTGGTCAGCAGCGAGAGTTTTTCTCTTCTTACGAGCATGGATTTCTCCTTGATCAGAAGGATTAGAGGTAGAGACAATTAGATTGAGTTTTTCCTCCATTTGAGGGGAGTCTTCATTTTCCTCAACATCGACTTCAGGTGAGGAATATAAGTTTAAGTAGCTGGGCCAATCCCGTTCAAACTTTTTGAGAAGCTTTTTAATAAAAGTGAGTGCTAGCCTTTTATCGTGTGGCTCGATAATGATGTTGGGGTCGATCTGCTAGCAGGCCATGTCAGCTTGAACTTCTTTTGGAGTTTATCAAAAAGTACAAGAGCCGGCTCTTTATCGAGCAAATCAGTGAATACGTCTAGGTCAGGTACGCTCATATCGTTTTAATTGCGTATTGAGCGCTTGTAGAATAACCCGCAACCGCAAAGGACTGCCACCAGCAATACCAAGCGTAGGCTAAATGAAGCAATAGCAATTAAATTGCATCGAAATCAAAGTCTTACCTTGATATTTCACAACGATCAAATTTGGCCTCGAAGTGTGTGTGTGTGTGTATGTATATTATATATATATATATATATATATATATATATTATATATATATATTATATATATTATATATATTATATATATTATATATATATATATATATATATATTATATATATTATATATATATATATATTATATATATATATATATATATATTATATATATTATATATATATATATATATTATATATATATTATATATATATATATATATATATATATATATATATTATATATATTATATATATTATATATATTATATATATATATATATTATATATATGTATATTATATATATATATGTATATTATATATATATATGTATATTATATATATACCGATACCTTGCTCGGCATGTTTAATAAGGTATATCATAATAAATATAAATTTTGGTGTATTAAAATAAGTCTGGAATATTATACAAGAAATAAAAAAGAAAATATTTTTATTTTTTATTGATCAGATTACTTGCTTTAAGTTTGTTAACGGGAAAAAAATGAACCTTCTTACATTATTTTCATTTAGAAATGTTTTTCTACATTCCCATTAGAGATGTAAACAAAAACATTCTTAACGCCATTGTAATATTTGTATATCTTTTGTAGTCAAACTTAATCCTTCAGCTTCATAAAGTATATTCCTGTATCAATCAAACTGCATTCCTCCCGTCTGTTTTCATTGATATTATCTCCATGAACTTCAATAAACTGAAGTGTTCAAGCTTATTTCTCGCACCTCAATATTACACCACATTTATTTTTAAATAATTTATATATATGTTAATGAACTATTATAACCGTGTCTTCCGCCTAGTTTGATATTAGGTATTGAATAGTAGAATATTAGTGAGAATTGGAGTGAGGTAGAGAGAATCGACCGTGAGATGCGGTGATTAAAATACCCTTGGAGGGTAATGGATGGCAATGCTGTAGACAATGAAGTTCTAACTGAGGCTCGGCTGTTGCTGTTACGTCAAACTCTCGAAGAGTTTGACGTAACAGTTTGAGTTCGCTCTCTTAAGGTTTTGGCCTTAAGGGAGCAATTTGAACCCCGGGGAAAGTATTTTCCGATACGGCCCGGTGAGGGGCTTTATCGGTGAATGCTTTTCTTCGGAATATGAGCGGTTCTGTTCGGTGGTGGGGCAGCTCGGCACTGAGTGGAACCAACGCTGAGGTGAGATATGGACGGTCTTTCGGCCACTATGGAGTGGTCTAGGGATTGTCTGAATTTTTAGAGTTCACCTTTACTTAAACATTGGTATTGAATATTCATATTTGAATATTTGAGTCTAATATTTGAATATTAGGTATTGATATAATTCTTGTGTGTGATTGGTTTAAAATCTACAAAAACTTATAATAAAAAGCAGATAAAATCGGTCATGGACTTCATGTATTAATGAGTTTTCTTAATATCCTGGAGGATTTCCATAGAAATATTCACCTAATAGCGTATTTGATCACTGAGACTTCAGAACAGGCTCGATTCTCCTGAGTATCGAATTGAATGGGGTCTGAATCACTCGTGCGTATCCTATCAGTTCGAACAGGATAAATTCCTTAGTTGGATCTTTGACATAAATTGCACAACTCAAAAATATTCATCGAGATTGAGATCTGGTAACATGAGGGGGTGGGGGTGGGATAATACATTAAAGTCATTTTCGTATTCCTTTTAGTGCTCCTAGTGTCCATTGACATGACATTGCCGCTAGGGTTTGCCTACTGAGTGTAGATGGATGAGCCTTGTCAGTAACCGAACTTCAAGCCGATTTCAGCTTCTCTGCTGGCATCAAGTGAAATAGAATTACTCAACCCCACGACTTTTTTTTTTCCAGTCATCCTCTGGTGCAAATTATTATTGGATAGAGTTTTACTAGCCATCCTCCTCCATCTTGGAAGGCACCTTTGCCCATAACCATACACATTTAAACGCAAACAATGTCCCCAGAGGTAATTTACCTTCTATTTATAGATATTCCCTATAATGCCTTTAGTATTTGTTATTAGTCGATTCCCCTTTTTTTATGTAAGTCCAACCGATGAAATGATGTCAGCTACGGTATACATTTTTTGGTAGATAGATGGGTTTGAGGCCAAATATTCCGAAACCTCAGCTTCTGAGATAAAACATGGTATTTTTTCCAAGAAGCCACTTCACTCCTCCAGTATGGAACATACTTCGAATGATGAAATTCATGTACCACCAAAAGATTCATCCACAGTGAGATTCGAATCTGTAGTCAGCAAATTTACCGTGAGAATGTCTTTGATGCTTTAGACCTAGACGTCATTAACTAGAATTTTTTTGGCAGTAAAAATTCCAGAACTTCAACGAATAAGCAAGTCTGCTGTGCAGTGTATAAGACTAAATCGCCTTCGATTGCGTCACACTCAGGACTTCCATCCAAAAGACATGCTAATGTCATTTTTAAAAATTATTTTTCGAGAAAGAATAACTAAAGGAAAAAGGGCACCATCTTTTATTCAGAAAAGATTCCTTTTTTGGATATCACTTAATCAAGACTTTTAGGTATTTACATAGCAACCAAAGGATTTTCAGTGGTCTCCAATAATTAAAGATGCAATGTCGGCATTACGAGTTTCCGAAATGACTTTTCGCACGTGGAACATTTTGTCCCTTGACACTGGAGTCGAAAAACTCATCACCGAAGATTTCTCTGCCTTATATCTTTAGGAATACACTGCTGTCAACACACGAGAAAGAAAGAGAGAGAGAGAGAGAGAGAGAAGGAAACATGAAAATCTCGTTATCTTTCTAAGAGAATTTTTTCCCCCTTATTTGGTGATTTCTTCACTAATAAATATGCGCCCGCATCCTCATCTCGTTGCTCAGTGGCGTAATTTTTGAACACTTTCGCGAGCAAAATGATCGCCTGTCATCTACGGGTCATTATGTATCAATAGCTCGTAATTCTCGGCACAAAAGAGCCTTTTGTCGAGTGGAACGAAAGTGGAGAACTCGAACAGAACTTTACAAGTCGCTTCGTGTTACGGCCAGCGGGAATCTAAACTATAGTCTGGGGATGTGCATTAACACGTGAGAAGTGCCCGGTGACGTCGACGATTTATTACGAACCATCGGTGATTTCTCACTGTTAAGAATGGCGGGCTTGAAAGACATCGAACTGTTTCCGTTTGAAGTCCGCCGACAATTCCTCATGAAATTGTCACTCGAAGAAGGACAAAATATGCAAAAAAACTCAATTTGAATGTGCAGTAATTGTAATTCCTGAATGTAGTGATTTCATAATTTTTTATTCATTGTATTATAATATCAATAAATACTGTAACCTGAATAACTGGAACTTCCATTGGATACAATTAAAATATTTAATCTTTTTCTACTTAATATAAAATAATTAATATAATCATCTTCTAACGATAATAATATACTGAAATTTCCAATTTTTTTCTTAAAATATTTGTTTTTTATTGACACACCTTTAATTTACTTGTATACACTCTATTGATGTAACACGTCAGAAGAAGTGCATTTTGTTACACAATCCGATGACTTCCATTTTGGCCCTGTATGCGGACGATACAGCAATACTAACCAGATCTCTCAGACCCCATTTCATTACCAGAAAGCTTCAAGAAAACCTTCTAAAGCTGGAGGGTTGATTCTCCAAGTGGAGATTGGAAGTCAACGACCAGAAAAGCTCAGCCGTTCTTTTCTCAAAAAGGCCAATGTCTCCTGCAGGAGATGTGTTACTATTCAATACTAAAATTCCCTGGCAGACAGAAACAAATTACCTGGGTGTAATTCTCGACAAAAAGCTATCTTTCAACCAACACATCAAATCTGCGTGCACAAAGGCATCTAAAGTCATAGCTCAGATCTATCCGCTAATTAATAGAAATAGCAAGCTCAGCAACAGAATCAAATTGCAACTATACCAGATGACGATTCGTCCTATAATCACCTATGCCTCTCCGGCCTGGAGCCACACCTCTAATGCTAACATTATCAAAAATCTTATAATAACAATCTCAACTCCATAGAGACACAAATATTTCCTATATTTTCTCCTTTCTACAACCCTTAGCAACCAAGTTTTTCCTAAAGACGTCCACACATCCCAACGATTTGGTTCAGCAAGCTGCAGCATACGATCCAACGGACATATTCAAATATAGAAGACCAAAAGCTATATTAGCCTCCTTTAGTGATGCATAATCTCCATGCCCATTCAGGGCGAGCAATCTGCTCATAAATTTTACCCTCACTGTAACCAAAAAAGATAGCGGGGAATATGAAAAGCATCTTGCTTCACCCCTAAAGACATAAATGTCAATTGCATTTTGTTACGTTCTGCACGTGATCTTGTAAATAAGATAATTTTGCGATAAGAATATTCTAGAGGTTCCAGTGAATCGCGCAATACTACTCTCCCATCAAGAGGAGTGTTTATAACATGGTCGGTCCATTTTCTTTCCATAAAGTGGTCATTTCCAGACATATATTGGTGACATATAGGCATCCCTGCAATTTGGAGGCTCCGATATGGCATTATGTTATATTTTAGAGTAGAATCTCCCTACATATTTTTTATCATTTAAATTAAAAGCCAATTTCTGTATTCTTTGCACATTATTTTTTATTTTTCAGTCTTAGAAGATTAAAAAAACCAACACCTGATAATTTCTTTTAGACAAAAAAAAAGAAAAAAGTATCATACCCTAACTCACTTCCAACACGATTATTTTCTTTTCATAAGTAAACTTCATGAGGCTGAAACAGTTTGTCAGGATAGCAATTCACTATTATCTCTATAATAATAGACTAATATCCTGAACTCTATGGATTTATTAATTAGTCACAGAAGGTGCTGGCATTTCTTTTACAAGTCGCAGCAACAAAAGTCTATTCTCTATACAATTAAAAGGAAATGGAAGATCTTAGCATTCGAGAATGGTTATAAATACTTATCACCAGTCGCCGGTGAAGATGCGAGCGAAGCAAACACATGTATCAAGAGTTGAAGATATGTTAATCAGAGTAAAAAACAGAAAGGGAAAGAAAGACTGTAAATAATAAAGTAAACTCTCCAGATGTGGTTAAGTGCACTCCTCGAACATGCCGAAAAGAAAAAAGCAAATAAAGGGAGTATTAATCACACCAACAGAGGATTTTGAATGTTAATTTCATAGAATAAAATAAATAAAAAAAAAGTAGTATGCAAATACGAATATCAATAAGGAAGAAAAGATAGTGAAAGAAAACCTTAACAAGAGAGGAAAAAAGAAAAATAAAGAATCATTTATCATATGAGAAAGACATCTTAGATACGAGAACTTGATAACACGGTGTTACGTGGAAAATTAATAAAAACATCAATCTGAATAGGAAGCTTGTTCTCTGCTTCTTGTAGACCCCCCCCCCACACACACTTAATCCTTACGACTGGCTTTCTTTGAGGAGGTTTTAATACCGTTACAGACCCGAAATGCAACCCTGGGCTTTGTTGGAATTAGAAAGCAGTGCCTTATGAAGAAATTACCTCTCTGTAAGATGTATGCCGAGAACTTTGTTCTCCCCTCAGAGGCCCAATCCTGATCTGATAAGAACAAATGGCAAGTTCCTCCATTTTCTTATTGCCTTGCTTATTCCGTTTGTATCGACCAGACAAGTAATCTGCTTTACAATCACACGAAGTTTGGTGGATTTTATTTTCCAAAACTGGTAAATCTCTTTTCCTCCCATAATAAAACGCATTGTTACGTTTCAAAGGAAATATTTCAAACGAATATTATTAACGGGTTGGATTGGATTGGATTGCTTTAGAAGTAATAAATCAACACCGCTATTACACAGAGGTTGTGTAATAGCGATGTTCATTTTCCTAACTGTTTTGCAGGAAGAGGATCATTTCTCCACCACCTGAGACCGGTTCACTCATCTCCAATTACAAAATCTTCAAATTTTCTTCCCATCATCGATGAGATTCGAACGCAGATTTCCTACCAAAATGCATTGTCGCTATAGCCGAGCTATGGAGAGCGAGGAGTGTGCATTGTGATGACATCATTTCATTTATTGGTTTAAGATCTTTTGTTGAATTTCTTTTTCGTAGTAAATCTTTAACTGTTAACATTAATACTGTGATTCTTGTTTATAAAGCAGGACTCTGATCCCTACGGGCAGAACAAAAATCTGCATTCCCGTCTCTCTTCAATGCTGATAGATTCTCATCCTGTCGAACTCGAGGAAGCTGCTCTTTCTCATCCGTTAAATTCTTTGGATTGGTGACAGGTTTTCCAATAAGCACAATAGTGCGCGCGCTTAGGACTTATAAACGGGCAATGATAATAAAATGATATATTCGTCACTTGGACAAAAACAGAATGATGTTGGAGAGGGGGCGAGTTTCTTCGAGAAAAATCACTCCCTTATCCTCCGTCTGAGACTGGTGAAGTTATAATCACTTGGCTAAGCCTAAAAAAAAATGCATGTCCACATCCTCTACCTTTTCACAATTCTCTTTACAAGCAAATGACGTTTGTATTAATTCTTTTCGCTTCTGGTTATTAAATTTATTATTATTATTTTATCGTAGCTGTTGAAAAATGTAAAAGTACACGAAGTTTTGTAATTATCCATACGTTAGGAATTACCAAATTAATTAAACATCTCGCTGTGTGATATGATATATGTGATTCCATCCATTAACCAAACATTACTGTGATACAGCGCCACCTACCGTTGTAAAGCTGCAATACATAATGTTGATTTTTTTTTTTTTAATGATTCCATCTAATAACTTTACAAATGTTTATGTGCAGATGGGAAGAACTAAAAAATAGAGTAGTTGAAGAGATTGGGGGGGGGAACTAGTGAAATAAAAAATGTTATCACGCTAACAGTATTTTACTGACTAAGGACTCAGTTGAGATAAACATTTACGACTTTCCTCAGATAACTTTATAGGCAAGACAAAACCCATAAAGCTTCTTATCTCCACACAATACAACCACTTTGGGACTCTAAAAACCTGCACTATTATATTTTTCTAAAATTATTCCACAGCCGCTATATCGAAATTTTCGCACTAAAACCACTTCCGAGATATTAGACTGTTTAGCATACTCACTTTTCATATGCTTAGCGGTTAATAAAGTACTTGGACCACCTGTGGATAAAGATCTTTCTTTTCGGCACTTTTTTGCAGCTCTACGCGTGCATTTCTAAGAAAGAAATATGTTAATTATACGAGCAGGAATTTAATTCGCGCCTTCATCGTAATTAAAGCTAACGTACTGGAACTAAAAGAACTTCCAAAGAAAGTCAGGAGAACAAATGCATGCGGAGGAGTTATAAAAGAAGAGAAGAATAATTCTTGGCTCTTTCAAATCAAGAGAAGGTGAAGAATCGCTCAGTTTTCTATTTTTTAGTAGATATAGATTAATATGAGAATATAATTTCTTGTTAAGTATAATATAAAATCAGTGGAAAAAGTTTCCATTTTGAAATTTTCTATGGAGTATTTCAAAACAAAATTATACACCATTTTTTTACTTGTATATATGAAAAATATATAAGCCAGTCCTTATAAGGACTATTATCGATGTGTGGAGGGAGAAGGATTTCATTCAATCCAATACCCTCCAAGGGTATTGGATGGCAATGCTGTAGCCAGTGAAGTTCTAACTGAGGCTCAACTATTGCTGTTACCCTCCTGCCATGATCAGAGCTTTAATTGCTCTTTCCCACCTTATGCCTACACTGTCCTCTACAGATAACGGGGAAGATGAAAAGCATTCTTGCTTCTCCCCTTTAAGCCAGTCCTTATCCTTATAAGGATTATCGATGTTGAATTTCCACTTCCAGGGTAACAAATGGCAATGCTGCAGCTAATGAAGTTTTAACTGAGGCTCGGCTATTGCCGTTACCCAGCCATGACTAGAGCCGCTTAGCTCAATAACACTCCATCCACACAGATTTGCTTCATTCAGATGACGGGATAAAGAGTCAAGGACTCAGTCCATCGCCAGTTCTTATAAGAAATTATCGATGTTGATATATATATATATATATATATATATATATATATATATATATATATATATATAAATTGAGTTCAATAAATCAATCGACCGTGAGATGCGGTGACTGATTCATTCAATCCAATACCCTTGGATGGTAATGGATGGCAATGCTGTAGCCAGTGAAGCTCTAACTGAGGCTCGGCTATTGCTGTTACCCTCCTGCCATGATCAGAGCTTTAATTGCTCAATAACACCTTATCCTTACACTGTCCTCTACAGATAACGGGAAGGATGAAAAGCATTATTGCTTCTCCCCTTTAAGCCAGTCCTTATAAGGATTATCGATGTTTTGTTATGTTATTGAAATAATGCGCTATTTTGGACTTGATTCTTCGGAACACGGCAGATTTGCTTGGTAGTAGGTTTTTGACCTCTGAACGGGTGGTGGAGCCACTGGTAGTGTGAATCAGCTCAGGAGTGGTGAGTTAAGTAACGATCCTTGTTGATCACTGAGATTCAGAGCGATCTTGTAGATCAAAGTTTTTAGAGCGATACCTCAGCATTATATAACAGTACCACAACAAAGGTCGAAATTAACCTGGGTAGTGGCCCTTCCCATGATGTTCTTGCATTATGGGATACCAAGACAATCGATGCGAAATCAGCATTCACCATATGCAAGTAATGAAGGTGCCTTACGCTTATGCTTGGATATAGTATTAAACAAGAATAATATGATCTGAAATAAATTGTACAAGTATCAATCGTGACGCCACCTAGTGGTTGCTTTTGTCAACTATTTTTGTAACCGTGTTCATCTCATTAACACTAATAAATTACATTGTAAAAAAAACGTCAACCTGATCGTTAATACACAACGAGTAATACGACAATAAGCTAGAAAAAAGGATGACAACAGCGTAATTTGGTTCTTGGCAAATGTAAGATAGACAATTAATAAAAGTTGCAGGCTGCTCGGGGCTATTTATATTTTTTTCTTGTTATCTCAATTAAGACAATGTTTTCTTGTATTTCAGCGATCACTTCCGACCAATAGAACATTAGCTCAGAGATAACGGGGTACCACTAATGAACTTCTTCCTTATCAGAATATCTGCGTATTTTTTTTTTATTTTTTTTGTCGTCATCGATTAAAGCAAATTACATAGTGAAGCTCATAGTGTTATTCTTACGAAGACCATAGCCAAATTGGCATCTACGATATCCTCAAGGAATCTAGGTCATCTGGTAGCTATCCAGGTATATTCCAGCTGTGATTAGTGGCTGAAGATTGCAGAACTTACTTTATCTGTCAGCAGGTAAAGTGTTACTTCAGGCCAGAAACGAAATACGATCCGATATCAGTGGAGGCTAAGGAGATAAACTGGAGCACAATGCTGAAGTTTAAGCCAATAAGTGTTTCATTTTAAATGCAGCTTGTAGTCTGAGTAGCATTATTGTAAAATTGTTTTAATGGTACAGTTTGATGGGAGTGTTTACTGGTAATTAGCCTCATTGGTGTAGCTAGAGCTTTTGGCGCCCGGGGCGATCCCCGAGTTTGCCGTCCCTCTCAATACACATCAAAAAGTCAAAACGACGTATAGGGAAATAAATTAAAACACTATTTATTTTTGAAGTAAAACTTTAATTCCAACATTTTAAAATGTTATTTTTCTTGCTTTTCTGTTAGCAAAATCGTCGATGACATTGTAGAAGTCTATTTTATAGTAATGTAGGTAATTCTTAATCAATTTTAATTTAGAAAAACTCCTCTCACAACTAGCAACACTTACAGCAATTGTGAAGAAAATTCGCAGTAGTATTACAATATTTGGAAATGAGTTCTCGAGACTGTATTTTAGAATTAACTACAAACGTTCAAAAAGGTTCCAAGTGCCGACCGGGACGGATCGCCCGCCTCTGATTAGCCTACCGAACATTTTGGTAGTGTAAATAGCCATTTGATAGCTTCCCCGAATAGTTTGGTAGTTGTTTACTGGTAAATAGCTTCGTAAATATTTTAATACCTGTTTCGTGATCAATAGCTTCCCAAATACTTTGAGAGAGTTGTTTACTGGTAAATAACCTCCTGAATATTTTGACAATACTCGGAGGTGTTTATTTGTAAACAAATATATCAAATGCGTGTTTGTTTAAAGCCACGTTCATAACTACATGACTTTCCACCCAAGAAGGTTATGAACAGAGGCTATAAATGCAAGACTAGCCAAAAATTAGTCTCGAAAATAAATTTTACGATTCCCCCGAATCACAGCGCCATGAATAATTACTGCATTAAAACCACTTAATATAATAATGTAGTCATAACAGTGACACTGACCAGACTCTTTGCAACACATATTTTCGTATGACATCTTCAGCTAAAGGTTTCAAGTTCTCTTAAGGTTTAAAAGCAAGCGTTCTGGGTGTGCACTTGCAGAACACCATCACATGGTAACATAGTCGCATTTCTTTGCTGACAAATTTCTCTTCGAAATCGTTTCATGAGATTAGTTTCTGGACCCGTGCCATAACGACTATACTGCAAAGTGTACCAACAACAACTACACACATGTGCACTGAGCTGTGAATAGGTAATGTTGGCGGAGAAGAAACGTGTGTACGCTTCAACTGAGTCTCGTCCCATTGCATTCGCTAAACATGACGCACTTTTACCTACCACTGTCAAAAAGGATGAAGAATGTTATGAAGGGAGAGTCGCCATTACGGACACTTTGGCGTCTTAGAAGGTCTGGGAGATATTTCGTCTTTTTAAAAGGGGAAGAGGAACCGAGATTAAAAGAGCATTTGTAAATGAATTAAGAACCCAATTTCTGCTTCAGTTATTCACGATGCTGTTTGGTGCAGAGGGACAAGTAGCGCCATTTATTGCGAAAATCAAAACTATTGATGTACCAAGTTGGTTAAGCCTTTGTTAAGCTAGTTAGGTTCGCAGGTCGATATCAATGTATTTGTCCCGTGTGGATTTTTCTCCCTTATACAATTAACAATTCGCCAAATTCAATAGAATTTGCTGCAGGCTTTTCCTTCAATTACATGAAAGTTACTTGCATTGATGAAACACCTCCATCTGATTAAATGGGTAAAGCAACTCTGATATGGATGTATTTTTTATTGGACACTTTTTTCTCTTTATTTTATTCGAAATGCCCATGTTGAAGCGCTAATAACAACATCAATATATGGTAACACTTATTCTTTGACGGAATAGGATTTATATAAGCAGACACACTAGAGGACCTATTTTATTCGTTGTATTTAATAAATAAATAGTATTTATTTTTAATGTGACTCCTCTCTCGATTAGCATTTTCATCCTTTTCATGTTGATAAGCAGTATCGAAGAAATAAATTGGACAAAATGGCAGTTTCGAAATTTATTACAAATGGATAATTCCTCTTACGGTTTTTCAAAAATGTTTGACAGGCATTTATTCATTTTATATCCTACGAAATTAATATTTTTTTTAAATACCGTACTAAATTCTATTAACGTATGTATATTTGCGCTATTAGTATTGAACACGAGTGTCGAATAACTGGAAGATGAGTTTGCTATTGACTAGCTCGTTTTTGACTAGATAGCATGCAAATAGTTATTCAAATTCTGTTTATTTAGTTCAGATATCGTAAAGTTAATTTCCATCATCTGCACTTTAGCGACACCACTTCTTCCATGCGAATAATTCTTAGAGATTAATAACGAATTTTATCCATTTAGGTCGTCCACTAGGCGTTAGTAATACATTGCTACCCTCTTCTCTGTCTTCCCCTTTCCGCGCGATAAAATTCAGGCTGTTCCTTTGTATACTGAGAAATTGAATTTCATTAATTGGACTCCCATTGTGTCCACTGCTTGTCGTGTTTGTTAAATGAACGTTTTAGGAGAGCTCAAATTTAATCTGTTCTTTTCCTAGGGACTTATCGGGATCCTGTAGTTTATCTGAGAAAACATTATAGCGTTTTATTAGGCAGATGTTGTTACTTCTTAGTTTTCTCAGGGATTTTAAGAATTTAGTGAAATATAATCGGGTTTTAATTTGTGAACCACGTCTTAAGCACTTGTAATCTGTTCTTGTATCAAATTTTGTACTTGAGCGTTATGCGTAAGATTATCGTATCAAAAGTGGCTAGGATAAAAAGTAATTGCTGTTAATTTGCACTGGACGTCGCCTACAATAAACTTCTAACAGTTAGAATAAGTGCTGAAGTTTATCTAAATATTTATATTTATTTAGAATAGTTTTGCATTACATTTACTTAGTTGTTTTTGTTTAAGCACTATACGTTAGCACAACTATATTGTGCTAACATCGCACGAATTTGTATAATAAATTCATATTATATTAATACTTTAAAAAAAATAGAAAGTGTATAAATAAAGTTGTTTTTAATTTATAAATGAATTTATATACTTTTACGTAATATGCATATTCTATTGTAAAATAAAAGTTGCGTTAATTTTTTATTTATTTCACTAAGTGTAATTAAATTATTGTAAACGGATCTCCTTTGTAATATATGAAATTTCAAATTAAGTAAATATTTGTTGCGCCCTCTGACGGATACTTTTTTTTTTAAAGGAGGCTCTGAACATAGTAATTCATTTTATTAACAAGCTGCATTGCCATTCTAATTTGATGAACGACTTTACTTTTACTGCACAGCGCATATTTTCCTACAAGATTTAAGCTTCTGTTCATGATTACATGACTGGCGCATTTTTTTTTTTTTCAAAGAATTCGGTATTTGTCCTCCAGTATTTATATCTTCCTACACCACGATAAATATCAAAGGCTATATACGTCTCGAATCACTTATGTCTACTACTAAGAAGTAGCTGTCAAGAACAGAATTCTGCCCGACCGATGCTGCTGTTGCTGCCATCAACATTTGGGCAAGTCTGGCGTCTGCCTCCATCGGAGTATTTTGACGAAAGGATGGATTTGTAGTGCTCCTTAAGGATTACGTCTGTCGGGAACCTACTGTCAGAATACTTCTCTTCTCCTAGCAATCTTCCTCGCAAATTTTATTTGAGACAACTGCAAGTTATGGAGAAAAGTCTGGACTTGCTCATCCTACTCTCGAACCCAGTTTACTGTGTCGTAATCTTGGAAATCTGTGTTTCCATTTTTATTACACTCCGACACGAACACACTCGACATCTCTGGAGTACCTTTTGGCCACTGATGCGATATGTAAATTGTCTCCTTGTCAGCGTCGGCGAGTCTGCATGCAACTTACGGATGACTGTGAGTTAAGTAGGATGGCCCGTAGTTAGCGTGGCAAAGAAGAGACTGATAAAAGTAGACATTAAACACAGATTCGGAAAAGTCGTTTTTGTGAGTGGAGACCTAGGACGAGATATAAACGTCGAAATGAAATACAGCGAAATAGAATAAGTACACACGATGGGGATATAGACGGGAACAGATAAAAGTATTTGAAGAGATAGCCTCAAGACTCTTTTGTTTTGCATGTTGTTATTTGGTAGCAAGTCACCTTTCCTTTCCTTTTTTTTTTTAATTACAGGACTTAACAATAATTTGAAAATAACTCAAATTTTGATCACTTGGTGACATTTCTTGATGTGAAACAAATTCACATCCAGAACTTTACTTTTAGTATTTTAATTTTTTTAAATCCATATTTGAATTTTTATAATAAGGTTTATTTTTTCTGTTTTATGGGCGTTATTTATTTTCATACAGTAATCTTCACCTTCTTGTGAAACGTCTACCGTTTGGTTAAGAAATAAATGCTGACCATCCATTGGGTAAATTTTTTTAAACTTCTCAAAGAGCTCATCAAAGGGCAGGAGAGAACTTATTTCAATATCGTTTCTAATCTATAGGAAACTACCTGTGTGCTATTTGAATTATTAAATGCAACAAAATTTTCTTCTAATTCTTTTTCAAATGTGGAATTCTGATTCACAAGGAGAGAATTCTTGCATTTTAAATTACAATTTTTATATTTCTAATATATTTGAAAATATGACTATCAGAAAATAAATATTAGCATTGAAATATTGTTAATCGTGTACATATAAACTTGGAATTGAAACACGACCATTATTATTATTATTGCCAGAGACCTCGCCGGAGGCCCATATCAATCCCATCAGCTGTCATATCTATTCTTGAATTTTTTTCTGTCTGCACTCATCATCCCCAAAAGTAATTCATTTCCAATCACGCATCGCTCTGTGAGAGAAAAATCTAGTTCGTATCCCTTTCTTGACTGCATTTATTCTCAAATTCCACGGATGTCCTCTCCCAACCCTCCATCCACCTACTGGTATGCCATATGACACTTTCAGAAGTTGGTCGAGCTGTACCATATCACTCCTCTTTCTTCTGATAACTAGTGGGTGCAGTCCAAAGTTATCAATTTGTCCCCATAAAGTACATTCTGCACTCCGGATAGCATCTTTAACACTCACCATTTCATTAGACTCCATCTGCACTACCTCTTAATTCAACACTTTCATATCTGGTAATATATTAACGATTTTCACACTTTCGTTTCTTCCATCAGTCTCATCTCATCTACTTTTTCTATTTTTCAGTTACAGTCGTTAAACGTTTGATTTTTAGCACCCTGATAACTTGTAGTAGTAATTCAGTGATCGATTGCATGGTTTATAACTGAATCTGCATACTAGGTCTAATCTTTCATTTTATATTCAACATTACTTATCTTTAATTCCTTAATACCTGCTTTAATGCATTGTTCTGTCTCTCTTTTCCCCCCTGCTTAACTTGTCCTTTCTTTTGCTCCTCTAAACGTCTCTCGGTTTTTTGTAATTCGTCTATTTAATAATTTGCTTTAATCTTGAGATGTATGTTCGAAGTTAAATTGTCTTCAATATTCTCACGTTTATCTTCAGAAGGACAAACCTTTCTGTTCTCGAGTTCAATATCGACACTGTGTGTTCCGTTTTGTTGCTGCACTACTTTATATTACAGTGTCTCAAAAATATGCTGCGATACAATAAAAATACGATTTGTTGAAAAAATAAGTAAAAAAAATCAACAATAGAAATTAATTTGCATCAACAGATATATATAATAAAATAGTTTTGTCTTTATATCGATTAAGATGTATAACGTCGCTGTTTGATGAAATATACAACTGCATCGTCAAGAACGAAATAGGCGACAGATAGTGGGATTTTACAACATCTCGAAATTAAAGTCAACATATTAAATCAAAAGTACACCACGAAAACGACACCGAAGCAGCATTATTTTCTCAGTTTAATTATATATTACTAGCTAGAATATGCTTAAAAGGCGAATCCAAATTACATCAGTTTTTCATATCCTCCCTTTTGTAAAAAAAAATAAATAATAAATAAATAAATAAAAAATACTACAAGAACTTTAATAGAAATTTGGTTTTTAGAAATTCTCTGTATAGAAAAGACTGTGCATCGTTAAAAAACAACTTCTTGGCTACACCATCATCGTGCTATTGGCATTAGACATCTTAGAAAATGCAAACTTCTTTCCCGATCGCCACTTCTCATCATGAATTATGTATTGCGGCCATCTGCAAACTTTCCCACATCATCACTTTCTTGTTTTGCTCTGAATTTTTCACCGTCCCATTTGCTTGCTTTTGCTGTTATTATCAACTAGGTAGAGTGCTAAGGATTCACTTTCTTTAGAAACACCTGATAAAAAAAAAGGATGTTAAACATACAAAAAGCTAACTGTGATCAATTCTTTCATTGAAAGCAGTCGTTATTAATTATAATAATTTTAATTATTTTTATTGGTATGAAAGAAGTGTATCTAAGAATATTAATTCTAATTTTCCATTGGTTGGTATTCTCCACTGCCTGACTTTGAAAACAAAGATTTTTCTAATACTTTTACAAGTAACATATTACATATTTTTATTCTGAATTACCATCCAATATCCTTTTATATTCATATATCATATCATGTAATTATAAATAGTGTGAGAATGATTTTTCTAAATAATTAATAATTATTATGGAATATTCATTGAAAAGTAAGAATTCTAAAGAGCGTATTAAGTTATAATTTTACTTACTAAATACGCTCCAGATATAACCTCCTTCAGATGGCAATAACAAAATAATTTATTGCCATCTGGAGGGGTTATATTAACTTTGACGCAGTAACAAACGTAATTAATTGTTAAAAATAATAGCTATTGTATAGACTTTACCGGCAATGCGATTTCCAGTCTGGTTTGTCACTTTTAAGTTTTTCGTTTTAATTATTGATGAAAGCGATGACTTCGCAAGTTTGTTTTGTTAAACAAACCTTCTTGCAGTTTGTCATACAGCAACTTCTGTCTTTTAATATAATGAAATAATTTCGTATCTTAAAGACGAATGTGACGTCATACTAACCGGAAGCTATTTTGAAATAGGTGAGATATTTCAGCAGCTAAACATTTTAATTTTAACAATCAGTGGCGGCTCATGGCTTGAAATCGTGGGGGTGCTGCAACTTTCGAAATATACATACATACTGTAAGTACAGAGCATACGTGTTTGGATAAAATATCAAAATTATGGTAAAAAAATAATTAAACATGAAAAAATAT
Source organism: Typopeltis vanoorti (assembly GCF_054136105.1). Lineage (NCBI taxonomy): Eukaryota > Metazoa > Arthropoda > Arachnida > Uropygi > Thelyphonidae > Typopeltis > Typopeltis vanoorti. The sequence continues at coordinate 28,482,435 of NC_143566.1, read as the reverse complement.
TGTTTATTATCGATAAAATTATACAGTTTGGTATAATTCAAAATTACTTAAAAATAAAATCCATTCTTCTTGTTTGTTTCGAGCGAAAAAGTCCATAACTTTTTCCTTGATGTTTGTGTGACTGTTGAAGAATTTTTTCTCCGTTGAAATCATCGCAAGTGCATTTAACCTATCCTGATTCATAGTGCTTCTCAGAAATGTTTTTATTCTCTTTAATGTTGAAAAACAGCGTTCAGGCTCTGATGTAGTCATAGGAATGTCAAGAGAATTTTTATCAATACAGTAATTTCACTAAGAACGCAATCTAAATTATTTTCTGTTATAAATTTTAACAAGTCAATTAATTTACAATAATCATGCATGTCGGGTCTACTGTAGAATACTCGAAGTTCAGTTTCAAGTTTTTCTTTGTTGATCATGGGATATGCTTCAGTGGTCAATTTTATTTCTTCTGTAGGCAATTTATTCTTAAAATTAGCTAATTTATCCTTGTGAAATAATTTAGCAGCTACGAACACTCTACTACTGGCGCAAACTGCATATAAACAACAGTGGAACTGCGCGACGGACAGTGCCGCATTACGCTAATAGCTCGCATCTCACTATGACGCGCTTATGCTTGCGCGCGTAGCAATATGACACTGTGGTAAACACAGTGCTGCTAGGGTCCTTCGCCCTCCAAGTGTTACAAGATGGATTTTTATTATTTTTATACAAAATAAAAGAATTGTATAGGATTGTTGATGATAAATTAAATATTACAAGCAAATATAAATAGATATATTTATATATCGAGAAAAATTGGGGGTGATGCAGTTCCGCAGTGCCTATGCACGAGCCGCCCCTGCAGTAACAATGTAAACTTTTGGAACCACTCATAATTAAAATTTTCCTGCAAATATTATTGGGTAGTCATTTATTTTACGGTTTAAAGTTTCAAGTCTGCTATTGTTATATTATAATATAATTCTTTCTTTCTTTCTTTCGTTGTGCAGAGGTCGCCATTTACAAGTCATTTTTCACTTTGAAACTAAGTCAGATAGCATTGTTGCAACTTTACGAAGTTTTTTGACTTCAACAACAGACAAAAGCTGTTTTTAATTAATCACAAGCTACCAGTAAAAGTTACAACATACTTTGGGGCAATTATCTATTCAAACTATCTTTTTTTTAGCTTGATATTAAATATGTATTTTTGTTGTTGTTTTAAATGTATGAAGGAAGTATGAAAGGTGCTACTTAGAAGTTGTCATTTACTATGTGGACGAAGAGAAATGATCTTTGTGGAAGAATGCCACATTACGAAGTTATATGAAAAGGAGAAAGAAATAAAACACACACACACACAGAGGTTAGTGGCTTTCCTTCATCTTCTCCATATCTTGAATTCCTTGGTACAGTTCCAAAAGGATGGGTGAACAACGTTACCTTGTGGTACCACTTCATTTCTATAGTCCCTCTGGGAGACTCGAAATCCTGTTCTCTTGCCAAATGTACGGAGCTAAATGGAGCAACGGAAATACAGAAGAGAAAAAAAATAGTTGGCCAAAAAATGAACTCTTTCCCCCCGGGACAGCAAATAAAAACACTATTCTCGCAGACTGGTACGGATATTGATATCAGAGTTTGTCTTACAGCGTTTAAATATACCCCTAAATGTTCTGCTCTGTCTTAATTGACTCGCTACTGCATATTTTTATGTCTTAGAAAATAATATTTCATTCTGCTTTACTGAGTTAGCACGTCCAGGTTTGGAAGCGAAAACCTGGATGTTGGGGGGGGGGGGGATTTTTCATTTGGGTGATATTTCATAATTTGTAAGCTTATCCAAATACGCCACCTTGCACGAATCCCTAAATGGACTTCCGTTTGATTATTAGCCAAGATTATTCTAGTTATGATGCAAACACGTATGTTAATATCGTAACGAAGTGGTAATAGTCGATTTAAATCCAAAAATATTCCAGATAACTAAAGCAGATTTTTCCTAAAAAAAAAAATTACGCTAATTTGAAATGAGCAAAGTGCTGTTGGGCCAATAATACCTTGGTAAGAGGATTAGTTCAAGTTTGGGAAGAAAGAAGAAATGTTTAGATATTCCCTGATTCATGCGGAAGATGTGCTCTCCGGAATAATGATCCGAATCCGATATGCTTGTCTCGTTCATCCGTAACCACCCGTCATCTCCGACACTAAAAACTTCGTCAACAAGATTGTTATTTCAGACTATGCATAAAAAAAGGTATAGAAATACAAAAGTGTGTGTGTTCATTGAATGCGATAACTGATAAATAGTGCAACTGCAATCTGTGTCTTTGAGCGTGGCTCTAAACTTGCACGACCATCACAGAAGTGGCTTCTATGGAGACAGTAACACTATCTCATCGCGCTATGGAAATGGCTACTTTCAGCAGGAGCAGAGGATAACATCGACGGAGTTCATTCGGTTACTCAGCCAGTGAGCGTCAACCCAATTGTAAATCGGTAGAGACGAATGGGACAAACTACTCATGTCAATCCGAGAAATGAAGGAGGTTTGGAAAGCTCTGTGATTTTCGTATTCATTCAGTATGCGCGACATCCTTTGAGCAGAAAGACCTAGATTCGAATCCTGTCTAGGATAAAAAAAAAACCTTAAGTACTTTTTAACTGAAGGCCAGCTAACTGCTCTCATACGGGGGGCGACGCTTTTCATCCCTCAAAAACAGGCAAACAAAAAAAAAACTCGCAATTTACTTCGGCTATAATTCAAAACAACCGAAGTAGTATATATACTATTAAAAACGTGAAACTGGGTTCAGCTTCCAATGTTGGATGGATAGCTTTGCATCAGTCTGTCTATTCATTCTGTGCACTGAATGATAGAGCAGCTTTTTACGGAATGACAAATTAAGTGTTCTTGTTAATTCAATCGCTGGCCTCCTCAGCCAAGCTGTGGCCATGAATCCAACTACATACATACTCTCATGACCCCCCCCCCCCCAGACTGCGATTAGACGGGAAAAAATCTGGCGGTGATATCTTCGTATGTATGGATTATTCATGTGGACATCACTGGTCCTCTCATCCCCATTGAACACGCCTTGATCACTAATTCTTACTTATCAGGACAATACCAGATTGTTTGGATCTGGTATTGCCCTGCATGTTAACAATAGGGCCCAAATGATGTGGATTCTTCCAAAAAGAGTGTCCTAAGGCAGCATGGTACAATCGAAGAGTATATCCTAGAATTCCGTGTGCTTCCCTGGCCCCCTGATTTGAATACCATCGCATATTTATAGGATCATATGCAACGTTATTCTATGTAGTTGGTGCAGCATACTTCAGGACTCCTTTCGTGGTCTGTGAAGTAAACAGTCTGCATCCAAGACGGATGAAGACCGAACACGCCACTAGTTAGTAGTCATGATACTCTGGCTCACGGGTGGAGATTTTTGTGAATGTCTTTAGGTGGGAGATGAATGTCGTCGCTTGGTGTGAATACAGAAGGCAATTTTATCTTCATCACTTTTCTTTTGAGGTCTTGAAGTGGCATTTAAAAGTTCGATGGTTGGTTTGTCTGTATGGCATGGTTCCTGGATAATTTACGGTTTAACGACGTTTCGTGAAGAGCGGCAGTGATATTCGCATCGCTTGTTTCTGTTGATTCAGTTATTTTAAAGATTTAATTAAATTTGTGTCACAGTTTGTATGACGAAATGTATAGAGGCGACTGAAAATGTATAATGAAGAAAATCGGAGCCCTATTTGTTAGCACCGTAAATTAGAGAATAGCTGTAATTAAAAGATCCGAAGATATATTTTTATGTAAAGAAGAATAAAGAAAGAATATTTCAAAAAGAAAGAACAAATGAAAAATAACTCATCGATTGCAGTTCGACAATGAATAGATGGTGGCTAATTGCCGCGCCTATTCTAACAGGTTTGGAAGAAACTTACAGAATGCAGGACACTTCCTGTTAATCAATGGCGACTGCTGTAGAAAGGACATGCAAAAGAAAGGGAGTCTGTGCGAGAGGAGTCGGACTAATCATGGAAAGAACGACAATTGTTCGCCTATGATGGCAAATGACAGATCGTTGATATAGTGAAGAATAGATGAATGGAATCTTCATCCATCCCAAGATTAATTGAGAAGTGCATCAGTTAAAAAAAAAAAACTGGGCCATGCAGCAAGTGGCAGAGAGAGAATTAACTGTATTCAATAGAAAAGAAATAGGCCACGGAATTTTATCCAACTTCCAGTGATATTCACTCAAAGATGAGTACCGTAAGAAAGTTCATTGAATCCACAGGTTTTAAAAACAATCACAGGAGAATATCAGGATCATTGCCTTTCCAGATGTAATCTTCTCATCTTTTTATGACGTCAATTAAATCAGAAATTAGGATGGCAGGAGTAGACTTCGTGAAGAGGGGCGGTGATATTTGCATCGCTTGTTTGTGTTGATTCAGTTATTTTAAAGATTTAATTAAATTTCTGTGTTACAGTTTGTATAATCAGCACGACAAAATCTATAGAGGCGACCGAAAATGTCGTATAATGAAGAAAATCGGTGGCACGAATACATCCGTCAATTACTTATTATTCCATGATTTGTTTCAATCATCGTTACCATTCTATCGAAATAAGACAATATTCAGTTCGGAATCAGTTGTCATATTACTACTAATTTTTCGATTGGAATATTAAGCATTAGGCTTAAATTGCTGTTTCTTTATTTGGAATTCAACTTTTCATGTCCTGTGATAAATACCTATTCTAGTGGTTGATATTCAACAGCAGTTTAATTTATCAAATCAGTATTATACGATATAGGACTGACTATATACTTCAGAAGTAAAATAAAGCCTTCGATATGTTAATAGTGGAAGTTACTGCAAGAGTAACTTCCACTATTAACATATACTAGAGTCTGCGTAGCTTAGATGGGTTCGAATCCGGTGTGACTCGAAGAACCTTTATCAGTGCTTTTCAATTAAAGGTGAATTAGTCAATCTCATATCGAGGGTGAAAGGTTGTCGTCCCTCAAAACAGGGAAAGCTTTCCTGTGAACATGTATATATAGACATAAAAACACGCCTTTAGTGATGATATGTTCTTAAATTTTCATGATTTCGAAATAATCTGAAACTAACATTCGCAAATCATTGAATAAAGTAGTACATCTCTGTCTCAAATATCCTTGAGCTAAGACCAGTTATTTAAGTTGTGGTAGGGAAAATGGAGTATTCCTTCTCACTTCTCTTGCAATCCATCAGCAGTTTTTTTTTTTTTTTTATTTCCTGTCTGATAAGCCGTAATCGACTGGTCGTATTGCAGTCATCTCTTTCCTCTGCCTCTAAACACGTGATTAACATATTCTTACATGCCGTCACTCAAGATCTGCTTTCACCTTTCAGCGGCTGGCGTAGAAATCTCTTTACGGAAGTCGTTTTGTGAAATATTCATTCGGATTCCATACATTCTCTTCCTTTTATGGGTTTTCAATCAGTACATATGCCCGTTCTTATTCTAGACATCGTCATGAATTCCGTATGTGTCTCCTCTGTCCCCGACACCCTCTCAGGTGTCGGCGAGGTAGATAAACAGGTCACGACTATCTGCTGCACAACGGAAGACTCAATCAGACACCGAATAGCAAGTCATTGGAAGGAGGCATTGCTATGCAAAGCGAGTCATACTCTGGCAGTTACAGAAAAGAGAAATGTTCCCAGTGGCACGTGTCGCATTTCAACATGTTGATGGCATTAATTGAAGGCTTTTGATAGTGAAATAATGACGCAAATGCACTCTCTCATCAAAGACATTCTGCATTTGTTCTTCGAAAACAAATGCAAATGAAATAGAGGAATTAGGAAAGGTTAGTGTTGGCACTAATATAAGAGTACTCAAGACCAGTAACTGATATATGGACTGAAAGATTCCTCACATGCTGTCTTTTAAACTCAATTTAAATTTCATTAGGAAATTATTTTCATTAAAATGAGAAGTTATTTCCGCATGTAGAGATGAAGTCCTCTACACAATCTTGCACTCCTTCAGTATCCTCGTTGAAAGCGTTATTCTTATGTTTGGGACCTAAGTTCCCTCCGAAAACAAAGCCTTTGGCATTTACCGTTGGCATATGGACGTATTACTTATTTTGTCGTTGATAATGTATCACAGTTTCCATGGAAACGAGGAAGCATCAAATCACATCAGTCTTAAACCAAATATAATATTTTATTACATTTTAATCTTACAACAAATCTCTCTCTCTCATATATATATATATTTTTTTTTAAACATAAATTTAATGACTTAAAAACCGAGATAAACTTATAAAGATTTTAATGAGAATAATACGACTAGTTTCGGCTTATAACAGCCTTCCTCGGGTATTCATAAAGGAAAAGAATAGTAATTAACATTGAAGTATGTAAAAAACCTGGAAATTACAGGTAAAAATTGCCACACATAATTGACACATAAAAAACGTTGTATTTTTTCAAGTTGTTCTAACAGGCGTGCCATTGTTCGCTGCAAGCGTGCGTGCCGGCTCACGTGAACGCCAATATTGAATAACTGCAGCATGGCTATCTGGGACGTTATAATTCAAATTGTTGTTTAAATGGACAGGGTTCAGTAGGATTTCCCTTGATTTCGAATTTTTCTTTCAAACTCATCATCACAACGAAAAATATTTTCTGATCTATCCCAGCAAATGGAGTGGCTTTGTTGATCATTATTAGGATTATTTGAAAAAAGAACATGACTGGATAACGCAGTTGCATGAGATCTTTTGTAAGAGATGTCTCTTTTATGCTCTTCTGTACGTTGTTCAATAGATTTGTTAGTTTGTCCAAAATAAGGGATATTGCAATCGCACCATATCGTTATTTACTAACGTTCCTACAGATGAGGTACTTACATTACTAAAGGACAAATTATCAAAAAAAATGTTTGCTTTATTAAAGCATTGCATTCATTCTGGTTACTTCAGATATCAGGACTCCGTTTACCAACAAAAACAAGGCCTGGCAATGGGCAATCCTTTGTCCCCAGTTCTAGCTAACATCTTCCTTGAAGATTTTGAAGCGAAAGCCATATCTTCCTTCTCATTTAAACCGAAAGTTTGGAAACGATATGTTGATGATATTTTTATTATTTGGAATCACGGGCACGCATCTCTCACAGATTTTCTTCATCATCTAAACATCCAACATCCTAATATAAAATTTACTGCTGATCTAGAAAATAATAAATCCTTACTTTCCTGGATGTCATGCTTACACGATGCTCTGAAAGATTAAAAATCTCTATACAAAGAAAACCTACTCATACCAATAGATATCTGCATAATCTATCTCATCATTTTCCACCACAAAAACTTTGAACTGTTTCTACCTTAGGACAGAGCACGCTCGCTCTTGAATGAACCAGATGAACTACAAAAAGAAATAAATCACCCCGCTCTTATCTTTAAACAAAATGGATACTCTGAAAAAACGATTAAGAAATTTCTTCTGACTCCTCTTGGGCAGTGCACAACAGAAACTATTAATTTTAAAGGTAGCATCTCCATTCCATCCATTAGCACAGTCTCTAAAAAATTAGCTAAAGTCCTTAAAAAATACAATATCAGGACGTTCTTCACCACACTTCCTAAAATCCGTTCTCTAATCAGCCATCCAAAGCCTACTCATCACAACCTAAAATATCCAGGTGTATATAAATTATGGTGCGATTGCAATATCCCTTATTTTGGACAAACTAACAAATCTATTGAACAACGTATAGAAGAGCATAAGAGAGACATCTCTTACAAAAGATCACATGCAACTGCGTTATCCAGTCATGTTCTTTTTTCAAATAATCCTAATGCTGATCAACAAAGCCACTCCATTTGCTGGGATAGATCAGAAAATATTTTTCGTTGTGATGATGAGTTTGAAAGAAAAATTCGAAATCAAGGGAAATCCTACTGAACCCTGTCCATTTAAACAACAATTTGAATTATAACGTCCCAGATAGCCATGCTGCAGTTATTCAATATTGGCGTTCACGTGAGCCGGCACGCACGCTTGCAGCAAACAATGGCACGCCTGTTAGAACAACTTGAAAAAATACAACGTTTTTTATGTATCCATTATGTGTGGCAATTTTTACCTGTAATTTCCAGTTTTTTTAGATACTTAAATGTTTATTACTATTCTTTTCCTTTAAGAATACCCGAGGAAGGCTGTTATAAGCCGAAACTAGTCGTATTATTCTCATTAAAATCTTTATAAGTTATCTCGGTTTTTAAGTCATTAAATCTATGTTTTAAAATGTATCACAACAACCCAGTAAAAGCCTATGATCATATATATACAGCAATACCTCGCATAGTCCTGGTAATCGGTTTCACCGATATCCCGGACTGTTTGAAACCGGGCTAATCGAGGAACCACTGTAAATACATACAAAAAAATTGCTTCCAAAAAAAAAAAAATATTCTCCCTGTTTTTCAATAAATAAAACGAGATTAATAAATTCAAATGTCTTTATCAAAAATAATTAAACAAAAAATACATGTATTTCGTAATTCATTTTTTTATTCTCTAAAAATTGCAATATCGATGTCTGCACATTTTTCTTCTTTGGTTTATTTTCTCTTCATACATTTCTTTGTAGCAACGAATTGCATTGTTTATCGTTCGGCGAATTGTAAGGTTACGTTCAATATTGGGATCAACTTCCATAATATGCTCTGACAAGGTTTCAACCATTCTAATAATTTTTGATAGTTGTTCAGCTGTAAATTCTCGTGCAGGCACTTCAACACAGCCGCCGTTGTCTGAGTTGTCCTCCTGTTCATCCATGTTAATAAGTGTTTCATTATCCAGTTCATTAGTGTTCGATTCAATGCACTCAATTACGCTGACGGAATCCAACTCTTTGAAACCAAATTGCTTTTCAGTTTCCACCATGTTAGTAGTGACTTCAGCAAAATGAGTTTCAAAACCAATGAAATCATTTGCGCAATGTGGTACGATATGTTTCCATACTGCTCTGATATTGCTTGCCGTTAATTCATGCCATGCTTCGCCTATATTTTCGATAACGTTTATGATGTTGTAGCTCTTCCAAAATTCCGTTAAAGTAGGCGCATTTTCTCCTGTTGTCGCTTTTATGGCTTGCTTTTATATTTTTTTTGCTTTTATATTTTTCCACCAAATACGACGTTGAATCACCAGTTGTATTTGGTGGAAGAAAAGTTATTTGTACATTTATATTTAAATCACAAAGACCAGTCGGACAACCGAGGTATTATCTAAGATCAATAAAATCTTAAAATCTAAACCTTTTTCTCTGCAATAACGTTCTGTTGTAGGACAAAATCAGTTGAACCAATTGATTCACGAAAAAGTTGGTGAATCGGTCACAAGAGGTTTATTCAAATAAAACTCTCGTGACCAACGCTTTCTTATTTGAACGCCCCAACACTGGGAGATTATCTTTTGATTCATTTTTAAGAGCTCTAGGATTTTCTGCATCGCACACAAGCATCTGTTTTAATTTGAAATCCCCTGCTGCCTTTCCACCTAATAACATTGTGAGACGGTGTTTTGAAATTTTATATCCAGGTCATGACTTTTCATTGGCTGCTATAAAACAGCAACTTTTTTAAGAATAATCCCTTTGTGCTTCTGGATTTAGTCACTATTTTTCATAAATAAGAATATTTCGATACCTTGTGATTTGTATTGATCTTTTTTTTGCTAAGTTTTCGAACTGATGACTCGTCCATTCCTTTTTCACGGCCTATTTTAGCTAAGGATGCACCTTCTTCATGAAGTTTGATTATATCAAGCTTTTGTTCCAAAGTGAGCCATTTACGTTTCTTGGTGACATAATCACTTTAATGTTTTCTTTTTGCGCTCATTATGTAGTTTTTTTTTTTTAAATGGGATTAAAATTTAATTATCACAAATCAACTTTACGGTAGATTTGGGCATCGAAAGCTGATACGCAGCAGTTAATTCACCATTAAAGTTCACAAAACGTCCACTGCTTACTCATACTATACATAGCTTACACATTAAATTAAGACGTTGAACATAATGCCGCGTTTACATTCTCGCCGAGTCTAGGTACATACCTATACAACGGGGAACCCCCGAAAAAATTGAAATATCGTATCGTATAACTTTAAAACCGCATAAAAATAAACCACACAAAAAGAGACTTGACTGTATAAAGAGAAAAAACCGAACATTTATGTATAAAAAAAAATTTGTGTACTAATTTTTTAGGATTTAAAACCGGACTAAGCGAGGTATTGCTGTATATAAGTTCATCTTTTTTGACAGACTAAAACAGAGAAAATAGATAATTTAATGGAGCACACAACATGTTTCGTCAAAACGACTTCTTCAGGTGTGGTAACACTTAAAGCAAATTAAAAAAAAAAACATAAAAACACTGTGCCATTATAATAACAGACTTGTAAACTAAAGTTAACATTGAATTGTCGTTATAGTCCGTTCTGTAGTTCTGTTGTTGTGCAATTCTAATGCAGAACTATACCAGTCAGGACGACTATAACTGAGGTTGCTGTTGATGTGAGAAGGGTCTATGACAATGTCTCTCTGATGTTCCTAGAGATCCCTAACAACCCCAAAGGATTATATTTCTTTACATACATCAGCTTGCTCTCCCGGAAACTATGAAGAATTTTGAAAAAATTTAATATAAAAAGTGTTTTCAACTCTTCTAAAACTAAGATCAGTTCTAAGCCACCCCAAACAAGCTCATAACCATCTTCAGTTCTCCAGTGTAGATAAAATAATATGTGATTGTGGGAGGCCAGACAGAGAAGTCAATCCTCCTACGACTAGAGCAGCATCAGAGAGACATTTCATGCAATAGAGTCAGAGCAAGCGCACTCTCAAAGTGACGTCTTATTTTCAGTGAACAGAAACGATGAAGGCCGTCAACACGGAGTAGACTGGAACGCAACATCAAACCTTTATATTTGTCACGATGAAGTAGAACGGCGCATAGTTGAATCCAAAGAAATTGTCCTAGACCCTTCTTACATCAACAGCAACCTCAGTTATAGTCTGCCTGACTCGCATAGTTCTGCCATTTGATATTGGCGTACGCGTGAACTCATACGCTCGCATTTGCACAAAAACAGAACTACAGAACGGACTATAACGACAATCCAAACTTAACTTTAGGTTACAAGTCTGTTATTATAATGGCACAGTGTTTTTATGTTTGTTTTTTTTTTAATTTGCTTTAAGTGTTACCACACCTGAAGAAGTTGTTTTGACGAAACATGCGTGCTCCATTAAATTAACTTATCTATTTTCTCGGTTTCAGTCAGTCAAAAAAAATGAACATAACTAATCACCGAGTAAATGTAACTAATAATCACATATATATATATATATATATATATATATATATATATATATATAGAGAGAGAGAGAGAGAGAGAGAGAGAGAGAGAGTGTGTGTGTGTTTCGATACTATTCCATTAAGGGATCCTCATTACATGTAACGTATGACATTTTGTAACAACAATAGAGTATAATACAATCAACTGTCTTTTCGGAGAATTTTTTTTTTTTTTTTTGGCGATTTACAAGTATCTTAGTTCGTATATCATAAAAATAGAAAAAAAAATCTATAAATTTAAAAGTAGGCTTTAAATCGAAAAGCATTTTTATAAAGTGAGTCAAATGATCTCGTATAGGGATCATTTAACTCGTTTTAAGAAGGGCATAGATGATTGTTGTTAATATTCAAAGAAGTCCCCCAAATCTAAAGAATCAGAAAAGAATGACGTCTCAAGACACCCCCAACTAACTAGCCAAAGAACACACGAAATTAACAGACATAGTACATTGATCTTATAGCCTTAGTTCAACTGTAATTCTAGCTAGACCAAGTCTAATATGATAAAGGAGATTCATTTGTTTGGTTGACTGACTGAGGAGGATTTGACCTGTCTCCATGGCAACTGTACTTGCGCTTAATTAACGTCTTTGCATCTCAGTGTTGAGGACAACACGAAGTTTGCACTTTCTTTTAGGGACACGAGGGGTTTGAATCCTTTAATAGAAAGCGAGTAAGCCAATCTCATACGGAGAGTTCCCCCTTCAAAAAAAAAAAACTATTTTTTTCTTCCATATACATGCAATAACAGACATAACGGTGATTTTATAGCCGTGTTCGCTTCCTCAGTTCAATTCAACTGTGATTGGCCAGCCTGTGTTTCTACTCTCAGTAGAGTATGATGCCTAGTCAAGGACAAAATAGGCGAGATGTCCATCAGTAAAGCGAAAGATACTCAGTACCACATCTAAACATTCAGTGTTCGAATACGGGGGAGGGAGTTCTATCGATTTACATACTATATTAACCATTGTTTTAATTGGAATCGGATCTCTGTGAAATTGTTATGTTGGATAGGGGATAATGAAACTGGCCGTTTAAGTGGGTTGGGGGGGGGGGAGGATAGACCACAAAAGTGTGAAATCAGTTCAAAATGTACTTTAAATGTCGCTCGTCTTTAGACAAAGAGAAACATTTCAGCACTTTTGAGGAGGCATAGGTGATTGTTGTCATTATTCAAAGAACCCCCAAACAGACACTCTAGTCAGAAGAACTCACGCACATTGGCCTCGTAGCCTTAATTGCATTGCCCGTGTATCTAAAACAAACAACCTGAAGGTGAATTGGCCCATCTCAAACAGGATTCACCATCCTTTCATGGCATAAATTATGTTGCTATCAAACCGAGTTTTTCAGCCATGATAGGCCCTTCATTGAACATCATAAGAGGAAGATTATGAAGACAAACAGTTCTTTATTCTGCTTTAACCCGTAATGCTAATATTGTCTTACAAGCGACAACAGCTTAACTTAATCGATGGATATTATCCGTGGCCAGCTCTATCCAACTTCACCATATTTGTGAGATGGTCAAGAGATGAAGTAAGTGACAGACCGACACGACATGTGTCGTGAAAGTGCTCTGCTGATTTGTCAAACTGCTTTTTTTTTCTTTCACTCCACGAGTGAGATAATGGAGAAAGAAGTTTTTCTTATACCGCCAGCTGGGAACATTTTTTCCTTTTGGAATTAATAATGTCAGCTATTACTGTTTGCTTGATCCAAAATCATCTATTCGCTAATGCTTAACGTTATCAACCAAGAAAAGAAAAAGCCACAACTTGGCTGTGAGTAGTTACGCTAATGATTTTCTATATCGATGGGAAGAATGAGACTTGAACAATTAACATCAGAACTGAAAATTATATTACACTTACCAACTGAAAGCAAACAGAATCCTATTAGATTTATATTATGATTTTAAAAATAAGGTGTAGGCGATATTATGAAAAATCTACCCTATGCCAGAGATCAAACGTTGAACTTTTACAAGCCACTTCTATGATCCGTAGGATGAGAGAAACCTAAAAAAATCACATACATCCATACCTGGGACGGAATCCGAACCCTCAGACTGTTAGTTGGAGAGCGGATACGCTAACCACGCAGCGACACATTTTTAACAATCTTATAATGAAACAATAAGTGACAGAACGGTTGTAGAAAATATCCAGAATGCACACTTGGAAGAAAAAGAAAAAATATACTACATGGAATATTAGAAGTATAGCACATAAAGAAGAAGAATCAACCCCCGAAGCAGAAGAAAAATCATGAATTTTAAAGAGTAACAAGGAGTATATGAAAAACTAAATAAAACAGATAATATAATTATAGTTGGAGATCTTAATCCCAGAATAAGAATGAAAAAAAAAAATATATATATATATAATAATATATATAGAAAAATTTGGAGAACAAAAATGGAAAACGACTCATTGATTATATAATCATTTAAAAATAATGAATACATTCCACAAACATTAAATATACATGGTGTGCAAGAGGACAAAACTCAATAATAGACTAGCAAATGAAAAGCAGAAAGCCTCTTCCTGCATGTTGAAGTCAGGAGAGGGCCGGAAATAGATACAGATCACTATTTAGAACACGCAAAGTTAAGGTGTCCACCAAACTAGAGAAATAAAATCAAATTATACAGTAAGGCTAAGTATAAGAAATTTATGCCAACGGAAGATTAATAACTATTTAGAAAAAAATACAAAAAAAAAAAAAACGAAGACATCGAGAAAGAATGGAATAATATGAAAGAAATCATTACATCAGTAGCATATGAAAGTTATGGGATACAAAAAAAATCAATAAAAATAAAAAATTACATATATGGGACAATGAAATAAAAAGCCTGAAAAAATGACAAAATAAGACACAGTATTTTATATGCATTAAAACATATTTAAAAAGGGGGATAAAACAAAACCTGCTAATCATAAGAGGTTTTATTGAATATATAGTACAACACTTAAATTGAAAATAAAAATTATTGGAATGTCAAAATGGATTTAGAAAAGGATGCTCTACAATGGATGCAGCTGTGTGTTTAAAACTACGTATTGAAAAAAGAAGAGAAGTTAATTTAGAAACTCATCTTTTGTTTATAGATTATGAAAAAGTAAAACAGATATATTACAAAGAATAAATATATGCAATATTGAATATATACAAAGATAATAAATGAAGAAAGTCTGGTAAAAATCTATAAACCAATAAGTAACACAGGGATGCCCTCTGTCTCCGACACTTTTTAATATTAATACAGTGGAACACCTTAAATGATCCAGATATAGAAATTTCCTGGAATAACAGAATAAATACGATATTATATTATTTGCAGATGAACAGTAAATAATATTAGATAAGGAAGACAATTTAAACATAATAATAGAACAGTTTGGAATGAAAGTATCCATAGATAAAACTAAAACAATGGCATTTTGTGGAAAAACTCCAGTTAAATATAGTTATTAATAATGAAACATATAAATACTTACTGTGGATGTGAAATATCATATAAAGGAAAAAAAGACAAAAAATTCAAACTGTTTACAGATTATAGGCCTGATAAATAAAACGCTCAATCCGAATATTGTACAAAAAGAAATACGCTTGAAAATATACAACACTTTAGCGGTGCCTACATTATTATATATGGCAGAAAAAATATTTTACAATAAAAAAAGAAAAGGAACGATGATATTTGATATTTGAAAATAACTAAAAATAAAATCAATAGAAGAAAAACTAAACAATTACAAATAAAGTTGGATAGAACATGTAAACCAATGGCCAGCACAAGATAGCCTAAACAATAAATGAAATATAAATAAATATAAATCCAAATGGAAAGAGCTTATAATAAGCGTTAGATGACTTTGAGAAACGATGGTATAGATGAGTGGAGTAGAGCTGTCATTGTATATCTATAAAAAGAAAGCATATCATTGCTGAGCTTCCAGGCAAGATATTTACATGCTATAGATGAGGGCTAGGGAAAATTAAGGAGAAATTTGGAAAAGAACAAGTTAGTCAAATAAGGGTTGTCAGAACTGGTAAATGAGACATTAAGTTCTCAATTAGAATTGAAGGTAATACAGGAAAGAGGTTTCATATATATATAAGTGTATGACAAGGGCATACATCTACTATCAACCACATGGATCGCATTATGAAGGAAAGTTGCATCAAACCTGATGTTATTCTCAGCTCTTTATTTCATGCAAATTAGATATTATAATCTTAAACAATTTCTGTAAGAAATGTTTCTTTTTCTTGATATCAGCTGCGTTCATCATGGAGAAACCTATAGAATAAAACGTAAAAATATTAGTTATTTATGCACAATTTTAGTGATGATAGCAGATTACATATATGGAAATAGATAACAGAATTAGCAAAAGAAATGAATCCATTTATGTGGAATAAGAGAAATTAGTTGAGCCACTAAAATAGCTGTGTACAAGACATTGGTTTGAACACTTTATAGTTCTGAGCACTGCATTATAAATAGAACAGATGATCAAAGACAGACTGGAGATACGATAGTTAAGAAGAATCTTAACATTGTTAGCTCTACTTACACATTCCTAAATGCTAATCTCAGGTGGGATGGTCATTGAACAGCATACGAGAGGAATGTCTCCAAATGTTTCTGTTCTTGATGGGATTTGCATCCAAACAAGATAAATCATATGACTGTCTTTTAGCATGTTTATCACTAAATTCTATGAGATTAGAAATTTATTTGGTTCTAAATTAATAGACATTCTATAGTGGAAATGTGAAATCTTAACATGTTAGTCTGAGAATCATCAGATACATGGGAAATAAAGCATTTTAAAAATTACAAAAAAAAATTAGTAAGCAGTTATATCTCTAACAGAACCTTGATGCTATCGTGGCAACAATGTCGCGTTCACCTTAAACAAAGCTCTCGCAACATGTAGAGATGACTTTCATTGCTGATCATGAATATCACTTTTCATTTTTTCAGATACGCAATCTTTAGGAATTTGCCGTTGCCTTACAAACAATTCTTTTATTTGACTTGAACTGGTTGGAATCCAACCACTGTGATTATGAGACGTTTATCCGATAAAGTACTGTATAATATTTACCATTTTTGTCTTTTGATCCAAAAACATTCAAGTATGTGTCAGCAGCAAAATTTCCTTTTTGTTCTCTTTTCAAATATATCCCTGTCAGAACAGCAAACGACAGCATGCAAGACTTTCTCCTTGGCATTTTTCTTATGCAAGAAAGGGATAGTCACGGATAGAAATCGATGGAACAATATATAAAGGGAAAGAATAAAAAAATCTCCAGATTATTCGATATTTGGCAATTGGACAGATGAGTGACATCAGGAAAACGAGCCTATCAAAAAACTATTCTACCAGGCTAGGAAAGAGAAGTGACAACGAGCAAAACGAATATTGCGATAAAAAAAATTAATGCAATAAGAACTGTAATCACCGACATAAGCGTGAACTTCTATTTGTCATAAGACAGAATCTTTTCGAGATACAACTTTTTGTTTGTTTGTTTAGTTATATTGAAAATGTTCTCATAAATTTAATATTTTTTCCCGCGTTTAGTATACTGATAATCGATTTGAGGATTAGTTATCCGGTTTTTTATCCAGCATACAGACAAATCGTCCAGGGAACACTCGCAATATACAGAAAAAATTCTAGTGGTGGTGGGCAGTAGATGGCGTTGTGTGTAGTTGTAGAACGCCCTCCCTCGATAAGTACTTAGAAGTGTGACGTAATAATAAAATCTTGAAACTTGGATCATAACAGAAAAAAACTACAACAAAACGGGACAAATTAATAATTAAAAGTGCTAATTTTTGCTTAGTTTGGACGTTGCTGTTACATCTGACAGATTGTGCACCGATCCATTCAACACAAGTTAATTATTTTTAACTACACATACAGGAATAGCGAAGCGAAGAGTAAATGCCAAAATAAGATATTATTTTACCTTCATTCGCTCGCCGGATTTTTTTAAAACACCGCAAACGTGCAGTACACAAAAGGCATTGAGAGATAACTGACCAACTATAGGTGTTGTAAACGCACTTGGAAGATATACGGCTTCGAACATGTTTAATTAGATCTGCAGTCTTCAAGAGCTTAATTAAAATCTCTCCGCACTTCGAAACGCCTTTTATATTCGAAGCCATTGCCAAGATTCCGCTGTTGTGAAACGAGGACGCATCAATCTGGTCTCTAAAGGCGTTTAATGAAGTTGGAGCTTTTGCCGAGGAAGTCGATAGAAAACGCCTTGTAATGGAAATGTGTCGAACTTTTAAGGGTAAATATTTGAGGATTGGGAGTTGACGATACGTAAACGAAAACTTTGAATGCTACCTAAGTGAACAACCAACTAGAGCCATCAGGAAAAGGGTGGACAAAACAAATTTAAAGTTTGTCCAAAAATAAAGCAGATTTGAATATCTTTGGATTTTCTACTTGGGGAAGATTTAAGGATACCAAGACAGAGAATGAAGGTAAAAGACTGCATTTTGATATACTTCGGTAAATGAAATCGAAGGTTTTGCCGTGGAAGTCGATAGAAAATGCCTTGTAATGGAAATGTTTGTTATGCAGTAATACGCTAAATGAAAGCTACCCACAAAACTAGTAAGAATCATTTTTAAGGTAAATATTTTAATTCCTACCTTTGTGTTCTCAATTGTTTATATTAAATAAAAGGAAGAATAATTTACTTTATAAGCAAATAATGAAAAATTATATGGCTTTCTTTAATCAGAATATTTTCATAATATTCTAATCCACCATTTTGTGACTTACATATAGAAAATATGATTTCTGCCATTGACTCGGTATTTTTGTAGGGGGGGGGGAAATACTCTTGGAGGGTAATGAATGGTAATGCTGTAGCTAATGAAGTTCTAACTGAGGCTCGGCAATTGCTGTTACTCTCCTGCCATGATCAGAGCTTTAATAGCTCAATAACACCTTATCCCCACACTGTCCTCTACAGATAACGGGGAATATGAAAAGCATTCTTGCTTCGCCCCTTTAAGCCAGTCCTTATAAGGACTATTTTTGTAGGTTGTTGTGATAGTAATAATATCTATCTAGTCAACTTATTGACTGTACAGGCCGATGATGAAGATTTGTTGAACTCACAAATTATTATTAGTTGTTCTCTCTTCACTTTGTAGCAATTGGTATTTTCTCAGCGCTACCATTCTTTCTTATAAGCGAATAACGAGGATACATGATAGAAGCATATACGCTTTATATATATATATATATATATATATATATATATATATATATATATATATATATAACGAGGATACATGGTATATATATATATACACACACGTTATATACACTACCATTCTTTCTTACAAGATAAGTTTTCAGTCTTAAAATTATATAAGAGCAAGAGGATTAGATTTTTTGACTGGAGAATGGATTGGGATATGATAGGTATTGTGTGAATAAAGGGTCCCCGTATATGTATGTATATACAATACTTCCCTACAGGTGTCCTATACATGGACACCTGTAGGGAAGTATTGCCTTTGGTATCTATCACTTTATGACAAACATAGTTCCCAAAACAACACATCTTGGCCTGCAGGATTAAGTAGCAACTAAATTCGATCCAAAAATCAGTGTTTCATAAATAAAGGCGAGTGTAGGAGATTTGCCAGAGGTGGAACAGTTGCCGAACTTCTCAGGCTTGCGTCATCTGCGCTCAACTCAGACGATTTCATGTTCCCGCTATATCCATGCACGCTAGCTAGTACGGGAGTTTTGAAATATGCTACATGACTTGCCGGAAATAAACTACCCCAACACAGATGAAGGTGCTTTGCTGTTTCTAATGTGTTCCGCATTAAACGCGAATAAAAATATGTGAAGCAATTTGCTTTTCAGCAAACCAAGTAGCGTTCGCTGTGGGCACAAACATATATAAAAAAAACTTAGTTATGCTGTTACCATGGCAACGCCCGAATAGTTATGGAGCAAGAAGATAAGGTATGCCGAAATTGAAAATAGGCAAAAGGAAAAGAGTAGGAAAGAAGAAAAATAAAGGCCTTCTGCACATCATTTATACAGTTCCAAAGGTTATCATCTTAGCATCAGTGGATAAATTTACATTAACTATAAGGGGAGGGGGGGACGATGTTTGTAAGTAATTTTCGCTTCGCAAACTTTGCACGTTTTTTTTTTTTTTTTTTTTTTTTTTTTTTTTAATTCCCTGAAAGGTATGCGTGGAAGAGAAATCGGGTAATAAATACTGTTTTGAAAATTTTCTGTGCCAAGATTAAAACTGAACAAGAAGGTTAAATTTGGCATTCCTATCGTATTTAGTATTCGAAGACGATTTGCTATTTTTTTTTTTTTACAACAAAGAATATATGTAATTGTTATTACTTAAAAATAAAATTAGAGAACCTCTAATAAATCCGAAATATATTTTGTTAATTTCAACAATAATATTTGGTACAATGGCTTGTATTAACATAACAGTATTAAGAACTTTAATGCAAACTAATACACCAAATCTAATTATACGTAGTTGAATAATAAGTAAGTACGAATCCTGTTATGAATTGAATTGCGCCCTCTGTGATGATTTAGGCAAACTATTGCACAATGGAAAAATTAAATCGCGGTGTTTGCACACCTTTTGATTTTTATAAAATTCACAAGATAATTACTTGGGTCCACCAAGTTCTTTCTGCACATCTCTGTAATACAGGAGATGTCTGGACGACCAGGCAACTTTTAAGAAACCAGAGGGGGGGAAAAAAAAACCACATTTAAGTTTCAATCTAATTGTTAGGTGGTTTGTCCCTATTGGCTGTTCATTAAGAATGATTGTTTGCTTTATTTTCCGAAAAATTAATCAGAGTACAATCGAAGCGGCTGTTTGCTGAACATATTAACTTTGAGAATAAAAGAAATGGAAAGTAAACATACGTCTTTTGAAGCATTAAGAATCGGCTTTCGGTGAGGAAGCCACATAGACCTCGGTAGCGTAGCGCTAGTGGCGTTACCTTGCTAAACAAGAGGACCTCGGTTCAAATCCCACCGCAAGTGCGAAAAGATTTTTTTCTGAGTTAATTTTGACTTTAGTACCAAGTTAGTCGATCTTGGGCCGAGGTCGTGAGGGGGGATTTTCCCCCTCACACACAGACAAATCGACCACTGAACACACAATTACAGACATCACCACTTGCTAATTGATTATTGATATGCAAATTACGTACGTGTACAAATAATCGCGTATTGAGATGCCCATTAAAAAGTCAACAAGCAGTTATTTCGATGACATCCTGTTCATATCACGCGGCAATACTTATAGAAAGTGTACAATTCTTAGATCTTGTATTTGTTTCCATGGTAATAATTTTAGTTTGTTATAGTCTTTCATTGTCGTCTGAAAGAAAGTAATTGATTGCGATTAATTGTAAGTAAATTGATTAATGTCATTTTTTTGCACAAATATTTGAATTTTTTTAAAAAGAACACCTATGTATGTATTTTCTTAACTTGAATTTATTTAAATCGGGAATGAAATTAGAAAGAGTACGGATTCCATTCATGTATTTCAATAAAAATGTTAATTTGTCTACAACATGAGTAGCTTATCGAGGATTCAATTGTGGCCAAATTGAAGATTATTTCGGATAGATTAGCAACATAAAAAAAAAAAAGAGTCAAGAGTATCGTGGGAGTCCCACATCTGCTAAGCACACATTTTGCTAGCATCGAAAACCAAAATCGACTCCCTCGCTACAAAAGACGAAGTGGATCATTCACAATTAAAAATTATGAGTGTTGTTAAAAGCTTTGTAGCCATTTATGGTGGATTTCTTGCACCGATGTTTTAAGAGTGTTGTCGCCATTATTTATAACGGAGACAGACTCTCGGCGTGTTAGGCACTTAAGCTGAAAAATTTAAGATGGGCTGATGTAACGCCCTCGTTAAATGGATTTTATACTGTGGGAGATTGTCGTAAGTCACGAAGTATTCGCTGTGTTATGGAAGCTATTCCAGACAGAAAAACTTTTAGCATTGCTGTTAAGTAGTTGAATATTCCTCGTTGTAATTTCCGTTATTCTGGTCGCAGCCATTGACTATCGCCCTGAATGTCTAAAAATTATGTTTACATTTTTTTTTTTTTTTGACAACACACCCACGAAAGGTTTTCGCGGGTGACTTATAATTACAACACAGTGTCGCTCTGTCGCTCTGTCTGGACGGATTTACATGAAGTTTCACAGTTGAGATGTTCATTATGATTTATGTGTAGTCATTTTAATCAGAGCACTTCTGGTTCCTAAATTCTACATACTAAAAACATTATAACGAATTACGAAGGCTACAGTGTGGCTTCCATAAGACTCCGCAGATGAACAAATCCCCAAGAGGCATGCGGCAAATACTATTTTCTGATTACATCTTCTTATATAGAATAGAATCATTTTCCTGGCTAATGCAAGGAAAGCCTCACAATATTTTAAGCAGTTTAATAAGGTCACGTGGTTCGCGAACGAAGCCCATATGCTCTTTTCTATTTCTGCGTCTAGACTTTGCATAATGACTAAGTGCACCAACACTGTAGACTCCTTTGAAGCCAGACAAAAGGAAGCGTTTTTGATTAGATATTTTTTGTTTGTTTGACTGTAGCCGTTGAAGAAAATATCTGGAGATTAGAAGAAATCCCTGCTTCTCTATGAAAGGGTTTTCGGACAAGATAATAAATAATCTTGTCTGTGGCCCACCCATGGTACTAATAGCTTTACAATTATTCGAGGGGGGAGTCGCATAAAAAATTGTTTTGCAGACCATGGGAATAGTGTATAAGTGTGTTTTCCGGTTGGTTTATCTTTTATTTTTTTCTAAGATGCAATACCTGGTTTCCGAGAGGAGAGAAATTTCCCATCTCTGTATGAGGTTGGATAACCTGCCATCAATGAAAGCACTTACATTCCTAGATGGATTTGAACAGTCTTGTAATAAATGGGCGAATTCAAGAACAGTTATTCTACGTGAATCTTTTCTTTTAATTGCGTTCAAAGTGTGGAAAAATTTTATATCCTCCTTGCATAGTGATTGAATGAAAAATATGCGCTTCCTCCCTTTTTATTTTCGTTATTAATAGGGCATTTCTTTCCTTCCAAAAATAATTATCGCATCACTCACTCCAGACCTCTAAGAATACCCATCGACAGAAGAAAATGCAAAAATATTTGCGCTCGTGTGCACAGGAGTTTGCCACTGACTTCTGCACATATTCTAAGAAATTGAAGCAAAGAAAGCTTTCACACACCAGTCTTCAAATCATTCTCTCAAGATTTTTATTATCTTAGATTAATATTGCTAACCCGCATTTATATAGCTATTATGGTGCAGATAAAAACACCTATTGAGATGATTTCATCTTTACGGTTGGCTTCTGTTTGTAATTGATTCGCGCTAATGTGAAAGGGAGGTTTACGAAGATGCCGCACGCACACACACAAAGAGGAAATTGAAGTTTTAATGGACTTTCCAGTTTATCTGTCTGTCGAGACTTAAATAATACGTATTCGTAGGTTCTGATAAGTAATCAAAAGTTGGTGAAAGCGTAATTCACTAGTTAAAAGGGGAAAAAATGGCTGATTCACGGTTACGTGAACAGCATCATTTAAACTAGCATTACTGATCATTTCTATTGAACTTTAATTAGTTAAAATAACAGACAGAAAAGTTATTTGCATTTAATCTGTTTCTTGCTTGTAATTTATCCATTGTTGGAAATGCCAGCGCTGTTCCATTGTTGAAGATAAAGGCGCACCCTGGTGTTCAGGGGCAGATGTGTTTATCCACATATTTACCGTTATAATTACGTTAATTTGGTGCATTTAATTGACATCTTTCTGATTGAGAACGTTGTTTCGAAAAATGTTTGAAGGACAGTTCCACGTGACGAATATCCCATAGAGAAAATTGGACGGCGTGTGCTCACTTTACAACTTCATTATGAGAGTTCGCTCGTTTGTGGTTGTTGCTGTCAGAAGCGGGATGTGGGCGATAATTACGCACCCTGACAGATACTTAATAGGGAACAATAACTTATGAGAAACCTCCTTGTGTTAAGCAGTGAAACGTGTGACTTAATTGCTTTGATTATTGGATCTTTATAGATGACCCTTTGGCATTTTATCGCCGCTTTATTTAGGTTTTCCTCCACTGAATGGAGAATAATGATGGAGTCGGTGTGTGGGAGAAAGGTAACTGTCCTGAAAAAGATAAAAGATGTTTATCTGGCAGTCGTTAGTTCTGTAATTAAAACGCTATTTGATTCGAGGTGGGATTACTTGAATGTGGCAAGAAGGTATTAGTTAGAGAAAATTGGAAATAGGTGGTGAAGAAGAAAAACGAGGAAGATCAGATGAGGAAAGTGCATCAAAATGCAAATAATAATTCAAATTTTTTCTGAGTAATGAAAGAAAAATACCGATGATCTCTTTTTTTTTTCCTGCGATTTCCAATTTCTCTTTCGAAACCCATTGGTTGAAAGGTGGTCCTCAATATTTGTGACTTAAGTCTCATAGAAACGCATTTTACCATTGTGCTGCGCCTATTTCGTTCTTGGCTACGCCACTGATCGTCGTGATAGTAATATGTACGTCATTTCCTCTTAAACACAAGTTCATTTTGTGAGGATATTGGAGATGAAAAATACAATACGAATCGAAATCCGAAGAATTCTTTTCGAAAAAGCGGAAAGGTTAGTCTCATTCTATACTTGTACTACACAAATTCATATTGTTCTTGAATTCCTCAAACGTTTGGTTTGCACTTAATATAAAATTCCCGTAGAAACTTTATTTTACTTAATTTTCAAGTTAGGGCTCCTTTTTTTTCCTTTTTTTTTTTTAAAGAAGTTTAATTTCGTATTTTATCACCCGCTTAAAAAGTTAATATTTCTTTCGGTAGCAAACTGTACGGAAAATATTTTTAATTATTCAGAATGAAAAAATATTTACCATACGTACTCCGCAAGTTTTGATTGCTCATCACTGAACTGGGTGGATAAAAAAAAAAAAAAGACATCTAAGTTATCAGCTCACATTTTTGTTTAATACTTTAATATGACCCATCTGCAGTAGCGAAGCTAAAATGAAGTATTGCGTTAAATATCAATTATGACGTTGTTATTTATCAATTGACACTGGATTGTTTTATCGCTCAGAAGTTATCAACTAAATGACTGCCTGAGCAATGGCTCAGTTAAAAAAATAAAAAAAAAACTTAATTTCAGTTTGGATTAGTTCTTCGGTATATATATTTAAGTTAATAAACTTAGTCCGCGCGGTTAGCCTAGTGGCTGTGCGCTTCGCAACCGTAGTGTCCCAGGTTCGATTCCCGCCGAAGACTTGAGGATCTTCCTCAGCCATAGCCAAGTTAGCTGGTCTTGGGCAGCAGGGTTTTTTCCGCCAGTTTATCTGGCGTTTTTCATCCCGCAAACGGGCCCCAATAGGGACGGGGGAGGAAATTCCAAACGAATAAATAAATAAATCGCCACTACATAATAGTCCGCTATGTTCACCAAGACTCTTCCTCACTAACAGATGGGTGAAGCAAGAATGCTTTCATATTCCCCGTTATCTGTAGAATAAAATGTATGGATGCGGTAATATAGCGCTATAAGCTCTGATCATAGCAGGAGGGTAACAGCAATAGCCGAGTCTCAGTTAAAACTTCATTGGCTACAGCATTGCCATCTGTTACCCTTTGCATTAATGGCTTTAGGAGTGAAGCAAGATGCTTTTCATAGGTGCCGCTATCTGTTACGGTTACAGCGAGGAAAATTTTATGAGCAGTTTCCTCGCTCTGAATGGGCATGGATTATGCATCGCTACAGGAAGTTAAAACGACTTTTGTCTTTTATGTTTAAATATATCCGTTGCCTCGTAGGCTTGTTGAACTAGATCGTTGGGGTGTATGGACGTTTTTAAAAAAAAATTTGTTGCTGAAGATTGTAAGAAAGAGAAGAGATAAGGAATATTTGTATCTCGACGGAGTTGATTGTTTCTGATGAACCATGGGGCGTTTAGAATCATTCTCCAGCAATTTTTTTTTACACGTTGCAATTTGAGAATGTTAGTATTGGAGGTGTGGCTCCAGGCTGGAGAAGCATAAGTGACTATGGGACGAATCGTCAGCTGGTATAAAAGCAATTTGATTCTGATGTTTAGCTTTTGCTGTTCCTGTTAACCCCTTAACACACAAAGACGTCTGTGACACGTCTTTTGTTTATTGCACCAAAATTGATTTTGAATTTTGGTTTCACATTTAAATACAACCGAATATAGACGCTAGACAATCTTGTGCCTATTTCCTTTCAGCCGAGAAAAGTTGCCAACGGCGTGTATCGGCTATTTCGTTTGCGTTTGCACAAATTCATCATTATTTTTCAAATAATGATGAATTTGATCCAGCAAATCACCATCGCCCAAAAAATTGGCAGAAAAACGACCGCTTTCTGATTTTTTATTGGTATGTTAAGGGGTTAATTAGGGGGTAGATCTGGGCGATAGATGATGTAATACACGTAGTCTTAATATATGCTGACTTCTTTGTCGAGCACTACACCAAGGTATTTTGTTTCTGTCTGCCAGGAAATTTTAGTATTGAATAGTAAGACGTCTCCTGCAGGAGATATACATCTTTTCGTGAAGAGAATGGCTAAACTCTTTTGGAGATTTACTTGTAGTCTCCATTTGGAGAAAGAACCATTTCTCTAATTTTAGAAGGTTTTCTTGAAGCTTTTTAGTAATGAGGTGTGGCCGAAGAGATCTGGCTAATAATGCTGTATCATCCGCATATAGGGCCATGATGGATGACAATGGGTTGTGCGGAATGTCTACATGTATATAGAGAAGGCCAAGATTTGCCGCTGGGATGAGGTAGTACCATTGATCTTGACTTGCATGCTTCTATTCTGTAGATCTGACTAAGTGTACCATTTTCAGTGAGATACCGGCTGAGATAAGTTTCTATAGAAATCCGAAGTGCCATATTTTGTCAAATGCTTTGGATAGATCAAGAAAAACAGCTCCAGTGTATTGGCGCCAGTTGTAGCTGGTGGTAATATATTCAACTATTTTGAGGATTTGCTGGGTAGTACTGTGGTATTGCCGAAAACCAAATTGTTCTTTAGGAAGGATGTTTAGTTCATTATTGAAGCTTGAAGTCGTGAGGCAGGTGTGGGTCCTTGCCTGGCTTATGTATAGGGATTACATCAGCCAGTTTCCAAGTGGTAGGAAAATAGTGAAACCTCAAGATTGCATTTATGATTATGGTCAGGTGCACTACAGCTTTTCGGGGCAGCAGCTTGATCACTTTATTTGTGATGCCATCTGGACCAGGAGCTTTTTTGTTCTTTAAATGTTTTTATAATATCATATATTTCAGCAGGTGATGTAGGTGCAATATGGTCAGTACCGATATCAGGGAGTTTCAATTGAGTGTCTGACCTGTCTGTGGATTTTATACAAGTGATCGAAGTCTAAGTTTTCATATGAAGGTTTGCACTGCTCTTCTGAATTTTTTTGCTATGGCTTCTGCCTTTTTTACGTCTGTGTGAATCTGGTCAGAAAATATAGGGGGAAGGGATCTGCCTTTGTTTCTGATATTCCTCAGTATGTGAGATAGAAGCTAACTTTTCTTTCCATAATTGATCTCTGTAATCTGAGAGCATCTCTCTGCACCATTTAGACTGTTAAAAACTGTTTTATCTTGTGGTGCGCGGGTGTTGTGAAATCTTTTCCTTGCTGTTTTTTTTTTTCTGATCGAGTTCATAATGTCTTCAGGCAGACCACCAGACTTGGGGGCAGATTTTCAGGAGGTGGCTGCCATTATAGCGGAGTTAATTTGTTGGGCGAGGCTTGTGACTGCGGTTTCAACATCTTCTTTTGAACTTATATGAGAACAGGTCCAATGTAATCCCGGAGTACTTTTGTTGACAATTTTCCCCACGATATACATGAGTGAGAGGGAGGAGACAGGTATTCTTGTTTTCCCATCTGTAGTAGAATTGGGTTATGATCAGACAACTCGTTCAATGATTTTAGGCTGTACTGAAGTTTAATATTTTGCAGGATCAGTGGCGGCTCGTGGCTTGAAATCGCACGGGTGCTGCAACTGTCGAAATATGCATGCACACTGTAAGTACAGTTTGTACGTGTTTGGACAAAATATCAAAATTATGGTAAAAATTTAAAAAAAAATAATCATGAAACAATATTGTTCATGATCGATAAAATTATACAGTTTAGTATAATTCAAAATTACTTAAAAATAAAATCCATTCCTTTAATTGTAATTAAAGGAATGGATTTACAATTTTTGGACATTACAATTAAATCCTTTAATTGTAATGTCCAAGTATTATCGGAGTAAACACGATAAGCACTACGAGCACTCTACTACTGGCGCAAACTGCATATATAAACAACAGTGGAACTGCGCGACGGACAGTGCCGCATTACGCTAATAGCTCGTATCTCACTATGACGTGCATATGCTTGCGCGCGTAGCAATATGGCACTGTGGTAAATACAGTACTGCTAGCGTCCTTCGCCCTCCTAAGTACTACAAGATGGATTTTTGATCCTATGTAGTTGGAAAGGATGTAGCCATTCTTATTGGTGGTACTACAATTCCAGGCAGGGTGCTTGGAGTTTAACTATCCGGCAATAATGCTGGACTCTCTAATGCCTAAGATGGCATTGAGATCAGAGTGCAGTAGAAGTTTTAAGGGTGGGTTGTTAGCTGAGTATATTTTTAGTCTGCCAGCCGAGCGAGTGAATACTTTCACGCCTGTGACCTCAAGGTTAGTGGTTGGAGGGTTGTTTACAGAATGGGGTTTGATATAATTTTTAATGAAAATGACAGTACTGCCACCTCTATAATTTAGCCTGTCGGTTCTGTATAGGAGATAATCCCTTATTTTAGGGCTGTCCGAGGGTCTTAGATGCGTCTCGCTTATTAGAATAACATCTGGCTGATATCTCTGAGTAAAGTTTTGGAGCTCTAAAATTTTGTTTCTGAGGCCTAATTCCATCCTCTCTTCAGATCGTTGCATGGACTGCAACGATCTGAAGAGAGGATGGAATTAGTTTTGTTTCTATTCATCTATAAGTGCTGTGAGGGTGGCCTGTGTTTCACGTAGGCATCTTTTAGTTGTGGTTGCTGAAGTTTTGTAGCATGTTTGCTAGAGAGGCAGTAATAACAGCGGTCAGGTTTGTAGGTGCTGTTGGCTGGTTCACTTCTGGTGTTGACTTGTTTGAACGGGCCACACCTGCATAACTTCTTGTTTGCCTTTTGGTATACTTGAAGGCATCTGAGCTGCTGGTATTCGTGTATTCGAGGAGGAAACTGTTTAGTTGTCTCCAACCGTCTGTTCTTCGGGTGTTGAATACATCCCTTATAGATGGCTGGATGAGGGCAACTGCAGTTGGCACATTTAGCCAGGGTGGTTTTCGGCTTTGTACAGATATTGGTTGGGGCTGTTCTGGGCTGATTTTAAGTCCACAGATTCACGCCAGGACATAAATTTGTTTGTAAGCTTGATGGATCTCAACTAATACTAGTGGCATCGGAGTCTTGTCTTTTTTGGTCATTCTGCTGACCTTGATGGGTGGCAGGTCCTGATGGCGTAGCAGCAGCCACTTCTTCTGTGGATACATCTTCAGACACTCCTCGGAGCACCACCTTCAGATTTTTCTCTGAGCCGAGTGAGAAGGTATGATACTGAATTTCTCCTGTCAGTTTTCGGTAGTCCATCACTGTGGTGGGCTGAATCTTGATGCGGTCGGTGACATTTCTGGTGGTGATGTAAAAGAGATCTTTAGATTGGACATGGTGACCCTAAAGAGACATCCATCTTTGTTTTTCGCGGAGTATGATCGGAGGTATCTTCTCTCTAGTGGAGGCAGAGAGGTCCGAAACTGGGCCATCTTCTTCCATTCCATCCTCTTTTGGTGGTTCAGAGGCCGTGATTTTTCGCTTCTTACGCGCTCGGACCTCAGTGATCTCCGCCCCCTCAGACTTCACAAAGTCCAGCTTCTCTTCTGTTGGAGCAATGTCGTCATCCTCTTCGTCGTCCCCCGACATACTGTAGAATAAAAATTGATTTCAAATTTTTTTAGACTCTTTTTAAGTATGTTTATGGCTGCCCCTCTTTAGTGGCCCTACCAGGGCGTCAATGTCAACCTCGCACATTTTGAGAAAATGAGGTGTAAAAGCACTGTTTAAGCTTAAGTCCCGTAGACCCAATCAATGGTCTACCCACAGAGAGAATCTCGCAGCCGCAAAGGACTGGCAGCAAAACCGAGTGTGTTGGCAAAACGCTCGAAGTAGCAGCAATAATTTAAATTAAATCAACCCGTGATTTAATGGGGGGGGCGCTGTGTGATTCAGGATCTGCCTTGTCCCTTCTTTCCACCAAGTGTAGACCGGCAGTTGAAATCTGCTACTAGAGGTGGAAGACTATTGACGGGCACAGGAGAGGGCCTGGGAAAGTTGCATTAAAGCCAGAACCTTGCCCTGAACGAATCCAACCGACAAAATCCTTCCAGTCAAATCTGTCGCATAACCATCGTGAAAACTTAGTGAAAGACCGCAATACAACACAATCACTCTCCATTCCCTTTATCAAGTAATGCCAATTCAATTCTGAAAAAACCTCTGGAAGCATTATACTTATGTTGACTTCTATGGCGAGATGGACGTTAATCCCTTGGACTTCTATCCCTTCATTGCTAGGTTTTGATTATTTATAGAGAGAAAGGTTTGAACACCTGGCTCGCCCGAGTTAGGGCTGTGTAGAATTGTTTGAGTCGATGATCAGAGCTGCCTTGGTAGCAGACTGGGTGAGAAACGTAGATATGTCTGGTATGTTTCTGCCTTGGTGGAGGAGAGCATTCCTAACAAACCACGGGGCGTCGAAGATTATTCGGAGGCATTTATTTTGTAAGTGTTGGTCTGATGATTGCTTAGTATATTGTTAGCTTGTTTTCTGTCCTGACTTGTCTTCTTCGGTTGAGTAGGGGGGTGGAGTGGGCTATTGCTGAGTTGGCTTTGTTGCAGGCATGTGAGATGTGTGTGTGTGGGGGGGGGGGTTGAAGCTGAGTCGATTATCTAGTTTGATTCCCAGGTACTTCTTTTTGCCATGGGATATCAGTGTTGAACATCGTGACTGCTCCGTGGTGGGTTGCTTTCCTTCTTGTAAAGAGTATGGCCGTGCTCTTGTGAGCGTTGACGTCTATCCTCCATTTTTGAAACCATTTTTCAAGATTTGTTGCTGCGTTTTGTAGTCGTTGTGTGGCTAGGTGTGGTCTGAGTGATCTGGTCAGTGTCGCCATATCATCTGCATAAAAAGCCGTGGTGGTTGATGCAGTGCTTGGGACGTCTGAGATGTAAATGTTAAAGAGTAGCGGCGATAGGAGGGAGCCTTGCTGGACACCTGCTGTGATACTTTTCGCGAAGGATCTGAAGCCACATAACTTGACTTGAAATTTTCGGTCTTTCAGATAAGATTCTATGATTTTGGTGAGGTTTAGTGGGTATTTCGCAGTTATTAGTTTGTGGATGAGGCTTTTATGCCACACTTTATCGAAGACTTTCGCCACGTCCAGGAAGATTGCACCTGTGTGTTGTTTCCAGTTGAATCTGGTAGTTATGAATTCTATAAGTCTGTGGATCTGTTGAGTTGTGCAGTGGCCTGTGCGAAATCCAAATGATTCTTTCAGGATTAGGTCGATCTTGTCCGTTTCGTCTTGTAGGCGGTTTAGTATTACTTTTTTCGTTTTTCCCAGACCTGATAGGTCAGTAATTCTGGAGGAATTGAGGTGCTTTCCCTGGTTTATGGATGAGGATTATGTCTGCCTGCTTCCAGCGAGTGGGGAAGTAGTTGAGTCTTAGCATTGCGATGAAGATAGCCACTAGATGCATAACTGTTTTATGAGGGAGTGCTTTTATGATTTTGATTGCAATCTCGTCAGGACCTGAGGCTTTCTGTTAAGGTTCTTGATGATTTGGTATACTTCCTTTGGTGTAGCATAACTCATGTTTTCTTGGCTGCTGGAGTGTACAGTGGACATGCCTGTGGATTTTTTCAATGAAGCGCAAGTCCGCATGCGTATAGTTTGGACTGAATTGTAGCTCCAGGGCATCCGCGAAGGCTTCTGCTTTCTCGTAATCTCAGTAGACTATGCTCCTTTCTCCATGGATTGCTTGTATGTTGGGGCGGTCGCTGCGAAGGGCTTTAGTCATTTTCCATAGCGAGTGATCTTCGGTGTTTAGAGAGCTTAGTTTCCTCTCCCACAGTTGGTTTTTGTGATCTTGGATCGCATATCGAACTAGGTCTGTTGCCCTTTCTCTTGCCTATCCTGGGGGGACAGTGTTGTATGGTAACAGCATCTGATCCTGTTCTTGCTGCGGATAAGCTTTAGAATCTCTTCTGGAAGCAGGTTGGATTGAACAGGAGTTGTAATGGTGAGGGCTGCTGCTAGGCCAGCTTGGATTGTGCTTTCTAGTTTACTGATCGCTGCGTCTACTTCTTTGGATGAGGAGATGGTTGGGACGGGACCTGTGAGGTTGCAGAGAGTAGCGTTGAACTTTTTGAAATTTGTGCAGGACTGCCTGCGGATGATTTCTGTTTCCCCGCCTAGGCTCAGTAGTACCGGGTTGTGGTCGGAGCTAAGATCATTAACAACCTATAACTGGAATTGGTGCGAGGTGTTTCTGAAGATGGCTATATCCAGCACATCAGTTTTGCCCAGTGGTCCGTAGTATGTTGGTTCGGTGGGACCTGCTATGATGATGATTCTTGTCATAGCGAACTTGTGTAGGCTCTTCCCATTATTGTTGGAGTTTCTGCTGTTCCATGCGGGATGTTTTGCATTTAGGTCTCCCGCCAGTATTGTTGCTTCGTTTGTGTCGAGGAGCTGGGAGAGATCCGAGGTTAGGAGTGGTCTGCCTGGAGGGCTGTAGACTGAATATAGCGTTACCTGCATTGTTGGTGTGTATCTCAATTCCAGTTTCTTCCAGGTTTGTAGTCGTTATCTTCTTCATCTCATTGTATCTTATATCTTTTTTGACAAAGATAGCCGTGCCACCTTCTCTGTCATTCCTAAGTAGTGTGTAGTACCTTAATTTGGGGTTGTCACAGGGCCGGAGGTGCGTCTCGTTGATTAGGAGGATGTCTATCGTACAGTAAATTCTTGCTTTCAGATTCCAGAATGCGATCTGTATGAAGTTATTCGAAGTGGGCGTATTAGTCATTGCTTATCATTGAGAATTTTACTTGAGTGTTTTTTAGGAACTTGTTTGTATCACTCCTGATTAGGGTTGGTCTAGCTGAAAGCCGTTAGCATCTCGCGTAGGGTGGCAGCTAAGATAGCAGCTGAGTTTTGATTGTTAGGAGTAGGTTCTGCTGGTTTGATCTTTGAGGTAACTGCTGCAGCATATGAGCTATGTGATGTTGTTCGCTGATGGATTCCTCCTTCTAGGGGTGCTGCAAGTTTTTGAGGTGGTGAAGTGCTTCTTTTCTGTTTCTTATCAGGTTATCTGGGTGGAGAGTGCAGCCTTTATAGTTCGCTGGGTGTGGTCCAACACAGTTTGCGCATGTGGCAGAAATTGTGCGTGTGTGTGAGAAGGGTGACTATCCTCGCATTTCACACATTTGTACTCCGCTCTGCAAAGTTTCTGCGCATGCCCGTATTTGATCCTTGCTGATTTCAACTAACACCAGGGGCATAGGACGCTTGTCTGCCCTATACATCCTAGAGAAACGGTTCGAGGCCTTGTGATTTTAAGTCAGAGGCTATTTCTTCTACTAGCCCTCTTATAACGACCTTTAAATTTTCTCACTCTTTAGCTGAAACGTGTGGTACGGAATTTCTAACTAATCCATGTGTTTGGTAAGTCGGCGGGTAGTCCGATGCTCCTTCTGGTTGAATTCGAACCCCTTCATCAGAGTTTTTAGCTTAAGTAAAATTAATTTCTGAGATTTTCATGACCTCCACAACGGTCAACCATTTTTCCTTATCGCGTAGAATCACCGATGGGATTCGTTCTTTCATCTGCGCAGCTGTATCCATCGGTGCTTCATGGTCTGCAGTGATAGCTACCTTGTTGTCTGTTGGTGCTTGGGGCTCACCTTCCTGCGCTTCTTCCTACTGATTACCTGATAGTCGTCAGGGTCCTCTAATGAGTATCATCCATTGAGGTATTTCCTCTGCTGTTGTGTTGGGAAGAGGATCAGGGGATTAGTAGTCCTCTGATATCCGGTGGATTTCTACCCTTCCGGGCCATTTCTTATGCAGCAGATATATTACATGTTTGAAAACTGCCAACAGTTGCTTAAAATCGAGCTTATCATACGGAGTATTCATGATTTGGCCTAGTTTGTGATTAGAGAGAGAATAAAGATTGCTTAGCTGTCCCGAGCAGAATGCAGGTAATCCTGTTGACTTTTGAGGGTCCACTAGCAAATCCCGTAGACACACACAGGTGTCTACCAGCAAAAAATAATTTATTATAGGTAACTGCTCTAAAACAAGGAGTACATAATTCTTACCTGAATTCTGTACGTCAATGACGCAGTACGGAAAGCTTCAGTCCTAGCTTTCGACTCCAAAATTTATTTACTTGACTTCCAGATAATTTCTGGAAGTCAAGTAAATAAATTTTGGAGTCGAATTACAAAAATTTCCAGATAGCTTCGCATCGGATTTATTTGTTATACGGCGGGATCCACAGGATCTTGCATGTCAAATTGAAACATTTAGTTCTGTGCTATAATTTAGCTGACTATATTTCGTTAAATATCTAACCATAATAGCCCCAACCTTGGGCATTCACTCAAGTAAAATACTTCACAAACTACCGCAGTCGAAGGAACAATCCCTAAATTGGCTTGAATTTAATTCTGCTTTCCCACTATACCATCCTCATGTTTACACCAGGACACAGGTGAAATCTGGGCCCAGTTGAAACATTTTCCAACTATAGCGTGTTTCCAGTATTTTATTTTATTCTTTTTTTTTTTTATTTTATTTTCCTCCCTCATTTCGTAGCTGCTTGATAAATGGTTGGTTCTCTGCTGGTGAAGCTATTTGTCTTTCGCAGCTGGGAATGTCAGAGACAAGCGATAATGCTGTGAAACTTTCGATTGGCAGGTCATAACGGTGGCCACACGCATTTTGTTCAAAAGAAATGCTGCTACACAAAAGTAGTGTGTCCTTCCGTTCCTTCTTTTTTCTTAAGATCCACAGTGGATGAACAAAAAGCAATTCTTGAATGAGTTTAATCCCACTTCTTGACAGAAAGAAACATTCTTGATTACCCTTTTCTCTCGAACATGCATTAAACACATCGTGTAGCCTTTGGAGAGTATTGTTGAAGGAAAACTTCATTAGAATTCATAGAGCGATCAACAATACTCTGTTGCGTTTTGTTTGTTTGGAATATCCTGCTTTGAAGTTTCACTGTTACGTCACGATATTGTTGATGAAATAAATATTCGTTGATTGTATGTATAAAATATTAATTTCTTAGGAAAAAAAAAAAAAGGTAATAATTTATGAAGCTTTTTCACAACATATTTTCATAAAGAAAAAATTTTGGACTTTCTTCTCCCACACCGCTTGGTTAAAGATCAGCAGTTGGCTGAACCAGAAAAGAAGCTAGTAAGAGTAATAGCTTTTACTGAATATTATTGTATCGCAAATATTGTATTTGTAATAATACGATTGCAAATATAATTAACAATCAAAGAAAGACCAAACAACAATTTTTCAGACACGGATATGAGGTGGTAGATGAAGTTTACTAATCGGTGTGATCCCTCTTCCTACGGAAGCAGCCGCCATAGCTTAATTTTTATTATTCTATGACGAACCTTACAAGGCACAATACAATGACCTCATACTGACAGTAAATGCACGAATTTTACAACCTTCCGTAGTTAGCATCCGCATTATTAAAAAAAAAAAAAAAACATTTACAAGACCCGTTTTTAATTGAAGAATGAGAGTTGAGAACAATATATGAAATTCGTTTTTTTTTTCCCTTTTAGGGTTGAAAATACGTGAAAGGCCTTTAATAATAGGTTATAGAAGCGATGATACTATATACGTCAATTAATCATTTTTTAAAAATTATTTAATTATGAACATGTCACTATTGTTATGTGTGTGTAAAAAATGGATGTTATTGAAGGATACAAATATGCGTACGTGAGCTTGCGTATATTCGAAGCGGTTTGGTAACAGTGTTGTATATAAATTACTTGTTTATATACCGTTTTTCTTTCCTTCTTTTAGTATTGAGTTATAGCCAGTCTCGAACTGAGGTTATGGGGGGGGGGGTAGTTTCTTTTTTCCTTCATAAGCACATAAGACCAGTTGGTAGTAGCTACATTTACATCCAGCTATGAACTTGTAGTTCATGCCGTTCCGATCCATGATAAACTTAAGTCTCCTGGTGAAGACCAAAGCTCCATCTGTAGGTTGTCTTGTGCATGCTCACATTATCTTTCATCTCCCTCCTTTTGGATTATATACATTTTTAGATCCAAGATTGGTTTTTAAGATTTCTAGATATTGTCCTGAAATCACCCCTCAGAACTCTTTCTAGTAATCCTTTAATTATATCGTTAGAATTATATAGTTGTTCAAAATTCACTGCTTCTATAATTCGCTGTCAAAGGTCACATTTTCCACCCACACAAGAAGAATTAGTGTGCCAAACAAGGTCCTTTTAGCGAGCATAACACGCACAGACATACGAAGTTCAATAGAATCCAAGTCTGTTCTAAACGAATTTGAGTCGAGTCTTTTTTTTTTTTTTTCTTTGAGGTTCAATAAGCAGTTAATTAAGAAGCTTTTGACATCCATTGAAAACCTGGGTAAGTAAACTGAACCGTAATTCAATATTGACCTGACCTAACGTGTAGGAGGGAAAAAAGTTTTGACGCTTCTTTTAATCAAATCTTCATTCATTCTACTGATCCCCCCTTAAGTCATAACCAATATGATTCCGAACATCTAAATGACCCATTACATACCATCTTCCTGCGCTTGTTTCTTTACCCAATTCTCTAGTTGATCTTAAGTCATCCGTACAAGTCTTCCTAGCTCCACGTCATCAGCAGATAGGAAATTCACGAATAAAATAAAACTAAACCCAGTTCCAGAAAAGTATCATGTATCAAAAACATTTAAGCGATCCGTATATATTTACTTATGAAGTTTGATAGCAAAGAAGAATATGAAATCTTTAAAAAATCAAAAATATTTATCACGCATGCGCAATGGCCAGGCCTTTAACAGTTACTTGTAAAAATCTATATAATTATTAGTTACATTACTGTGATCATTGCCATCTGCCTATAGAATGAGATTATTGGGGGGGGGGGAACTGGTTGATTGACCTTACAGAGACTGGTTCGAATCCAGTCTATGACACGAAGAATTTTTATAAGGGAAGTGATTTAGTACGTTAAAATATTCAAATATCCAAAAGCGGAGGATTAATCTCGAATAAACACGCGACGCATATTTGGAGAACCATGGAAACAGAAATATTACATAACACCGTCTTATTCATCAAGCAAACAAAACTATTTTATATTATACACACATCTTTTGAATGACTGTATTTTTTTTTTTTTTTTTTTTTTTTTTATTATACCACGATTTCTTATTAAATCTAATTGTAAATTCGACTCGCAGCCAATCATGAACAGACACATTTAATTCCAATGCAGGGAACATTAATGTTCGCTGCCTGCATTGGAATACTTTAACGTATTTTATATTAAATAAAACATTAGCAGTTGATGAGTTTATGTTCCATTCTGCCAGATATGATTTGATTATCGTCATCCGAAACGCTTTCCTTGGGAATATTTTTGCTTCAATTTTCCAAGCCATTATTCGAAGGCATCTTTCGCTAAGAAAACAAATGGCTGATTCACGTAAGTGATTTTCTACAAATGGCTATATTTATTAATAATGTGTTTGGTGTGGAGAATATAATAAATTTCTCCTTTCTGCTATACATCTAAATGGCAATGCCAGAGGTAGATACTACGCGAACCTCAGTTGAATAATGTCTATGGACGTTGAGGGATATTAGATTCATTTTTTACTATTATGAAAAACGAAAGTTATTGGAGTTTCCCAAGAATACAAACTTGAAATATACGCATTCCCAATTTTCAAAAATTAATTAATCCCAAGTAGATATACATGAACTATTTTCAGTCTTTACTTAGTGGATTTAGAACCATTGTCGAACGTGGAGAACCACAGCACGTGCATGACCGTCGATGAAATCGATCGCCACGTTTAAAGCGTGGCCACGAGACAAGAGGCGCGCGCTTTACAGTCGAGAAATGAACAATGATCGGTAACAATAGAGCACTGGGGCGCGCGCGTGCTGCACTTTTGAAATCGGCTTAACAATGGCGTGCGTGCGTGATAGCAACGAAATCAACGATTTTGCGCTAACGAGAGAACCAGTCACGTGCAACACAGCCATGAAATTGACGAGAAAATGGAAAAGGGCGGGAGAAAGAGTAATGGCAAAGTTTTTTAATTTGATTTTTAATTAATAAGATGAACTACGACGTGTTTATATCCACCATCGGCTTTTTAAATGTCCTGATATTCTAAACAGGCGTTGTTACTACTTTTAATTAGTTCAGATATCTATAATATAAGAATGTAAATTTCATATGAACACAAGTCACTATGGCAACGGTGTTTTTTTTTTTTTAATGTAAGTTAAAATATTATATTATAGCAACATTTCAAAGCAATTTTCAGGTGGGGGTACACAAAATGGCCAAGATGACGGTTACGACGTGGTTTGATTTCGTTACTACAGAACTTTAGATGGAAAAACTGTTGGAGAGACCTCTCCACATCAAAGTAACCACTGTATGAGTTTACCCCAGTTCGATGCGTGATAAACTAAATGTCGACCTCATAACGAACTGGTTTACTTCAAAACTGTCATTCGCAATGTTGGGAGATCGCGAACAAATATTCACAGATTCTGCTTCATATATTAAATGAAGCATGCTCGATAACATGGTCTACACAGCCGAATTGAACGATTCTAGTCATCTTGCCTACAAGAGCGAACTATCAGAAAGGTCTCGTCTATCATCCAGTATCCGATTTTATCTTTTATTTATTTATTTTTCCCAACTATAGTTTCATGTTCATACCTTCAAGCCTTGTCTGAGATATACTTAAAAGATACAACCAAATATTCTTAGCATTCCTCAGGGGTTTCTGGGACAAGCGGTATCCACAAAAAACCTGTAGTTTCATGGCGAACATTTCATTATTTTTTAATTAAAACACTCTTCGTATCTTTCTATGTAATGAGAAACATTCCATTAGTTTAATAAGGAAAATGCCGAGGCATTTTCTGGACAGAATTTTCTGTAGCTTTGTCATTTGCAACGTAACTTGATCGTGGCATGACATCAGCAAAAAGAAAAATCGTTAATAACAAACTAGAGGTCTGATACCTTCTATAATGACTACCATTTCTGAAATTGCTTATTATTATTTTCTTTCTTTCCAGCAGTCGGCATAGTATTTCTACAGCATCTTCTCATGACCTTGGGTAAGTACACTGCATTTCTATTACTAGTTTTTTTTTTATTTACTAATGGAGTTGGATATTAAATCTTTCAAAAAATCAAAACTATTTATGACGCATGCGCAATATCCAGTCTTTTAACAATTGACAAATTGGTCAACGGCAAACAATTGATTAGAAGTCTAATATTATTTCGATTTTCTAACGTCTGTTTCTTGTAATTTTATTTTCTTTTCGAATACTTTTATACAGACAAGTAGGATAGACGTGCGATATGGTTTCTTTCACGTGGGAATAAAAAAAAAAAAAAAAATACAGACATGTCTCTTCAGTAGAGTGTGTGCACGTTGTCTGCCCGACTACTTCCGGTTTCAGCAGACTTACAAATTAAGGACATAATTGCTCGCCTTTCTGGCACTGACAAAACCCTCGCTTTAGTTGGCTCTTCTTGTCTACGTAGGATTTACTTACTCGTATTATGGAGGAGGGGGGGGGGGGTCCTTTAGCAACGTTTTTTTTTTTTTCGCCAAGGAGAAAAACACAGTATCGAATATTGAGATTCACAATATGTATCGTATTACGGAGATTCTATATAGGAGAACTATGATCACTGAGTTTCCATGGAAACCGATAGAATCGTATTCTGTAAATACCATAAAACTGAGTTGTGTTTATTTTTCAAATATTTGTGCAACTACATCCTTGATCCTATTTTCAGAAGTGGATGAGTAAGCTGAGAGAAAAGAAGGTGTTTGTGTTTAGCGGAAATCGTAAAGAAAAATACGAAATCAGCTACGGAGGACCGTTCTTAGTAATGAAATTTCAAATGAGAATATTCCAACTAAGCCTACGTTGGGTTGGTCGGAATAATTTGAAATGGGAACCGAATTGAATGAAGATCAAATCAAGGAAGATCAGCAAGTACCGAGTTATCCTGGAGCACATGAACAACAACGACAAAAAAGCTAGACCGTGTATATACGATAAAAAATAAACGGGGGGGGTAGTAACAAAAACTTATCGTTACCTGTAAGGGGAACTATCCGTTAGAGGTGGAGTTGTTTAAATAGAAAAAAAAAAAAAAAAGTCGGAATGAGGAACTCGATGCCAAAAATTAATTACCCTACTTAGATCTTCGTCAGCCTGGCGGGGCAGAACTCTCAAAATAGACCACGTGCATTGCTTGTCGCGTGGTTTCCAATCAAAACGATAGAGGAGGGGCGCGTAAAGAACACCGATACCGAACAGCAATCAGCGACCGCCATCTTGAACGTCGGCACAACACAGGCGTACCGAACAGTGCAGAACAATGTTGGAGAGAAAATAAAAAAAATTCTCAAAAGCTTTGGCTTTCAGCCAAGAACATCCGGAACTTTCACACGGCAGGAAAAATGGACGACCACCCGTGTTTCTGACCCCGAAACGTCGGCGGAGATAAAATTAGTCAGTGCGATACTTTAGCGCACTTCAGTTGTCTTAAGACAAGTTTTAAGAAAACTTGGGACTTTCTCGAACAAGATGAGACCCGTCAACAACGTATAAAGGGCATTAATAAGAGACGATAGCCTCCCCCCACACAAAAGTTCCCCCCCTTGCGCTAAGGTCATTTATTGAACGTGAATGCAATACCCAATGTAGATAGTGCGTATACGGGAAGGCGTCCAAAATTTCACCACGGAGGTTGCGACATCAAGCCCTTATTAGACCTCCCCCCCCTCCGATTGATGATCGCTACTGTCACCGATGGCCTTCCACTCATCCTGAGCAGCATTCCAATGCAATATCGGCTCGTAGAAGCACGCGACAGAAACACGTAAACAATACATTCGCACTCCCCCCCCCCTTTGCTATCCTCCTGTTGACCAGCAGTCTGCATTGAAGAGAATCCAACGATTCCCCGTTACAGTAACAGCTGCAGCCGTCACATGAACTTGATGCTTAGGTCGCGCGTTGATTATATTTGGCAGTTTGATGAGACGCTTCGATTCACCCACCCACCCCTCCCGTCGTTGTCGTATCCAACGGAGGGTGCTTTGGCATGCAAAAACAAATATTGACACTTAACGGAGATTTTCTGTAAGAATGCAACCATCTGTTAGCATGCAGCCCTGAGGTATCGGCACGTGCGTGAACAAAACCCATCCCCAGGCAGCCTAGTTAACGTAGGATGCCTTGACGGAACGAGGATACTAGTGATGTCTTGATTATTCCGTCACCTGAAACACAATACTTGCAAGGAAAGAGGCCTCCCGATCAAATTCGGGCACTTCCTTTCTCTGAGGTTCCTCCCCCCCCTCGTTTTGATGGATCTATTACAGAAAGGAAATGACTTAGTAACCTATGAGACTGCCCCTTATTGAATAACGTAAGTAAAATTACTGAAAATGTTTGCCTTTTCATAACTATTTCAAGGTAATCTTGTTAATTCTGTGTCCACGCACAAGTACTTTGCATAAATCCATTATAGTAATTATTTAAAAAAAAAAACACAAAACGTATTTATATAAAGCAGATATGGCAGTGCTGAGTAATTATTGAAGAATTACATTAAATAAAAATGCATTATAATTTGCGATCTTTAACGATCAAGCACTTTTTCCCCATAAACCTAATTCGAACTCGGTGGATACCTGATGTAGTCAAATCCACACAAATGCGATAAAACAAATATATTTGCAATAAATGATTAGCTTGTTTAGGATATGTTGGACAGTGACGTCATACATTACTGCTCAAAATTGAGAGAAATGGCTAAACGTTGTTAGAAGTTCCTAATTTCGAATCCGTTTAATTGGACCCATCCCGGTACTTCGTCTGACATTAGTTCGGTTAGAACTGTACCCCTCATTCAGAAAGAATGAGTTGACGTCATAGCAAACCTATCTTGGACAGATGCAGTGGGAGGAGTTGTTGGAGACGGCTCACTTATAAAAGAGATTTGAACACGTCGGATGTGATTGGATTTACGACTGAAGCGATTAAGGCTTATGAGACCCGTCTCTACAAACTGTCTGTTCTTCTGGACAGTTTGCTTGTTTTTGCTTGAAAAAACCTTTCCCCTGCCGCATGAGCATAGCTAACTCACCTTCAGATGAAAAGTCCTGATAAAGGTCTTTCCAATCACATCTTTGATACCGATTGTTCACTACGGAGGCTCTCTAACATTACATTGCGGGGAATAAATGCCTTTTTATGTTTCAATTTTAAGAAGGCCA
Organism: Typopeltis vanoorti; assembly: GCF_054136105.1. NCBI lineage: Eukaryota > Metazoa > Arthropoda > Arachnida > Uropygi > Thelyphonidae > Typopeltis > Typopeltis vanoorti. Next base: position 28,440,084 of record NC_143566.1, on the reverse strand, counting down.
TTTATTTCCTTTTAACTACAAATCTTTTAATGACAACATATTAAAACAGTATGTTCGTGTATCTCATATTTAAGGAGAAGTTTAAAACTGGCGACCTGTGACAATCTCGTTTTCTGTGCCAAATATCGCACTGTCAAACATAGCTATAAAGTCAAAGTCAGTTGGCCAGCGATTATACGAGTCATAAGCCTTCCTCATTCAATAATCTTTTTCGGGGATTAAAGAGGTGCCCGGATAATGAAAGAAAAGAGCCAAGAAAGGCAAAGCTCACCTCCATTAATTGTGCACATTCTCACCGATGGCTAACCCGATTCTTCGAAAATGCCATTAGACGTATCCTGCGGAGATTGCCTTAAGGAAAAGCCAGTTTTACCAGGGATGTGCAGTGTGTGTGTGTGTGTGTGTGTGGACTTTCCCATGGTTCCCATAGTTGGCTTAATGCCAAGATAATGTTCATTCCAGACAGAAGACTGGCGCTAAGGATTTGAAATAGACTTTAATATCTCTCACTGTTGCCAGAGTGCTAGCGGAGATGGGATTATAATCTTCCATCTTTCCGTTCTTATCACAGCGGTATGTAAAGCTTGCGCGCGACAGTATCATAGTTTAGTATTTGACATTTGACCTACTAAGAAGCAGAAAACAGACTCAGAGGTATACAGTAACTGCAATGACATTGCAGTTGTTTAATATATGAATTTATTTTTCTTTCTTTTAACAGGAAAGAACGTACAGAACTTTCAAGGAGCAGACTTGAATGAAGAGGAAAGGAAAAAACAATGCTACAACTTTTCAGTAGGAAACCCCGAGAAAAAAGAATTCTATACTCCAAACTACCCAAACAAGTATCCTAACAACATCCAATGTACCCTTCAACTCAGCGGTAAGACGTAAATTTTAATATTTCCGTAATTACATTTCTTTATTAATTATACGTAAAAATAATTGAGATATTCTAAATGATCAATTTCTTTGTTAGAAGTATTGGTGACTTAATATGAAAACAATTATGGACATTTCATAACAATTAAGCCCCATTGTTTACATTTGTTCATTATTGGTCTGTAATGTACATTTCATTTCACAACAATTAAGAAGCACTATTATTTAAATTTATTCTTCCTTATTGGTCTGCAATCTACATTTCAAAACAAACACAACTGCGCCATCTATTTAGTCACAACAATAGCGAAGAGAAATATCATTTGGCTTCAACACTCTTGTAAATTAAAAACAAACTTTTCCCGATCATCAATAAAACGGTTACGGATAATCTACGCAAGAATGCTAATATGTCTTCTGCTCCTATTTGCCATTATTTTTCTTAACTAATGGTACTAGAACGGATTCCGTGTTAATATTTCTGTCATTTGCAGTTTGGACTATTTGAGAAAACTATCGCTATTAAAGCGAGAACACTTTTTAATTGGTAATACCGTCGTCACGGCCATAACACACTGAATCAACGAACTGTCATCCGGGAACGCTATTACCGTCGGTGACCTACACCAATCTTACATTATCTCGTGACTTGTGCGGAATGAATTTGAAGGCGATTGCATGATTTGAAGTAACTGTAGAGAGGGGGGGGGGGGCATGTATTTCTTTATCGCTAACAAGACTTTTCAATAATAAAACCTTTACCGCCGCTCTCAGCGACATTATCCCGATAGTACATTTGTGAAAGTGTCTTCTGTGTATACTCTTTCGCTAATAGTCACTGGCTTGTGTCTTTCTGTCATGAATGCTTAATGGTAGCCCCAATAACCGTAACCTTTTATTGTTGCTAAGATAGATCGCAATGGCTTGATCTTCCCATTACAACGTAATGAGTGGAGCTTATTTTATTTACCGAGACTAAAAGACAACGGGAAATTACTTTCTAGTGTATTACAAGGATATGTTCAAAGACCAGAAATGTACTCTATAAATCACTACTTACTTTACTAAGATGCGCTGAAAAAAAAAAAAAAAAAAAAAAAAAACACCCACCCCCCTAAAAAAAAAAAGATTTCATGAGTCATTGTTTAACTAGAGGATGCCAAAGATAATGCTTTATCCTCTCATCTTTTTTTTTTAATACGGTCTAGGCACTTTTTTTTTTTTTTTTTTGCTTTTACAAAGGCTGACTCTGCCCTCAGATTTATAAATTATTATAGGAATCCGTTTCCTTAGTATAAGGATAATATATGAAGGATTAATTCTGCTTCCGTGGCTCATGAGTAAAAGATAAACGTCCGTCTAGCAAGAGGGATTATTGGAGAAATGATTTACACCCCATAACATCCTTCTAACAGACTGTTTTAATAACTATTTATGAATTTTAGGCAATTCATTCGACAAAAGAGCTTCAATGTCGAAAAGTCAACTGTAGGTTGATAGGTGGAGCCACATGCGCGTACTATACTAGCAAAAGTAATGACAGGCTTTTTTTTTACATACAGCTTATTTCCGGAATTTGTTTCGATGGATTTTTTTTTATTCAATATTTCGAATTCCTACAAAATACAAATATTTGTCGAGCCATTTCAATTTTTATTTCCATTTTTTCAGGGACATAAATGGGTAAATGTTTAGAAATTATAAATTGTCATAACCACACTGTAATATCGTCTGCTGCTGTCTGCGCCATTGTAAACGTATGTTATTTTTTGCCTATATGTTGTAACTTTATCTTTATTATATTCCTAATTCTTTATATTTTACTCTAATGCGCTTTTTTGTCTCTTATCCTTTCTCATTTACTCTACTGCGTACTATGATTATCCACCTTCCGTATTTAATAGTCGAATGCCTATGAATACTGGAAATTTATTTGTCCGACTGCGCCACCAATATATCATTTAATTGGCCTAAGACTAAATAAAACTTCCAGTAGATTTCCCTCTCACTCACGAGCGAAGTTTCTTTTATCAATGTTTACTTTAACAGTCGTGGTTCGTAAGCAACTGGACTGCGTTTTTATTGCCTTAAATTATTTCCCGCTCACAAGTCCAATTTATTTAAGAAGAGTGCAGTTGTAAAATAAAAGCTCAAGCAGCACTCTTTTAACAAATAATTAAAACGTTTATTTACAAATGACACATGAAATAAACAATAGGGAGATTGCTTTCTCTATCCATTTATAAAATCTTTAGCATAAATTAGAACCTTTTTACCTTAACACTAATTCACTTCTTTAACTCGCAATCTTATTTATTCTCCGCTTCCAAATTCAACTTATTAAACTTCTAGTTTACTTGCAAAGAGGTTAGCTAACTCTCTGTTAAGTTACCTTTACAATTTTATAACAACTTTCAACATGCCAATCAATTCTCTTGATGACACTTCTTACTGCTATTAACCATATTCTTAAAAGTCTTTCTATAACACACTATAAGAGGAATTGTACAAAAGTATGGAACTTACAAAGGCTCTGTATCGCATATTCAGTCGAAAGTCTTCCACAAAAAGTTCTAAGGCAATTCTTTCATCTCAGATCTTGAGCTTCCTCAGGAATGTCTAGCTTCAGTAATATCTCATCGGGAAAATAGTGGACTGCGGTACTCATTCAGCTCTGGCAAAAGGTTGTTCTCCCATGGAGAAAAGAAAACTTCCGAGCGAAGCTGCCTCGGGTAATTTACATCGCCTTTTCTCCTCTGCTTTGGCTCGTCAAAAATGCCTGGACGACTGCCGTCTCCAATAGCTCGAACTGCCGCCAACTCTCAACTAGGATCTCTCTCTCTCTGGCCTGGAAGCTCCTCTTTGTCCGTGACTGGAACCAGGACGCTCCTTATCCTCTTCTCAGTCTCCTTTTATTTTGCGATCTCGCGACCTTGCATTAAGGGTAGTAAATCCCGAGGAATTCGGCATGACTCTTTTATCTTCTTTTAAGTTTAACCCGCTCTTTGTTCTCCTCCGTGCAATCTTTTGATCGAATTTTGCCGAGCGCAGAAACTTGTCTCTAAAACTAGCGGACCTCTTTGATACTTTGCTTCTCTTTTCAGGGCAGCAGAAACTTCTCTAAACCTAGCGGCACTCTTAGATACTATCTTTAAAGGTGTTAGCGCAGTAAGCAACATTTATATACAAAACTAGTAAACACCTTTTCCTGCGCTCTTACACATAACTATATACATGTACAAAGTTCCCCTGGGAAAGCATTGCCTTTGATTTTGACGTTAAAACAGTAAATACATTCACTTCCCACAGAGTTAACTACATTAATATTTTGCAAAATATACATAGAAACAAACAAGGTTATTTACAGTTCTCATGGGACTCGACCTGTGTAAAAAAAAATCGATGTAAAGCGCTTTGATATTTTTAGGCTACATCGAATTTTTACAACACTCTAGCTGGGTGGAATTCCACACAGTTTGCCACAAGGTGATTTGACCTTATTAAATAAAAATCTCAGGATGAGAGAAAGATGTAGAAAGTTTTTTACCTTGGGTATATACTATGTTAAAGATACCAAGCAATTTTATAAACTTGGTTTTAATCCTTTTTCCCAAGTAAGCATACAAGCAGGTAAGTCAAGTTTGACGAGACCTCAATCAAGGTCAAAACCGGTAGTGGCCCTTGCCTTAATGCATAGCATCATACATGTCCGCAAGATGATGTGCTATGCACTATGGGAGATACTAAGGAAAGTGATCAGAGCTTACTCCACCTTTACCACGAGTTGCCTCAGACTTGCACTACATGCAGGCACAAACTTGTCTGTTTGCTTACTTGGGAAAAAGGATTAAAACCTAGCTTATAAAGTTGCTTGGTATCTTTAACATTATATATATATATATATATATATATATATATACTTTACTTGTTACAGTAGACAGAAATACACAGCGGTCTATACACTTAAATATATGGGGGGGGGGGGGGAAAGCGATCCAGTAATACACTTAGGTTGATAGGATATGAATGTACCGTCTTAGGAAGTAAGAGTTGATTTTCCTAAGCGGGTCTCAGACATAAGAAAGACGCAAGTAGACGTAGTTGTAAAATTTCCGGAGGCGACCGGCAGCTATAAAATATGAACGTAATGTTTTTCTCTAATAAAACCAGTGGCAATCTCTTGTAGCCTGGGAGTCGGTAAAATCGTAATGGGATTTTATTTATAAAACTCAGGACGTTTGAAACGTAATGACCTGCGGGATAATCTTGACTGTATAATATATGAAGCGGAATTTCGTTAACAATCAGACCAGTGCTTTCAGTGTGACTCGCAATGGGGAGGGGGGGGGGGCTCTGCGTTTTATGGGAAACGATATGGAAGTGCGGGAAGTTTTGAATGAAAAAAAAAAAATCTCCGAGAATGACCAAGTATGTGATGTGTATGGGTTCATAAAGTAGCATATCGGAATAACTAAATTGCCTTTTTTATATATATTATTCGAAAGTTTATGCAGTTATTTTAGTGGCACTGTATTAGTGTGAACCGTTTCTTTAGGTCTGACATTTGGAAATGTATTGCTTGGTCCACTGTTGTTCAGCTTATGAGAATAAGCACTCTGGTGTCTGTTTCTCAAAATTTTCTAAGTTTCTGTAAATTCCGCTATGAAATAATAATGTATTTATAATATTCCTTATTTTAGTTGAATTTAATTCTCCAAATCAAAGTATTTTTGATTTTTTAAATAATTATTTTTATACACCTGTTTTTTTTCCCTTACGCAACATCGAGCAAAATGGTGGAATGGATCGACGGGTGAGATGCAGTGATTAATACCCTTGGAGGCTAATGGATTGCAATGCTGTAGCCAATGACGTCCTAACCGAGGCTCGGCTATTGCTGTTACCCTCCTGCCATGATCAGAGCTTTAATAGCTCAATAACACCTTATCCCTACACATAACGGGGAAGATGAAAAGCATTCTTGCTTCGCCCCTTTAAGCCAGTCCTTATAAGGAGCAAAATGGTTTTCGTCAGTACATGTTAATTTCAATGGCTAATTAACTTGGATTCTTTGAAACTCCATTGTTTCGTATGACTGCGATTACGCCTGTTCTTAAAAATTAAAGACTGTTTTGCGAGAACAATACGTGATTGGCTTCAATTTCTGAAACTCGCACCTAACATGGGTGTGCTTTTTCCACTCACAGCAGTGGTTTTATTACCAAATTTTATTTGTCATTTTTATCCAAAAGATGAATATTATCGCTCACTACTTTTATTCTACGCAAGTATTCAGAAGGACACAACCTGCTATAATCCAGCTTGTATCGATTTCCACCAAAATTGGAAAAGCGTTATAGATAGAGTTCTAGTTTTGGGTTATGAAGTATATTATACTTGATAAGAAATTATATACAAAGAATTTAAAATATATATAACATCCTCTATAAGCATATAGGCAGACAACTATTCTACTTGCATATAGAGATTATGGACTTCACCTCAATTGCCTCACTATATTAGATTATAATGCAAAAATTTGTTGGTTTATACGTGGAGGAAGATTAAAATAAGAATATAATTTCTTGTTAAGTATAAGATATTTATAATTAGCATTAAGTTTTTCTAAAATCTCTTCATAATTTGGATTATTTCTAATTAGAGAAATACACCATTTTATTATTTATATAGTAATTATATGAATGGATGGCAGTGCTGTAGCCAATGAAGTTCTAACTGAGGCTCGGATATTGCTGTTACCCTCCTGCCATGATCAGAGCTTTAATGGCTCAATAACACTTTATCCCTACACTGTCCTCTACAGATAACGGGGAAGATGAAAAGCATTCTTGCTTCGCCCCTTTAAGCCAGTCCTTATAAGGACTATAAGGCCAATGAAGTTCTAACTGAGGCTCGGATATTGCTGTTACCCTCTTGCCATGATCAGAGCTTTAATAGATCAATAACACCTTATTCCTACACTGTCCTCACACTGTTACAGAGTTTACTGCATTTGATGAGAGAAACACCAAAATACTCCCTCATAAAGGGTAGTACTATCATCCCTTGCACTTCGTTTTTTTTTTTTTTAATTTAAGCAATGCTGCCAGCATTAATTTAAAGCAGTTATATTGGAAAAGAAGATTGCGAAAGAGTTCGGTGGAGGACAACGTAAAGGAACTTACAACTGTTGAAAAGAAAGATAGGACCGGGAGAGATAGAGTGCCTTGTTCACAAGATCACCAGCAGTCGAAAACGACAACAATTATCATTACTTATTTGTAGAAACCATCTGAAGGTAGACGTACAGCATCCCTGTAAATACTACAAATAAAAACCATCGTTTCTTATCTGTAATTACAGGGATGGTTCCAAATTTCTGGAACCATCCCTGTGATTACATGGTTCTAAGTAGCGCTTTCTTAATCTCTCATCAGTGCCGTCAACAGGGTGTAGCATAGAGGCAGCCTGCCTCGAGGCGCTCGTTCAGCCATAGGAGCCGTCGCTAAGCTAACAGGAATTGTGCGTAGCAAGCTCGGAAAGAAGTTTTCCAAGCTTGAACTGATTCAAAATTATTTGCGAACAGCAGTGACCCAAAGCAACTATATGGATAGAAGCGGACGTAGCATATAAACAGTTTTATTGTGCGATAACCCCGTTGAGCAAACATTTAATTAATATTATTATGTAATCGTTTTGCGTTCTCTTGTAATAAAAACAAAATAGCAACCGGAGATTTTCTTATATTTTTGTCTTATAATCCATCGGGCGCGACCTAATCTAGTGACAGCCCTCTCTCTCTCTCACACACACGAGCGCGAAAAGCTGAACATGTAAATCTATACGACATTAACACGTATAGATTGAACTTTTCTAGACTGTGGTACTCCTGTGAAAGTATAGAAATTATGATAATGATCTGCAACCTACAAAAGAACATCACTAATACGAGGGATGTTTTAAAAGTAGGCAACAGAGGGTAGCAGATCATCCTTTGGGATTATAGCTGAGGTCAGCGTATCGCAATCATCTGAAAATATTAAATTATTTCAAAAGCGCTTTCAATAGGCTAATCATATTTATTAATATAAATATAAAATGGTATCATTCTTCTGTTTACTGACCTTACTTTCCCCCTAACAATTTCAACAGCCAATTACGGGCAATTCATTCAGGTGGACTTTCTGGACATATTTAGGATAGAGGAACCAACTTCTTCTTCTTTGACTTGTGAAAATGACTACCTGGAAGTGCGAGACGGACCTTACAGCTATTCTGAAAGTCTGGCCAAATATTGCGGGTTAGAATTTCCTTCCATCATCACTTCATCTGATCGTTATATGTGGCTGAAATTCGTCAGCGATGACAGCATCGAGGAATATGGATTTAGGGCTGTTTACAAATTCATTAATTTCACAAGTAAGTTATTCGTAATTTTTTTTTTTCCAAAAAATTTTATTGCTGTATCTAATGTTAAACAATTCTCGGATTAAATTAAAATATTTAAGAATTTTCTCCTCCTTTGCAGAACCTCTACGTCCACAACCAGATCGTAAGTAAACACACCATTTCACTCTAATTTCTAATTAAATAATCCCTTAATTGAGAATAAAGTCCATTTTTTTTAACTAGAACTTATTGCAATTCTCATTGAAATCTAATACCAGCAACATTTTTTTTATAGGATTTATTTTGTTTTCTTTGCAGCTTGTATTTATGAAAGAACAGGCCTTGAAGGAATTATCAAAACTTCTGATATTGACGAAAAGTTCCTCAACTATTCGAAGGTTTGGAACCATCCTATTGATTGCATATGGATCATCACTACCACTCCAGGCTGGAATGTAAGCTGGATATTAACATCTCTTAAGTTGTATAAAAGTTGTTTTCATTATTAATATGTTTCAACAATGAAACAAAAACGGATAGAATATTTCACAAAGCAATGGCGGTAACAATACTCGACGCGTGCATCTATTTCGAATGACATTCTAACAACACGTCTCTTTTTTTACGATATTTTTAGTGGCACCAAAATTAAGATACTTCATACTTATACCCAATTTATTAATCAAAATATTGAAACAGACGCTTCCACTTATTCTTTTCTAACGAACATGCTGTAAAAGGAAATACTAACAACGCTACAGGAAGTGACATCAAATGCGTTCAAGAATGATGTACAAACTCGCTGAGAAAGGATGAAATTTTTAAGAGGGAATCTAATTATGACTCTCACAGCAGAAAGAAATAAACAATGAAAACTTGAGGAAGTTAATTATTATGAGCCAACCCACAAGATTTTCAGTAGGCGTTTGTTAGCGCTTTCACTGAGCCAAATAAAAGTCTTCAGAAGGTGGGGAGAGGATGTTACTGTTGCAACAAATCAACTTACGTAAAGGTTTAAAGATATTCACAAACATCCATACCACAGTTATCATTAATAGGAATACAAACTAACGAACACTGCTTTTTTATTAATATTATTTTTTTTTTTTGCTTGATTTAAGAGCGATTAATGTGAGAATTCTTTTTAATTTCAGGTGCACTTGAATTTCACCGACTTCTCTCTGAAATATCCCAACGACTGTGAAAAAAATTACGTCACACTGTTCGCATCCCAAGAGAAAAATGAATACCGAATAGCCAACTTCTGTGGAACTACAACCGAACCCAAGAAAAGCGATGGAAACAAAGTGAACATCCGCTATTTTTCATTACCTGAATCGGTATCCGATAGCAAGGAGAAAACGAAATTCAGCTTACATTACACCGCCTTTCGAGAGGTGCAACCCAAGGGGCAAGGTGAGACTTTATTGAGCATGCGCAGTTCAGAATTAAGAAACACCAAATGAAATAAAATATCCTTGGACCATCTTATTAAATATATCTTTCTCTTTCATAAAAATGCAAAACGTGTGTCTCCTAACTTGTACATTAGTAGATGTCTCTAATATGTAACTGCAGTGACAAAATATAATGTGCATCTCGCTAGAGGTCGCTCGAAATTATGACACTTCTTATTGCACAGAGAAATAATTTTTTTCAGTATAGTGTAGGCGTACAAGTCGCTACTTCGTGAGTTGATTCACTTACTAAGCTAAGAAGCTTACAACCTCAACTCCAAGAACGGATCTGATAAACACATTTTCCTCCTCATCTTTTAGCATCTCAATCTTTGTTCAGTGGAAAGCCGTTGTAAAGGATCAAGTAATACTTGGTGTTGGCAGTATTATGGATTACGTCATGAAATAAACTTGAACATTAAAAACAAAACAAAGTTCACGTGACTTCTTCTGCAGCTTGTCCCACTTAAGCGGGGCCGCAGTTTTTGGTGAGTCTCCTCCACATCCAAGTTCTTCATCTTCAAGTCCTCCTCCACCAACTCCCTCCATCTTTTCTTTGGCCGCCCGCGCTTCCTCTTCCCTTGCACATCCATCTGCATGACCTTTGTTCCCACATATTCGTCCTCCCTCCTCATTACTTGACCAAACTATCACAACCTTGCCTCCTGTATCTTCGGCCCTAAGTTTAATAACTTTCACTGTTCCCCTGACATAGTAATTTCTCAGACGATCCTTTCTGGTCGCACCGCACATCCACCTAAGCATTCTCATCTCCGCTACCTCCATCCTGCTGATATTATTTTTCCTCAGGGCCACAGTTCAAGTGAATAAATTTTAGAATTTAATAGACATAGGTACCCATTACAGAAGTACTTTTTTTTTTTTTACTATTCAATCCTTAAATCAGGCATTAGATTAGCTCTTAATTACTTTTAAAAGCTTCTATGGCAACAATGATGCGTGTGAGTGAAAAACCATCCTAAATACATTTAAGTCATAATACTCGCGAACAATTGAAAAACATTATTACAGAAATTTAAATGTATTTATATTTTTATAAAATTTTTAAATGTATATATAAGTTACGGAAATAAGTCAAGGAAGATACAAGCATATCAAATAAAGATAAAATACCATTTTCTTTCTAGAGCCAAAGCCATGTGATCCACAGGTGGAGTTTGACTGCGGAGACAGCACGTGTATCGACAAGTCATTGATATGCAACGGTCGATACAACTGTATATATCGATATGATGAAGAGGCAACACTCTGTATCAAAGGTTAGTATTGATATTCGTTGTAAATTAAAGCCAATGATAGTTACGGAATAAAAGTAAACTTATTAATATCCTATATCAAACTTAATTCGTTGGTAAATATTTAATGCTTTACAAAAATGCCCGTGGGCCTGATTTTTTTAAAAATGTTTATATTATTATGTCATTTTCATTATGCAAAAATCAAGTTAGACGTTAACAACTATATTCCTTATTTTGATAACAATTTCTATAAGATATGATTGAAAAACATCGAACTACAGTTGATCAAACTCTTTGCAAAGCAATATATTGATGTGTTTTTAAAACTTGATCAGCCCAATAAAGGTAGAACTATCTCAGTAGAGAAAGAATTATAGCACCATCTTCTAAGAAGATTCCACTTAAAACGATCATGATGGTAAATGAATTTTACATGAATAATAGTTAAAAATTTCCCACTTTGTTGAAACTCAAGGGGGGGGGATTGTTAATTCCTGGATGAACCACAGGCGTTCCAATTTATATATATATAAAAAAAGTAATCAAGTCAATTCTGTTTTTTTCGTCAATAGGGACCTTTTTTTTTCATGCCACTTCGGAATTCAATTAAGCAGGGATGTAGAATCACACCGGGCGATGAAAGTCATCTACCACCTAAAAACATTCACGCCACTAACTGAACCAAACAAATGCATGAACAATAGTAAATCAGATTAAGAAATCGAAACTTAATATTAGATAACATCATCATCAAATTCCTGACATGTACCCTCAAGGGGTGTACAGGATATAATAGTACTACATGAAAAATTTACAACATTACTAACTTTCTATCTATAATTTTCCTCCAAATCAGTCAGTTCAAGACTCCAACATTATCAGAGCTTATATTTCTTTCTTCTAAGGCACTTTTTACCGTATCAATCCAGGTTGTTAGGAAAAAGACCTATAGGAAGACCAAGATCTTTTTCGTGGCAGACTTCATTTGCTAATCTTTCCTCTCCCATTCTGTTTAAGTGAAAATACCACCTGAGATTAGCTCTGCTAATGCATTCTTGGATGCTGACATTATCAAGTTCTTTCCTAATATCCTCGTTTTTAATATGATATTGCCATTGATGCCAACTATTCATGCCCCTCATATCTGCGGTCAAGTGTTTTACTTCTGATCCAGCTCCCAGATCCATAAGTTAAAATTGGATTAAACACTGTCTTGTATACAGCTAATTTAGTCTTTGACTAATTTCCCTCTTATTCCATATAAATTTATTCAGTTGACTTCCTACCAGACCAGCTTTGTTGATTCTGTTGTCTCCGGTGATAGCATAAATATGTTCAAACAGGTTTAGGCAAGTTAAGTTATAGGCCATTACTAATTAAACGTAGGTTGAGGGGGGGGGACTCAAGATTGAGTTGTTCTATTAACGAGAAGAAACCGAATCAGTTATAATCTACGCTCTGGATGACTATGAATATCTAGAAAAGGCTGGTCATGCTCTTCAACATTTTGGGAGGAGGAGAGCAGTCAAAAATGGAGATTCTCAGTTCTGATCCTGTGATAATGCTGAAGGACCACAGATTACAACACAGGAAGATCAACATTCCTAAGTATTTTGTTACAGAATGGACGTGGGTGATTTACATCAATCTGGGTAATCTTAAAGGACACTTGTAAATACATCACGACTGTAATTTGCATAAATCTATTGTTTATACTTAATTTATTTATTTACTGTTACTTTTTTTTTTCTTTTGTTCTTGCAGCCTCCGTGGTTGGCATCGTCCTTACGTCAGAGCACATGATTGTCATCCTTGTAGTATTCTTCTGCCTGGTGCTGGGGATGTGCATTTCCATCAGCATCTCTTGCTACAACAAGGTCAAAGAGCGACGCCAGAGGAAGATGGAATACAAAGCGAGACGGTCTAAGGAAGCTTCGGTAGAAGCGGGAGTGGATCGGAGTGTCGGAAGTCCTGACCGTGCAATCGAAGCTGCCCTCGCACTTCAAGCTGCCCAAGTCGGAGCCAAAAGAAAGGGACCTCGATGGGGAGAAGACGAAGAAGACGGAGGGTGTTACGTGCCGGAAGTTGACCTGAGCGTGTTCAGGAAGCAGCCGAACGGTGGAGAAAACATCCCGACCGGTCGCAACGTGCCAAGAATAGGCCCGGATGGTAAGAGACAATTCCAGCCGTTCGTTTGCGAGCAAAAAGACTGCGTCCAGACGGAAAGCGGGATTCCTTTGACGGCTATACCCCCGCTTCTGTCCTCCCACACGAAGGACCGCAGTAGGGAGATGGGGGAACGGGGACCATCACGTATGGGTCCCGCAGAAAGAGGGACAAGGGTGGGGAAGACGGAACCAAACAACGAAATGCAGTGTGTTCGAAATAACAGGGCCAACGCGTATCGAACATTAGTGAACGCTCCGCATTCGGAAAGTGAAACGCCAAGAAACCCGAATCAGTTCAGGGCTGAAGCTGTTATTGAGATGAACGATAGTTCTCGTCCTCATAGCATGGAATCAACTCAGTCGGCACCGGACGTCATAGTTCAACACTGATGTTCCCGGTAGTTAGTGCTCCTTTGAATTGTCCGCCTCTTCTTTCCCATTGGAAGCCTCGAGGAACCACTCGGGTAAGGTCGAGTTAAGCCTAACGTCTATGCCAGGCTGTTGCGAGAAATGTAGACTACGTTTTCCACTCTATTACTCCGATAAAAAAAATATAAATGAAATTGTTTTAGGAAAAACAAAAGATCTATTTACACTCCAATCTACTGTTCGTCTATTTCTAGTTTCTCAGCAAGACAGCAGATTTCAATTACCATCTCTTGCTTAGTGATCTTCTGTTCGAGGTAACGTCTGTGAAAAGAAATATCTCACCCCATTGTGTGGCTTTCAAAAGACCTCTGTTCCGATGGGGGTACACTAATTTTTTTTTTTCTTGCATGACACCAATGCGCATTCGTGGGTGCGCATATGTATGGGCCAAAAAAAAAAAAATCGTAGCTTTTTAGGATATCTCTTGTGTGACATGTTTGGACTCTTGGTGTGGTTTCCAACTTACACCATTCTGTCCTCCACATATCATCGGTCCTTTTCAAGACTGCATACGCACACCAAGGGTCAGTTTTCCCCCTTTTTCCCCCCTCTGATCTCAGAACCGGGAGTTTGCCAGCTGCGCGTGGCCTTAAAAATAATGGAAGGACCCAAATTGTCCCAAAAAAAGAAGAGAAAGAAAAAAAGACATTTGTCTTTCGTAAGTATGTATTGAGTTAAGGTACATGAAGAAATGCTATTAAAGCATTTTGTATTGAGTAGTCTTTGTGGTTTTTTTCTTCATACCCACCAAACATAACACACACAAAATCCCAGAATAATGCCAATTTTTTTTTTTAAATCTTTATAAGACGATGCACACGTTTTAAAATATTAATGTGCCATACTACATAAGGTGATTTTTATAAAAAAAGATATGAACAAAAAAAATGGGAATGCATTTTTTTTTTTTTTTTTTTTTTGAAAAGTACCCACTAGATTGATGCATGCTACAACTCAGGGCTTCCAAAAAACTAACTTCTGGTTGGTTTGCTGTTTCGGTTAACCTGAAAAGTTATCGGAAAAGCCCATATAAAAGATCTTGTACTAGACGGGACTCCAACCAAAGGGTAACTGTCGCGATATTTAAATAATTGTAATACTAAGTCTAAGTGGAAAGGGATTCTGCGACTTTTAGGAGTCACTCCCAAAATCCTACGAGATACGCAAGTGACCAGATGGCATCACAAAAGCCAGATTTGTACAGATTATATGTCCACGTCATCATATAAAGCTAAAAGGGTTTAATTGTTGCGAAACGTATGACGTCACAATGAAAATACGCCTATTTAGCGATTATTGGCTTATCAAAAAATCATTTTAATAACGTCGAGTCACAACTCCATTGTGAAAAGGCCGTGTTTTGGGATGCAATATATTCAATGTAAGATAAAATCTTGGCCAAATTTAATAAAAAAATATATATAACGTATTCCACGGTTAACTATTCCCTTTCTTCATTATATAATAAATAAAAAAAAAAAAAACGGTCTCCGATCTATAGCCATAAGTCGTCTCATTTTGAGTCACTGAAGTATCCTACCAAATGACTTCGATGAGTCTTTTCTTAAGACACTCCCGCTCCGAGCGTATTTATGCTGACGACTTCCTCCCCACCCGCCTCAGTCTCATATAACAGAAAACTTTTAAAACTAACACCAACTCACACGTGTATCATGTCAGCAAGAGCTGTCAACTAATGCCGAACAAGTTACGCCACACGATCGCCCACAACCCGTAGGATAGTGTATCGCGTGACAGTTGCTATGGTGATGATCAAAGACGAAAAAAAAAAGGGGGGGGGGATGCGAGTGCCTTTTTATATACTGGATCTTACGGCTTTGCATTCCGATAGTTCACTCCCACCGTTTTGTTTTTTTTTTCCCAATGAGAAGTCCACAGTTTAAATTGCCGACATCTTTTTTGTTTACTGTACGTTAAGAAGACGCTACCTTGGCACACTTCCTCGTTAAGGTTCAAAGGCTGTTTGGTGGTCCACAACATTTTCTTTTCCGCAAATAGCAACAGATCAACTTACCCTTCAATTCTATGGTGATGAGGAGAAAACTCATGTCACATACTAAACTACATAATAAAGGTTTATATGGTGAAATTAGAGTTTTGCAATGTGTTATATCACCGAAAAAACTCGCTAACGTATGCAACACAACAATAATGATGCCACTCGACAAGGGGAAACACAAATGATAATAACGTACTAGACTGGCCAGTAATCGCAAGCATTTTACCGTGAATTTGTAATGATACAAATAATTGTCGTTTGTAGTCAGATAGCCAAGAAAACAATGTTAGCTAATCTAAAAGTTATTACATTTTGAACGGAAGTTTAATCGAAGTAAAAGTAAGTGCACTGGTGATTTTTTTTTTTTATTTGTTATTAAAGATCAAATGTCTGTGTAGTTATAAGCGTGCCCAAGATGTAACGATCAAGGTCGTTATGGCAACGGCAGCCGTCATCATCATCCAGAGGCAAAGTTATGGAATCTGATTTCCTAAAAATCTGCTAAGAAAAAAAAAAAAATGACAGATCATGTTTCAGGTAACATATTCTCAGTTACCATAGTTACGGATCATTATCTGTTAGAGACAAGGATCTAAAAATCCTCTTTGGATAGGAATTTCTTTAAAATATTTTTGACATCGTGTTCAGATTGAACAATTTTGTTCGTTGCTATGGTAACGGCATCGTTATGAACTACGCTAAAATTTGCATCAGTATTACCATTAAATATCTTGTAATGTGCAGGCATTGTGGCCATAAAACAAAAACAGGCTACAAGTCTGCCTTTTGTGTGCGCGCGTGCGGAGTCTGTACAAAATTATTTACAATTCGTGTTCAGATGTGAGCCTTCTGACTCTCCTATGAAAAGCAATCCATCCGAGCATCCACTGGAACAAAATGATGTAAAAATAACAGACGGTCATATTTTTAGCGTACACGGTCTCCGACAGTGTAAGACACATGCAAACGGCACACTTCGAATACGGTACATTAAGTCCCCGTTCTGGCCAGGAAATGAAGTAACCGGAGAGCCTCCAAATCCTCAACACGAACGTGGGATATTCGGCACTTAATGCCGCCCCACTATCTAAGCGTAGATGAAATGTCAACAACGAAATCACCAGTCACACTCTCGGCAGGAACATCCAAGACGACCCTGCTCGGACGTGTCGTTAAGCAGGAAGTAGTTGAGCGGGAAGCATCCCATGTGGTACATGCAGTGCAGTTCCGAGAAGTATAGATCCCCTCCCCACCCCCATAAGTCTTTTCCCTTGTATCTAGGAAGTCGACACGAAGACTGGCGATAGAGTTGACAACTAACCTTTGGCTTTGAAGTGTAATTAAGATTTATAATTTCTGGGCATTGTCAATATGTAAGTAACCTCCGAATGAAGGTTAAATTAAATACACCATTAACTTTTCTCAGAGGATTATAACGTACTCCATATGATGAGCACATGCAGCAGAGCAGCTTTCATATGATTTATGAGCGTGTGTAGTTTTTTTTGGTGGCGTACTGATGAGATCCAATTGGTCGAAACACCACTGCCTTCTTCCAAGCCATAAAAAAAAAATAAAAATAAAAAAAACACCCAGTGATATTGTCGTGGTGAATATGCGTCAATATTACTGTTAAGCACCCTCCCCCCTCCAAGTGGATACCGCTTCCCATCTGTGTCATTAAAGAAAAAAAAAAAGAATTCCGCATCAGTTATGTTTAAAAAGAAGCCATGATAGTTAAGAAGTCTCAAGATGCATCTTATTAATTAGCTTACACGGAAACAGGTTTTGTACGACACGCTCGTCTTAATTAAGAGCAGTTTCGTTCTCATCGTAATAACCATTAAAAACAGACAAGAGGCCGGCATTCTAAGTAGTTCGAACGAGTCACGTGACTGCGAAGAGGATAATTAGGATTGCGAGTGGGACTTCGAATGTTGTTGAAATGGTTTTATGCATTTCTTAGTAACAGCGAACCTCCTGCTACTTGAGATAACAAAGATTGTCAATTAAACGTATCTTACGACTGAGTGATTGGCTCAATTAATCGAAACCATTATGATTATTACTATGCCCGTTGCTATGTGCGCACCCGCGTCGATATATATCGTAATATATCTGAAAAGGTTGTTTTCGCAGTCGCCTAACTGTACAGTATTTAAAAACATTTTTTTAGTTTTCTATTTCTCCTATAGATGGCGTACATGTTACTAAGACTTTTTTCGTTTGTTTATACAGTGAGATTGTATTGTAATAACTTTAAATTGTCTATTTTTATTTTTATGCTTTATTTAAAACTTTTATTGGAAATCAAAATATATTTTAACTATTCTTACAACGATGGGCTTTTTCGTTATTTCAGCTTCTCAACATAGCAGACGAAATACACGAGTTCTCACACAGATTTAAAAATTATCCATTTTACAAAAGTATTAATGTATTTTAATTATCTATGTATATTTTATTGCCCACTATTTGGGTCTTTTACGTTGGACTATAAAATATACGATTTATAATATACTCTATTATATATATATTTATTTATGCCAAATTAATGATTTTCGGCTCTGTATTTCAGCAATTGATCATACACCTATCACAAATTCACTTACAATGAATTTACCTTTCTGATTATTCTGTTGAATTTCTGAGAGATCGTTTGCCTGATGACACCATGAACTTGATCAGAGACAAAAAAACAGAGCTAGGAAAAGATTCTGTAACACGTGTGCACCACATGATAAAACTAATCTAAACAGATTAAATGGGGCAGTAAGAGATGCACTCAAAGCTCATAGAGACCAGTATCGGATGAAAAGTTATCTTCCATTTCACCTACTGATCACTCCATCTGGGGACTACTGAAAAACATCAAAAACAAAGTCAGATCCCTTCCCCCCAATATTCTCTGACCAGAGCCTTGCTCATACAGATGTAGACAAAGCAGAAGTTATAGCATACAATTTGGGGGAGCAATACAGGCCTTCGTATGAAAACCTTGACTTTGACCACATATATAAGATTCACAGCAAGGTCAGACACTCACTCAAACTTCCTATCACCAACACTGACCATACTGCACCAACATCACCTGCTGAGATATGATATTATTAAAAAACTTAAGAACAATACAGCTCCTGGACCAGATGGCATCTCAAACAGGGTGATCAAGCTGCTGTCTCGGAAAGCTATAGTGCATCTGACCAGTATAACAAATGCAATCTTAAGATTTCACTATTTTCCTTCCACCTGAAAACTGGCTGATGTAATTCCTATTCATAAGCCAGGCAAAGACCCACACCTACCGCAGAATTATCGTCCAATCAGTCTCATGTCCAATCTGGGTAAGGTTGCAGAGAAGGTCATCCTCTCACGACTCCAAACCTCAGTAAATGACCTAAACATCCTCCCTAAAGAACAGTTTGGTTTTAGGCAACACCATAGTACTACCCAGCAAATCCACAGAATTGTCGAATACATCACCACCAGCTACAACTGGCACCAGTGCACAGGCTCTGTTTTCCTAGACTTATCCAAAGCATTTCACAAAATCTGCATTTTGGACTCCTGCACAAACTTATCTCTCAGCCGGTACCTCACTAAAAATGGTTCATTTAATCCATTCATATCTTCAGAATAGATCAATGCAAGTAAAAATCAACGGTTCTACATCATCCCAGCGCCACATCTTTGCTGGAGTGCCGCAGGGATCTCTACTGGCTCCATTGCTGTTCTCTATATACATGTCAGACATCCCGCACATCCGATGACTTCCATTTTGGCCCTATATGCGGACGATACGGCAATACTAACCAGATCTCTCAGACCCCACTTCATTACCAGAAAGCTTCAAGAGGGTTGGTTCTCTAAGTGAAGATTGGAAGTCAACCCCCAGAAAAGCTCAGCCGTTCTTTTCTCAAAAAGGCCAATGTCTCCTGTAGGAGATGTGTTACTATTCAATACTAAAATTCCCTGGCAGACAGAAACAAATTACCTGGGTGTAATTCTCGACAAAAAGCTACCTTTCAATCAGCACACCAAGTCTGCGTGCGCAAAGGCATCTAAAGCCATAGCTCAGATCTCTCCGCTAATTAATAGAAATAGCAAGCTCAGCAACAGAATCAAATTGCAGCTATACCAGATGACGATTCGTCCTATAATCACCTATACCTCTCCAGCCTGGAGCCAAACCTCTAATGCTAACATTATCAAGATACAACGAGTGCTTGAGAATGAGTCTGAACGCTCCGTGGTATGTTAGAAACAATCAACTCCACAGAGATGCAAATATTCCCTATATTTTCTCTTTTCTACAATCCTTAGCATCCAAGTTTTTCCTAAAGACGTCCACACATCCCAACGATTTGGTTCAGCAAGCTGCAGCATACGATCCAACGGACATATTCAAATATAGAAGACCAAAAGCTATATTAGCCTCCTATAACGATGCATAATCTCCATGCCCATTCAGGGCGAGCAATCTGCTCACAAATTTTACCCTCACTGTAACCACAACAGATAGCGGGGAATATGAAAAGCATCTTGCTTCACCCCTAAAGACATAAAAATGTCAATTGTCAAATTGAATTTCTGAGCCTCATTTCCTAATGCACGTGAGAGGGTCTTTCACTTTTCAAATAATGTCAACTTAAGTCTTTCACATTCGTTTCTATTTCCTCGGTTGGTTTACCTGCCGATTCCCATTTTCTACGCCGTGCTAGTGTATCGTGTAAAACACAGAAGTCCTGTTACCTAATACCTTGCTGCATTAAACAGACATTAAGCTACTCGGGTAAAGTCCTGCTGTTCGGAGAAACAATCGATAGAGAAAAAAATTGCTCCCCAAAGTAGGGCTATGATTAATTACACATAGAACATCAGACGCCTCGGTCTGAATTTTTTTTTTTTTTTTTTTAGTTTGAATGATCATCGATTAGCTTGTAATTTTCTTGGCTAGATTTTATTGATAACAGTATGGTTAGAACCGTTAATGTATCTAAAAGGGAAACGAAATGGTAGGTCTTACCAGTTCGCTACGTTTCAAGCGATAGCAAAGACTGTTAAAAATATTGAAATTCATTTATCTTCGAGAGGAAAATTATTCAAAAAAAAAAAAAACCCTCCTTTATAATCTCAAGAAATATTATTTGAGAGGGATGTGGGAAATATGAAAAGAACGACAGAAGAAAACGATGTACTATGGATAATTACAAGAGGCATATCCGTGATTATGAAAGGATACGCAGGATTTTTTAACTGATAAAAACAATTTAAACTGTGTATTACATTATTTTTTTCCCCCATGAGGAGTGCATGAACTCAATTCTAAATCCATTCCCGTAATTGTGTCGCCTCGTTTCCATTTCGGTTTTACAAATTACCAAGTATTCTACATAAATCATTAACATAATTAGCACGATCTTTCCCGAGATTTGTGTGATGTCTGTAAGCTGCAGCTTGGAATTTATTTAATTTTATTCCATTTCCTCGTTTCTGATACCGAATCTCTCTCTACGAACTGTTTTAAACAGCCATAAACAACTTTTCGTATAAAGTAGCCATTAATCTAAGAGCTGGAAGCAGGCCATTCGGTACTGTTATGGAAATATGGCGATTTGTGTGTTCATAATCTCGATGACGTCATGGAGAGCTATTTGCAAATGTCGTCGTAAGCTGCAAAACTTGTCATTATAATGTATTATTTAAAAGAAACAATATTGCAATACACAATTAAAACGACTCTAGATTAATTGTTTAACAACAATGTGAGTTTTGAGTTTGTTCAAAGTCATTTGTAAGCATTGTTGCAACGTTGATCGTTTTGATATGTTTCAACAAATATTCTAAACACAAGATGAGGCTAATATAATTTTTATCAATCTCCCACCTAATCGATAAAGGTACATTTTTAAACATAAATGAGTTAAAAAATATTAGTTATACATATATGCCCAGATTGGAGTGTCATAAAAAATAACATTAGGAGTCATAAGTTTCTTACAAATAACTGTTTACTTACATCGAAACTGGATGAGTTGTGTATGCTCTCCTTAGGCGGTTGATGTTATGTGCAGTGAACAGTTGGTCAAATGAGAAAGTGGAATGATGATGAGTTATCATCAGGGAAGATGACTGTTGGTTAGAGATGCACCAGGAGAAAGAGTAAGCAATAGAATAGAGCCCTACGGTGAGTGTTATTGTCAATTTAAGTGCCCACTAAATTCATTTTTCTACAGAAATGCAGTGGGCAATGAACTCGTTCAAGTTATTGTAGGAGCACGTGTTTGTCACCTAATGCATTGCCCTAGAAATTCTGTAGCCATGGTTACGTTGTGTTTCTATTATGCTATATACGTATTTAAATCCGTGGCTTCATCAAACACTTCAAGAATCACTGTTGCGTAACAGTGCAACGAATCGTTTATTTACTGACATTGTTACGTCATAATGTGACGTCACTATTGCTCTTCATCGATAACATCTTTGTTTCGGAATGAAATCTCCATAGAGACAGCTATTTATGTCATTGAAGCATCTGCTAAATGTACATTGGCCACTATAAGCTAGAAAATAATCTAATTAGATTAATAAAAACAAACATATTTAACTAAATAACGTCTGTTAAAAATTGATTTCTTTTATTACAAAACTATGTCGATAAAATCTCTACTCAATGACCTTTCTTTATTTCAGATTCGACATTAACTAAATGTGATTAAGATGAATTTGTAACACACCACTTCATCTTTATAATATGAATACATATAGTTAACGAAACAAACTATATCTGTACCTAGAGGAATCGACCGTGGGATGCAGTGATTAATACCCTTGGAGGGTAATTGGATGGCAATGCTGTAGCCAATGAAGTTCTGAGGCTCGGATATTGCTGTTACCCCTCCTGCCATGCTCATAGCTCAATAACACCGTATCCTTACATATAACGGGAATATGAAAAGCATGCTTGCTTTGCCCATCCAGCCAAAAAAAAAAAAACATCTGTACCTTGAATCTGATTTTTGAGGAACGGATGACGTTTTATGTTCGTAGTAAACCAGAACGATACGACATTATTAAATCCTTATGGAGCTTATGCTTAAAATTATATATCTCAAGAAAAGATAAATATTTATTTAATCGAAGCGTCCTTTGTTTCCCTGCTTTGCGAGTATGTTGAGTTGTATATCTTTCATATACATACAATCCTGAATTTAATATTTTGTGGTTTATTTCTTTTTTTAAACTGAAAGGATGAGATGGTGTCAAGAGCGTCTGGGACTGTAAGTAATCCTTTTCTAAGAATCCAGATTCATCTATATCCACTTTCAATAAGAATCGCGTTGTAATGTTCATTCGGGGAAGGCGGGGAGGATACGGTTAGCAGTTGAGGTTGGGTCTTCCAATTACGCCAAAACAACCAAGGTTAAGATAGAAGCACGATGTTTATTACACGGGTGAGTTCTTAGGCAGGTTTACATGAAATATTTGACTAAATGCATTTTGTAAAGCAATTAATTTTTAAATTACCTTATTATATAGATAAGTTATTCGCATAATGATTCATGCCAGCGGCATAGATAATATACTTTAAAAGAAAGCTAGCAATCGCTATTGGGTTTAACTTGGATATCCTGAACTGTTGAGGAATCTTTCCTTCGACAATATTACTTGCATGCGTTCTAGCGATGTAAAGCTTGGGTGTCTGAAGTCGAGGGCTACTTTTAATTTGGAAACCGTCCTGAGGATTACTTAAATCTTTTTAATTTTATAAACGAAATTCATACAACACAGAAATCTCCTAAACCATTGTCCTCTCATCACGGATCGCTACCTGAGATCCCATAATATGCAGTAAAAAGGTAAGATGGTGAGGTTCTAATCTCTTCCATGTCACAGTTGGTACCTTATGATCTGTGTGTTCATGGGGCCGTTTTGATGGACGAAAAATCCGAGTTTCCAGGAGAGAACCCCCACCTCCGTATGAGACCCGCTAACTCACGATTTGACTGCAAACAGATAAAAACCCAGGTCTTTTCAACTAAAGAGCTCTTCTAAACCAACTGAGTTACCGCGGTTCCCTAAATCACTATACATCTTATTATTTATATATTAAATAAACTCCTGCATTGTCACTGATACTAAATATATTTTTACTCATAATGTGTACAAAGCCTTGATTGAAATGTTGAGCAATATACTAAATATATTTTTACTCATAATGTGTACAAAGCCTTGATTGAAATGTTGAGCAATATACTAAATATATTTTTACTCATAATGTGTACAAAGCCTTGATTGAAATGTTGAGCAATATAATGTAATGGAAATTTATTGCTTTGAGAAAAAAAAAAGGCTTACAATCAAAGAAAATAATGATAAAAATGTTGCAAATTGGGTCTTCTTACCGATGAGTGTCAATGTCGACTAAATGTAGGTCCCTCATTTATATTTAGGATGGTCAAGTTAGTCACGAAGCAATAACTCTGCATTAAACTGGTTGACTCATCTTAAAAAAAAAAAAAAAAAATCTGACAAGGCTATGTTGTAAGAATGTGTCATTGAAACCAGGTCTTATTTCCGATTATATTAATCTCACACGAGAGTAGTCGCCGTTGCGAGTTCGCTGGAAGAAGAATACGTACCAAATAAGATTGCCTTATTTGGACCACACTCGTAAGAGAACGACGCGTCAAAATCACCGCACAGGGATGATGATGGACCATGCAGCCTTTGATAGTATTCCTCAATAGCTCAGACTAAGACAGTTCAATCCAATCCTTTTCTTGTGACACAAAGCCTTATTCTGTGTAAATGACCGTTACTATGTGAATAAACTAATTATGAAGCAATCTACTCGCAGTAAAAAAAAGTTCAAAATATAAGGGATCGTAAGGGTAACGTCGCGCTGACCTTTTTCCTACTCCTCAAATGTCCAATCGGTGTTACTTGGCCAGTATAATACTGCTTGTTTTGTAACTGACAAGAGTAGAACTTCAAGAAGTTGTCCGCTGCTGTATGGATCCAGCCGTGATAGTCCCCACGATCAATTAAAATTTCACAATCATTTGTTGTTAGATCACTGTCGATATGCTGGGGGATATTTCAAAGGGTGTTTGTGGAATTCTTTAATACTTAGTAACGGCACAGTTGGCTATGTACCAGGGTCAAAGTCACTTAGTTCGCAGAATAATGTGTATCGGATACCTTTGAACTGCACATGTGTGGGTCTATCATCAATTTCCTGATATGTACGTACCCTCAAGACACACACCAGTCCCTCGTATATACAGAGGGGTATATACGAGGTGTGTGTAAATCTTTTGCCTGCTTTGCACTATATCTCTTTGTGCGTTCACCTGACAGACTCAGAGATGGATTCTATAAATGAACGGTGTACCTAATAAATTGACCACTCAGTAGTATGTGTGTATATATATACACACACATGTGCGAAAAGAGAAAGAATGAAAAAAAATGAAAACAAAATCGGCGCGTATGAGCCGGTCAATGAAATATTTTTCAACTCGGTTGATGAAGACTATATACAAACAATTCGGTAAGAGACGGGAAAAAAAATTGGGTCAGCAAAAGGAGGGGGGGATAAAGCTTTAAAAAATCAATACGACCTTATATAAGTGGTGTGTGTAAAACGCACGCACGCACACAAAAACACGCTAAAAGGCTATCATAATCTGTTTCACAAATTACTTCATAACATCGAAATTCTTTTAAAAGGATAATTTAGAAGTTAGAAAAATTAACTTCCGCGGACAACTATAGTACATTAGCGATGAATTTTCTATTAGAAATTATCCCCCCCCCCACACACACACACTTCTTTTTACCTCCCTAGTGGAGAACTGATAAAAAGCTGGCTTTATTAATTACATCAACCTCGCTGGTCACTTCGGGTGATCGTAACAAACGAGCTATCACCATTCCTGCCGTATTCATTCCACAGGAAATTCACTTAATATTTCATAAAAGGGGATATCAAGATAACATTAATGTTACACAACGTTCTGATTGTGTGGATTGTATTCTTTTATAAGACAAAAATGGGCAGATGAAATATGTTATTAAAAAAAAAAAGTTAAATTACTTCAGATATCATTTTAAAGAGAAAAATGGCCAAATACTGCTAAAATAATGACTTGAAATAATCTATCGTAGCTTTTGAGTCATCCATGCTTAAAAGAAATATAATCGCAGGCCAAATTGGGACAGATACGGCTTTAAGTAATTCGCAGCGAAAACAAGAAGTTAAAATACGCAAAAAAGCGTTTTTATCGATTATGTATTCAGCAGCAACTGTCTTGCCGATGATATACCGTCACTATCGAATTCCTTTATCTCTCGAGTCTGCCTTGACGAATTTTTATTATCTTTTTGTCTGTTTGAGCACAGGAAATGGCTAAAGGAATTTTAATATCTACTAAAGCGAGAGAAAAATTAGTACGGAACTATGCGAAATCCCCTTTTAACTATCCCCGTCACAAATATTGTGCACACTCTGCTAATACCCAGTAAAATATGGATAAAAGGTGAAGAGATAGCGCGCTGAACTTTTGATTACCACTAGAAAGTTTGGAAATACTTTAATGTGTATTATTTAAGTGATGGCACTTGGATTCTATTCCTAATTTCTCCTTTTTATACTGAGCACGTGCTTAAAAAAAAAAATCTAAGGAAAACTGCATCACAATTGAGCATTTCTTTATATCGTTTTGCATAACTTTCCCGCACGCATGCGTAACATCAGTAACACGTGTGTTGGCAATATCAACATATTACGATTGCAAATACAAATCGCATAAGATTTGCTTTACAAATCACACACTTTTATGTTGTAGGTTTCATTCCTAAAGGAGAAACGAGGCACATCTCGTGACGGTTTGCACGCTATGCCATTGTTGAAGGAAAATTGCCTTAACTACAAGCACTAAAGTGTTATTTATCATGCAGGTTGATGGGCCTCAGTTTTGATGTAGATTTAAGCACGTCTGGTAAAGGTGTGCTATTCCAATAAAATAAATGAACTTTTATTTTTATTTGGCACACAATTTTAAATGGAAAGCATTATCAAAGCTACATTTAGAAGTATAATTTTGAGAGCAACTGGATTAAGAATGGCGAACGTAATGTATTTAATTAAAACAAATTAATACTGCAAACATGTTCAAATCTGCCTATTTCGGAATAAACAGCAACAATGCGTGTAGTTTTGGAGCAGCAAAAAAAGGGACAAACTTTCTCGCTAAGAATTCATTCACTTTCCAAATAAAACGGCAGAACAAGTCTGGGAAAATAGAAAATAGCGCGCAAGCTGTTGTCCTAGATTGAAGGGAGTAGAAACCCTACGAATGGCTTTCAATCCTAGGGAATTTATTTCCAGGAATTATATACGCCACTAGTGGAGTGCCAAACCTCAGCCTCTCAGCGCGTTACACGGAGACGCTATGCCTTTTGTCGAGACGTTTATTACCTCGCCGGCAGTAGGCGAATAAATGGGCAATACCGAACGGAACAAAAAGCGCCATGCTTAACCTTTAAGGTAAACTGTCTTACGCAATAAGCAAATAGTTTAATGCAATATACTGTATATCGTTTGGTGCAATGAACGTATATATTAGGACACATGAATGGTTTTCGATTTTTTTTACATGATTTTCATACAATTTGAGTTTGTCTAATTATCGATTCCGTTAGGATTAATATTAATAAATTTCAGGCAAGTAGGCAAATAAAAAAATCTTACCTATTAAATGACTTCGACCGGCTCCTGTTCCTAAGGAAAGGTCACGTGCTACGCCAGAGAGTGATACCTATATTTTTAGAGGACTGTGAAGCTTTTGGAGGGTCAATCTTTCTCCCCCTCTCTTTATCAAATGGCAAGGGCAGTTTCTCATTGGAGTTCCAATGGTATATGTATATTCATTTTTAAAGAAGTTACACAGGCTGTCCATTTTCTTCCGACTTATGGGAGTGAAAAAGAAAAAAAAATGAATAACTGGATTTATAATTTTAGGTGCTTAGTTGTCAACAACGATGTATTCGGTACCTTTCTAGGTCGACCAACAAAAATCTACTCTTGCATAATCACCTTTTTCTTTCTTTACAATCTCTTGTAATACGTAATAATTTTAATTTTTTACCAGTCCTCTGGGTTTTATTCATCTTCCATTGTCTTGGTTAGAATGATTAAGAATATGTCATTGAAATCAAATGTAAATCAAACATTGTCTCCTCATGTGGCGCCATCTATTGACATTTCGCCTGAGTACATATTCCTAAACGAAGTATTCCTTTACTACAGTTATAAGTGGTCTCCACTTAAGATCAGAAAATAATTCAACTTATCATATCAAATATGAACAGTCAAGATAAGGAGGAATTCCACCTATAGTCAGCCATAATGGGCATATTAAAGGTTAAGAGGAATCGTATTAATTTCTACGTTCGATAATCTGTACATATGGTTGTTCCAGAATATATATATTTATTTAAATGATCCCGAAGCAACTATGGCTGTTTAGTTGGCATATACCAGTACAGTCTGCTTCAGTATGAATGGGGGAGTGGAGTGAATTAGAATATCAACTTTGAAATTTGGAAATTACTTTCTTGAAATGCGTGATCATCACATAACAGTGATGAGATTTCCGGAAAATCTGCCTTAACATAACGACTTCTCATATTTAGTGAACAATCACGCAGTGGTTGTCTACATCTCTTTTATGAATCTCTCCTTCGTTACGCATTGCAGAATGCAAATTAGAATGAGACAATCTGTGAATTAATGTCATTTGTCAGTTCTCATCTCCGCTGTTCATCACAAGACATTAATTAGCTTGTTTTGTGTGTAGCATGGGTAATGTTAAGCTTTGTAACGTATAAGCTCCTTAGAAACGTAACCAAGTGGTGGTAAAGACACCAAGTGAGAATAATTATCATTACATTTGTGTATCGTTTGACTCTGCTGCTTTTGTCAGCAAGACTATCTGGTTGATGAATGTAATTAGACAGCAGTACAACACGCACCATTGGTAAAGTCGAAGTATTTTGTTTCTATCTCTTTATCTGGACTCGCTAATTAAACAGTTCGTACATTTTGCGGTCTTTCTCCAGCTTTAACCGTCAGGAAATAGTAACAGAAGCCTGCAAGATGAGCTGCTTCATCATGGAAATTTCTCGTAGAAGAAGCCTGTCACAAAATTTAAACAAAATCTGGCTTTGATCAATTAATATCAAAATGATAGGAATTTGAAAGAAAATATATGTTAACGCTAATGTTCGAAAGTCGTTATTGTCAACATTAACCAAATGATGTCGTTAAAGTAAAAAAAACAAAAAAACTTCTCACTTGAACTAGTTAATGTTCACATTACCGGGTAGAGCATAGTATCAGGACCGTGCTTACACTTTTCCTAATGCGCTAGACTGTTCCTGGGGCCCGCCTCATTGGCCCTAATTTTTCACGGTCACAGCCTGCACAGTATATGTCCGAATAACCGTTGAAATAAGCTACCCGCGCACACCCCCTCCACTGTTCCGCGTCCAGAATTCCAGTGTACGTCAGTTTTCAAAAAAGTAAGGTTAACGTGTGAATTGCAGTTATTAAAAACAAAATTATTTACCCTTATAAAAAAAAAATGGAAGCGATGAGTTTAGTTCAAGTAGACATGAAAGAAAAGTTTTATGCTATATTTTTAAAGTAAGATTTTCAATTAAATAGTTTTGTGATAACGAAAGAAAAATATTGGTCGCTGATTGAATATGTTCAACAAATGAAATCCACGAATAAAAAGAAATCCTCTCGGTACTACAGGATTATAGTGGTATGATGTACTTTCTATGCAGTGATCCATAACCTAGTCTGACAAGATAAAATTGGAAGTTTATCTAACGATATTTAGTTAATGCGTACATTAACTAGTTAGTTTACACATCATCTGGTTAAAGTGCATTTTTATTTTTCAACTTTAACTGAAACGTACAGGTAATGTGAATATTACCTAGGGAATTTGCAGATTAACGAAAACTCACCTAAGCATTTGGGGGGGGGGGGGGGGTTGAGGAGTGAGAAGTAATTAAATATAAAGATAATCGGGAAAAAATGAATTGCGTTCTTTCTTAAGTACTAGCTTAAATGATATATGAAGCTCTTGGAGAGGGTGGGGGGTGATACTCTGGGGGCTGTCGGAACAGAGAATCAAAACATTAAAAAAATCCAATCTGAGTGGAAACAGCTGCTAATATTTATTTAAAAGTATCTGAAAAGTCATTAAAATATTAAGTAGGAGAATGACCTGACGTAAAGAATTGAACCTTGAAAGTCGGCTTCGGTTTGCGTATGTAGTGTAAGTGGATTAATTATTAGCGTTTATAATTATGATTTTGTATAATTCGCAGCTAAAGACAGCCGAATTTGTAGTCATGGAAATAATTACATATTTTAGTACGGATACTTTAACACTAACTTTAATTATCCTTCTAACCGCAGGATGTTTTTTTTAATAATGATCCCAAATACCAAATTATATTCTATTAAAACCTGCGCTTGGCGGAGTTATTATAACTTAGCATAATGAATGCAAATATGTGCTTACACTTCTAGCGAAAAAATAAAAAAATTACAGAAAAAAGTAGCTGCTGAATCCAAGTGGATTAACCTGAAAATTTCATGATAAATTTATTTCTATTTTTCTAGCGTTAGCAGTTAGGTAATTTCTAGGTTTTTAAAACACACTTCAAATTCTCGAGGAGATCAATCTCCCCCCCCCCCCCACCAGCCCCACTTCCTCGGATTGCAGGTATGCTAGAAAGTTAGAAAATCGGTTGAAAGGAATAACAATTTTATGTAATAATAGAAATGAAACTATTTAAGTTTATTAGACGTAATAACGTATTTAAGTGTAGAATTATATTTTAATCTAGAATGCACAAGACAGAATGGGAAAAATAACACTGAGCATTACAATAAGATATTAAGAAACGCGATGGGTTGGAAAATAAATGTTTAAATTTAGGCCAAATACATCATGAATGCTAAATACGAAACGGCCACGTGGTTGCGTCGTGTTATTATTATTATAGCAAAAATCAGCTAAAGCTGCGAGGCTATGGTAGGTATTTATCTGCTAGTTGCATGTATTCTGACAGATTTGTCATGGGATAAAAATCCCGAATTTTCTTGAGGACAAAACTTTCCAGTTCGTATAAAAACCGGCTGGCTACTCATCCTCAGGTGAAGGGGAAAAAAAGCCCTTGTAAAGAATTTTCGGTCCTAGACGGGTTTCATACCCCCCCCCCCCCCCAATATTCTCAATCAAAGGGTATTGCTGATACCGACTGATCGAAAGAGTTTCAGTTGAGTACTAGGAGAAATGAAAACGATTGGCGACGACTTAAACAAGATGGAGAAAACAGAACTGAGAAATATGGGAAGAAAAGCTACACACACAAAAATAATAAATAAATGAAGATTGTTGGAAAAATCTAATTTAAAGTTTTTAGGTGGATTTATGTGGATAAATTTAACTATTCTGGTATACGAGAATATATAAGTGAATCACATTTAGCATACACACAAAAATCACCAGTCTTAAAATTAAAGGATAGTATTCTTCAAAAACAGAAAAGTGCGAAGGCCAAAAAACTTCGTTAATGACAAGTTATATTTTGAAAGATTGCTTAAAATAATCCTTTTTGGACTTTCGTTCCAAAAAGGCCATTAATAATTCAATAATATAGCCTAATAAAGTAGTTCAGTAAGAAGATGATAAATAAAAATTATAATTGTTACTAATAAGAGTGCTAGTATTTCATTGAGCTTCGAGTGTTTTACTGCCAATAAAACCAATTCTTCCACCGTTATTAACCAAAAATAATAATAATCGCACTGTTAACTTGAGAAGGGAAAAATTGTTCTGCCTAGGCATTATTAAAATAGTTCAATAGTCACGTTAAACCATCAGTAACATGGGTGTACTGCAATCCACCAATCTGAACCCATATAAACTAAATAAACCAAAGTTTCAAAGGTGTACATAAATTGGAGACACTAATTTTAGTCTACTTTCCAGATTTTTTTTTTTAAAAAAAGAGTAACTTTCGAAGCCTTTTCACGCTTTTATAAAGGCGATAAATATTCAGTTCAACAGCATCAGTCACAATGTATTCTTTGAAGTATTCATCACCTGTATTTTCTTCCTTCTCACAATAACAGCAGTCATTCTTGAAGTTTAATATCCTCTTCCTACAACACTTGGCATGAATGCTCAACAACATCTAATCTATGATACTAGGTCTCTGCACTTGTTCCACTGGACAAAACCTTAATCCACCATGTGCCAAGCTACGACTATAATCTAACAGGAACCTCTTCTTGCTCTTCGGATTCCAATGTTAGTGGGAAATACTGAGAAATGAAACTATCTCAGACATAATATATTCCTGGTGGTGTGTAGGACCATTAAATGATGGCTCTTCCCTGAAAGCCTTGATTCATCGATAACTTCAGGCTCGCTATCAGTGGTGGCAAATGGATGAAGATCAGCTGTTTCCTTATCCCCATCATCTAAAAGTTAAGGGTAGGGCAGCATTGGGAATGAAAGATGTTAGATGATTCTTGATTTTATAATTCACTTTCACTCCTGTCTTATTTGTTACAAAAACCTTTTCTTCCAGTCTTATTTTTGACAACGCCCAAATTTCTGGAGAAGGAATTTCTATTCTTGGGATAAACGTAAGCATCACCTCCTCAGCATCCAAGAAAAGTTCCCTCTTTTGTTCAAGATATTAAAACTATTTTTCTGATATTAAAAATTGCAAACCCATCCAATCACTGAACTAATTTTCTCGCCTTTGGCCAGTACTACCATCAAGATACTTTTTGAAACTACCACATCGATCAAAAGTTCGTCTTCTAATTATAAAGCAAAGCAGCATAACATTTTCAGTTCTAGATTTGATTATACAGAGATTACATTAAAAGGGGAAAGTTAAATGTTTTGAAGTCTATGGATTACATTATCTATTTACAGGAAATCAATTTATATGACAGCTATTATCCATAAAAAGGGGAATGTTCAGCATGACTTGTAAAAATGATTGTAGCAATGTATTTGTGTTCAATGAAGCAAATACTAACACATCTTCTTGTCTGTCCATTGCATGCAATGTCATTTTATATACTCCGGGGTGTCACAGAAGATGGAAGTTCGTCCTTCAGCGTACTCATCAGCTGGTTTGGTGTGAAGACAATTTCTTTAGAACTTCAGCTTTCAGATGCCTGGGTATATGCGATAGGCATCAAATTAGGACATTACAGTTCAAAATGTTTTTTATAGACATCATTGCTCAAATACTACAAATAAGTGCACCCTAAAGATGCTGTTGAGAGGTTTATTTTTCACTTGGTTAGACTATAATAAATTTAGTTTAATCCTTTATCCAAGTGTGAGCAAACAAAGTTTGCGCCTGAAAGTATCTTCAGGACTGGGATAAGGTGGTACAACACTGGGAAACTCATTGCAAAGGTGGACCAAGCTCTCATCACTCCTATCTCAGTATCTCCCATAATGCAAAACACATCTCCTTGCGGATATATATAATGTTATGCATTAAGGGAAGGGCCACTACCCAGACTAGTTTTGACTTTTACTGATGTCTCTTCAGGGGGAGCCAGACCCAAGTGGAGATACTTTCAGGTGCAAACTTTCTTTGATCACACTTGGATAAAGGATTAAACTAAATTTATTATAGTCTAACCAAATGAAAAATAAACTTTCAACATCTTTCTCTAAATCCAGAGTAATTTAATAAAAAGGTGGCACACCGTTTGGCAACTCCTATAGGTAGAGATGACCTTGCTAATGCTTCTGCCTCGTATCTCTACTTGTCTCTACTTGGGCCTGGCTCCCACTGAAGAGACCTCAATAAAGGTCGAAACTAGTCTGGGTAGTGTCCCTTCCCTTAATGCATAACATTTTACAGATCTGCAAGGAGACGTGTTTTGCATTATGGGAGATACTGAGATAGGAGTGATGTTAGCTTGCTCCACTTTTGTAGGAGTTGCCTGGTGTTGTACTTCCTTACCCCAGTCCTGAAGATACTTTCAAGGGCAAACTTTGTTTGCTCACACTTGGATAAAGGATTAAACTAAATTTATTAAAGATGCTGGTTTGAAATCCATCAAAATATAAGTTAGTCTTTTTATGATTTATTGTTTTGCTGTTGTAATATCAGGAAAAGAAATGAATAGCATTTAACATCTAAGCATGTCCCTATAGGTTTGCTATTGTGAGAAATGATTATTAGACTCAGTGGCATATTACGGTGATGTAATCAGCTTCACATAAACTTACTCGCTTGTAAATGACAGGGTGATTAACTCTGTCTCTGTAGTTTGTTAGTCTGTATGAATTCTCTCACCAGTTTGTTTAGTAAGGGAGAAAACAGATTCTAGAAAGAAAACTCTGCCACTCACCTATGAGACCAGCTGACTTACCTTTTAGCTGAAAAGTCTTTAATAAAACAGTCAACATATACGTTTATTTATCAGTCATTTGTGCTCCGCCTATAAATATGCTAAATAGTAATGACTGATGAATCACCCCCTCACACACACAATTACGAACTTAATTGTACAGAATTATGACCAAATTTTTCATCTCAGAATAAAAGACCTATGCTGGTCACAGGCATTAAACAGATATTACTATAGCTAAAACACACCAACAATACATTAAGAATTAAACACCATCCACTCAAATAATGTAGAATAATGCTATCAATATTCACTTCTATACTGAAGTGAAATATAATTAACATGCATGTAAGCGTACATATGCACTGATCTACAGCAAATGTAACCATGATTTACAAATATGTATCCTATATTGCAAGCGTATTCTCAACAATTTTCCAATTATCTTCAACAATCTTTGTCTCGCACAACTTCCAAGCTTCATGCCTGGAGGTTGTATAACAGTGGTTGGCAAGGGCATTAGCACTAGTTTTTTTTTTTTTTTTTTGCTTGGAAAATGGCACATGAATATTAGTGCGAGAGGTAATTGTGAGTGCTCTGTCCATGAATAAGTTTATGAAAGGTATGAGGCAGTGTGTAAATAACAGTCATTATGAGCTCCCACAAGTCTTCAGACTATTGAGTTGCTTCTGCAATAATATTCAAAATTATTAAATTTAAATGAGGATTTATTTCTTGTGAAATTACACATTACAAATGAATAAAGATTTCTTTAATTCACTGAATTATTTAAAAAAAATCAACAAAACTTAATTATAAATGACAAAGGTTTTTTTTGACTGATGTTATCCAACTAAGTAACATGCATTTCTAAACGTTTCATCAATAATGTCAGTAAATTTCTGACTGAGAATTCCATTAAAAGCTCATACAGTTAAGATTCCAGAATTTATAGTTTCCTTTAAACGTTCATGAGAACAATTATCACGAAAAGTGCTGATTGTTTTCATGAATGGTAAGAGGAATGAGAATAAATCCATTATAGTACAAAAACAATAACTATCTGCACAGATTGCAGTTTTAAAAACATTTCAAAAACTTATATAAGATTCATTGCTGATGATGCAATACATCCTAATATGGTAAAATGAACAAGAATCACACAGATAATCTTTAAAACAGAAATTACTGTATTTTTCGGACCATAAGGCACACTGTTTTAAGTAGAGAAATAGACTTAGAATCGGAGTGGTTTGAAGGTAGTCGATACCAGTTACGTCTTGGATTCCCATGTTTTTAATGCGAGCCAAACAAGTGTCTCACTGATGGGGGAATCCTGATTTACATACAAAAACTTCACTGGCATCAGTAGTAGTTAGTGGGCAAGCCTATGTGGTTTTGAACGGTTCATTTGGATTATTTTTATAATTCATTGAATTTTTTATTGTCATAAAACTATAAACAAAAAAACTTTCATATAATGTGAGTTATAAATTATTGTGATAAATTATACAAAACAACATGGAAACAGAGCAGCAGAAAGACATTTTGGTCCACCGGCAACAGAAAAAATGATTCGTGTGTAGAGAAAACAAGAACAACAATTGAAACTGCAAACTAAACATAAGAAAACATTCCGTGCATTTTTTTCCCTAAAAATTGTCTCATAAATTTGGGGTGCATCTTATTGTCCAAAAAATATGGTACTTGCAAAGGTCATTCTTTTGAATGTTACAGCTTAGATACATTGGTATGTAGGACTTATATACACCGAGTGGCTTCTTTATTAGGAACACCTTTCTATTTAAGAAAACAGATCATATCTGAAGATGCTAAGTCATCTGGCTGCAGTTTGCTATATAGATTAGGCAGATAGGCATCTGGCAATTCTGTTTTTTGAGTTTCAAGCCTTTTTCATGCACAACAGTGTTTGAGGCATACCCGGAGTGATGTAATGACCAGACAACTATAGGCCAATGGCAGTCCTGTAGATGAAAATCGTTGATGCATGAGGTCAGAGAAGAATGGCAAGGAAACGTGATGGATGGGCCACAAACAGTAAATACACAGCTCAATACAACAATGGTGGTCAGATGATCATCTTGGAGTGCACAGTTCATCGCACACTGTCGCAGATAGGGTATAGGACAGATGGCCATCCCAAGTCCTAAGAACAGGAAGGCACAGTTTCAGTGGGCATGTCACACTGAAACTGTGCCTCTCTCTTCAGCTGATGACTGGAAATGTGTTGCCTAGTCTGATAGGTCCTGGTTTGTACTGTGTCATGCTAATGGCAGAACCACAATATGGTGACAACTACATGAAGCCACTGACCCTTCCTGCTCAGTAGCAAGAGCTCAGGCTAGTTCAGGTGTAATGGTGTGAGGAATTTTTTTTTTTTTTTTGACAAGTTAGGTCTCCTGATACCAGATGAACACTGTTTGAATTCCACAGTATCTTAACATGGTCTCTGATCACAAATTCATCCATTCATGGCTGCGGTTTATCCATTGTCAAACGGGTGCTTCCATCAAGACAATACACCATACCACAGTGCATAACATGTTGAAGTGTTCCAAGGAATATAACAGCAAGTTTCCTTTATTTCAGTGGCCAGCCCAATCTCCAGACCTCAACCCAATAGAGCATCTCTGGGATGAGGTGGAATGAGCAGTTTGTAGCAGCAGCAGCAGCATGCCATAATACAATTGGGTGATGCCGTTGTGATAGACTGGACAAACATCCCAGAGGAACATCTAGATACTTAGTTGAATCAATGCCACAGAGAATATAGGCCATTCTTAAGGAAAAATGGGGTCCCAATAGTTTTTAAATATTGGGAGACCCCAATAAACTAATAAAGTGGCCACTCAGTATTTATGTGTGTGTGTGTGTGTGTGTATACACGTGTGTGTATGGTTCTAGGCTATAGCTCTAGTAGAGCTCCCACAATAATGCCACTTTAGTGTGTTTAAATGGCCAATCACAACCTCTGGGAATTCTGTTAAGAGCTTACATTCAAGTTTGCACTGGTCTGTGTAGTGGCCCTTCCCTTAATTCATAGCATTACACATGTCTGCAAGGAGATGTGCTTTGTATTATGGGAGATACTAAGACAAGGAGTGATGAGAGCTTGGGCCACCTTTACCACGAGTTGCCTCCGTCCTGAAGATACTTCAGGAGCTAACTTTATTTGCTTACACTTGGATAAAGAATTAAACTAAATTTATTACAGTCTAACCAAGTGGGAAAAAACTTCCAAAAAGATCAAACTAATTACCATCACAGTGTCAAATATGTATGTGCTGTTTCTTGTGCTACAGTATAAAAGGGGTGATTTTTTTTAAATCTCATTTATATATTAAATTTATTGTTAGTTATTGATTTATCATTGCTATATTAACTTCTTTTTTTTTTTTTTTTTGAGAAATTATTTCTATTGTAATTTTTAAAATTGTTCTTAAAATATTTTAAATATAAAACCTACACATACATAAAACATTGTGAAACTTACAGCTCGCCATCACCATATGTGTGGGCTGAATGCCATATTTCCTATCAAAAGTTAAGAAAAGTGCTATTCCACACAAAATCATTAACTACTGTTGGATGCACCAATCTGGCCCACACTCCAATTTTCTGGTTCATCTTAAAGCTGTTTCTATTGGGTTGGGATTGTCACCTTTTGCAGCTATTCAAGTTTTTCAACATTTCCCTCAAACAGTGCACTGACATGCTAAAAGAGACATGGATCTGTTCTATAAAACTTCAATTTACATATCAATCAGCATTTATCCTTATAAGCACTATAACCAAAGGTCTGAGTGAGTACAGTAGAAAACTAAACCATATTTGAGATTATAAGATTGTTTAGCATGATTCATTAATCTAAAATCACCAGTTTAGTCTACATTGCTGATTGTGATGTTTGAACTCACTTTGACTGCATCACCTACAATCAACTGTAAACAGTGTTATAAGCTACTGTAAATCTACAGCTGATGTCTCATTAGGAAATGGGCAAAAATAAAGGTATTTGTCAAGCATGATATGAAAATCTTGGTGGTATGATGTGTGAATGAACACCTGGACTCAAAACTTCTACTTGTTCATTCACACATCATACAACCAAGATTTTCATATCATGCTTGACAAATACCTTTTTTTTTTGCCCATTTCCTAATGAGACATCAGCTGTAGATTTACAGTAGCTTATAACACTGTTTACAGTTGATTGTAGGTGATGCAGTCATTTAATAATGTCACAAACATATAAGTAAGCTAATAACATAGTAGTCTGTGAATGGTTTGGTTGGGTTTTAGCACAGGGTTCATCTCCAAGTTCTGCATACCACATATGTATGGCTAATGGGATTGCATAATAATTTACATTTTCATGCCAGTGGTAAACCAGACTCAAAGTAAACATGCAATTTTGGTTTCTAGTGTACTTGTTCTGCAAAATAAGAGTCCAAAATTAAGGAAGAATCTGACTTGGATTGAATATCATATTGTGCATTTTGCTTGTTTGGCAAAATGTAAGTCCACACATTTCGCATGAAGTGTCTTATCTTATGAAAGCAAATGCATCCCTACCTCTTTCCCACTGTATTATTAAGTCCAAGAAAGGCAACTGGATGCAGAGTCTGGTCAGTTAAGCACTAACAATGATACAATCATTCAATGGCTGTAAGGTTCGTAGCTTGCAGTTTCCAAGAAACATCCAATAAGGATATAGTTAATTTATATTAATAATAAAACCTAACACCCCCCCCCCCATACATCTATCAAACTTAATTACTTTACTCAAAACTCATATTAGAGTGACAATGACGTCTAGAACAAACTCTATTAATATTGTAAGCGGCGAAACACTGGCATGAGTTTTAAAACTTTTCAAATGAATAAACTTCCAATTTAAGATAACTTTATTCATTCCCACTGAACAACTGTACATAAAGTTTATCAATCATGGTTCAGCATGATGAAATGAAATAATGAAAACGAAATATAAATAATAAAATGACACCAGGCAACTGCCCTTGCTCACCACTCAACAGTACCATTTATCATTTTTTTTTTATTCAAATCTGTATAGTTATCTACATCATTCTTTCTGTCAAATGCTACAAAAGTTTAGCCTGTGTTCCCAGTCATGTTGAAGAAACATTATTTCTACAAAATAAAAATTGCTAACATTATTTTTTTGGGAGGAAAGCTATTCTGCGAGTTTTCATTGATGACCATACATGACGTTTATAGTAAATTGCTATGGAAACCATAATTGTTGATATCATAAAAGCCTGCAAAATAAACCACATGTTAAAAAACTATATATTTATATACATACCTATATATAAATCTTACACACACATATATATAAATGACATATATAACCAGTGGTATATAACATCGCCGAGCAAAAAAAAAAAAATCATATTTCACACAAAAACTTTTATTAATACAGCTTGTGTACAAATGCCAAATCAACCAACCTTTAAAGGCTATCATTTTAAACCAATATTTCATTATCTAAACATGAAATATTTGTACACAATCATCTGTGTTAATTTATCTTACATAAGAAAAACATTTTTTTACTATCAAAATATAATAAGAATAAAATCTTTTATAATCGCACATATGAAATAGTCTGCATTTTTTATAAACAAAATAAATTTCTTTTGTTTACCAATCATTATTTTATAATCCTATTTATTTATATGCAATTACCAAAAGAATTCTTATTAGTAAAATGGTAATAACAGCAACTATAATATTTTATTTAATAAAATCACTTTGTTAGGTTACCACGAGTTTGTTGCTTAATATATTTTAAAAAATTATGTTTTTTTTTGAAAAAATAAAAAAGTAAACAAGAACAAGGGGCTCACAAATTTGAGAAAAATTTAACAAAGGGCTTGGGTGAGTTCCTTATAGCTCACCAATGTATATAACTAGACATTAGCTCACAAGATGATTAGAGTTTAGTTGCATGTAAAGAAACAATTAAAAAAAATGGAGTGTGATGGGATGTAAAATTCATTGCAGTTGACTCACCAGTGGCACACTAAGGATTTAATCTTGGGGGGGGGGGGGGCGAGTTGAGTAGACGATTTGAGAATACACACTATGCATTGCATACAACCTATGACCGAGCATCTGCAGTGATCGCCAGTACATGATACCTATGATCTCCTCTGGCCCGGTGTTCGAGCAAAACAAGTAGAGCTCAGTCTGCCCGAGCACTACTTCACTCACCTTGCGTTCACAGCGGCCATGATTCCCGAGAGCTACAGGGTATTTCCCACCTTATGTCACTGCCAATTCATATGTAGTACAGAAATAGAAGACACAACACAACATAAATAAAAAAATGAATTTTAATAGGAAAAGTTTTTTTTGGAAAATTTTCTGTTTTTTTCCTTTTCCTTTTTTTTTGTGGGGGGGGGGGGGGACAGAGTCCCCTGTCCCCAATAGGTACGCCACTGTGACTCACTATAGAAAACTATCTACTGTTTGCTTTAAGTGAAAGAAATTTACTACAAACTAATCACTAATGTTTCTGTGGTCCCTATGAGTTTATAATAGTGAGAGTTAACTGTATACTTATGAGAGATTAACAATTCACACAAATATCGGCTACATTGATCACTTTCAGCAGGCAACTTGAGTATATATTATTTAGCATAAGCTTCATAGGTTGTTGAAACTGCAGAAATATATATTTCTGCAGTTTCAACAAGTTTTCTGGTAATGCATTCCTGTCATGAACATATTCCATTCTGTCCCAAAATGTTCAATGCGATCAAGCAACTGATGGGGAGAGGGGAAGAATCAGTTACAGTAAAGTCACTAATCATATTCCAGTAACCATTCTTGGATAACACATCTATGACATGGGACATTATCTTGTTAGACTTATGAATTACATACAGGCTAAGATAAACAGACAACTTCAATAGGTATACCATTTACATCAGCTATCCAACATGCAGAATCCCCAACAAGTGCCAAGGAAACATGTCACCAGATCATAGAACCAAAGGCAAATGCCCATAGATGACTGAGACAGATTGCCTCTTGCTATGAGTGGGTCATTGCATGCTTCCTATGGTCTTCTTGTGCAGGGGATATTGGAAGTCATCACTGGAGAGGATACAGTGATGACTGACAAAAATTGTGGCATCCTGTTCTATTCCTGTGAGAATAGATTGATGGTCTTTGGGCTTAAACTAGCTGAGAGGCAAAAAAGAGAGACACGAAAGAAGCATGTTGTTAAAGGAGTTTTATATGATTGACACTAAAGATGACTTTTTTTCAGTAGTACATGGCACTCATTAGTGGAAG
Source organism: Typopeltis vanoorti (assembly GCF_054136105.1). Taxonomy (NCBI): domain Eukaryota; kingdom Metazoa; phylum Arthropoda; class Arachnida; order Uropygi; family Thelyphonidae; genus Typopeltis; species Typopeltis vanoorti. The sequence continues at coordinate 28,398,640 of NC_143566.1, read as the reverse complement.
CTATGTAAGAATATGATTAGCAAGGGGGGTTTAGGACTAGTTTTTTGCTTCAAGCGTAGTGAATGGGTGGTTGTGATTCCTTCATCGGTATATGCGTTTAAGGAGAGGTACAACAGGTAACCAAAACAGTATGAATTTATGTGAATAATAGATCTCTCAAGTCTTCTGACTCCATGGAGATAGCTGTATAATAATAATAAATGTTCTCCAACTATCTGGAATAGACAACATTTAATATCTCCTTTGGTTTTTCACATTATTGAGAAAAACATTTTTCAAACTAGAACACAAGGCATCTCCTTGTTCTGATCTTTGATTGTACTAAAGGTACATGCTCTAGATTTTTTAAATATCTGATCCACACATGAAAACCCACATGACCACATTAGTGCCGTGTGGACAACAGGAATAGAAGAAAGGAGGAATCTGTTATTCCAAAGAACAGAAATACCATATTTAATCGAATAAAACTCACCCCCCCCCAAAAAAAAAATTAAAAGTTAAAAAATTGTGGTATAAGATATATGCAAGGATTTTCGGAAACTAAAGTTTTTAGGAAGAAAACTGAAAATGGGTATAACTTACTAAGAATCTCTTATTCGCTATCACTACTTCTGGCCTCGAGAGCAGTTTCTTTGGGTGCATCGTCAAAGTAACCTACCCAAATAGCATCATCTTCTCTCCCATCCAGAGATGCTTTTTTTTTATTTTATTTTTTATTTTATTTAATTTTTTTTAAAACTCTTGGCAATTATTTCTGGCAAAATCATTTCCCAAGCTCTCAAAATTCGCTTGCACAACAGTTCTAATGACGGTCTCTTAATCTTCCCTGCTGGAGTCAGGTTGTAGCAGCCGGCTGCCACCGACTCTGTGTAGAATTTTCATAGATACGTAGTGCTTGATTTGTTGGTCAGTACATCCAAAGGCTGTAGACAAGGTGTAAGACCACCAGGAATAATGCCCACATCGGTCCTCATATTCAAAAGTTGTTTGTTATTTCAAGTCCTAAGTGTCCACAGAAGCTATTCCACATGAGGACAGCTGGGAGTTGAAATAAGGCCCCTGGGCATTTGGTGATTGGTGCGGTATTAACAAAGGCAAGCCGACAATTGCTGGGTTTAAATACCGATTCTCTTCAACCGAATTCCAAAATATCTGAAACTACCATAACAACATTCACCATATATTTCTTAGTTTTAACATGTCCACATCAGGGTGATGTTTCACCTATTTATCGTTCTGATGGGACTTATTACTATTTGTGTACCACTTCCGTGTTGCATGGACAGGCTCAACAGACACGAAGTTTCAATCCTTTGGTTGAATATTATTGCTGCTTGTTTGCATGCCGCTTTCACATTGGGCAGACTCTCACATACATCAGAGAGCATGTTAGTTCCAATTCTTCAGTAGAATTATATTTGAAGTTAGCCTTTGTGATCTGTCTTAATGACCTGAAAATTTGGAAAAATGTTTGGACAATAGTTTTTAGTTAGATACTGTGTTTGGCAGTACAATATACTATTTTGCTTGAGTTTATACAGTATAGTTTCTGTGGGAGGGGACATGTGATTCATTAGTTAATGCCGTTTTTATCCAGTTGTCTCTAATTGCACTATTTGTTGACAAATGTATTACACAGACTGCAAATGTCTCTCTAACTTATTTAGTGATACAATAAAACTACTTGTTTTTTCTTGCATCTGCAGTGTAGACACAAGAAAAAACACGCCCTCCCCAGTGTAGTTGGGGAGGGCGTGTTGTTTACTACGGTGAGAGAGTTACTCATCCCAACGTGAATGTGTTTAAACTTTTTTTTGTGTGTGTGAGGCATATGCGAAACTTTTTTCGCATATGCGTAAATTTTTTTTTTTTTTCGTAAAGTAAAATCAGGGCGAGTTATATTTGAGCAAATACGGTAGCTGGAATAAAAGAGGAGGAGGCAGTAAAGTTGATCAGCAGTGGCTTTTGTTTTAATGATTTTGGAGGGGAGAGTGGGGGAATAATAGTAGCCAATTCAGCAGAGCACTGGCGATGAAAGTATCTGCAGAAGAGGCACAAGGCAGAAAAATGAACGTCTGTGTGAGAGAGGGATCATTAATTAACCAGGCTGCCCTCTTCTGAACAGAATCAAGCAATCTTAGAAAGGATTTTGGTGCACCACTCAAAATATAACAGCAATATTCCATTGCTGGGCGGATTTGGCTTTGTATAAAGTTAGCAACTGTAAAGGTCTTGTGCAAAAAAATACACTAAGTTTTTTAATGCCTGCAAAAGCTATAGTTGAAATGTGATTGTCCCATGAAAGATCTGAAGTGCAGGTCAGTCCAAAAATAGAAATCTGATCGTGTTGGATATATCAGTATTACTGAAGATAAGAGGAAGGTATGCAAGCTCTTTCTTGCGAGAGATCAGAGAGGACTGAGTTATAGCTAGGGTATCTGAGTTCAGGTCGCTGGTCATGGTAGATCCTGAGGATTCTAATACTTGAGTACTGCAAGGTTTGTCAAATGAAAAGGAGGAATTGAGTGTACTGTCATCAGAAAGCTATGGATAGGATTGGAAGTCTGAGAGCAGATCATTTGTATACAAGAGGAAGAGAGTGGGTGAAAGAACAGAATCCTGGGATACTCCTGCATTGGTGGATAAATGTGAGGAGAGTAAACCATTCCCCATGACACTTAGTGAGTGAACAATGAGAAAGTTGGCGATCCAGTTGCAGAGTGAAGAATGCAGACCATAGGATAGTAGTTTGTGAAGTAGTAACCCATGCCAAACCCAATCGAATGCCTCTGAAATGTTGAGGGCACCCACATGAGTTTTTCCAAATTTCTCCATGGCCTGAGTTGAGAGGTGAGTGGTGGTAATAAGGAAGTAATTTTGCTTCTTTACAAGGATTTAAAACAATCTCATGTGGACTGTTGTGTAGAGATCTTGTCTCCTGGTTTCTGGAGGATATACAATAGATACAATGAGAGGGTGCAAAGGAGAACACTAAACATGGTATTGGGACTAAATGAATATTATAAGGAACAATTCAGAATTTGTGGACTGTAAACATTAGCAAATGGGAAAAGATGGATGATATGATAGACCTACAAATTTCTGAAAAGGTCATACATGATAATAGTAGATGGAACTTTTCTTTCTTTTTTTTTTAGATTGGGAGAGGATGAGACCATCCACAGAAGTGGAAAATGAATACAGTCAAGAAAGTGAGTGAGTGCTATATTTTTCTTTCATAGATCAGTACATAAATGGAATAGTTTGTCTTTGGAGGTGGTGACTGCATATAGTGTGAATGAACAAGAGAAGGCCTGACAGTTTGAGTGTGAGTTATGTGGCCTCCCATGATGAGTCCCAGACTCCCTGGAGGTCTCTTATAATACTAATAAATTAACCTAGCCAGTATAGAATTACTAGTTTGAATTATTTTGCCAATAAAAATGTGCCTATCTAGTATTATCCTAAATTTCACTCAAATTAATCCAGTCAGAGACAAATTATGCTACCTTGGGTCTCAGCAAATGATCCAAATGAAACAAAAAATGTATGGAATTGCTTGATAAATTTTTATAACCATCCCAAATACTAGATCAGTGTAAAATCCATCTATCCAAACTCACAGAGCATGCAAGTTATGAGGAAAACTGGAGAGAAAAAATGACATTAATGTGAGAACCAGATTAAAATTGAAAGTAACAGAAAATACCTTGACATTCACGTTCAAGAACATCTCAGCAGAACTAGTCTGAAACTGCATAGTCACTTTAACAGAATGGAAGATTTGGAGCAAAAAGATCAACAAGAAGACCAAGATATAGGTGTGTAATGTAGTTAGATAGAAGAGCTTAGAAGATAAAAGAGGGGACAATCAAATCAGACAAACAGAATAAAGTTGGAAAAAAAAAAAACTGTTGATAGGAAACTATTCATACCATATGAACTGTGTTTGCTATTTACCAGATTTTTTTTGTTACTAACCCATAAACCTTACCTTAATAGCCAATCTCTTTCTTTCATCATGATGAGGATCTGCTGCCCAAGCCAGAAAGGTTGTGACATCTTTTGCCATTTGACTTGGTGTTGCTGGAGTACCATCGGAATATTCCATTACATCATTATACAAAGCTTGAGCCATACCAATTGCACCACCGGCAAAATAAGGATTGTAGTGTAATCCTTCTCTTAATTGAATTCCGGCAGGAGGAGGATCACAATAACCAGTAAGAATGGAAAATATGTAGTCCTATAAAAAGAAAATAATGAACACGTCAAGTTAAGCAACTTAAGTGGAGATCATATAAGCTTTTGAAATTTAAAGCAGGCTTTACAATTGTGGCAACTGTAGCAGATTCCAAGTGTTCCATTTACCAGAGTAATGGTAATTATTTTACTTTGATAAAATGAATACCTATTGCCTACATCTGTCATACAGCCTATTAAAAATTGTTAGATAATTCAACTGTTTTTAAAAAATGAAATTTATTGATATCAGTCAAGAATGCAATACTAAATTTACAACTTATCAACTTTTAAGTAAGCTATTTTTACTGAATATTTGCAAGGCAGTCCAAATTGAGGTCACATTAGGAAAATTAAAAAACCAAAACTACAGCTGTATTTGCATATGTCTGTCTTTGAAATGTGCTCTCAAGAAAGCCCATTTCACAAAGTGATATGCTATTCGATTACATTCTCTTGTGATCAATGTTTATATCACTGAACTGGTTATTATTTGAGGATACTGATTTTTCACTCTCTTCTACTTGATAAGATTTCTAGTATTTTATCCCCTAATTCAGGGATTAACTAGGTCCTCTATTATTTAGATTCTTAATCAACTCTGCATTCTGCATTTGTTGATATCTTCTAGCAAGTCAAGAAATATGGACTATACGTCATATGGACACAGCAGCATATTATACCCTTAAAATTCCTATCTGGATTCACTGGATCTTGAAGTCTACATTATCAGAGAAGAAAAAATCCTCCCACCTCTTTATGCAACTAGCCAACTTGGCCTTTGGCTGCTCATCCTTTATTCCAAAGAAATGATACTCACAATGACTTGAATCAAACTCAGGTCTTTTATAACCAAACTGAGTAAGTTATATCAGCCTTAACTACAAGTATGCTCAAATCATTACACAGGACATTTGAAAAAGCAATTCCTGAAAGGGAAACTAAAAATAGTCTGACTATTCCAAGTGTAATAAGAGAAGCTTACAGATTCACAATTAGCTTGAAACAATATATGTCCATGCCAAGAAGAAAATAAACACCTGAGGCTGTAAATCTGTAGGAATAATTGCCATGCTAAAATTATACTTCAGCTGTGAATATTTTAATTAGAAATAAATAACTTTTTTTCCTCACACATCTTTTACTTTGTCAATTGTCCCCCATCCCCCAGTTGAAGACCAATATTCAGTGAATGTTAACTTGCATTGTTGAAAATGCAACTAATAAATCTGTTTTGTAGTATGCAAACACATCAAACACCTCCTTGTATAAGCAATGATGCTATGCTGTACTTGACTAATTAATGTCATACAGGACATAAATTTATTCTTGTGATATTAATTTGTGATAAAGAATTGCAAATACTACATAATACTGACATATCTCTCATAAGAGATATGTCACAAGAACAAAGCTCAGGAGATTTTTCTTAGGCACTAAGCTTTTTGTTGCTCTTTTTAATAATTCCAAATAAAGGTCCACTCTGGAAATGAAAATAAAGTGCCATAATGGAACCCTACAAAACTAAAATTTAAGGAAGGATATAATACATAATGTGGCACACAGGAACATAAGATGATAATTAATAAATAACATAAAATTGATTTACTTTACGTATATATATTTTATTAGTATAAAGTAAGGTAAATCTGTTTTATGTTGTTATTTATTAATTATCATGTCTTAATTTGAAAGTCATACTGAAGATTACCTTGATACTAGGGCAAAAATTCTATACTAATAAATAAATAAATATATATATATAGCAGTGAAATGATTACAATGTTAAAGTGATGACTAAACTATTCGGTTCAGTAAAAACTAATAAGCATAACAGTAACTTTTTAGAATATGACATGTTCTACAGAGCATCGTGTAAGCATAACATCCAAGAAAGGTAAGGAGTTATTATTTTCTAAATCAGCAGTAAATTTTATATTAGGATGTTGGATGTTGAAAAGATTTTGAAAAGAAAGCCATATCTTCCTTCTCACTTAAACCAAAAGTTTGGAAAAGATATGTTGATGATATATTCATTATTTGGAATCACGGGCACACATCTCTCACAGATTTTCTTCATCATCTAAACATCCAACATCCTAATATAAAATTTACTGCTGATTTAGAAAATAATAACTCCTTACCTTTCTTGGATGTTATGCTTACACGATGCTCTGAAAGATTAAAAATCTCTATATACAGAAAACCTACGCATACCAATAGATATCTGCATAATCTTTCTCATCATTTTCCACCACAAAAACTTGGAACCATATCTACCTTAGGACACAGAGCACGTTCCCTCTTAAATGAACAAGATGAACTACAAAAAGAAATGAATCACCTCACTCTTATTTTTAAACAAAATGGATACTCTGAAAAAACAATTAAGAAATTTCTTCTGGATCCTCTTAGGCAGTGCACAACAGAGACTATTAATTTTAAAGGTAGTATCTCCATTCCATACATTAGCACAGTCTCCAAAAAAATAGCCAAAGTCCTTAAAAAATATAATATCAGGACCTTCTTCACCACACTTCCTAAAATCCGTTCTCTAATCAGCCATCCAAAACCTACCCATCACAACCTTAAGTACCCTGGAGTATATAAATTGTGGTGCGATTGCAATATCCCATACTTTGGACAAACAAACAAATCTATTGAACAAAGAATAGAAGAGCATAAGAGAGACATCTCTTACAAAAGATCTCATGCAACGGCGTTATCCAGTCATATTCTTTTTTCAATTAATCCTAATGATAACCAACAAAGCCACTCCGTTTGCTGGAATACATCAGAAAATATCTTTCGCTGTGATGATGAGTTTGAGAGGAAAATTGTAGAATCAAGAGAAATCCTGCTGAACCCGGTCCACTTAAACAACAATTTAAGTTATAACATCGCAGATAGCCATGCTGCAGTTGTTCAATATTGGCATTCACGTGAACCTGCACACACAATTGCAATAAACAATGGCACGCCAGTTGGAACAACTTGAAAAAATACGTTTTTATGTATCGATTATGTGAGGCAATTTGTACCTGTAATTTCCAGTTTGTTTAAATAATTCAATGTTTATTAGTATTCCTTTATAAATACCTGAAGAAGGCTGCCATATGCCGAAACTAGTAGTATTTGTCATTAAAATCTTTATATGTTATCTCGGTTTTATAGTCATTAAATCTATATTTTATTCATATATATATATATATATATATATATATATATATATATATATATTAGACAACATTAATAATAGGACTCTAGCGTTGATGTATAATTTTTTATTTTTATTTTATTTTATTTATTTATTTTTTATTTTTCTTTATTTATTTATTTTTTTTCACCAGAGGTCAGGCCAACAATTGTGGTAGCGGTTGGTCAGTGTCTTTAACAAACCAGTTTGATTGTAGTATAGCTTGTTTCCTGTGTATATTTGTACGCTCCAGAAGATGACCTTGACATAAAGGTCGAAACGTCGAATGTAGATTTTAATTATATTAAACTAAAGTTTTTATTTAAACACGGTAGTTGTCTCCATAATTTTCAAAAATGCAACCAATGATGTATTGAACCTAAATAAGTGGTTTAGCAATAATGGCCTTAAATTAATACCAATAAAACCAAACATATAAATGGTTATAAAATAGCACAAAATGAATGTAGTAGCATCTATATAAAATTATAACTATAGCTTGGTCAAAAAAATAAAAAATAAATCAGTCAAGTATTTGAGCCTCCATATTGACAGCAATCTGAAATAGAACTCCCATATCTAATTTTTAACAAACAAGTTGAGGTACGTAATTAACAGAAAATATTCTTTCTTTCTTAATCTTTTCCTCTTTTACCTTTACGAGGATAAGGTGATTGGCCTTATGCCTCCTGGTGTATCCTATATCTGTAGAAGTGAGTCCTCAAGGCTGGTTTGCCTGTTTGCGGGAGGAAAAAATCCCAGATAAACTGGGGAGAAAAACCCTGCAGCCCACACCCAAGACCAGCTAACTTGACTATGTCTGAGAAAGAGCCAAAGCTCCTCACGTCAGCGACAGGAATCGAACCCAGGACACTCCTTTCCCAGCCATATGGTTGCGAAGCATATAGCCACTCGAGCTAACCACGCAGACAATTAACAGAATATCGTATGTTAAAAATTTTGTAAATGCATCATTTTTAAGATGTTTATATTATTTTTGGATAAATTCTTCACTGCAATATAGCATCACCTATTGGGGTGGAGATTACTACAACAATCTGCTTCCTTTGATACAAATACAAAACAAGAATAATTAGAATTATAGCCATTACTGACTTCATATATTCTACCAATGACCTGTTTTGCAATTCATAATATTTTGCAATTATAGAAATTCTATCTTTATTGTTATATATTATATGTAAGAAATAACATTGTAAATTTTTCTGTATATAAAGTAGACAATAGTTTACATCATAGCTGTAACTCGCTTAAAGTTCTCAAGGCAAAAAAAGAAAATTTTCATAATCCTTTGAACACCTAGCAACAGGCAGCTACAATACTCATAAACTGCCAAATGAAATAATGTCAGTAACTTCAGAATATGCTTCCAGAAAAAAGATTGAGAGACTACCTCATGGGACTAAATAAAGTCAACTTTTATTTTAAATGTATATTATAAGAAATCACTGTAACTTTTATATTATGACACTCATTTGATTTGACGTGACTGTATTTGCCTAACAATTTTTCTAGTAGACAGTATGGCTACAGCAATTGGTTACACAAACTGCATAATTCCTTCATTTTCTTTTCCTGTTTATTAAAGTCTTTTCCTTAACATATCAGTTTCGACATTTCTGTTCAAGTGGCAATATTATATTTCAAGTGGTTATATTATATTTATTATATATATATATATACAGTATATACGGTATTTTTTCTATGTTCGATTATCACTTATATTACTATAAACAAGCAATTCCATTATGTCATGTTGTACCATCATTTTATATTTTGGTTAAAGCCAATAAGAATAACAATTTGGTCAGCGAAATCCCATTGTCCATCCTCGTTCGTTCAGTGTTCAGTTAGATACCTAACAGGGTGCACCATGAGAAAGTGAGGATTGGACATTAGGTTAGAAGCCCAGGTCAGCTCTCTCTGCATTCCTTTAAAGCCTATGTGGAGGCTCCTCTCAGTTATACAGCTTTGACCCTTAAGATCTGATAATGTTGGAGTCTTGAGAGATAACAGACTGATTTGGAGGAAAATTACAGATAGGAAGTAATTTACATGATGTAAATCCTGCACACTCCTTGAGGGTACATGTCAAGAATTTGATGATGAGCATCACTATTGTAATATGTAATTATCTTCACCAATTCTTCAGTGTTAATAAATTTCAATTTCAATAGTTTCATTCACAGGATACACACACACAATTAGATTTCGATATGTAATATAACCAACGATAAAGAAATATTATTACTATTCAAGGTAGTATAAGTATAGTGTACATAGTCTGAGCAAATATAATATAAAAAATGTTTAATTTGGTCATCCTTCCAAACGAAATTATCAAAAAATGACTGAGCAGTGGCTTCTTTCTTATCTTCATAAAGCTTTCAATATCAGTCTAATCCAGTGATGGCAAACCTATGACACGCGTGTCAGCACTAACACACTTGAGGGTTTCAGGTGACACACCTTGGATGTTGAAAGATATTGGTATTCTGATGAAGAAACTGCGATAAATCGTGTAAGATTGCTCTCAGTTAAGGCGAAGGTAGGTTTCGGTTCATTGAAAGAATTATATTTAATAGTTAGCCTATTTCTATTTTATTTTGTAACTAGCCTATAAACAACGAGTGTTTTAAGTTTATGTTTTCTTTCTTAATGATTATAATTTATGCATAGTCATATGATATTATAAAACCTTATAAAAATTATTATCAATATTATACGATACAAACTTATAAATACATGCTTTATATATTATAAACGTAAAGTTTTCATTTGACTTCTATGTGAAATTCGTTCATGCATGCATTCCAAGTCTCTTGACTGAGTAATACAAGTTCTAAACATATTTAAAACCACTTTAACAGAAAATATAATTCACAGCATTAAATATTGAATTTATCTAAGTAAATAATGAAAATATTTTTATAGTTGCAATAAATTCAGTATATTTCGTTAAATAATGCAAATAGTAACAACTTACGATGACGTCGCAACAAAACTAAATAGCTGCTATTTAGTAGCATGATAGAGTAAAACGTAACACGGTTGCTATGAACATACCGGTAATAAATCTGGCAACCCTGCTGAAAGTAGTAGTGGTAGTCTTGCATGGTCTGCCACTTAAGTAATTTGAGTTGCTGGTGTACAATTCATTTCCAGTAATTGTAAGCTCTTATTAATTATTACTGCTGTATATAATTGTGCTCTTTTTTAATTTGTGAACCCTTTTACAATGGCAGCTAGACTAATAAAAAACTAAAATTATCACAAAAAGGAAGTGGAAGAAGTTTGCAAGATGCCTGGACTGAACAATATGGTGTTATTGATAAGCATGTGGAATAGCCTTCCCGAAAACTTTCATGCTCTTAATTAAAATCTTTGCTAAAGCTCTTCTAACACTTTTCTCTTCTACATACTCTTGTGAAACTCTATTTTCTGCCTTAAATAATATCAAATCAAAAGGGAGAAACAGACTGAGCAATGATTTGAGCGCTGCTTGTGTAGCATTAAAATGTACACTATAGCCCTTCTATAAAGCAACTTTCTACCAGTACTCAGCAACAGAAAAGTCATTAAATGTAATGTAAGTTTGTAATTTCACTTTATTAAATTAATTGTATAATATGAATTCATAGATTTTATATCAATGTCCTATTAAATAAATAGCCTAATATGATATGTATAAGTCACCATCTATGATTATGTAGTTAAATTTATAATGCATGTATGCAAGTGGCACATCAACAACGTCAATATTTAAAAAAAAAAGATGTCTGACACACTTGGGTAAAAAGGTTCGCCATCACTGGTCTAATCCATCCTCCAATTGCTTTGTCCGCCTTCATATTGATGTTAAAAATGACTCTATCAGCATTATACAGAAATGTTTGTCACGAGAAAATGTTACGTTAAGGAAAATGCATCGCATTCAAGAGTGTTGTGTGCACACATAGCAAGAGGAACTTATAGTAAGGATAAGGATGATTTTAATGCCTGCCACAAACACAAAAATAAAATTCAAAAACTTCTAAATATGGGATAGGACATATTATGTACCTTAAATGAACAGAAATGAGTGCTGGCAGTTAACAGTATGTTAAATAGTTGTTTATTTAACAGTATTAATTTATAATACAAGAATAATAAGAAAATAATATTTATTTAACTATTTGCTGGTATTATATCCAGCATCTTCAAAGCACAAAAACAGTTTGTTACAGTAGATGAAGAGCAAAAATTTAATTAACAGTGGGACAAGGTTAAAAATTATAACAGACAACACAAGGAACTGAAGTCCTAATTAATGCTATTTATTGTTGGATAAAGAGAGGAGAAAAAAAAGTTTTAATTTGATCTTAAAATTAGTGTCTCCTAGATTTTTGGTAAACTGATACAGCCATATTTGTTGAAGTTTGCATAATTTTTTAAAGCTACTGCTGATTCCAAAAACAATCTCTCTGACTTATGACTTCTGTGTACCATTTTGTTTTCTTCTAATTGATCCTGTGTGAAGGGGTATCCAAAGCATGGTCTGCTAGTCCCACCTTGCTATAATGATAGTGCCAAATATGCATTTTTTTATGTTCTTCAAAGCAGATGTCAACACTTCTTCCTGTCTGTCCATAGTAAGCCAGGTCACAAGTGCAGGGCACTTCATACATTTCTGGACATGATAAAGGAGAGAGAGAGGTGAACGGATGAGAGTTGCCAATTTGATATGTAGTTTAAATGTGATGCAGAGCTGATTAAGCACTCCAAATATATCTTTTTGGATGCACCCTGAATATAGGATGATAACAGTTTTGCTGGTGTATTAGGTAAATGAAGGGGATTTCTGAGAAGCATTTAGTATCTTGTCTATTCTTTGGGGATCATAGCCATTAGCAAACACGGCATCAACATAGCACAGCCGAACCACTGGTTTGAGAGTGGCTGTATTCATAGCTTGATTTTCCAAGTGTGCTATGTAGAAATTGGATAAAGGAGGAGCCCACAGCTGTCTGTATATCTTCCCTTTCCATGCAAAATAACCACAACGTGTAATGTAAGTTTGAATAATTCAAATATGTCTCAGGGATGGGTGACATTTGCAAATCGAGGATCTCAAAACTCATTATGGCTGAACTTTTTTAATATGATCTTTTAATATATTTTTAGATGAATATCAGCAAATAAGTTTAATAAATATTTTACTTATTTGATATTTAACTTATTTTCCTATTATCCACTAACACTAAAAATTATGGAAGTATATTAATCCAAATACACAGCACATTTGTGTTCAATAGTAACGAAGCATATATGCCTTGCAGAAAACCACTATTAGGCAAAGTGTGAGTAATGAACTTGTGATAAATAAATTAGATAATTCAAATTGTTTTCCTAGCTCTTTCAAGACAATTTTCTTAAGTCCAAATTTATGTGAGTTGGGACTGCCTGTATTAAAAAAACAGCTTGGGGCTGCTGAAGGGTCAAAGTTAGATAAATGGATGGAGACCTCCACATTGCTTTTAAGGAATGCAGAGAACTGACTGGGCTTCTGACCTAATGACCAATCCTCAACTACACCTCATTAGTAAATATCCACTAGGTACTGAACAAATGAGGATGGGCTGGCAATTTTGGACAGCTGTCCAAAATGTACTCTCTACTAGCTTAAAAACAACCAGAAATACATATAATGGTACAACATGAGATTTTATGCAGGCTGGAGCATTTACTGGTTAAACAAGGCTCCCACTGCTTTCATCAGGGAACCTTGTGGACAGTGAAACATCAGCTACTGGGACAAGCTCTAACTCATTATCCTAAATTAGAACAAATCCACATCAAAAGAAGTGAAGATGGGAACCATTAGCATAAAAGTATTAATGGAAAGGCACTGAACTTAGAGAAGAACTGGAAAAGTATCCACATAATTGGCATTATGCAGATGATGATGAGGGAACAAAGGAAACAAAAACAGGTGAGATCTTACTAAATAACACTATAGGAAGTTATATTCATGCAGTAACAATCAAAGAAATGAATGAGTAGTGATGAATTCTACACAACATGAAGATAAACTACTTGTTTAAAAGACAATTTTAAGTAGTTATGTGGACAAACTTCAAAATGAGGAAATGGACAATGAAACTTATTTGTGCCTATGGTCACACAGAAGGTGTTATCCTAAAGGACTAGCAGAGGAATTTTTTTTGAGCCATTACAGCAACAGCTGACAAAGAAAATGGAAATGAACCCCACTAGCAATATAAAAAAGTTTGGAAAAATTTGGAGAAGGGACAAGTCTATAATAATGGTAAGTAACTGCTGGATTTCTGCCAAGGATCTGGACTAGTCATTACAAAGCTATATCCTGTTTATAACAATATCAGAGAACCAATTCATACAAATACTTATGCTAAATTATTGCTGACACCACCAATTTTGCTGTATTAAAAGTATTTATATGGATTTTTTCTTTGATGATGATGTTATAAATAGGATATAGCTCTGATGTAGGTTCCCCCCCCCCCCCAACAGCTATCAAGCTGTAGATCAAGCATTGTCACTTTGGCATACTTATAAAGGTTGAAACATCAGGAAATTAAAATAATTATTCCTAACAAGGCTGTAGTCTCCACAATTTAGCAAAATGAAAAAAGAATATTATGATAATACTACATGAAAAAGTTGCAGCATTACTAACTTCCAATCATTTTCCTTCAAATTAATCTGTTATCTGTCAAGCCTCCATACATTATCAGATCTTATATTTCTGTCTTCTAAGGCTTCTGTCTTCTTTACTATATCAATCAACCTATATCTTGATCTTCCTCTAGGTCTTTTTCTTGCCAACCTAGCAAAGAACACTTTTGCTAATCTTTCCTCTCTCTCATTCTGTTTAAGTGACCCTACATGAGATTAGCTCTGCTAACACACTCCTAAATGCTAACAATGGCAAATCCCTTCCTAATATCTTATTGATGACATCTATTCGCTCCCTTATTCTTTCTCAAAATGTTCATAACTGTGGTCTCTAGTCATTCATTAAGTGTTTTATTTCTACTCCAACTCTCTGATCCATAAGTTAAAATTGGTTTCAACACCGTTTTGCATACAGCTAATTTAGTGTTTTGAATAATTTTTCTCTTATTCCACATACATTTAATTCAGATGATATCAATACTTTACTAATTCTGTTTACTGTCATATTTAATTTGCCATCTTCACTAAAAGTTATGACTAAATAGCTGAAATGTTTTACTTATTCAAGGTTACATTGAGGATACAGTTGATTTTATCAATATTCCTGTCTATTTTCGTTGTCTGTCTTTTTACTGTTGATTTCCATACAAATTTTATTGCAAGTTACTCTTGTAATAAAAGTCAGGGAATCTTGCACACTAGTATTGGGTTTATTTAAAAGTATAACATCATCTGCATAAAGCAAACAGCTGAGATTAAAATCAGCAATTTTGATATGCAGCTTAATACCACTTTCTTTCATAATGTGATCCATATAGATAAAGAATAACATTAGAGATAATGTGCACCCTTAACTCATGATTTAATGTCAAACAATCTTCCTATACCTTCTTTGATTCTAACTGCTAACTTATAGCTCAAACAGAGACAAAGCATTACACAATAACGTCCTATTTACACCACATGACTGTTAACATTCTGAAGAGCTTTCTTCTTGGAAGCTTGTCATATGCCTTTTCAGATCTATGAAACTTAAATACAGATGCTTGTTATATTCCCATGATTTCTCAGATTTGTCTTAAAGTGAAAATCTGATCCTGACAAAATCTATTTGGCCTGAATACAGCTTGTTCTTCACCAATCTTCTCTTCCACAATCTTTCTAAGCTGTTTCTCAAGTCTTCTTGCATAAATCTTACCAGGAACACTCATTAAGGAAACACCTCAGCATTTCTCACATTGTTTTATTTCCCTTTTTTTTTTTTTTATAGATGGGTACAATGCTTCAATCATCTGGAATTTAACCCAATGACCAGACTTTCTGAATTATGCAATGCAGCCACTGTACAAGGGTGGTCTGAAGTTCTCGACCTAACAACGAAAAAATGAATTTATAATTTCAAAATTTTTATTTTTCAACATAATCTCCCTTAAGACTAATACATTTATTCCAGTGCCTTTATCCCATCCCTGTAGTGGTTCTCAGTAAGATCTGCAAAAAAACCCTCTACAGCTGCAATCACCTCTTGATTTGAAGAAAAACGCTACCCAACAAGGAAGAATTTTAGTTTTGAGAAGAGATAGTCAGAGGGAGCCAAATCTGGGGTGGATGTTCCAACAATTCATAGTGCAGATCCCTTAATTTTCCCATTGCCAAAACACTTTTGTGGGTAGGTGCATTGTCCTGATGAAAGATGATTTTTTTCTTCTGCAAACCAGGTCTTATCTCATGATTCATATTTGAAATTATGGATTCTACAACCGTGTTAAAATAACTCTTTTTATTATCCTGACCTTTTGATCTTCATATCAAGATCATCATCTGGAGCATACATAAATATACAAGACAAGCTGCGTTACATTTCAAACCACAAGCTAGAGAAACAATGATTTGATCACATGCTACTCACTGGCATGACCTCTAGTGAAAAACAAAAAAATTACATCAAGCTAGATTTAATTTATGATTACACGAATAAACATTCTCTTACAGATGGTTTTCCTTCCAGTAACAGTGATGTCCTATTTCTATTATTACAATTGTTATTTTTGATTTTAAAAAAATATTTTTAAAAAAAATAAAAATAAATAAATAAAATTATTTATAAATTACAACATGAATAAACATTCTTTCTTATAGATTTTTCCCCCCCTTTAACAGTGATGTCCTATTTTTTATTATTAAAGTTGTTATTTTAGATTTAGGATCCTGGATTTTCTACAGTCCTGTTTATAGTTGTTTTTAGAGAGGAAGGATTCGTGGGATGAATATATGCCTTCCATATGTATGGGATTTTTAGACCATCATTGTTTAGATTGGGTGGTTGATAACGATCTCACAAACTTCCTTAAATTTGCTTTCGTACCATGTTTTGGTGTGATGTAGACAACTAGTGCTTTTCCAGTCAATTCTATGTAAGGGGGCATGATCAGAAAGGCAGCTTCACCATAATTATTATATTTGATGTGTTGTTTATGTTCTTTTTGTCTGATTGGAATTGTGAGTCCTGTTTCTCTTGTGTATGGTATGTTGCAGGTGCAGTAAATACGGTATACTCCAGGGTGGGCCAGCGGAGGGAGTAGGTCTTTGGATGAGTTGAGGAAGCTTTTTAATTTTGCAGGAGGTTTAAAGGCAGCTTTGAGGTGGTATTTTTGTAGTACTCTGTTTATTTTGTTTGATGTCCCTTTAATGTAGGGAATGGTTATAGTTTT
Source organism: Typopeltis vanoorti (assembly GCF_054136105.1). Classification (NCBI taxonomy): domain Eukaryota; kingdom Metazoa; phylum Arthropoda; class Arachnida; order Uropygi; family Thelyphonidae; genus Typopeltis; species Typopeltis vanoorti. Next base: position 28,381,771 of record NC_143566.1, on the reverse strand, counting down.
ACTGTAGTCTGGTTTGTCTTTGTTTTTTATTGAAGTCTTGTAGAGAATTTTGTTAATAGTGTTTTGGTTGTATCCATTTTTTTTTGAAAAGTATTGCTGATCAATTTAAATTCGTTTTTTCAGTGCCTGTTCATTAGAGCAGATCTTCAGAGCCCTGTTTTTTAGGGTATTGATGACACCTAGTTTTTGTGTTGGGTGGTGGTAGGAGTTTATGTGTATATATATATTGGCCATTATGTGTCGATTTCCAGTAAACAGTGAAGGAAAAATTGCCCAAGGGAAGACATGTGACAAGTGTATCCAGAAACGGCAGTGTGTTATGTTTTTCAATCTCAATTGTGAACTGTATGCATTTGTGTTGCTTTTTAGGTGGATAAGGAATATGTCTGGCAGTCATGAGACCAGATCGCAAAAACATCGTCAACGTAGTTGTTCAAAACGGTCCACATAAAAGTTAGCAATGGGGGGGGGGAGGATAATGGCGAGCCCATGGCTGTGCCTTCTTTTTGTAGGTAGAAAGCGTTTTGCCATACAAAATAACCAGAACGTAATACATGCATAAAGAGCGCAGTGATATCTGGAGGAAATTTGTTCTGTAAAAGAAGAATTGTGTCATTGATTGGGACATTCATAAAGAGGGCAGGGGGTTCAAAACTGACTAATTGATCATCTTTTTCTAATGTAATATCTTTGATGATGTTTATGAAGTGTTGTGTATTTTTGATATAGGAGGGGGCATAACCTACCAACTCCATGAGTGTTGCCACTCATTTTTTGGCTAAGTAATAAGTTGGGCTATCAATTCCTTCGACTATAGGCCTTAGCGGTGTGTTTTCTTTGTGAATTTTCGGTAGCCTGAAAATTCTCGGGGAACGAGCGTAGTGTGGAAATAGTTTTTGACTGTATCTTCAAGCCATGTGGTAACTGACTTAAGTAGATTCTCTGTTTTCTTTTTTATTCTATTAGTTGGGTTATAATTAACTAATTGATATGTGTTATTGTCTGAGACCAGCAGATTCATTTTTTTCCACATACGTGGTTTGGTTTAAGATAACGGTGGCACTTCCTTTATCTGCTGTGGTTATTAAGATGTTCAGATTTGACTTTAGCAATTTTATCACTGTTAATTTGTGTTGAGTTAGGTTGCTTGTTATTGTTTGGTTATGATTTAAAATGTTGGCAGTTTCTAAACGTATTTTTTCTGCTGTTATTTGGGATGAATCTTAGGCCTAAATTAACTAGGAATAAATTCAAGTTTGTTTATCGATTTGGGGGCTACAGCATAATTTAAACCTTTGTTAAGTATTGAGATTTCGTTTTTGTTTAAAGCGTGGTTGGATAGGTTCACTATATTACTGTTACCTGTAGGTGATTGGTGGCTCCTGCTGTTTCTTGCTTCTGGCTGGTTGTTATTGTTCATTGTGGAGAAATTTTGAGTATGGCGGCTGGTTCTTTCGATCTTTTAGTCTTTGGAATTTGGAAATTAGATTTTCTTTCTTCGTTTGGAGGATGTGGTTTGCCGTGTTGTCGTCAGTAATCTTTTCCAGGATCATCCAGATATCTGTGTTTCCATAGCTTGAAAGTTCTGTTTTTTTCCTTTTGTAGCTGGTTTTGTGTAGTGGCTGAGTTCTTTCAGGAAGCTTGGATTTGTTCTTTGAGAAGTGCTTTTTCCATGCGGAAGTATATTCGTTAAGCTTTTGCCAAGGTGAATTTCCTTTTTAGCCTGATGCAATTAGGAATGATATTGCTGTCCCTATATCGTTTTAAAAAAGCCAGTCGAATGATCAAATTATTCGACTCTTGATTGCATCGCATGTGGGTCGAATCTCCATGAATTATCATAATCCTTTCTTTTAGTGTTACACGGTGATCAGCATTCATATTTGAAATTATGGATTCTACAACCGTGTTAAAATCTGATCCTGACAAAATCTATTTGGCCTGAATACAGCTTGTTCTTCACCAATCTTCTCTTCCACAATCTTTCTAAGCTGTTTCTCAAGTCTTCTTGCATAAATCTTACCAGGAACACTAATCAAGGAAACACCTCAGCATTTCTCACATTGTTTTATTTCCCTTTTTTTTTTTTTATAGATGGGTACTATGAGAATTCTGCTTCAATCATCTGGAATTTAACCCAATGACCAGACAATCTAAACAATAATGATGGTCTAAAAATCCGATACATATGGAAGGCATATATTCGTCCCACGAATCCTTCCTCTCTAAGAACAACTATAAACAGGACTGTAGAAAATCCAGGATCCTAAATCTAAAACAAAAACACATACATATCTCTTCAAGGCCCACCCTTCCTAATTGGGTTGTGGGGGCAACAGCTGCAAGAGGAACTTCCAATGGCCACGATCCTCTGCCACCAAGCTCAGGTGTTCTGGTGGGATTCCCAAATGTGTCTACCCAAGATTTTGGATAAAATCTATCCAGCGAGTCCTTGGCCTTCCATGTGGCCTCCCACCCTCTGGTTTGGCAAAGAGGGCCTGCTGAGGGAACCTCTCTTGTGGCATTCTGACCAGGTTCCCATACCAACATAACTGTGATCTCTCAACACGGAGAAGCAGCGGTTGAGTATTGAGGGTTTCCTGAATTGCAGAGCTTCTGACTCTGTCAAGTCTTGTCAGCCCCGCAACCCCTCGAAGGAACCTCATTTCAGCTGCTTGGAATCGTGTCCACATTCTTTTGGTCATTACCCAACTCTCATGACCATAAGTGAGGATGGGGACATAGGCTGTATTGAAGACAGCCAGCTTTGCCTTCTGGCTTAATTCCTGCTTCAATACTACCAAACGGCCAAGCTCCTGCAATATTGAGCTTGCTAAGCCAATTCGAGCATCTAGCTCTACATCCAATTTTCCATCATTTGTGAATATGGACCAAAGGTATTTAAACTTCTCCACCCACCTCATTGGGACTTCACTTACATGTAGAGTGCACTGGGATGGTTGTCTTGAGACCACAAATGTTTCAGTTTTGGCCACACTGATCTTCATTCCGGCATCTGCACAAACAGCTACAAACCTATCCAGGGTCCACTGGAGGTCATCTGTGGAAGAGCTAAGCAGAACTAGGTGATCTGCAAAAAACAGACGTTCAATGCTACATCTTCCAATTCTGACAAACTCACTGCCTCGGCTGTGCCTATCAATCCAGTCCATAAATATTATGAAAAGGAGGGGTGACAGAACACACCCTTGGCAGAGGCCAACGGAGACTGTGAAAGGTTCAGACTTTGTGCTGTTTACCCTGATACAAAACTCTGGGCATTCATACAGGGACTTGATGTCCCTGTATGAATGCCTAGATATTTTGGCCATATATGGAGTGGATGGCCAGCTAATAGTTGGCCATCCACTCCATACTCCTGTACTACTTGCCAAAGCTTATCCTGAGGAACCCTGTCATATGCCTTCTCCAAGTCCACAAAACATGTGTAGACATTCTTGGCATATTCCCAAGATTTCTCAAAGACTTGCCTTAAAGTGAAGATTTGGTCAGTTGTGCTTCTACCACCAGGACGAAAGCCACATTGTTCTTCCTGGAACTCTGACTCAACTATGCTTCTGCACCGTCTTTCCAAGCACCTAGCATACACTTTCCCAGACAGGCTGAGCAGAGAGATGCCATGATAGTTACTCCAATCCTTCTGGTCTTCCTTCTTGAAGACTGGTATTATTATGCCTGTCTGCCATTGCTTTGGTGCTTGCCCAGATATCCAAGCAGCCTGACACACTTGAGTCAGCCAGAGAACAACGTCTCGATTTAAGGCTTTTAGCATTTCGGGCCAAATTTCATCATCGCCAGCAGCCTTGCCCAATTTTAGCGATTTTATTGCTAAATGGACCTCTTCTGCTGTGAGACTAGTCATTGCCCCGATCTGCATCTCTTAGATGTCCACAACTGCTGGGCCACCCAGGTTAAGAAGGCTCTCAAAGTATTCCCTCCATCTGTGGAGGATATCCTTCTCGGTTGTTAAAAGTGCACCATCAGAGGCCTTAATTGTTCTTGCTGTGTACTATTTCCTCCCTCGAAGGCGGCAGATGGTCTGCCAGACTACTTTGTTTGCATTTGCATAGGATGAGTCTAATCTTTCTCCAAAGGATTCCCAAGCCTTCTGTTTTGCTGCCTCAGCATACCGCAAACGCATCTCAGGTGACCTGACCCTAAAAGGACACTTCTTGGTTCCACCAAGGTATCCTTTTCTCACCGTCCGTTGCCACGCCGAGCTGCTTTCTGCAACAGCATGAAAGTGCAGAGGCAGTGACAGCTGTTCTGAACTGCTTCCACTCCTCCTCAACATCTGCAGTATGCTTGGGAATCTCTTTGAACCTGGAGGGAATGTCATCTGCAAAATTCTTCCTCACAGCCTCATTTTCCAATGCCTCCCATTTCATGTGGTATAGCTGCTTAGGCCTACCAGCGTTGATGGTAGTATCTGGTTTCTGAAGCCGTACAGTGCATACAACAAGGTGGTGGTCAGTTGACAGTTCTGTCCCTCTTCTCACACGAATGTCCAACACTGAGGAAAATAGATCTGCTGAGACTATAAAGAAGTCAATCAGAGACCTTTGTTCTAGTGTATCCCTGTACCAGGTATACTTATGGACTTCTCGGTGCTGGAAGAAGGTATTCATTGTGGACAAGCTGTTGGTACAGCAGAAGTTCAATAATTTCAACCCATTCATGTTAAGGTCAGGGGCGCTGTTCCTCCCAACCACACCCCTCCATGTCTGGTCATATGTTCCAACATGTGCATTGAAGTCACCCATTAGCAGGACTGATTCCATGTCTGCCACCCTGTCAAAAGCAGTATCCACTTCCTCTAGGAAGGCAGAGTATTCTGACTCCCGATTAGGTGCATAGCCTTGCACCACAGCCAAATCATGGGTTTTCATCTGAAGTCTTAACACACATACCCGTCCCCACAATGGGATCCACTCAGCAACACAGTCTGACAGCTGGGGGCTTGTGAGTATCCCTGCACACACATGAGCAGACATTGTCGGGCTCACACCCCTTATCCAGGTCGACAGTTCCAGAGCCTCTCCTCTTGGTCGAAGAAAGCCCAACTAAGTCTAGCCGGTAGCGCTTGGCTTTCTCGACCAGTTCCAACTCCTTCCCTGTCAGAGAGAAGATGTTCAAGTTGCCTAAAGCCATTTCCGTCCTTTTGCAGAACCATTTCTTTGAGCTGCCCCTAAACACCTCCCCAAACAGGTAGCAGGCCCATTGATGGAGTTTCCTCTAGCAGAATGCTGAGGAGTAGTGTCTAAGAGAGACTGTAACATATTTTTCGAACGGGTCCCTCTGCCTAAAACCTGAACGTGTCCCTTGGTAACCCGTGTGACAGATGATGCAGTATGAACATTTTTTGATGGCCTGATCATGTTACAGTGTTTGATAATGTCCTGTTAGCACAAGACGAAATGACACAGCATAATAGGAAAGATTTCCCTCGAATATTCTAATAGCATTCAGGGGAAGGAGCAAGAAGAGAAGAAAAAAGAAGCAAGGGAGGAAGAGGAGGGACCAGTCTACAGATAATATAACAGATGTATATTACATGAAGTAAGGCATGGTTCAGCATCAGGCACCTCGGGTTTACCACACCCGTACTCACTAAAGTGAGCCCCTGAGGCTAATAACAACTTTAATAATAAAAAATAGGACATCACTGTTAAAAGGGAAAAAAAAATCTATAAGAAAGGATGTGATGTTGTGATTTATAATTTTTTTTTTATTTATTTTTTATATTTTTTTAAAATCAAAAGTAACAATTGTAATAATAGAAATAGGGCATCACTGTTACTGGAAGGAAAACCATTTGTAAGCAAGAATGTTTATTCATGTAATCATAAATTAAATCTAGCTTGATGTAATTTTTTTTTTTTTTTTTTTCCACTAGAGGTCACACCAGTAAGTAGCATGTGATCAAATAATTGTTTCTCTAGCTTATGGTTTGAAATGTAACGCAGCCTCTTGTATATTTATGTATGCTCCAGATGATGATCTTGATACGAAGATCAAAACGTCGGGATAATAATAATAATAAAAAAAAAGTTATTTTAACACGGTTGTAGAATCCATAATTTCAAATATGAATGCTGATCACTGTGTAACACTAAAAAAAAAAAGTCTTATCTCATGAATTTTATCTTGAAAAGGGAATAATATTCCCATTTCAAGATAATTAATAAACAAAATCCCTTTAGCATCACAAAACACTGATGCCATGACCTTTCCTGCTGATGGAACAGACTTTGTCTTCTTTGGAGCTGAATAACTGGCTTCTGTCCACTGTTTTGATTCTCGTGTGCAATGGTGTGTAATTATACAGCTTCAGAACAGCTGTATAATTACACACATTGATAGTATAATAAATTTAGTTTAATCCTTTATCCAAGTGTGAGCAAACAAAGTTTGCACCTGAAAGTATCTTCAGGACTAGGGTAAGGTGGTACAACTCGTTGCAAAGGTGGAGCAAGCTAACATCACTCCTATCTCAGTACCATAATGCAAAACACATCTCCTTGCGGATATGTATAATGTTATGCATTAAGGGAAGGGCCACTACCCAGACTAGTTTTGACCTTTATTGAGGTCTCTTCAGTGGGAGCCAGGCCCAAGTGGAGATACCAGGCAGAAGCATTAGCAAGGTCATCTCTACCTATAGGAGTTACCAAACGGTGTGCCACCTTTTTATTAAATTACTCTGGATTTAGAGAAAGATGTTGAAAGTTTATTTTTCACTTGGTTAGACTATAATAAATTTAGTTTAATCCTTTATCCAAGTGTGAGCAAACAAAGTTTGCGCCTGAAAGTATCTTCAGGACTAGGGTAAGGTGGTACAACACCGAGAAACTTGCTGCAAAGGTGGAGCAAGCTAATGGTGTGCAATTTCACATAGATGCTTATGACAGATGTACCAACTTAGAAAAAAAAAACCTTGCCAATAGTGTTGCCTTTATGGTCGAGGCTGATAGCTTTTCAGACCACCCTCGTAAAACGTTTATACCTCCATATCTGAGTATTTCTGGTCAAATTTCATCTACTTCAGCTGCCTTTATACATTTCAGGTTTTTGATGACTTTTCTTCAAGTATGGATATGTATTCCTGACTGCATTCCTGTTGAATGTTTTCTTATCACCATGCTGACACTGCTTGTTTCATTTAGTAATCTTTCAAAGTATTTACTTCAAACGTTTTTATTAAAGTCTTCCCATGACTTTTGTTTTGCTAGTTTTACACAGTGTTTAGCTTTCTTACATTTATCTCTGTATTCTCTAAAAGCACAAGCCTACTTGCCAGGAATTTTCAATATGCTCTCTTCTTTTCCTTGATGTTTTCTTTAACTTCCTGAGCCTACCATGGAGTTGTGATTTTTCTATTTTTACATATTACCTCACTATATGCCTCTCTGGCTGAATCAATCAAATTTTCTTCAGGGTTTACCACTGAATCTCCTAGGTTTGGTTCTTGTTTTCAAACTCTTTCATTTTCTTGTATGATTTTTGTGAATTTTAGTCTACATTTCACATCTGAAATCTGCTCAACTTTTTATTTCTCTCACACACTGTTCTTTTCAATAGGAAATTCAATTTTATTCTGTTCAAGACTAAATGGTGACCACTTCCAATTTCAAATCCTCTGTATACTCTTGTGTCCTGCACACGTCTATCAAAATAACATAGTCAATGAAACTTTTCTGATTTCTTGTATCTTCTTTCTATGTGAATTTGTGCACATTTTTTTATGTTACAATATGGTGTTAGTGGTTTATAATAAATTTAGTTTAATCCTTTATCCAAGTGTGTGCAAACAAAGTTTGCGCCTGAAAGTATCTTCAGGACTGGGGCAAAGTGATACAACACCAGGGCAACTCGTTGCAAAGGTGTAGCAAGCTACCAACACTCCTGTCTTTGTATCTCCTATAATGCAAAACACATCTCCTTGCGGATATGTATAATGTTATGCATTAAGGGAAGGGCCACTACCCAGACTAGTTTTGACCTTTATTGAGGTCTCTTCAGTGGGAGCCAGGCCCAAGTGGAGATACCAGGCAGAAGCATTAGCAAGGTCATCTCTACCTATAGGAGTTACCAAACGGTGTGCCACCTTTTTATTAAATTACTCTGGATTTAGAGAAAGATGTTGAAAGTTTATTTTTCACTTGGTTAGACTATAATAAATTTAGTTTAATCCTTTATCCAAGTGTGAGCAAACAAAGTTTGCGCCTGAAAGTATCTTCAGGACTAGGGTAAGGTGGTACAACACCGAGAAACTTGCTGCAAAGGTGGAGCAAGCTAATGGTGTGCAATTTCACATAGATGCTTATGACAGATGTACCAACTTAGAAAAAAAAAACCTTGCCAATAGTGTTGCCTTTATGGTCGAGGCTGATAGCTTTTCAGACCACCCTCGTAAAACGTTTATACCTCCATATCTGAGTATTTCTGGTCAAATTTCATCTACTTCAGCTGCCTTTATACATTTCAGGTTTTTGATGACTTTTCTTCAAGTATGGATATGTATTCCTGACTGCATTCCTGTTGAATGTTTTCTTATCACCATGCTGACACTGCTTGTTTCATTTAGTAATCTTTCAAAGTATTTACTTCAAACGTTTTTATTAAAGTCTTCCCATGACTTTTGTTTTGCTAGTTTTACACAGTGTTTAGCTTTCTTACATTTATCTCTGTATTCTCTAAAAGCACAAGCCTACTTGCCAGGAATTTTCAATATGCTCTCTTCTTTTCCTTGATGTTTTCTTTAACTTCCTGAGCCTACCATGGAGTTGTGATTTTTCTATTTTTACATATTACCTCACTATATGCCTCTCTGGCTGAATCAATCAAATTTTCTTCAGGGTTTACCACTGAATCTCCTAGGTTTGGTTCTTGTTTTCAAACTCTTTCATTTTCTTGTATGATTTTTGTGAATTTTAGTCTACATTTCACATCTGAAATCTGCTCAACTTTTTATTTCTCTCACACACTGTTCTTTTCAATAGGAAATTCAATTTTATTCTGTTCAAGATTAAATGGTGACCACTTCCAATTTCAAATCCTCTGTATACTCTTGTGTCCTGCACACGTCTATCAAAATAACATAGTCAATGAAACTTTTCTGATTTCTTGTATCTTCTTTCTATGTGAATTTGTGCACATTTTTTTATGTTACAATATGGTGTTAGTGGTTTATAATAAATTTAGTTTAATCCTTTATCCAAGTGTGTGCAAACAAAGTTTGCGCCTGAAAGTATCTTCAGGACTGGGGCAAAGTGATACAACACCAGGGCAACTCGTTGCAAAGGTGTAGCAAGCTACCAACACTCCTGTCTTTGTATCTCCTATAATGCAAAACACATCTCCTTGCGGATATGTCTAATGTTATGCATTAAAGGAAGGGCCACTACCCAGACTAGTTTCGACCTTTATTGAGGTCTCTTCAGTGGGAGCCAGGCCCAAGCTGAGATACCAGGCAGAAGCATTCGTAGGTCATCTCTACCTATAGGAGTTGCCAAATGGTGTGCCACCCTTTTTTAATAAATTACTCTGGATTTTTTATTTATTAAAAAAGGGTGGCACACCATTTGGCAACTCCTATAGGTAGAGATGACCTACGAATGCTTCTGCCTGGTATCTCAGCTTGGGCCTGGCTCCCACTGAAGAGACCTCAATAAAGGTCGAAACTAGTCTGGGTAGTGGCCCTTCCTTTAATGCATAACATTAGACATATCCGCAAGGAGATGTGTTTTGCATTATAGGAGATACAAAGACAGGAGTGTTGGTAGCTTGCTACACCTTTGCAACGAGTTGCCCTGGTGTTGTATCACTTTGCCCCAGTCCTGAAGATACTTTCAGGCGCAAACTTTGTTTGCACACACTTGGATAAAGGATTAAACTAAATTTATTATACTCTAACCAAGTGAAAAATAAACTTTCAACATGGTGTTAGTGGGTGCTTAGGGTCAAAGCTGTATAACTGAGAGGAGACCTACACATAGCCTTTAAAGGAATGCAGAGAACCGACCAGGGCTTCTGACCTAATGTCCAATCCTCACCTACTTGTGGTGCACCATGTTGGGTATCTACTTGGATACTGAACGAACGAGGATGGGCTGGCAATTTGGGATTTAGCCGACCAAATTGTATTCTTATATTTAAACCAAAATAAAAAACGATGGTACAACATGACAAAATTTCATGCCGGCTGGGGTGTCGCTCGGTTAAACAAGGCCCCCGTTGTTTTCGCCAGGAAACCAGGGCGAACAGCGAAAAGTCAGCTACTGGAACAAATCTGAAAACACACCCCAACTCAACATCACCAGAGTTAAAGATCGGTACTATCAACATAAGAAGCCTGAATGGCAAAGAAATAGAGCTAGCTGAGAAATTAGATAAGTACCAGATCGACATAATAGGGGTGACTGAAACAAAAAAGACAAAAACTGGTGAGATCTTTCTGAGCAATCAATACAAAATGTTATATTCAGGCAATGACAATCAAAGAAAAGATGAAAAGAAATCAATCAAGGAAAAGAAGGAGTAGCCATAGTTTCAACACAAAATACGAGGCTAATCTTCTTGAATGGCAGTCAGTCTCAAGTAGAGTAATGTGGGCAAATATGAGAATGGGGAACTTATTTGTGCCTATGGTCCCACAGAAGGTTCTACTAAGGTAGAAGTGGAGGAATTTTTTGATGCTCTAGAAAAAGCAACTGACACAATGAAAAAGGAAAAGCTCGTCCTTGTTGGAGATCTAAATAGCAGAGTAGGAAATGATTGTGAGACATACAAAAATATTTTGGGAAAATTTGGAGAAAAGAGCAAAGCTAATAATAATGGCAAATATCTGTTGGATTTCTGCTCAGGACATAGACTGGTTATTACTAACACCATGTTCCAACATAAAAATGTACACGAATTCACATGGAGAGAAGAGGCAAGGAATAAGAAAAGTCTCATTGACTATGTTATTGTTATTAGTGATGTTTTCTCCCTGGTGCAGGACACTAGAGTGTACAGAGGATTTGAAATTGATCACTATTTAGTCTTGAGGAGGATAAAATTAAATTTCATATCGAAAAGAATAACATGTAAGAAAGTTTTAAAGCGAATAAAAGTTGAGCAGCTCTCAGATATGAACTGTAGACTAAAATACACAAAGATTATTGAAGAAAAAATGAAAGAGTTTGAGAACAGGAATCAAACCTTGGAGATTCAGTGGCAAGCCTTAAAGAAAGCACTGATTGATTCAGCTAGAGAGGCATGTGGTGAAGTTGTCTGCAAGGATAGAAAAATTAGAACTCCATGGTGGTCACAAGAAGTTAAAGAGGCAGTGAAAGGAAAAGAAGAAAGCATATCAAAAGTTCCTGGCAAATAAGTCAGCTTGTGCTTTTAGAGAATACAGAGACAAATGCAAGAAAGCTAAACAGTGTGTAAAACTAGCTAAACAAAAGTCATGGGAGGACTTTGGCAGGAATATAGAAAATAAATATCAAGAAGGTGGCAAAATATTCTGGAGGTTGTTGAAGAAGCTTAGGAATGGAGGAAAGAGTGCTGTAAAAGAAGTTAGAGATGATAAAGGTGACATGAAAACAGAAGAAAAAGATATCCTTTAAGTATGGAGTAATTACTTTGAAAAATTACCAAATGAAACAAGCAATGATAGCACAGTAGTAATAAACACTGACCAGGCATGCAGGCAGGAATACATATCCATACTTGAAGTAGAAAAGCCATCAAAGGCTTGAAATGTGGAAAGGCAGAAGGAGTAGATGATATTTGACCAGAAATGCTGAAGTATGGTGGTATAAAAGTCTTACAGTGGCTGCACAGCATAGTTCTGAAGGGCTGGACAGGGGGACAAATTCCTGATGATTGGAGTAGAGCTCTAATTGTACTGATATATAAAAAGGGAAATAAAACTGAATGTGAGAATTACAGAGATATTTTCCTACTGAGTGTTCCTGGCAAGATCTATGCAAGTATACTTGAGAAATGGTTGAGAAGAATTGTGGAAGAGAAGCTTAGTGAAGAACAAGCTGGATTCAGGCCAAATAGAGGCTGTTAGGATCAAATCTTCACTTTACAACAAATAGTCAAGAAAGCATAGGAATATAACAAAGATCTGTATTTAAGTTTTGTCGATTTGGAAAAGGCATATGACAAGGTGCCAAGAGAGAAGCTATTCAATATGCTACAGTTATATGGTGTCAATGGGGCATTATATCAAGCAATACTCAGTCTTTGCGTTGTAAGTCAGCAGTTAGAATTGAAGGAAGTACAGGAAGATGGTTTAATGTTAAATCTGGTGTGAGACAAGGATGTACATTATCCCCTCTGTTATTCATTATCTATATGGATCACATTATGAAGGAAAGTGGTATTAAACATGATATCAAAATTGGAGATGTTAATGTCAGCTCTTTGCTTTATGCAGATGATGTTATACTTCTAAATAAATCCGCTACAAGTCTGCAAGATTCTCTGACTAAATTGAATAGCTGTTGTAATAGATATGGTATGAAAGTCAGCAATAAAAAGACAAAGACAATGAAAATAGGCAGAATCATTGAAAATGTCAACTGTGTTGTGAATGGAGAACTTGTGGAACAAGTAAAACATTTCAGCTACTTAGGCACGATTTTTAGTGAAGATGGTAAATTAAATATAGAAATAGACAACAGAATCAATAAAGCTGGTATGGTGGGAAGTCAATTGAATAAATTCATATGGAATAAGAAAGAAATTAGTCAAAACACTAAATTAGCTGTATACAAGACAGTGTTCAAACCAGTTTTAACTTATGGATCTGAGAGCTGGGTCAGAAGTAAAACACTTGACCAAAGACTGGAGACCACAGATATGAGAGTCCTGAGAAAGATTATAGGCATGAACAGATGGCATCAATGGCAATATCATATTAAAAACGAGGATATTAGGAAAGAACTTGACATTGTCAGCATCCAGGAATGCGTTAGCAGAGCTAATCTCAGGTGGTATGGTCACTTAAACAGAATGGACGAAGAAAGATTAGCAAAACAAGTGTTCTCTGCCAGGTTGGCAGCAAAACGATCCAGAGGAAGACCAAGATATAGGTGGATTGATATGGTACAAAGTGCCTTAGACGATAGAAATATAAGATCTGATAATGTTGGAGTCTTGACAAGTAACAGACTGATTTGGAGGAAAATTGTAGATAGGAAGTTAGTAATGATGTAATTTTTTTCATGTAGTACTATCATATCCTGTACAGCCCATGAGGGTACATGCAGGAATTTGATGATGATTATGATGATGATGATATGGTGTTAGTTTGACTTACTATAACCTATAATTGTGAAGACGACCTTCATTCTAGACTTAAAATCTTGTACAATATATGCAAGCGATATCAATTAAACATTTTCATTATATTTCAGAAACAAACTCACACAGACAGCAGAGATATTACATATGAGGTAAAAAAGAATAAGAATAAGTCAGAAACTACTTTAAATTTTTCAGGAAATGATTAATCAAAGTGGCCACAACTTCGCCGTAGCACCAAAAACAATACCGTCTGAAGAAATAATGATACAAGTAGAAAGTGATACTGCAACCTGCCCATCCATATTGCTAACAATCAGACCAGATGTAGCCAGAGTTCACACCAAAGCTAAACCACCAAAAACTAACCTATTCAAGGAAGAACAAAAACCTCAACTAGAAATGAAGAACAACAGCAAAATAGTAATCACCAAAGCGGATAAGGGAAATGCCACTGTAGTTCTCAACCAAACGGACTGTACAGGTAAGCTTTCAACTTTACTATTAGATCGTTCTACCTCTTCTTCTTCAACCTTTTGGTTCTGTCCACTGCTGTACGAAGGTCCCCCCCCCCACCATGCTGCCTCTCCCATCCATCTCACTCCTGCAATTTGTTCCAGTTCATCCCTTCACCTTCTTCTCGGTCTTCCTCTTTGTCTTGCTCCATCTATTGGTCTCCACTCTGTTGTTTTTCTAGTCCATCTCCCATCACTGCATCTGGCAATATGGCCAGCCCATCTCCGCTTAGCCTGTTTAATGTATTTTACAATATTCCTGACACCTGTTTGAGATCTTATCCAGGTATTTGTCTTCCTATCTCTTAATGTTATTTTTAGCATACTTCTCTCCATGCGATGTTGTGTTGTTCTCAGCTTTTTTTTAGGGCTTCTGTTAAAAGTCCATGTTTCTCCTCCATATGATAAGACAGGAAGTATGCACTGGTCGAAAGCTTTCCTTTTTTAGACTCACTTCTGAATATATCTCTCATTTTCCCCATAAGCCATCCATCCAAGGTGAATTCTTCGTTCAATCTCTTTTCTTTGGCAATCCTCAAAGGATAACAATTGGCCCAAATATACATATGAAATAACTTGTTCTATTTCATGGTTTTCAACTTTGACAGTTCTATGATTTATGTATTTATTCATCATTATTTTTGTTTTTTCTCTATTTATTTTTAATCCAATTACTTTGGAGGCTTCATTTAGCTGATTTAGCCTTTCTTCCAGATCTTCAAGATTACTTGCTATTAGGACAATATAATCTGCAAATTTCAGATGATGCAACCTTTCTCCATTTATATTTTTTCCTTTTGTTTCCCAATCAAGGCTTCTAAAGACTTCCTCTAGTGCAGCTGTAAATAATTTGGGAGATATGATGTCGCCTTGCCAGATGCCTTTTTGTATTGGGAACTTTTCACTGATTTTATATAATTTAATTATGGAAGTTGCATTATTGTAAATATGTTTTAGTGTTTCAATATATGGTTTCTCAGTTCCCTGGGTTTCAAGAGCTTTTAGTGTTGCAGATGTTTTAACTCAATCAAATGTTTTTCATAGTCCATATAGGCCAGACATAAGGGTTTATTGTATTCAATTGATTTTTCAATGAGCTGTCTTAATGTGTGATTATGGTCCAAAGTATTGTAATTCTTTCTAAATCCAGCTTGTTCACAGGATTGCATTCCCTCTAGTTAGATTTTATTCTATTATTTATAATTTTTGTGAAGATTTATATATATGGTGGGGAGTAGGCTTATAGGTCTGTAGTTTTTAATTTCTTCCTTATTGCCCTTTTTAAAAATTAATATTAGAAGTGAATTGTTCCAATTTTTGGAATTTTTCTCTGTTTTAGGCATTTATTAAAGAGTTTAGTCAGCTGTTTGATGACAAGGCTTCCTCCCAGTTTTAAGAAGTCTACCATAATTCCATCTTCTCCTGGGGCCTTTCCATTCTTCATTTCCCACAGTGCCATTTCCACTTCACCTTGTAAGATCTTGGGGCATCATGTTCTTCTTCACTCGAGTTATCCATAGATGATTCTTGGATGTTTCGGTCTTCTTCATAGAGTTCAGTATAAAATTCTTGAATTCTTTTGATTACTGTATCTCTATTTTTTATAATTCACCATATTTTCCTCTTACAGCAGCTATTTCCTTTGTTCCAACTGATAATGTTCATCTTAGGACCTTCATATTACTATTGTTTTTTATTGTTTCTTTAATTTTCCTAGAATTATACTATCTAATTTCATGTTCCATCCTTTTATGTATAGTTTTACAAATTTCCACATATTCTATTTTACTAGTGTCAATCAAATCTCTTTTCATATCTCTTCTTTTCTTCATCAGATCTAAGGTTTGCTGCCATAGTTTTTCCTCTCTTTGGTGCCTTTTTACACCTCCTACTTCTAGTGTATAATTCAAGATGGATTTTTTTTAAGATTTCATTAGCATCATCGATGGTAGTAGCTGTGTTTAACTTTTTTAGTAAATTTTTGAGTGATTTTCTATAACAGGTTTTATTGTGGTAGAGGTTTTGTAGATTCACTAAATTGAACTTTTTTCTTATGAGCTTATTCCGTTCTGATTTTTTGTTAATCCATACTTTTGCCCTTACTAGTCTGTGGTCACTTCCTGTATTAAATCTCTTAAGCACTTCGGTATTATTTATTATATATCTTCTGTTGGAGAGGATGAAGTCTATTTCATTGTAACTTTGTCCATTTGGGCTTCTCCAAGTCCATTTTTGGTTGATTTTCTTCTTGAAAAAGCTGTTCATAATAAAGAGGTTATTTCTGCGAATTCAATAAGTCTTTCTCCTCTTTCATTTCTCTGTCCAAATCCAAATTTACCAATGGAGTTCAGATGGTCATCTCTGCTTCCAATCTTGCCATTAAAATCATCCATTATGATTATGTAGAATTCTTTAGAATTATTTAATGTGGATTCTAATTTTCATAGAAATCTTCTATCTCTTCATCTGGATGGTCCGTAGTTGGGGCGTATATTTGTATAATTTTCAGTTGGTATCTTTTATTTATGAAGAGCCCTACCTCCTACCTACCTCCCCATTAAATATGATCCCACTAGATCCTAAATCAGAACAATCCAAAGCTCCTTAATAAGATTACTTCTTGGCCTGAGGAAGTGACTAACAAACTAAAACCTTTCAACTCTAGACCCCCCCCCACAAATATATGGACTACCAAAAATCCATAGCAGAATGTGCCATTATGTCCCATTGTGGATGACATTGATTCCCCCACATACAAATTAGCCAAACATTTAGCCAAAGTGCTCTCATATTATATTGGCAACACACTATCACACATTAAAAACTCAGCCCACTTTAACAACGCTACCAGCCAAGATGTCTATAGACATCAAGGTTATCACGGATGCGAAGTGCATATTAAAATTATAATACCATTGATATTACATTGAAATATATGATGGATACAAAGTGTATGGGATTGCAGATTTTATCCATAATGGCCGGTAAGGTGGTTAAAGCCAGTATAGAAAACCTCTCACTCCAACACGCTGACGGTCAGTTTTGATGTCTCCTCCTTATTCACAAATGTCCCACTCAACGATACTTCAGGTCTCATCCAAGCCAAATTTCCTCCTGATATCTCAGCCCTATTTCAGTTCACCATGAACTCAGACTATTTCGTTTGGCAGGGAAAATTCTGCAAACAGATAGAGGGTGCAGCCATGGGTTCTCCCCCCCCCCCCCCAGCAAACTTCTTTATGGAGACTTTTGAAGGAAAATCCTTAAACTCAGCCCCACAAAAATCCACTGTCTGGCTACATTACGTGAATGACGTGTTGTCTTTTTGGCCACATGGCTTAGACACACTCCACAACTTCCTAACACACTTAAACAATCAACACCCAAGAATCCAGTTCACCTTGCAAAAAGAAAACAACAGTCTCCCTTTGCTAAACACTCTGATTACATGCCAGCCTGATGGATCCCTGGCTTTCTCTGTTTGCAGAAAACCGATCCATACAGGTAGATACATTCACAAACAATCACACCATCTCCCCCTCACAACAATATGGGATTATAAAACCCCTATATAACAGGGCTAAATTAACCTGTTCAGAAAACAATGCCCTAACTACTGAACTTAACCATATCCTTAACACCTTTTTAGCCAATGGCTACAACCCCCAAAAAATCCAGAAAATATTAAAACCAGTTAACCACAACTCCCCTCTTCTTATCAGAGATTACACTGAATCTATCACCATTCCTTATATCCAGGACACGTCTGAAAAGTTCACAAAAATCCTAAAGAAATATGACCTGACTACTTGTTACAAATCACATAAGAAATTGGCATCCCTTATCTGCTCCAAGGACCAGCCACTTCCCCTAGACCTACCTGGAGTATACCAGGTCCCTTGCAGCTGTAAACTGTCCTACTACAGCCAAACAGGCAGGACAGCTAATATCAGGATATCTGAACATAAGGACTATATCTGGTTCCACCAATACAGCCACTCAGGACTTGTGGACCATGCATTAGATACCCACCACAGAATACACTGGAAGAAAGCCACTTTACTACACCATAGCAAATATAAATATGAAAGATTGTTCTTGGAATCAGCCTCAGCTCTAAAAAACTTCCCAAATCTCAACAAATTTGAGTTCATGAGACTGCCTCAAATTTGGGAAGCTTGCATATTTGAGGCAATACAACCAAATTTAGCCTAATAGGGGACACCTTTAGGACTCTAGGACCAATGCCAGTTGCCTTCTTCAGCTTCATTTGCTCATTGTTAGTGCCTGCATGCACATATCATAGTATTATGTTCCCAGAAAATGGAAATGTAACATTGCCGAAATATAGGAAGATACTGATTAAAGTTCTTTAATTAATATTTTAGTATGCATTGTCATTTCCTGAAAAATTTAACGTCATGTGTAACCAATGTATAAGTTTATCTACAAGAAGTCAGAAACTAGAAGAAAAAATAAGATCTAAAAATACTGGAAACAAAAGATCAGGAAATAATTTTGCATTAAAAATAATAATAAAATAAAGCCATAACCAGACATTATTGCACACAGAATTTGACACCTTTATTTCTGGAGATGAAATGAAATTGAAGAGAGCTAGAAAGAGTCACCTCTTGCTATAGCAAACTACTAAGTAATGACTGAAGCTCCATAGGCATTATGCTGTGCAGCAGAATATTCACTCTAACAAACTTTCTGTGGTCCTTATGAGTCCCTATAGTGAGAATCAACTCTACAAGGATGTATTGCAGGCATGTGGATTTCAGTAAATACACATGAAAATAAAGAGATCTGAGAGAGAGAGGCATATAAATTAGTGGACAAATAGTATCAGCATAAAAATTACAAAATAATATAATAACAATATGTAATATTCTGAAGATAAAGTATCTGAGAAGTTCACAAGTCTGGTTGTTTCACATTAAGGAGCCTTTCTGGTTCATATGAAATAACTTGATAACCTTAAGAAAAAAGCTAATATTAGGCATTAAGTCCATAAAAGTCATAACACTAATTATCAATTTTTCTTTTAGAAAAGTAACTATTGCTGATTAACGCTCAGAGCTTGTCTGATAGGATACAAGAGTGAAAGCTTGTAAAATTTTTCTTGATTTTACATTAACAAAAGCTATAAGGTTTGAATCTGGATTTCTTTCTTATTCATTTGAAGAAGACAAAAAAAATGGTCCAGATTTTACTAAATAATAAGTGAAGGATGTTATATTCAGGCAATAATGATCAAGGAAAGGAAGGAATAGTGATAGCATTCAACACCAAACATGAGCATAAACTCCTTGATTGGAAGGCAGTTTAAAGTAGAGTTATGTGAGCAAACTTCAAAAATGGGGAAAACATAATGACACTTATTTGTGTCTATGGTCCACAGATGGTTATCTAAGGAAGAATTGAAGAAATTTTTTGAGTCACTAGTGCAGGTCTAAGTCTAAGGGCAAGTCTAATAATAATAATAATGGTAAGTATTTGTGGGATTTCTGCTTAGCATCTGGACTACTCATTACTAACACCATGTTCCAACATAAAGATGTGCACAAGTTCATGTGAAGAGAAGACACAAGAAATAAGAAAAGCGTAATTGACGTTGGCAGTGATATCTTCATGCTGGTTCAGAATACAAGAGGTACAGATAATTTGAAACCGGAAGTGACCATGATTTAGTTCAAAAGGATAAAACTGAACAGTATATAGAAGACAGAAATATAAGATTTGATAATGTTGGAGTCTTGACATCAACATTATCAGACGATCAATTTGTAACTTGAGTTTTGATGAGTTTCATTTTTTACAGTTTGAAAATAATTTCTTAAAAGAGTTATTTCTTCAAAAATGAAAAAATTACAAACCTACCTCACCACCATGTCGTGCTAATGTAATGAAACTAAGGTCAGGAGGTAAAGCTCCATTATTAGCTGCTCGTGCTGCTTCTTCATTTGGATATGGCTGTGGAAAGTAGTCGGATAACTTACCAGGCCGAAGAAACATATTGCCTTCTTCATCTGGACCATCTTGTACTTGTACCTATCATAAAAGAAAACAAACATATTGAAAAAAAAAATCATCACAGGAACAAATATATTATATACTAACAGTTTTTTTCCCAATCCAAGAATGATTGATAGATTATGCTCATTTATTTATATATATATATAGTCATGCCTCAACTTACATTCATTCGAATAATAATATGTAATATTCCTTATGGGATACATCCCTGATCCCATAAGGGAATAAATAACATTTTAGACTATCCTTTCGAACAAGGCACAAGAGATCATAAAGTAAAAAGGTTTCTATTTAGCAACAATGCATCATGCGCAGTAGCAACAGTGCATTCAACAGCAACCTCCCACGGCAGTCGTCACGTGTCTTCAACAGTTCTTCTGTTGATTTTGTGTTTGAGAAATAGGTTATTTGTGTATTTTTCGTTAAATATTTTGTGCAACATGGCCTCTACAAGCCCAATAAAATAAAAAAAAAAACTAGTGAAGCATCACAGAAAAAGAGAGAAGCAATTGATCACGAAACAAAGTTGCAAGTTATAAAACAACATGAAGCTGGTGAGCCTATCAATGTGATCGTACATAACTTCGGATGGTCTCATTCTACAGTGACAACCAATTTGAAAAATAAGGATAAAATCATACAGGCTGTGAAAGGATCTGCTTCCATTAAATTGACGACAGTGATGAAGCAACGACAAGGCCCTATCAGTGATATGGAAAAGCTACTTGCATCATGGATAGAGGACTTGAACCAAAAGCACATATCCCTTAGTACTATGACCATAACCGCTAAGGCACTAAGTCTCTTCAACATACTCAAGGAGAAAGCAGGACTCTATTACAACTACGAATTCAACGCTTCTTCCAGTTGGTTCATGAGATTCGAGCGGCATGTTGCACTTCATAATGTGAAAATGCATAGCGAGTCTGCAAGTGCCAATCAGAAGGCTGCAAAGGAGTTTGTGGAGAAATTTGATAAAATTATTACAGAGGAAAATTATTTGCCACAGCATATATTTAATATGGATGAGACCTCCTTGTTTCGGAAAAAAAAAATGCACAAGCAGACATTCATCCACAAAAAGCTAAAATCTATGCCTGGTTTCAAAGCTCTTAAAGACTGTATTATGATTCTGTTAGGGGGGTAATGTGGCTGAATATAAACTGAAACCATTTCTGATATGGCACAGTAAGAATCCACAAGCCTTCAAAAACATTAGGATGCAGACTCTTCCAGTTCATTATCGGAGCAATAAGAAGTCGTGGATGACTCAAACATTGTTTGAGGATTCCTCAATCAACTGTTATATGAGTGAAATGGAAAGCTATTGTGCAAAAGAATATGTAGAATTTAAAATTTAATAAATTCTAGATTATGCTCCAAATCACCTACCTTACATTGGCGACTCTTCACCCCAAGTTCATGTTTCTCCCTCCAAACACTACTTTATTGATCCAATCGATGGATCAGGGAGTTATTGCATGTTTAAGGCTCATTATCTACGGAGAACTTTTTCGCAGACCATTTCTGCCATTGAAGGAAATGACCAGACTCCCATGCAATTCTGGAAAATATTCAAT
Organism: Typopeltis vanoorti; assembly: GCF_054136105.1. NCBI lineage: Eukaryota > Metazoa > Arthropoda > Arachnida > Uropygi > Thelyphonidae > Typopeltis > Typopeltis vanoorti. The sequence continues at coordinate 28,360,308 of NC_143566.1, read as the reverse complement.
ATTTATCATGCTATTAAAAATATTGCTGTGGCTGGGATGAAGTGACCTCTCAGTGTATGAGTGGCATATGGAAAAAGACATTAAAAGTTTGGTAGGATTTTGGAAGTTTTGTAAAAAATGAAGACCTTTGTAAATTGAGTGAAGAAATAGTGGGCCTAGCAAGCAATCTGAATCTCGAATGAATGACGACGACATAATTGAACTCATAGAAAGTGTCCCTGAAGAGTTGAAAAATGAAGAATTGGTCGAACTGAAGGAACAATGAGAAAAGGAAGAGGGAAAAGAGAAACAAGAAGAGATAGTTAAACAATTCAGAGTGAAGGGTCTTGCAGAAATATTTTCTGCAGTTAGCGATGTTCTCAAAATGACTAAAGACGTGGTCAATCTGAAAGCTACTTATTAGTAGAAAGGAAAATACATGATGTGTTTGCGTGCTATAAACAAATTTATGATAAAAAGAAGAAGAGGAATAAGCAAAGCACATTGGACATTTTCATCGAAAAAAAAATCAAAACAAAGGTTACACCAGAAGTGCCATAGCCTGGTCCTTCACATAAAGAAGGTAATGAAGATGTGATTTTTGAAGATATTTGAAGATGAAGATGTTTCACAGTGGCAGTAATGCACAGCACAGTTTTATAAGGTTTAAAAATTAAAATTATTATTTGACACCTCCAGGGAGTCCATGGACTCATCGAGGGAGAGTGTGCCAACAGCATCGAACGATAGGTCCCCTTCCAACTACTAACCGCACTCAAACTTACTTAACTAAGACATTAGTAGCCTCTGCTACTAATGGCTCAGTTAAGTAAGTATGACATAAAATGACAGTATATTTATCACGGTTCCCTAACCCCTATAACTCTGTTGACTTAATGTATCAACTTACGTCCTGCTGGATGGGATGGAATGGAATCCGATGCAAGTTGAGGGATGACTATTTTATTATTATTATATATCTCTATATACTATAAAAAGATAAGCCGAAATTTGGAACGTTTTTATGTCACGTATTTTGTCTCTTCATTGTATTGAAATGTTCAGTGTTTTGAAACTAGGGGGGGGGGGGCAGTAGGTGGCAGTGCGCCCTAGTATATATATAAATAAACAAGCATAATTTATCACATAATCTATCTAAAAAAATCTAAAAACTAAAAACATGATCTATCTATCTATCTATCTATCTATCTATATTAGGGTGACCAGAGGTCCCTTTTTTTAATGGAATTGTCCCCTTTTTCAGACTGGTCCCGTTGTCCCAACAAAACCTTAACGTGGCTCTAATTGTCCCTTTTTATTAACTTTAGTCCCATTTTGTCCCTTTTTTGAATTCGTGGCATGACTTTATTCTTGTATGTTCAAATATGGAAAGGATAATGTCTCTGCTGGTGACGTGAATGCTCGAGATCGAAAACATGCATGCTATGACGATTATCAACCATTATGCACATACTCTTTTTGCGATAAGACATAAATGCTGCAACCAATGGCCACTGTTGCATCTCGGCAGTAATAAGGTTATTTTATCTACCATACCACTTAAAGGGTGTACAGGATATGATAGTACTACATGAAAAAAATTACATCATTACTAACTTCCTATCTACAATTTTCCTCCAAGTCAGTCTGTTATTTTTCAAGACTCCAACATTATCAGATCTTATATTTCTATCTTCTAAGGCACTTTTTACTGTATCAATCCACCTATAACTTGGTCTTCTTCTGAGTCTTTTTCCTCCCAACCTGGAGAGAACACTTGTTTTGTTAATCTTTCCTCTCCCATTCTGTTTAAGTGACCACACCACCCATGATTAGCTCTGCTAACACATTCCTGGATGCTAACAATGTCACGTTCTTTCCTAATATCCTTGTTTTTAATATGATATTGCCATTGATGCCATCTATTCATGCCCTTAATCTTTCTCAGGACTCTAGTCTGGTCTCTAGTCTATGATCAAGTGTTTTACTTCTAACCTCTCAGCTCCATAAGTTAAAATTGGTTTAAACACTGTCTTGTATACAGCTAATTTAGTGCTTTGACTAATTTCTCTCTTGTTCCATATAAATTTATTCAGTTGACTTTCTACTGTACCAGCTTTGCTGATTCTGTTTTCTGTTTCCATTAATTTATCATCTTCACTAAAAATCGTGCCTAAGTAGCTGAAATGTTTTACTTGCTGTATAGCAGCACTTCCCAAACTGTGGGCAGTGGCCCCCTGGGGGACTGTAAGTTTTGTTGAGGAGGAGCCGTGAAATAATGAAAACAAATTTAAAATATTTTAAGACAAGTAGTTTTTTTATCTTAAAAGCAACGTATTTAATTTTAATTATTTATTATTTCATTTTTGTTATTTTTTATATTTTAATGGAAAAAATCACACATTGGTGTTGGTTCACAAATTTTGCTTCTTGCATATTTTGGTGATTAATAAATATTAGTAAATATATTCTTATTCATACAAGTTTCATTTCAAAGGTACTGACAAGAGACACAAAAAAGATTACAAACGCAAAATCTTGAATATAAATTGTATTGAATATAAATACAATAAATATTAAAAAAAAAAAAAAAATGTCTATATTATGATTTTTTTTCGATGGGGGCCGTGAAATATTTTCATTTTTCCAAAGGGGGCCTTGGCATCCATAAGTTTGGGAAGCACTGCTCTATAGGTTCTCCATTCACAATGCAGTTGATATTTTCGATGCTACTGCCTATTTTCAGAATTTTTGTTTTGTCTTGTTATTGCTGACCTTCATACCATATCTATTACAACAGTTATTCAATTTAGTGATGGAATCTTGCAGACTTGTAGCGAATTTATTTAGAAGTATAACATCATCCGAATAAAGCAAAGAGCTGAGATTAACATATCAGGTTTAATACCACTTTCCTTCATAATGTGATCCATATAGATAATGAATAACAGAGGGGATAACGTACATCCTTGTCTGACACCAGATTTAACATTAAATCATCTTTCTATACTTTCTTCAATTCTAATTGCTGACTTGCAACTCAAATAAAGACCAAGTATTGCTTGATATAATGCCCCATTGATTCCATATAACTGTAGCGTATTGAATAGCATCTCTCTTGACACCTTGTCATATGCCTTTTCCAGATCTACAAAACTTAAATACAAATCTTTGTTGTATTCCCATGATTTCTCAACTACTATTTGTCATAAAGTGAAGATCTGATTCTGACAGCCTCTATTTGGCCTGAATTTAGCTTTTTCTCTGCCAAGCTTTTTTTCCACAATCCTTTTTCAACTGTTTCTCAAGTATATTTGCAGGATGATTTGGATAGACTGGAAGTCTGGGCTAAGGAGAATGGATGTGAATTTAATGTGGCAAAATGTAAGGTCATGAATTTTGGGGTGAAAAGATTAGCAGCAGTATATCACATTGGTGGAACTGTAGCTCCAGGAGATTGATGAGGCCGGGGACTTGGGAGTGTTGGTGGATAGAAAGTTGAAGTTTAGGGGGCACATTGCAAAAGTGGCTAAATCAGCTCATCAAATCACTTGGATGCTGAAGAATACTTTGATGAGCAGAGACAAGCAAGTTATTGTTCCTCTGTATCGAGCTTTGATAAGACCCCATCTCGACCACTGTGCCCAGATTTGGTCACCTAGGTTTCTTCTTCTTGATGGGGAAGAGGTTAAGAGGATCCAGAGGTGAGTGACCAAGATGATAGCAGGTCTATTGAATGAACCTTATGAGAACAGGTTGAAGATTTGTGGGTTGCAAAAACTGGTTGATAGGCGGAAAAGGGGAGATATGATTGAGACATTCAAATTGCTGAAGGGTTTCTATAGGATTAATTCAGAGGATATTTTTGAGAACAGGACTGGTGGTGGGAGGACTAGGGGACATCCACAGAATCTGGGCAAGAGTGTGGTTAGTAAGGGTGTTAGAGCTAGGTTTTTTACTTTTAGAGTGGTGAATGAGTGGAATAAGCTGCCAAAGTCTGCTGTAGGTGCTATGACAGTGAATGAGTTCAAGGCAAAGTATGATAGATACTGCGTGAATGTCGAATAGTTGTGATGGACATGATGTTTAGGACCTCCCTCGATGAGTCTAAGGACTCCTTGGAGTCGCCTGTAATAATAATAATAATAATAATACTTTGGAAAAACTTTTATTGGGATTATATTGATCAAGTGTATATAATAAACAACTAAGTTATACCAACTAGTTTCACCAACTAAGTCTGTTAGCATCTTCAGGGTACATAACTGATGTAAGGCACTAAAAAGTAAAAAACTGTTACAAACTAAAATCAACCGATTCCAATTATATTAAACAAAGAACAGAGCGCGTACAATACATTCATAGAGCGTGGATGATCTCACTTGTTATTTAGGAACGTTCTATAGTTGGCACTATAATTCAGTTCTGGCGAGTTGAAGGATCTGATAAGGGTCTTCCAGATCACGGGTAAGATTAGTCCTTGGTTCCTGTTAAGGTTTTGTGTACAGCAGGCAACTGTTGTGGCCTCCTTAAAAATTCAGGAGCGGAAGTCCTCCTCCATTTAAGGAATTGTGCTTCTATCCCACTCTATCACTCTATGGTATGGTTCGTTCTTGAGAAATGAAAAGCTAAACCCGATTTTTCTTCTCTGTTATTATTGACATCACCTATATGTTCTTTTTGCCTAATTTCAAGGCTCCTTGAAGTTTGGCCGATGTAACTGCATAAATCTTACCAGGAACACTCAGTAGAGAAATACCTCTGTAATTCTCGCATTGTTTTGTTTCCCTTTTTATATTCTTTGGGTACCATGAGAGCTCTACTCCAATCATCCAGAATTCATCCCTCTGTCCAGGCCTTCTGAACTATGCAGTGCAGCTACTGTAAGACTTTTATACCTCCATACTTGAGCATTTCTGATTGAATATCATCTTCTCCTGCTGCTTTTCCACGTTTCAGGCCTTTGATGGCTTTTTCTACTTTAAGTATGGATATGTATTCCTGACTGCATGCCTGTTGAGTGTTTGTTTTACCACTGTGTTATCACTGCTTGTTTCATTTAGCAATTTTATGAAGAAATTACTCCATACTTCAAGGATATTTTTTTCTCCAGTTTTCATGTCACCTTTATAATCTCTAATTCCTTTTACGGCACTCTTTCGTCCATTTCTGAGCTTCTTCAACAACCTCCAGAATATCTTGCTACCTTCTTGATATTTATTTTCTATGTTCTTACCAAAGTCTTCCCATGACTTTTGCTTTGCTGAGCACAAACTGACTTATTTTCCAGGAACTTTTGATATGCTTTCTTCTTTTCCTTCACTGTCTCTTTAACTTACTGTGTCCACCATGGAGTTCTGAGTTTTCTATCCTTGCCCACAATCTCACCACATGTCTCTCTCTCTGGCTGAATCAATCAGTGTTTTCTTCACGGCTTGCCAATGAATCTCCAAGGGTTGGTTGCTGTTCTTAAACACTTTCATTTTTTCGTGAATAATGTTTGTGTATTTTAAGTCTACAGTTCATATCTGAGAGCTGCTCAACTTTCATTCACTTTAAAACTTGATTATATGTTCTTCAACGACCATCTTATATGTTCTTCTTTTCAATATGAAATTCAATTTTATTCTGCTCAAGACTAAAATAGTGATAACTTTCCAATTTCAAATCCTCTGCACACTCTGGTGTCCTGAACCAAGAAGAAATATCATTATCAACAATAACATAGTCAATGAGACTTTTCGTATTCCTTGCCTCTTCTCTCCATGTGAATTTGTGTACATTTTTATGTTGGAACATGGTGTTAGTAATAACCAGTCCATGTCCTGAGCAGAAATCCAACAGGTATTTGCCATTATTATTAGCTCTGCTCTTTTCTCCAAATTTTCGCAAAATATTTTTGTATGTCTGATATTGATTTCCTACTCTGCTATTTAGATCCCCAACAATGACCAACTTTTCTTTTTCATTATGTCAGTTGTTTTCTCTAAAGCCTCAAAAAATTTCTCTCCTTCTACCTTAGTAGAACCTTCTTTGGGACCATAGGCACAAATAAATCTCATTGTGATAGATTTTCAGAACATACCAGGAGAAACAGCAGAACTGCTTGCAAATCATATATTGGATATTTTGCAGAAACAGCAGCTGAGAAAATTATTGCATTTTCTGCAGATAAGCAACACCAACTTTGATGGATACAAATGAGGTGGTTCCAACAATGCACTTTCAAGACTCAACAAAGGGTTATAAATGAACATTCATGCTATTGGCTGTGCTGCTCATGTTGTTTATAATGGTGTACAGACAAGTGCTGATATCAAAACAATTGTAAATAAGGTATTATTTCTGGGAAAATTCCCATGTTATTCCTCTTAATAACTATTATTTTTACTTAAATTAAGGGGATATTAAATCCCACATAGTTTTAAAACCGAATAAGAAACTCAAAGATTGGAATCAGAGAGTTTCTTGCCGAATATAGTAAACTATAAATAAAGTATCGGCGAACACTAGCGTTAGCAAATGCAAGTGATCCTAGTACGTAGTACAATACTGGGCAACTCGTTGCAAAGGTGGAAGAAGAAGTTCAGATCGCTATTCTTAGGTATTTTCCATAATTTAAAAACACATTTCCTAGGAAATGTATGCTGTTATTACATTATGGAGGGAGGTCACTGCCCAGACCGGTTTCAGCCTTTTTTGAGGCTTCATCAGTGAGCAGCTAGACCTAAGCTGCTGACTATGACTATAAGCTATGACTTCATTCTCCACACTTCTGCTGTTAGGCTGTTCAAAGAGGGGGGGGGGAACATGAGGGGGAGTGTTTGATGCAAGGTGGGAAGAATAATTTTGAAAACCCGGGTTTTTATTTCTATTAACTGCGTGCAGTCGTTGATGTATGTTTGGGTACTTTCTAAATACTGTTTGATGAGTGCGTGGCCATACATGACAGATTCAAAAAGAAAAATCAAGCATATTCATACATTCACAATACAAAACGTAGATTGAAAACTTTACTGATCCCAAAGGATGGGCTGTTTTCTCTGAAAGTACCCAAACACAAATCAACGACTACACGCAGTTAATAGAAGCCCGACATGCAAAAAAATGGTATGCCTTAACAGGCATTCAATAAATACGTACAGCTCCCATTCCTTCGGACATCACCGCTTCGCGATCCACACAAGACAACTCCATCATAAATCTATCACATCACACTCGAAGAAATCACCATCCTGCACAAAAGGACTTAACTTTACTGTATCCCCAAAATACGTACCGAGAAAAGACATCATTATTGAGGTCTAAGCGAAATTTGAAAATGATCCAAACAGAGATACTATATTCCAGAAAATAAACATTATAAATAGCAAAATAATAGTGAAACCCAACATTACTCCCAACTTACAAAAAGTCCTATTATCTTTAAGAATGAACCCGGATATAATGATCACAAAAGCAAACAAAGGGGATACTGTAGTCATCATCAACAAAACCGGCTGTCTAAAACAACCAACACACCTAACAAAAAATGCAAAATGATCCCATCCCCGATCTCATAAAACAAATCAACAGCACCCTACACACCTTAAAAAGTCAAAACAACGTAGACAAAACCACAATGATAAACACAACCCCCCGCACCCCTTATATGTTCAGGAACATCAAAACCCACAAAGACGGTTACCCGATATGGCCTATATAGTCTCCTACAAGAACACCACCACAGCACCCTTATCAAAATTCGTTGCCAAATTCATCAAACCATTACTTACAATGTCTAACTCTATGATTAAAAATATGGACGACCTATTCCAGAAAATAAATAACATCCCGAGATGATGTCCTCACCTCATTGGATGCAACATCATTATACACTAACGTGGATGCAACATCATTATACACTAACGTGGATGCCCCCAGAACATTAGACATCGTACACACATTACTCACAGAAGACCACATCCTGAACACACGCACAAAATTAACACCTAATGACATCATTAACCTGATCAAACTCACAACAGCAGCCAACTTCTTTAAGTTCAACAACAACATATATGTTCAACTAGCGGAATTATTCCTGGCACACATAGAATCACTCCTACTCCACCCTCCCCCCCGGAATCACCTTTTATGGCAGATATGTGGACGATATTCTATGCATTGGTAAACCCACACACACATCACTGCCTTACAAACATCCCTCAACAATTACAGCAAGAGACATGGAAATTGAACGGAACAAATCCATCAATTTCTTAAACCCGACACTAATCAGAATTAACAACAAAATAACCACGAAAATATACCACAAACCCACATATATCGGAAACTACCTCCATTTCAGTTCATACCACCCATATTCCGTTAAAAAATCAGTCATCCTATCACAATTTATAAATGATTACAAATTCTCAACCAATCGTAATTATCTTAACACGGAATTAAAGAATTTCACAAGGATTTTTAAAAATCGCAACTATCCCACACAACTAATAAATTACGTAAACAGAATGACAAAAACCCATCATAACAACAATACTACCAAAACTGACTTCCAACATGTATGGTCATCAAACTGCCATACATCCAAAACCCATACAAAGCCTACAAATACATTTTCAAACACATGGACTATAAACTAGTATTCACCATGAACCAAAAATTAGCAACTCTCCTAAAAACCCACTAAATCGCTCATACACAAAGAAATATTTGAACACCAAAAGGTAGGCTAAAAATTTCCTTGCCAAAAAGACTGTGACATCACCTACACAGGCTCTGCCATTAGGTCTTTATGTACTAGACGACAAGAACACTTCCGTGACTGTAAAATCCCTATTCTGGAACATTTAAACACTGAAAAACAACGCAACATCAAAAAGAAAAATAGAATACAGAATACAGGGAAGACAGAAATAGCAGCTCATGCCATTGAACTGAAACATATCCCATAAATCGACAAGGCCATAATAATAGGCAAACAAGACAATGAAACAATGCATTGAATATCCGAAACAATAGCCATAAAATGTGACGAAAACTTAATCAACGTCCACTGCCCCTACCTAATTTCCGAATGTTGGAAGCTCCACAACTTACAAATCAGGTCATGCCTCCAACCAATAAGCAACAACAAATGCCCTTTTTTGGCAGATACAGCATGCAGTCGTGCCATAGCCCTACACTCATCCCAAAAACGTTCCGATGATGGTCACACGACCGAAACGGCTCGCACTCCGTTAATGCTCTTCCCAGCCCCAGTTTTCCCATAAAACCCTTCCCAAAAGAAGTGCCCTTAAGAATAATATATATATATATATATGTGTGTGTGTGTATATATATTATTTTAGAAAAACCCGGGTTTTCAAAATTATTCTTCCCGCCTTGCGTCAAACACTCCCCCATTTCCCTCCTCCCTTTTAAACAGCCAAACAGCAGAAGTATGGAGAATGAAGTCATCCTAGCATATATATATGCAAAATTTTCTTCCTCAATTATTCTGCTATATTTTCCTTTAAAATACACTTATAATGCCCTAAAAATTTCTTGAGTAAAAAAGCCAATGTATTTAAAATAAGGGACACTATTAAACAAAAACAGGCTATAATAGCTGTAAAAATAATAATTGTAAATAAAATATTTCAGTATTTCCACATTTACATCATGAGAATAGAGGAATTGAAGAATTTCTGCACATTTACAGAAAGTGAATACAAGCATGTTCTAGGTACTGTACAAACAAGATGGTTATCATTACTACCAGCTGTGAATAGGATTATTGACTGTATGATGGACTCAGATCTTACTTTTTATCACAAGATAAATGCCCGACATTGTTGAAATGATTTTTCAGTAACTAACAATCAATACTTTGGCTCCATTTCATGCAAAGCCAGCTGAAAATATTCTCAGACAATAACGAAAATAGAAAGTAAAAATATTTCAGCAACTGAAGTGGTAGAAGAATTGGAATTGCTTAGACAGAAAATTATAAATAGGAAAGTTGAGAACTTTCAAACATTTAAAATGTCATCAATTATTATAGAGTTCAAAGATGAGGGCGTCTTTGATGAAAAAGAATTTTTAGACACTACAAATTTATTTTATGATAAATTTGTAGTGTCTAAAAATTTCCTTGAATATTTAAGTAAATGGACTTATCATTTCAGCCAATGAAAGCATTTCACTGGATTGAGTTGCAAACTCTACTAACTTGGGCTGAAGTTGCAAGCAGCCTAAAAGCAATCCGTGATGTTGAAAGCAAATATTCAATATTGTTGATGAAGATGAATTATTTGATGAAGTCAACATATAAATAATGTTGTGAACTCCAAAATGGACGAATGGAAGGACACAAACGCTGAAGTGGGCAAAAAGTGGTGCGACGTGTTTAAGGTGCTCCAAGAAAAAAACATCCACTTCAAAAACATACTGCCAGTTGTTGCATTCATTATAGAAATCCCAGGAACAAACACAGCTGTAGAGAGAATTTTTTCTCTCATGAGTTCTTTGTGGTCTGAAGAAAAGAAAACCTCTTCAACACCAAAACTGTGAAAGGAATAATTGTGATCAAGACACACTTTGACATTTCGTGTATTGACTTTTATGAGTGCATCTTGAAAGAACCAACACTTTTGGAACAAATAAAGTCTTCATATAAATATAATAATAATGATAATGCAGATAATCCATAATTATAATGCACACTTCAGTCTTGTGTACTGTAATTATAATTATATGTTATTCCATTTTTATGTAATTGCTAAAAAATTCAGAATGTCCCTTTTTTTGTTTTGAAAACCTGTCCACCCTAATATATATATATATATATATATATTAGTTAAAAATGAAAATCAATTTCATTTCCCTAATATATATATATATTACCCTAATCAATCACCCTAATATATATATATATATATATATGTATATTAGTTAAAAATGAAAATCAATTTCATCACTTTACTACAGACTCATAGGAACCAGAAATAGTAAAACGTTTGCAATAGTATATTTCTTTCAACATAGCAATGCATGTATGAGGCTTTGATGACTTTTCAGCAGTTGATTAGAGTGAGCAAGTTCATTATAGTGATGTGCCAGTTGACTATAAAACCGATTTGATGTCACATAAACAGAGCTTGCTTTAATTGAGGACAGTGTACATTTTTGCACACTAGGAACAAAAGTAAACAGAAAAAATTTATCTACACAAGCATAAATATTGTCTGTACCAGGTATAGTAAAAAAAAAGTTTTATGTAAGGCATTTTGTGTTATTTTCTGGATAAACAGTGCATCAATATCAAAAAATCCACAAGAGCAAAATGTCCTTTATTCTCACACAGTAAGTACCATTTCCAACAAAAAACATTTGCATACCAACTATAAGGAATACTAATCTTAACTGATTCAGATGACTTTATCCTATTATGATGTCCTAAACTAGATTTAACAGTAATCCAGCCATTGGGCTGAAGGTGGTATTCAAACCATCTCCAAAATTTTGATATATTAATTCAGTCATCATAAAGCTAAGATTTGAGGAGTGCTGCACTGTTGATATTGATTCCAAAAACTCTTTTGAGTTTGTAGCAGCTTCTGTGTAAGCACAGGTCACTTTATAATTTGATTGCCAAAAGATGGAGTTTGTCCTTAGGAGAATGGACCAGAATTGCTAGTTTGATTTATGGTTTAAAATTGCCATGAAAATTTCACTTTGACTAATTTTCAGATATATTCTTGATATAGGGAATGGGAACAGTTTTGTGTGATCTTGTATGTCAAGGTTGAGGAGTAGGGACATGCAGTACTTTATGCATTTTACAGGTCTTCTCAAAGTTAGAATTAGAAAAAAAAAAACAAATCATTAACATACAGGTTTATGCTCCCACCACAAGCTATGATCAGGAAAAAATATGGGAGTTCTATGAGGAACTTAAACTAGCAATAACACCCTACAACTCCCAGGGTCATTATAATGGGTGACTTTAATGCCCAGGTAGGTACTAAGCAACAAAAGGCAGAAGATTGGAAACTATTCTTGGAAACCATAACAGCCAGAAAAGGAACTCCTACAATTTGCCTTTAACCACCAGCTGAAAATTGGAAATTCCTTCTTTAGGAAAAGAGAAAAAAGATGATGGACATGGATTTCACCAGATGGAAAAACAAGAAATGAAATAGACTACATGTTATTAAAAAATTCGCTTCATCTATATAAGTTTGATGTTCTTAACAATTTCAACTTTAATTCAGATCATAGATATAAGAGGAACCTTTTGGTTCCAAAAAACAAAAACAGGAATAAATGGTTCAGAAAGAGACAAACCAGAAGTTCAAGATCAACAAAGAGACCAGAAGAAATTTAGAGACAACTTAAGGTAAATATTAACAACTCAAAAATCAACCAGGTTAAATAATACTCAAGAGCTTTGTGAGAGAGGAAAAACAAAAGTCACTGATGTCATAAGAGCAGTAAAATCCCTAAAATGGAAATGGGAAGGCCACTTGATGAAAAAAACAAGATGATACATGGGATAACTCACCACCTACTGGATACCTGGAGAGGGAAAGAGAAGTAGAGGTAGACAGAAGACCAGATGGAGTTTTAGACTGTTCTCAACCAGGTTGGTCCTGCTGTTAGAGTAAGTTCATCTCTCCATCTGGTCTTCTGTCTACCTCTACTTCTCTTTCCCTCTCCAGGTATCCAGTAGGTGGTAAGTTTATCCCATATATCATCTTGTTTTTCAAGTGATGAAAAAACAAGATGTTATTCCATGGGGGAGGCCTTTGCCTCCCCCATGTTATTCCATTATTCCAGCCTGTAGAATCCCAGCAGTGGGATTCTACAGGCTGATAACAACAACAGTTTTATAGCCACTGACTTATGACATCTGCTACAGAAAACTATATTTTATGGTAGGAGCTGCATCAGTGTACTTTGTGTCAGATCACTCTAAAGAATTTACCTGTAGAACAGTACTTTGTAGAGTAGATGAGCATAATGTATGTGTACATTAAGAATGCTGTGTTGGATATCCATTCATAGAGGAATTAATGGAATAAAACTAAACTACTACACAGAGGTTGTTATGAGTCTTGAGACTATATTATGCTTTAATTACTGATGGAGACTAATACGATATCAAACATCAGTAACAAAGCACTCTTGAACCTCACAAGTTTTAACTTCTTTAATTTATTAAATATCTGGTAAAGTATAATATTAAAACTATCTTCAAGTCTAACAGATGTAGATCAAGTTCCAAAAGGCAGCATGAAAGGATGGATGTTAGTTCTTTCTGTTACAATTCTGAATTGTTCCCATAATTACTTGATTGTTGCCTTTGTATTCTGAAAAATACTTTTTTTCTTCTCCGAGGATGATGGTTTGGCAATCTATCAAAAATATCAGCTTAATAAATTGCTTTATTTTGTTCTTGTGCTACTATGAGTCATGCCTTTAAATAATTAAAATGAATGACTTCAAACACCTAAATACTTCTAAATGTTTAACTATTTGTTGTTATTTCAGTAAACAGCATCTAGTGTACTCTGAGGAATCAACAGGTGTCTTTAAGAGATAGTACCAACAAATACTTCTCACTGCTCAGAATGCAATGACTTCAATATAATAACTCCTGATATAAATTTGGATCTGAGCACAGTATCCTGAAACTATTAGTTTCAGAATACTGTGCTCATTTCTATTAAAATGATAAAGATGCTAAAATTTTAAATGTTTCAAAGAAAAACAGAATTGGCTTTCTTTCTGAATTATGCTCATTGATACAATAAGCGAAATATATAGGAGTAATTAACAAATCATATTTAATAGTCCGTTATTTTTATTTATATATATATATTAGGGTTACCAAGTAATTTTATAAACTTGGTTATTTTTACTCCTAATCCCAAGTAAGCAAATAGTTAAGTTTGCACCTGAACATAGTTCAAGTCTAAAGGTGGTGCAACACCACCACCTTATTTTATATATATATATAAAAAATTAATAAACCATTACTTAAAAAACAGTATTATGATAAAGATTATTATCAGAAGGTAATCTCCATTTTCAAGTCCTGAGAGTAAATTTTCTAACATGAAATTTATAATATAAATAAATCAACAAAACCAGAATAGAATTTTATTTAATAGATTTTGCAAGAAAAATCCAATTCTGCTATTTTCTCAATAATTCACAGGAAAATTAAACATAAAATATGCAGGAAGTACTCTAATGACTATATGCTGCTTGCATATGTAATTAAGCCCTGATTCCTGCTAGAAACACTAAAGGAGAGGGGGGTGGGGATAAAAAACTCAACTTAACTGAACTTTCTTAAGATGATGATAATGTGATTGTCATTCTCTTCATCTGCTTAAGGCAGGTTGAGACTACCATGAACAACAGCTTTTCCAGTCCAGTCTATCTGCAAACTTATTATTGCATTTCATTTCTCTGAATAATCAATTAGACATTATACATAAATGAAAAAAAAAAAAATCATTTATATATATATAAATGAACAGCAGCCTATATTTCTATTTCTACCCACTGCAAGGTGAAGGCCTCTCCCACTGTGAGGTTTTGGGTCTACCACTCCCATGGTGATCCAGTCCATATTGGGAAAGTGCCACAAACAACCATGCTTATGCGGGATTCAAACCTGCAGACTCTTGGCTGGAGAGTGGATAAGCTAACCACTCAGCCAACCAGGCCATCTTATTATACACACACACACACACATATATATGTTTTTTAAAAATTAAATTACTAGATACTGAGGGATAAAAGTAAAATATAGTTTATTAGCACAACTAGTTTCATCTTTTAACATACTTCTTCAGGTGCACAAAAAAGAGAAAACCAAGCAAAAAACTTGAAAGAATAAACTATAAACAAACAAAGCACAGTTCAGTATTAAAGCATTGGCATCTGGATATTTAAAACTGTTCTCTGGATAACCTCATTGTTGGGCATGCACATGCATTCAGAATCTCATGAATCCCAAAGTTCGATAGCAGTAAAATGACAGTCTGATAGGTTATAACTAAGGTTGTTATTAAGATGTATAGGATTAAGGATGATTTCCTTAGATTTCTTAATTTTTAAAAAACATGTCTCTGCACCGAGTAAACTAGTCATGCCATATATATACAGGGTGTTCGGGATAAATTTGACATATTTATAATTAATTATATTTTTCCGTAAGTTACATGTATTAACACACACTTCTCTTCATTTAAAAGTTTGGACCCTTCTTCATTCATATACAAGATGTCAGAAAGGATGGATAGCTGGAACCCACCTGAATCATGGAAGAGAATAACTTGTATCATGATGATTCGTGCCCGCCATCAAAATAAGGATATTACGACTGCTGCCCAATGCTCCCTGAATACAGTAAAAACAATCAGGCATGAACTAGAGACTTGCAATGGTGACTACGAGGATGTAGCAAGAAGAAAGATCCCTAGCAGACGATCTGATTGCGTTCGTACAGCAGAATTCCTCGCAAATCTGCAGGAACAGGTGTTGAAGAACCCTGGCATTGGAATTCGGGCTTTGTTTGTGGAGTTGCTAACTGTAGTCAAGCCCTGGATAACAAGGGTAGCCAATGGTAGGCCGTATGTATGGCAGCAGGATTCGGCCCCTTGCCACACCTCTGGGAAAAGTCAAAAATGGTTGTCTGAAAATTTCTACGACTTCACCAGTCCAAATGTTTGGCCTCCAAACTCCCCAGACCTTAACCCCATGGATTATTTTGTATGGGGCGCAGTTGAAAAAGACACCAATCGCACTTCCAGTAATACAAAAGCCCAGTTAATGGATAAAATTAAAACAGTTTTTGCGGCCCTTCCCAGGGAGACTGTAGCATCAGCTTGTTCGAGGTTCCGAAGCAGAATTGAAGCTGTGATCGATGCTAATGGTGGTTATTTTGAGTAAATCTTGTTGATAGTATTGTAATTAACTCTGCCTGTAATGTTTTTTTGTCAATTCATTAAATTTAATAGATACAAAGAAGATTTTCTTTTTCCTTACGAAACTGTCAAATTTATCCCGAACACCCTGTATATATATATATATATATATATATATATATATATATCGCATTAATGAAATAGTGCCATCTCCTTGCTTTACTATGACTTTCTCAATAATGACAAAACACTTCAGCTGAACAATTCCTTATTGCAAGTCTGTATATAATTTTTATTGTGCATCAAATGTGAAAATAATAAACTTTATATAGTCTCTAGAAATGTAAACTAGTTTAGCTCAAAGATCTACTAAATTCTTATTAGCCTAAACTGAACACTAGAGAAGGTATGAAACAAACTGATAATTAAGTTGTAGTGAAAGAAATGTTAGTCAAAGAATATTATTCTTTCAGTACAAATGCATTAGAAATAAACTTTAAATTTCTAAATGATTTAGCTTTTAAACTAGAATATATCTTTCTCATTTGTCACTGCATAACCAGATAAGCAGATTTGTTGTTTGATATAGTTAATTCATCTACGAGAATAGTGTGCAACTTTTTAAAGGCGAATCATTCTTTATTTTATTTATTTTTTTATTTCAATCAAAAGTTTGAAACTGCAACACATGCAAGAACATGAGTATATCCATGCAAATATTTACATGTATTACTGATGCTCTCTCTCTCTGTCATCCCCAAACACAAAAAGGTATATTATTAACATTAAAAAAAAAAGTCTGTTATTATCTGACTAGTAATATTTCAATTTGATTAGTGCAGAATTTCACTGCACAAAATGCTAGTGATCAGGTCGAGATTCATCATTTTGGTTTAGTAATCTGTTACACATTCTTTTGAAAGGAAATTATGATCAGGTCGAGATTCATCATTTTGGTTTAGTAATCTGTTACACATTCTTTTGAAAGGAAGAGTCAGATTCTCTCTACTTTGAATGTTGTTTGAATATAAACATTTATAAATTCATTAAAATCAAATAAAAACATATTTGATTTTAATATGTTCCTGCTTATTAAAATCAAAAACTTATCTGCTTTCAATTCTTATTATGCTACAGTATGTTATTCTTATTAAGCATATTAATCTGTTGCTAATCTGTGAATGCTATTAATAACAACTCCAAAATTGTTAATAAATCACTAAATATGATGGCATTCTGCAGCAGATTATTATTTCTTTAACACAGGTGGGGATTCTTGAGTGGTTCAAGAACTTTTCCATAAGCAGAAGAAAGCTACAATATGTCAGTTATCAAAAGAACTGTTTAGAATTACAGAGTAAGAGATAAGTAATCTAATATTCTATTTATGCTTACGAAATAAACATGCAGATTTTATAATAACTCATTAATAATCAGTTAATAAACAGTTCTTGGATACTTAATAAATTAGACCTCAGAGGCATAAAATACGAGGGTGGTCTTAAAAGTTCTCAGCCTAACAATGAAAAAACAAATTTCAAAATTATTTTTTCAAAATAATCTCCCTTAAGACTAATACATTTATTCCAGCGATGCTCCAGCACCATTATCCCATCCCTGTAGTGGTTCTCAATAACATCTGCAAAATGCCTCTCTACAGCACAATCACCTCTTGATTCGAAGAAAAATGCTGACCAGTGAGGAAGAGTTTTAGTTTTGGGAAGAGATAGAAGCCAGAAAGAGCGAAATCTGGGGAATAGGGTGAATGTTCCAACAATTCATAGTACAGATTCCTTAATTTTCCCATTGTCAAAACACTTTTCTGGGCAGGTGCAGTGTTGTGATGAAAGATCATATTTTTCTTCTGCAAACCGGGTCTTTTCTCACGAATTTTTTCATCTAGTCTGGTTATAAGATTGGAATAATATTCCCCAGTTATTGTTTTACTCTTTTCAAGATAACTAATAAAAAAATGCCTTTAGCATCCCAAAACACCAATGTCATGACCTTTCCTGCTGATGGAGCTGACTTTGTCTTCTTTGGCACTGAACAACTAGTTTCTGTCCGCTGTTTTGACTTATGTTTGGATTCTGGTGTGTAATGGTGAATCCAATTCTCATCCATAGTAATAAATTGATGCACAAAATCAGTTTTATTATTCTTGTTAAAATGCTCCAAGCACTGTTCGAGATTTTCATGCGAGTGCGTTTTTGATCTGCTGTGAGCAAACGCAGCACCCATCTTGAGCAAAGCTTTTTCATATACAATTCTTCATGAAAAATATATTCTACATGCTCTTTAGAAATGCCTATAGTCTCAGCAATTTCACACACTTTGACTCGCCAGTCATCCAATACCATATCGTGCACTTGATCAATGATTTCTGGTGTTGTTACACTTTTTGAACATCCTTCACGTGGATCATCTTCAAGGCTGGTACAGCCATATTTAAACTCGGAAGTCCATTTCTTAATTGTCGAAAATGAAGGAGAAGAGTGTCCATAAACTTTTATGAACTTCGAATGAATTTCTTGTGGTGTTAAATCTTCTTTTACAAAGAATTTCACATGGAGGCTTCTGACAGATGTACTAACTTAGAAAACAAAACCTTGCTGAGAACTTTTCAAACCACCCTTGTAGCTTCTCAAAACCATCAAGAATTATTATTGATATCTGTGCCTAGATTTGGCATTCTCTTTGCTTGGGTATTCATCAAATCATTTTATAATTTTTGTTGGACTATATACCTGCCTACCTTAATCTTCACAGTTAATGAAACCTTATTTTTTATATTCAACTTCTATCTTCAATTCATATGAATTAAAATGCTTCAAGTATCCGTTTCACTTAGTTGATTAACGTGAAGAAGAGAGAATCAAGAGAGAGAGATTAAGAGAAAAACTTCAATTTGGAATGTGTTGGTAATTTTTTTTTTTAAATGGTTTGTCCATTTTTACTTTGAAAAGAAACTCACTTAAACATAACTATTTTATGTTTATAATAATGAACAATTATTACACAATTTTCAAAAGTTCAGTTTCTCTCTGAATTGTCAATGAATTCATGCTGAAGAGTTTTGATGCTGAAGAGCATCAAATTTCCACCCACTACAAATTTATCTCCTTTATAAAGACTAGTTTTTAGCAGACTTCCTTCTTGTTGTATTCCTCATGGCCAGAAGGATGATTCTCTCCATCTCCTGTAACATGATGCTGCAGTTAATGGCCTCTTTGGTAACAGGACCATCCCATTTCATGTTTTCTTGTTATCCTTCTGTGGGCAATCAGATGGTCTGGAGACTTACAGCGATGGCATCATTTGGGTTGAGGTCTCATTGTACATTTTAGTTGCACTGTGGTGTTGGCAAATTCTCCACAGTTATAGTACCTTCATTTTTTTTTACATTGCTTCTTGGACAGAGGTCGAAGATAGGAATCTTTTGCAATTTTGGACTTCTAGTCTGGAAAGAAAAGTGGCTTCTATGCCTTTGCTAGAGAGCTCATATTCAAATTCAACTTCTTTCTCTTTTCCCAGACTTCAAAAACAAGGCATGCGGATAACAGACTGATGAACAAAGATGTCAGGTCCACCATCATCAGGCTGAAGTTCCATGTTTGATCTCTAGAATAGGGTTTCCATATTTAAAAACAGATTACCCACAATACTCACATACTTTAAGTTTAAACTTTTGTGGATGTCACAAGCATCTCAGCAATTATGTTTAGATAAAATGGCAAGTTTAAAATAAACTTTTCTTCTCCAAAAACACTCCATATCTGTAAGTGCATCAGTTTTGCTCTACTATAAGAAGAGATCACTGCCACTTGTAGTGGGCATTCTCACTGCAACTAATAAAGTCATTAGTGCTCTTCAAAAAGCATTCTTGAATCCCATCTGACATTTCTCATTAATCTGTCTATTAAAATTTAAAAGGAATTAACGCAATAAGAAATCTAATAACCTTTGCAGTTCTAATTGCCAGTCATAGATCCAGCCCACTCAGGCTGTCATCAACTTGACTTCCAAGACTTGAGGAAGCAGCCACTGGCAACGACTTGGTGGTTAAAATTTCATAGTAGTTAAGTTCCTACATTAGATTTCTTGTTACATACAGAACACAGTATCTGCAACATCTTGCTGGCATGCATGTTGCTTGTATGCACATTACAATTTTTATACTGCACTCCCCAAAGATAGTTCTGTGATAGATGAAATATTGTTTTGATTGAACTATTTAATTCATCTTTAGTGTTGTATTTAATTTTATTAAATCAAAAAAGGAGCTTAAACTAGCACATCTAAATACACAATAAACAGACTTACTTCTTCTGCTTCAGCCTTCGCTTCATCTTCAGTAAACATCGAACCAACCAAATTTCGATAAGCTATAAATTTTATACTGTGGCAGGCAGCACAAACCTGTTTGTATACTTCATATCCTCTACGCATACTGAAAGCACATTACATAAGCCATATTACTTCTTACAATAAATCAGATTATTTAAGATAAGTTAGAGTATTTAATTTTCAATAACCCACTAATATCTATAATGAGAGTAAGGAAAAGGGGAACAAAAAAACATGGTCTGCATTCTCTCTGTACAAAATTCAAAATTAGTGAAGCTAATAAGCATGAAAAAAAGAATTATGGTTATTATCCTTTATAGTCCTATAATCTCTATAATCCTATAAGCATCAAGTAGGACCTTATTTTATAAGTTCTAGATGAATCCTCATTTTTCATAGAAATGAATACTACTTCAAATTATTTAAGTATTACTACCTCAATAAGTCTTTTTTCTTTCTCAATCTTTCCCTCTTTTACCTTTACGGTGTCGAGGATTTCTATTCCTCATAACCGCAACTGTTATACGAGGATAAGGTGGCTGGCCCTATGCTTCCCAGTGTATCCTCTATCTGTAGAATCATTATGTTCTCGAGGCTGGTTTGCCTGCTTGCAGGAGGAAAAACCCCAGATAAACTGGGAAGAAAAACCCTGCAGTTCACGCCCAAGATCAGCTAACTTGGCTATGTCTGAGAAAGATCCTAAGCTCCTCATGTCAGCAACAGGAATTGAACCCAGGACACTCCTTTCCCAGACGTATGGTTGCGGTAAGTCCGTGCAGCTAACTGCACGGACTTACCTCAATAAGTGCATTTCAATACTTGAAATGGGGGAAAGGTCTTAATGTTTTTCAATCTACAAAACAGCAAAATAAAATTGAATATGAAAATAAGTCTACTGTGGAGAAAGCTTGTTTAGCTCCTTGGGTTTATAACAGTTCTTTGGGTAAAAAAAAATTATACCAACAAGCCATTCTATTTTCTTTTAGTGTTGAAAAACATTACTGAATATTTCATTCAACTGCAAGTGTCCACAGACATGAATATTTCATTTCATGAAATATTCATGTCTGTGGATTTAAAACCAAGACTTAAAATTGTATTTCCTGTTGAAAACCAAGACTTAAAATTGTATTTCATGGCTGTTTTTCGAGCATCCCTAATTAGAATAACAGTAATCTACCAACATAACTAGGTTCAATTTACCAATGGAAGTGATTTTCAGTATTTCACATTTCCTGATGTGAAATACTGAAAAGTATTTCACATCACACTCTTATCATGCTCAGTATCTATGTTCAGAAACAAATCTAAATAGGAATACAAAAAAGTGTATTTTTAAAGTCACGTTGCATCTATTGGCTGCTTAGCATCAGCAAGTGTTTCAACCAACTGAACCTAATTTTTGAATTTTTCATTTCCTAAAATATTCTTTCATCATCATTTATTTGTGTTTGAAGAGGGAAATATATACAGAAATATTCATATAACAAAAACTCAGAGATATAAAGTCTATTAGATGAAATTGAGACATGCTGCAACTTGGTAAAATGGTAAATGTCAGATGGTTTATGAGCTTGATCTTCAAAAAGAAGTTTGCATATTAGTCGGCCCGTAGAGAGCAAGAGTACTGAATGGAGATGAAGGTGGATGTCCAAGTTGGTGTCTCAACCATCTCAGCTGACTTTTTTGAATTGTTTCTATTAGAGGTCTTTGTCAGCGGTCTTCGATAACAACAGTATTAGGAACATGATCTTGCCATGTATATCCCAGTGATGCTTGAAGGCAAGAGCTTTAGATGATATTAATTGCTCAACGAGAAGTGATGTTCCACCTCCCCCCCACCCCCATCTCTCTCTCTTTTTTTTTAAATGTGACTTCCCACCCACAAAAGTTATTTGCAAACTGATAGTATATTTGTACTTGGGAGTGGACTAAGGATTTCTTTATTTTTATTCATTTTATAATTTTTTTTTATATACATTTTTAATTATTTTATACATAGTCCAGAAACCCTGCTCTTGAGACCAAACATGGAACTTTTTCAAGCCATCTGTCTTCTACTCAGTGACTAGCAGAGGTGTTACATAAGGTTTAATTCAGTTTAGAAGCATCCTGTTATAAATTTTCAGTGTAATAGGAAGTAGTATGATCCCTCTGTAACTGATCCTTATATGAACAGAACCATGTAGTTCCTAAATGAGTTTCTTTACATGTTAAAGATTTATGATGTAAAAGTTCAAAACTCAATATAAAATTTAAAACAGTTTTCATTAAAACAAAAACAAAAGAGCAACATTTAATTCCTAACATATTTTAATGATAATATACAACATGAAAAATTCTTGTAAATATATCTGAATAATTAATCAGATAATTTGACAGAACATACAAAACAAGTAAAACATTTCAATTATTTAGACACAATTTTTAGGTGAAAGGGGACTAATTAAAAAGTAAAAGAAGAGAATTAGTAAAGCCGGTATGGTAGGGTGTCAACTAATAAATTTATATGGAATAAGAATGAAACTAATCAAAACACTAAACTAGCTAAATACAAGACAGCGTTCAATCAATTTTAACTTATGGATCTGAGAGCTCTGTAGAAATATAGTTGATCAGAGACTCAAGATTGCAAATATATCAGAGTTTGCAAATGGATCTGAGAGCTCTGTAGAAGTATAGTTGATCAGAGAATCAAGATTGCAAATATATATATGAGAAAAATTAGGGAAGTGAACAGATGGCATCACTGGCAGAATGATATTAAAAATACATTACGAAGGAACTGATATTGCCAGCATTCAGAATGTGCGAGTAGAGCTGATCTTAGATGGTATGGTCACTTAAACAGAATGGGAGAGGAAAGGTTAGCAAAGCATGTGTGTTTGATGCCGAGATGAAAGGATAAAAGATCCAGATCTAGGTGGATTAATGCAGCGAGAGGCTTCTTAGAAGACTAAATTATAAGATCTGACAACTCTAGAATCTGACAGATATCACACTAATGTGTGAGATAAATTGTTGATAGTAAGTAATAATAAATTAGTAATAATGTACTATCATAGTATTCAGTAAACATCTTAAAGATACATATCAAAAATCTGATAATGACCTTAATTCTGTACTATAGGCAAATGACAACATTCTCTTCAATACATTTGCTACAGATCTTCCTGAGAAGATAAATTAAACAACTGCTGTGTAAATAGACAATATACAACTGCATTCTCAATTTTTTTATATATATATATATATCTGATCCACACACGAAAGGACACAAGACCTCAGTACATCAGTGCTGTGTATGGACAAGAGGAATAGAAGAAAGGAGGAATCTGTTCACATTTTGTTTGAACAACTGAATGTTATAATCTTTGGGAAGACAGAGTGGGGGAGACTGTTCCAAGGAACAGAAGCAGATGGAATGAAAGAGGAGGCAGTGAAGTTGGTTTGGTGAGTTTCAAGATGAACTGTAAAAGGGTGTTGGTTAGCAGTGGCTCTTGCTCTAATTATTTTGGAGGAGAATAAAGGAATAATGGTGGCCAATTCTGTTCACTTCCCTAATTCATGAAAATATCTGTAGAAGAGGCACAAGCCAGAAACTGAACATATGTGAGAGAGAGAGAGAGAGAGAGAGAGAGAGAGGGGGGGGGGGGGAGGTTGAAGCAGATATGTGAGAGAAGGATCATTAATTAGTCGGATTGTCCTCTTTTGGATAGAATCACGCAATCTTAGGATTTTGGAAATATGAAAGAAATATTCCATATTGGACAGATTTGGAATTTGTACAGAGTAAGCAGCTTTGAAGGTGTGTAGTGTCTTGTGAAAAAGTATACCAAGTTTCTAAACAGCTGCAGAAGCTATATGGAGTATAGTTCAAATGTGGTTGTGATAGGAAAGAGTGGAGGTACAGGTCAGTCCAATAAGAGAAATCTGTTTGTTTTTTGATATCTCAGTATTACTGAACGTAAGAGGGAGTGATGCAAGCTCTTTGCTGTGAGAGATGGGACAGGACTGAGTTTTGGTGGCATTGAAGTCTAACAAGGTTATCCTTGTCCCCATTGGGATATAGCTAAGAGGTCAGGTCACTGGTTGTGGTGGATCTTAAAGATTCTAGTACGTGAGCATTACAAGGTTTGTCAAATGAAAAGGAGGAATTGAGTGTACTGTCATCAGCAAAGCTATGGATAGGATTGGAGGTCTGTGAGAGCAGATTATTTATATACAAGAGGAAGAGAGTGGGTGAAAGAACAGAACCCTGTGGTACTCCTGCATTGCTGGGGAAATCTGAGGAGGGGAAACTGTAAAGGGCAATCTTGTGAGTTTCTCCAAATTTTTCCATGGCTTGGGTCCAGAGGTGGGTGGTAAAATCAAGATCAGCTGTGGATCGTAAGTGGTGGAATCCATACTGCTGGTCACTGATTAGTTGGTAAGTCTCTAGGTGGTTCAAGAGTTGAGTGTTGATGACCTTCTCTGTGATTTGAGAGATAACAGAAGTGAGAACAATAGGATGGTGATTTGTTGGTTGACTTTTATCGTCTTTCTTTGCAATAGGCTGGATGTGGGCCTGTTTCCATGATGTAGGTAGATGCTAGTTGAATATCATGTTGGAGGCTAATGGATTTTTTACAACACTCAAAAAGAATTAAAATAGAATTTAATACTTCCTATATTTCGTCCTAGTCACTAGGACATCTACGGGGATTACAAAAACAATTAATGTAACATATACACAAATAACAAACAATACTAAGCCCAACCACGTGGGTGACACTAAAGTCCTATCTAGGTAGAGCGCCCTCTAAGGGCAGTAGTAGGTGGCCTGGAATGTAAGGTGGGAACTCTGGTGATGAGTGTTTCCCAAATCTTCGGAAGCTTAATGCACCCATATTTATTGAGATTTGGTTGGTTTTTGAGAGCTGCTGCTGCTTCTAAGAAAAGTCTCTCTTTCTTGAATTTGCTGTGGTGGAGCATGGTGGTTTTCTTCCATGATACCCTGTGGGTGGTGTCCAAAACATGGTCAGCCAGGCCTAAATGGCCATAGTTGTGTTTGAAGATGTAAGATGTGTGTTCCTCTGGACGGATGGATGCTGATCTGCCTGTCTGTCTAAAGTATGCCAGCTTACAGGAACAGGGTATTTTGTAAACTCCAGGCAGAGAGAGAGAGGAGGGAGCTGATCTTTCGTAGAACGGATAAGGGTAGCCAGTTTGCGGTGGGGCTTATATGCTGTGCGTAGGTTGTACTGTTTTAGTATCTTGGCTATTTTTTCGGATGTGCCACGGATGTAGGGTATAGTGATGGCATTTTTAAAATCTTGTTGACGAGAAGGACGGGGAATGGGGGAGGAGTTGATTATTTTTTTGATACTGTGATCGCTGTAGCCATTGGAGAGGAAAGTGCTGTGTATGTGGTTAAGCTCAGTAGTGAGGGCGGTTCCACTGGAACAAAGATTGTGGGCTCTCTTGGTAAGAGTTTTAATAATGCCATATTGTTGAGAGGGGTGGTGGTGGGAGAGTTTGTGAATGTATCGGCCTGTGTGTGTGTGTGTGGGTTTTCTGTATACGGTGAAGGTTAGTGTATCATTAGGCAGGTGTGTGATTAAGGTGTCTAGGAAGGGTAAACAATTGTTCTTTTCCTTTTCCATAGTGAACTGGATTCTTGGATGTAGACTATTGAGATGACTGAGGAAGGAGTCTAACGTGTCTGGGTCATGAGGCCAAATAGAGAACACATCATCTACATATCTTAGCCAGATAGAAGGTTTGAGTGGGGCTGAGTTTATGGCTCGATTTTCGAAATCTTCCATATAGAAATTGGCAGGGGGGGGGGTGAGAGGGGGGAACCCGTGGCAGTTCCCTCTATCTACTTGTAGATTTTGTTGTTCCAAGAGAAATACCCAGAGTTAATGGCAAAGGAAAAGAGATCTAAGATGTCAGAGGGAAAAACGTTTTCTAAGAGAGATAAGGTGTCAATTAAGGGAATATTGGTAAACAAAGAGGAGATATCAAAGCTTACCAATATGTCTGTCTTAGTCAAGGTTAAATTTTCTGTGAGGGCTTTAAAGTGGGTTGAGTTTTTTATATAGGAAGGGGACCTTCCGGTGAGGGGTCTCCTTCCTCTCCAATGGCTACAGCGATCACAGTATCAAAAAAATAATCAAATCCTCCCCCATTCCCCGTCCTTCTCGTCAACAAGATTTTAAAAATGCCATCACCATACCCTACATCTGTGGCACATCCGAAAAAATAGCTAAGATACTAAAACAGTACAACCTACGCACAGCATATAAGCCCCACCGCAAACTGGCTACCCTTATCCGTTCTACGAAAGATCAGCTCCCTCCTCTCTCTCTGCCTGGAGTTTACAAAGTACCCTGTTCCTGTAAGCTGGCGTACTTTGAACAGACAGGCAGATCAGCATCCATCCGTCCAGAGGAACACAAGTCTTACATCTTCAAACACAACTATGGCCATTCAGGCCTGGCTGACCATACCCTGTGGGTGGTGTCCATGTTTTGGACACCACCCACAGGGTATCATGGAAGAAAACCACCATGCTCCACCACAGCAAATTCAAGAAAGAGAGACTTTTCTTAGAAGCAGCAGCAGCTCTCAAAAACCAACCAAATCTCAATAAATATGGGTGCATTAAGCTTCCGAAGATTTGGGAAACACTCATCACCAGAGTTCCCACCTTACATTCCAGGCCACCTACTACTGCCCTTAGAGGGCGCTCTACCTAGATAGGACTTTAGTGTCACCCACGTGGTTGGGCTTAGTATTGTTTGTTATTTGTGTATATGTTACATTAATTGTTTTTGTAATCCCCGTAGATGTCCTAGTGACTAGGACGAAATATAGGAAGTATTAAATTCTATTTTAATTCTTTTTGAGTGTTGTAAAAAATCCATTAAGCCTCCAACATGATATTCAACTAGCATCTACCTACATCATGGAAACAGGCCCACATCAGCCTATTGCAAAGAAAGACGATAAAAGTCAACCAACAAATCACCATCCTATTGTTCTCACTTCTGTTATCTCTCAAATCACAGAGAAGGTCATCAACACTCAACTCTTGAACCACCTAGAGACTTACCAACTAATCAGTGACCAGCAGTATGGATTCCACCACTTACGATCCACAGCTGATCTTGATTTTACCACCTACCTCTGGACCCAAGCCATGGAAAAATTTGGAGAAACTCACAAGATTGCCCTTTACAGTTTCCCCTCCTCAGATTTCCCCAGCAATGCAGGAGTACCACAGGGTTCTGTTCTTTCACCCACTCTCTTCCTCTTGTATATAAATAATCTGCTCTCACAGACCTCCAATCCTATCCATAGCTTTGCTGATGACAGTACACTCAATTCCTCCTTTTCATTTGACAAACCTTGTAATGCTCACGTACTAGAATCTTTAAGATCCACCACAACCAGTGACCTGACCTCTTAGCTATATCCCAATGGGGACAAGGATAACCTTGTTAGACTTCAATGCCACCAAAACTCAGTCCTGTCCCATCTCTCACAGCAAAGAGCTTGCATCACTCCCTCTTACGTTCAGTAATACTGAGATATCAAAAAACAAACAGATTTCTCTTATTGGACTGACCTGTACCTCCACTCTTTCCTATCACAACCACATTTGAACTATACTCCATATAGCTTCTGCAGCTGTTTAGAAACTTGGTATACTTTTTCACAAGACACTACACACCTTCAAAGCTGCTTACTCTGTACAGATTCCAAATCTGTCCAATATGGAATATTTCTTTCATATTTCCAAAATCCTAAGATTGCGTGATTCTATCCAAAAGAGGACAATCCGACTAATTAATGATCCTTCTCTCACATATCTGCTTCAACCTCCCCCCCCCCCCCTCTCTCTCTCTCTCTCTCTCTCTCTCACATATGTTCAGTTTCTGGCTTGTGCCTCTTCTACAGATATTTTCATGAATTAGGGAAGTGAACAGAATTGGCCACCATTATTCCTTTATTCTCCTCCAAAATAATTAGAGCAAGAGCCACTGCTAACCAACACCCTTTTACAGTTCATCTTGAAACTCACCAAACCAACTTCACTGCCTCCTCTTTCATTCCATCTGCTTCTGTTCCTTGGAACAGTCTCCCCCACTCTGTCTTCCCAAAGATTATAACATTCAGTTGTTCAAACAAAATGTGAACAGATTCCTCCTTTCTTCTATTCCTCTTGTCCATACACAGCACTGATGTACTGAGGTCTTGTGTCCTTTCGTGTGTGGATCAGATATATATATATATAAAAAAATTGAGAATGCAGTTGTATATTGTCTATTTACACAGCAGTTGTTTAATTTATCTTCTCAGGAAGATCTGTAGCAAATGTATTGAAGAGAATGTTGTCATTTGCCTATAGTACAGAATTAAGGTCATTATCAGATTTTTGATATGTATCTTTAAGATGTTTAAGATGAGTTAGTTAAAACTGAGAATAGTTATCAAAGACCAGAGATCATGTTATTCAGATTCTTCTGAGGACAGAACAGATGGTATCAAATTAAACATGGAGATATCAACCCTGTTATTAATATTCAACAGTGTGCAAGTGGAGCTAATCTAAGATGGTTTTTGGAAGAAACAATAGATAGAATAGAATATAAACGTTTAGAGCATAAAGAGCAGAACATAAACATGACTTCTGAGTAAAGTTTATTTAACTCAGAAGTCATCTAATTTTGAATACCAATGTACCAAATGATAAGTTCACAAAACTGAGGTTTAATGGGGGGTAATCAGTGTACCATCTAGAGAAAATAGTCATAACGCAAAATTAAAGCCTGTAGTCTTACAGATGGTTCTCCTAAGGAAGAAGTGAAAGAATATTTTGAGTCATTAGAGAAGTCATCTGACATAATGTTAGATGATCTCCTTGTATATCTGTTTCATATTCTGCTGTTAAGGTCTCCTTGGTAGAGATCTTAACAGCAGGATATAAAATGAATCCCAAGCATATCGAAATGTTTTGGAAAAATTTGGAGAAAAGGACAATAATGGTAAGTCCCTGACACCATGTTTCAACATAATGATATGCACAAATTTACCTGGAGAGAAGACTGAATATAAAAGAAAATGCTTGTTGACAGTGATATTTTCATACTGGCTGGATAACACAAGAGTATATAGTGAATGTGAAACTGGAAGTGATCATCACCTAGTTTTAAGCAGGCACTATTCCTGCATCAACTAGATTCCATGTTCCTATAAT
Organism: Typopeltis vanoorti; assembly: GCF_054136105.1. NCBI lineage: Eukaryota > Metazoa > Arthropoda > Arachnida > Uropygi > Thelyphonidae > Typopeltis > Typopeltis vanoorti. The sequence continues at coordinate 28,330,803 of NC_143566.1, read as the reverse complement.
CTATCCTATTTCAGCTAGACTGGCTTTACTGATTGGATTATATCCGTTTTCTTAAAACTGAAAAAGGTTGGTCTTGCAGGACATGTTTCTATAACAGGAATCTTCAAAACAATACAAAATTTTTCATCTAAGTTCTTTCAATTTGAGAGAATACTATGAAGCTTTCAGCAATCAAAGAAATTTAAATTACAGTGATTACTTAAAAAATGTTTTCAAAAATTTTGGGACCTGATTTTGCATCAAGTTTTTTTTGTGTGTGTGTGTGTGTGAGAGAGAGCATACGCACACGTGCTATGTGTTGGCATGTATTTGCCAGCCTGGATGGCCAACCAACTAGCTTACCTGCTCTCTAACTAACAGGTTTCAGGCATGGATGTTTGTGATTATTTTAAAGAGATGAGAGATGACTTTCATCACTGTTTACTTACAGGTCTGCAGGGGCTTGAAAAAGCTCTCATATTTTCTCTAGAGCATGGTTTCAAGATTATGTAAAAAATATTTTTATATTTTTTACATAAAAAATAAGAATTAAAAAATCTTCAGTCTACCAATGGTAATTAAAGTACTATAACTTGACAACCTTTGGTATGTGCAAATCACAAATGTGTACATGTGTGTGTGTGTACGCACACTTTTAATGTATAGATTTCTTTTCTATATATTCATACCTAATGACTATTCTACTCACTGTGTTTAAATTGTTCCATTTCTTCCTTATAATGCACATTGCAGACTTCAGAACAGTAGAAAGAATGTTCTGTGTAACATTCATTTTCATTTCACTTTTGCTTAATGTGTGTGTGTGTGTGTGTCAATTTGCTATATATTCACTCTGATGTTGGGCAATACTTATCTTGTAGTAAGTATTTTGTATTAAATGCTTCAAAGCTACCTTTTAAGATTTGTGTGTGTAGTTATTTCACATCATTTTAATTATATGTTAGAACAGGGGCCTCCAAACTACGGCCCGCAATATGATTTTATCCGGCCCGCCAATTGGACTAATTTTTTAATAAGAATCTGCAAAAAAAAAACAACACGGGATGTTGATAGATTTCAAATGCATTAATTAAAATTGTGTTCAAAATATATTCACGAATAGCAAAAAGTAACCGTAATCCAAGTTACGGTCTTTCTGACTGTAAAAGGTCAGTTAAAATGGACTAACGAAGAAAAAAAATTTAAAAGAATTCAAAACGAAATAAAAAAGTTACATCCGAATAAACTTTTTTTATCAACAAAAAAAATTATGTCGCACGAAATAATAACACTTAAAAAGTCGGTAAAAACATGGTTAAAATGAACTAATGAGCAAAAAACAAAATAAAAACAAAATTTCCCGATCTGTATTCATTGAACAAAAAACTCGAAGTTATATGAAATTAAAAAAAGTTACATGTAAATTGTCGGTGTATATTCGGTTGAAAAACTAACGACTAGCAAAAATTTGCTGATTGTGTTCGTTGTCATTAATATACGATAATTTAATCTCACATACTCTGTAATCAATTTTTATCTGCTTTCAATAAAACTCATATCTAGTTCTAGAGTTTTTTATTACTACGGCCCACTAAACAGTGCTGAAGTACCCAATGTGGCCCTCACGGCGAAAAGTTTGGAGACGACTGTGTTAGAATTTATTCCCAATTAGGAATTTTATTCATATCTTTTACAGGAATCACTGGTCTAAGTGATTCCTGTAAAAGAGGATACAGCATGTTTTGTTAGGGTGGAAAGTGACTAAAACCTGCCAACTTTTATAAAGATATCACATGAGAAACAAATCAGGTAACAGCTACATGATTTTATTGGATTTCAGTAAAGCTTCTAATAGTGTTTGGCATAAAATTCAACCAATGAAAATGTGCAAATAAGTATGGATGATTATGTAGAAAGATAGGTAGAAAATTGGTTGAAAAGAACTGAGAGGAAGTAGTGTTCAGGTATTTCTTGAAGAGCAAGGTGACCAGGAAAGAAGTACCTTACAGTTTGGTGTTTAAGACCCTTATTGTTTGTTATACTCTTTAATGATTTAGGTTCAACTTATTAAAAGCACTTTTCTCTTTACTAATGACATGAAGCTGGATAGAGTAATCAAGTGTGTGGATGCAATCAGTTTTTTTTTTTTTTTAGGACGATCTTAAAAGTTCACTAGAGTAGACAGAGAAGATTTCCTCCGAATGTACCTATGTTTTGGTCAGAGGGAAGTATTAGATGGATATAAGTTCAATGAATAGGTTTTAAAAAGAAGTTAATGAATTTAGGAATTTGGCTATAATGGTTAATAGAGAATTCCAAAATCATACTAAGACATCAGTACAGACTGGAGCTTCACTTACAAGAAAAATTTATGATACCCTTACATAAATTAGTGGTTAGGCCAATACTGAATTACAACAAATATAACATTTCTGTCCATCAAGAATTTTAACAGATGTATGTCAAGAAACTGAAGGTAATCAGATAAATTCACTAAGTGCATGAAGGAAATAGTTAATGATATTTTTGATATCAGTATTTTTTTACCCTTGTTTTGTTTAGTTGCATTCTATTATTATTATGTGACACCTCCAGGGAGTCCAAGGACTCATCGTGGAAGGGCACACTACTCTACTTTGCTAAATATATCTCATCGTCTCCACTACTACTTAATTCTCCAACTATGACACTACTGTCAACGGCATCTATCACCCATCATCACAAACAACAGTATTTTTTGCCTGTAAATTGCATGTGTTCTGAAGGCCAATTTGTCTGTACGAGGTATAAAAAACCAGTTTCTGGAAGAAAAAAACTCTGCTTCCACCGTATGAGATTTTAATGACTCTCTAACAAAGATTTAACTGAAGTTTATAATTTAGTCCAAGGAAGAAATCAGAGAGAAAGGGGTTTGTTGCAATTTGCTGAACCAGAGCATAATATAAAGTTACTGATGAAGAGGGAAAACAAGTAAGCAACTTTTCCTGTTTGAGTTGAAATTACACAGTGGTTATGAAATAATAAATTTTTTCTAGTGGTTTACAAGAAAGTGATAGTTATAGGTGGAGTAGAAATTAACCTATTCATAATGAGTATATGTAATGTAAAACTATTGTACATATCAGTATTTTTGTGAGATGGGTGTGAGATTTGTTCAGGCATGGTGAAGTGTATTAAATATATTACTTTGGCCACAGTGGTGATTAGTCAGTCAATCTCAGGCTACAGTGTCTCTCCTTACATTTATAAAATCAACCTGTAACACATTTCCAGTAGTTTTACATGTACTATAAGTTAGATATAAAGTTAGAATTTGAAGAAATTATGCCATTTCTAACTAAGATAGACCTAAATTTCCCTAGCAGAAAGCAGACAAGAAGAATTAAGAATATTATCATCTGATCACATTAAATATCACTTCAGTTAATAATGTGGTCTATGAAATTATAAACAAAGTGGACATAGTATACAATCTTGTCTTGCAAAGGCTTTAACATCAAGCCTTTCTATATGTTGTGCAATAAAAAAATATTCCACTTACATTATATTTCAAATTTTTGAACATTTTCAATTAATCCCTCATATGCTTTTTCAAAGTTAGTGATACCTAAAAATGATCACTTGTGGTCTACTCATGCAATAGAGACCTGTAGGAACCAAAGGAATGGCTTGATATGGAAGGTTTGTTATGTCATAATTCCTTTGGCAGAGCACTTTTATCATGTTTCCAGATATGTACTCTCAAGGAGTGTTCAGGCAACTAATGACAGCACTACATGGTTAAGTTTAGATTATTACTAATCTCCTATCAACTCTTCCAAATTAGTCTATTACTTACCAGCATCCCATATTGTCATATCTAAGATTTCATTCTTAAGGCACTTCTGAATGAATCAATTCACCTAGGCACTGACCTTCCTCTAAGGCTTCTTCCTACTATCTTGGCACCAAACATTTGTTTTGTTACTCCAACTTTCCTCTCTCATTCTATTTAAGTGAATATACCACCTTAGATTAGTCCTGCTTACACATTTTTGAATGCAAATAATGGCAATTTGTTCCTAATGTCTTCATTTTTTAATATGATTCTGCCACTAATGCCATCTATTCTGGTTTTCCTAACAATTCTCATATCTATGGTATCTAATCTTTGATCAAGTGCCTTATTTCTAACCCAGCTCTCAGATTCATAACTTAAAACTGGTTTGAACACTCCTGTCTGTGTGCTACTAGTTTAGTATTTTGGCTAATTTCTGTCTTATTCCATATAAATTTATTCAGCTGGCTTCCCACCGTACCAGCTTTGCTTATTCTGTTGTCTTTTTTCAAATTTTATTTGCCACCTTAACTTAAAACTGTGCCTAAATAGCTGAAATATTTTATTTGTTCTATAGTTCTTTTATAGTTCTGAAGTTTATATGTTCCTGCTCATTTTCATAGATTTGGTCATCTTACTGATGAATTTTATGCCAAATTTGTTATAGCTATTATTCAATTTAGTTAGAGAATCTTGGAGACTTGCACTAAATGTGTTTAGGAATACATCATCTGCATAAAGCAAAGAGCTAAGTTTGACATTTCCAATTCTGATATCAGGTCTAATGACACTTTCTTTCATAATATGATCCATAGAGATGATGAATAAGAGTGGAGATAATGTTCTTTATTTTCTTTTTGTTCTGTTTTGTTCTTTTAGTTTCTTTATGTTCTGTATTTTCTTCAATTCTGTTGCCTTACAACTTAAATATAGACCATGCATTGCTCTGTATAATGTTCCACTTACTCCATATAATTATAGCATACAATTGTAGTTTACAATTTTGTTCCACTTACTCCATATAATTGTAGTTTTGAAAAGCTTTTCTTTTAGCACCTTGTCCAGATCTACAAAACTTAAAAACATCCTTGTCATATTCCCATGATTTCTCTACTATTTGTTGTAAAGTAAAAATCTGATCCTGATAACCTCTATTTGCATTGCTCTTGAAAATTTGATATATTTTACCTAAACAAGTTGCCATAAGGTTACTTTATGGCAACTTGTTTAGGTAAAATATTTATAAGCTCCGTATTACTTTACCCTTAGCATTTTTTAGGTCTGGCTCCCACTGACGAGACTTCAATAAAGGTCGAAACCGGTATAATGCTTAGCATCATTCATTTCCGCAAGGAAACATACTTTGCATTAGGGGAAAATTCTAAGGAAAGTGATCAGATCTTACTCCACCTTTGCAACGAGTTGCACTACGTGCAGCCGCAAACTTGACTTACTTGTCTGTTTGCTTACTTGGGAAAAAGGATTAAAAAACTTAGCTTATAAAATTGCTTGGTATCTTTAACATAATATATCCCCAAGGTAAAAAACTTTCTACATATTACTCTCATCCTGAGATTTTATTTAATGAGGTCTAAGCGCCTTATGGCAACTTGTTTAGGTAAAATATTTATAAGCTCTGTATTACTTCACCCTTAGCATTTTTTAGGTCTGGCTCCCACTGACGAGACCTCAATAAAGGTCGAAACCGGTATGGGTAGTGACCATTACCTTAATGCTTAGCATCATTCATTTCTGCAAGGAAATGTGCTTTGCATTAGGGGAAAATTCTAAGGACAGTGATCAGAACTTACTCCACCTTTGCAACGAGTAGCCTAGTGTTGCACTACGTGCAGCTGCAAACTTAACTTACTTATCTGTTTGTTACTTGGGAAAAAGGATTAAAAAACCTGGCTTATAAAATTGCTTGGTATCTTTAACATAATATATCCCCAAGGTAAAAAACTTTCTACACAATCTGTATTACTTATCTGCTGACTAATTTGCTTGGAACTTTCTGTATGCCTTTCTTTTTTTCCAGAACTACTTCCTTAACTTCTTGCATCCACAATGGGGTTCTTACTTTTTTATCCTTGCATGAATCAATCATTGTTTTCTTCAGAGTTTGCCACTGAGACTCCAAGGTTTACTTCTTGTTTTAGAACTTTTTCATTCTTTTCAATTATACATCATGAATGGTTTAGTTTACAGTTTACCTGTAATAGGTGCTCAACTTTAATTCTTTTTAAAACTTTTATACGCAAATATCACATTGAAAAGAATATTCAGTTTTATGCTACTTTAAACTAAGTGATAGTCACTTTCAATTTCAAATCATCTGTACCTCTTGTATTCTGAACCAGCATGAAGGAGAAATCCAGCAGATACCATTATTATTATTAAGCTTGCCCTTTTGTCCAAATTTTCTCAAAAACATTTCCTTCTCTGCTGTTTAGATCTACAACAAGTACTACTCTTTCCATTTTCTTTATGCCAGCTGCCTGCTCTAGGACAAACTTGAAAACCCCACCTCTGATTCTTCCTTGGGAGAACCTTATGTGGGACCATAAGTAGAAACATGTTTCATTGTCTATTTCAAAGTTTGCCCACATAACTCTGCTTGAAATTGCCTTACAATCAAAAAGTTTATCTTTATTTTTGGTGTTGAATGCTATCACTACATCTTCCTTTCCTTGATCATTATTCCCCAAATATAGCATCTTATACTTATTATTTAGTAAGATCTCACCTGTTGTTTTTTTTTAGAGTAATTCCTCCAATGCTCACTTTCAATTCCCCTTTTCCCTGTACTGGTATAATGCAATTTCAGAATAAAGAATGGAGATTAGTATTTCCTATTCATTAATCCAATTTGTCCTGAAAAGGTTCAGTTATATCCATAAAAGGGTAGTCCACTTAACAAACTCACCTCAAATTCTCTTTCACAGTAACTGTTATGTCATTTTTATAGGTATTTTCATAGGTGCAGCTCTACCAAACTACCTACGATTTCTCAGCTTTCCTCTAATCACATAAGAACATAAGCATCCCCCCAATCAACATCTATACACAGTTCCTCAGTGGTAAGGAACTGTGTATAGAAGTGTATTTTTTAAGGAAACTACAACACAGACTAACATATTAACTAAAATAAAATTTAATTAATACTTCCAATATTTTAACAAAGTGAAACTGACATCATCAGGGAACAAAATATAATAAGATATATGCATACAGGCACTACACTAAGTAACAAGGCTGAAACATGTTAACTGAGAGTATGCCTAAAGTCCTATATAGTACTCCTGGTGGGATAAATTAAACATCCTTAGCTGAAGGATGTTTAATTTAGATGTTGGGCTGAAGTACAAAGGATGAGAGCCTCCAAAATCTGGGACAGTTTCATGCAACCAAAATAAAACCTTCCACCACTTACAAACCATATAAAAAATTAGCATCCTTATCTGATATGCCAAAGACCAGCCACAGTACCTAGACCTGCCAGGTGTTTGTTTGTTTATTTACCAAGTCCCTTGTAGTTGTAAACTATGCTACTATGGCCAAATAGGCAGGATAAGGATTATATCCGTTTCCACTACTACACCCACTCAGGACTTGCTGACCATGCTTTAGACACCATAGGATACAATGGAAGAAAGCCACTCTACTCCATCACAGCAAATATAAATACAAAAGATTTCCTTGAATCTGCTTTTGCCTTAAAAAACTCGAACCTCAACAAATTTGGCTGCATGAAGCTGCCCAAAATTTTGGAAGCTCTCATCCTCTATACTTCAGTCCAACAGCCAAGGATGCCCAATTTGTCCCACTAGACAGTGACATGCTTCAGCTTCATTACATAGTTTAGTGCCTCTGTCGTATTTTGTTCCCTGATGTGGTAATTTGACAATTTTGGCAGAGTCAAATTTGGCAATTTGACTCTGCCAAAATACTGGAAATATTAAATTTTAGTTAATACAGTTTATGTTGTAATATCCTTAAAAATATAGTTATCATACACAGTTCTGCTCCAAGCTTATTGAAGCAACATCTCATCCTCTTCCTTCATTTCATCTACTGCAATTCATTGAAACACCTTCCTCTTACCATTTTCCTCAAGGAATAAAATTAGCCACAATATCGATACAAAAACAATTACTTTATTAGTAATCACAGTGTTATATAGCTTTCAGGCTATATAATACTGCCTTTTCAAAGTACTAAGTATGCATGGCAATGTTCTCAATGGAAAGATAATTGCATGACAGAAATGTTATTATTACCCAAGACCACATGGAGTCAAAGACTCATCTGGGAGGTCCTTTAATCATACACACAGTTCATCATATGTGCTTTAAATACACTCAAATTCTCTGCAGAACACCACACTCTCAGGCAAGGCATTCCAATCATTCACAACTCGGCATGAAAAAAAACCTGCTTCTCACTCCCCTACCCACACGCTCTTTATACAGTTTCCAGGAATGACCTCTGGTTCTCCCCTGATCTCCCACTATTTTCTGTAGAACCTCTCCAACATTGATCCTATAACAACCCCTTACTAACTTCTAGGTCTCTATCATATCTCTGCTCTTCCTCCTATCCCCCAGACTCTGCCAATTGCATCTTCTCAATCTTTCCTCATATTCGACATTCCAGAGGTTAGAAACTACCTTAGTCAGTCACTTCTGGACCCTTTCCTCCAACATCTCTTCATCCTTCTGAAAACCAAATTGTCAGGTGACCAAATCTGGGCACAATGACCTAATCAAAGCCTTATATAATGGAACAAGAATCTCCCTACTTCTATAAGTCAGTGTCCTCCGTATCATTCCCAGAAGCCTTTGTGTTGTCTTCGCAATTTTGGCTGTGTGTGCCCCCCTAAATTTCAGATCATTATCCACTATCAACCCCCAGATCTCTTATTTCCTCCACCTCCGACAATATATCCTCACCAAGCATAAATTCTGCATCCCATCTTTGTTTCCCAAATTTTAAAACCTTACATTTTGTAACATTGAACTCACATCCCCATTCCCAATCACTCAATTTATTCAAGTCTACATGTAAGGTCACAACATCTCTACTCTTCATGGTTCAGCCAAACTTTGCATCATCGGCAAACAACTGAATATCTCCATCCAAATCTTCACCAATATCATTAATATACAAGTTAAACAGTAATGGCCCTAAAACAGACCCCTGGGGCACACCACTAGTGACTTTCCTTTTCCTTGATATCGCTCCCCCATGCACAACTTGTTGATACCTATCGGATAGCCAGTCTCCAATCCAATGCACTAATCTAATACCCCATCCGCTCTAGTTTGACTATCAACTTATCATACGGTAATCTATCAAAAGTCTTTGCAAAATCTAAGTATATTACTGCGTATCTTTCTCCTCTGTCCATGGAAGCAGTCACCTTATTGTAATAAGTAAGTAGATTACTAAAACATAACTTCCCTTTAGTAAATCCATGCTGCCCATCAAAGATAATACCATTGTTGTCAACCCAATTCTGGATCCTAGTTCTCACAAGCTTCTCCAACAACTTAACCACAACACCTGACACACAGATAGGCCTATAGTTTGATGCTTGAGTTCTATCACCTCCTTTATGAAGTGGTACAATCTTGCCCTCCTTAGGAACTTGATCCAGTGTAAAACTCGTATTAAAAAAATATGTCAAGGCCGGCATCAACTCCCTGGCACATTCCTTCAGAATACGTGGTGATATATTATCCAGTCCCACAGCCTTATTAACATCTAGTTTGCTCAACTCCCCATACGCCTCTTGCTCACTTAGTCAGTCATCCCCATCATTGACTGCTCTCAATCTCTCCATGGTCACATTTACAAGATTGAAAGACCTTTATGAACTGCTCATTAAGTATCTCCACTTTCCACAACAGCTGTCTTTATATCATTTTCTCTGATCAATGTCATCCTTCCATAATCATTCTTTCTTTCGCTGGCTACATATTGAAAGAATCCCTTAGGATTCGTTTTGGCTTCATTAGCTAACTGCTGTTCATACCTCACGTTTGCTACCCTCACCAACCAAGTCACCTGCCTTGCCTGATCTTTGTGATCCTCGTGGAATTGGCCATTTCCACTTCTCTTATGCTGCCTCCATAATGCCCTTTTTCTCTGTATCGCATGCTTAATCTCTTTATTCATCCATTTCACACCTACCTTATTTAACCTTCTCACCCTTGGAATACATTTAGACATTGCATCTACTAGATAGTTCTTGAAAATCCCCCAAGCTGCACTGATCTCTTTTCCAACTAACTCCTCATTCCATGCTACACCTGCAAGCTGTCTCCTGAGCTCTTTATAATCCCCCCCCCCTCATTCTTGTAATTCCACATATACCCTTTTCTCACAAAGGTCCTTACACTGCTGGCAACCCACCCAGGTAATCACCTCATTTATAATTGACACCTCATTTATAATTACATCCTCTGATGAGACAACCAAATCCAAGAGCCTCAATCCTCATGTGCCCTCTGTTACATACTGTCTGAGGTTGTTAACCCTCAAAAACTCATTTTCTTTACTTCCAATTGCTATCTCATCATTCCAGTCTATATTGCCATAATTAAAATTGCCTTGGCTAATTTGATCATACATTTCCTTATCACTACCATCCACATTGCCTGGTCTATAATGACATCCAACCAAGTATTTCATTCCATTCACCTCTATCTCACACCATACTGCCTCAAAACCACTGGCACTATTTTCCTCTTGCATCTCTACTTTGTATGGACATAACTCTTTCTCTATCATCAATAGCAGTTCCCCCCCCCTCCTTTTTTATCCCTTCTATTCTCACGAAACACATCATACCCCTCCATCTCTATTCCTGTCAGGATGTCGTCCTCATCTAAACATGTCTCACTTATTCCAATAATTTTCAGGCAAACAGACTCAATTAGTGCAACCATTTCATCTGCCTTGTTTCTTACACTTTTAGCATTTGGATACAAACACAACAGCTCATTTCTGGATCTACAGCTAGTTCCACTGATACCACTCATTCGATGTGATCTCTCCATGCTCAATTGGGGCCATTTTCCTTTCTGTTTTTCATTTTAGAACCCTCTTCAATTCCAACTGTTTCCTCTTGATCCCAGGTCATCCCATTCCTTTCCTGTCTACACATGCTTTCACATCCTCTTGGAGCATCCACCTTAATCACGCTATGTACCCCTGTCGACTCATACCATAACCACTCAAATGCAGTCTATCTCTCACTTCATCCTTCAAACTCATTCCACATATTAACTGTACTCCTTTCTCCTCACACATTTCAGCTAACATCATTCATAATCCTTGCTCTCCGCCTCATCTCGCCACTGTCATACCCAGGCAACACATTTACTACCCTTCCTCTCACACTATTCTCTTTTATCTGTCTAAGCAGCCTCCTGATATCCATTCTGACATGCTCTTTGTCCTCTGTCAAGTCATTCCTGTTAAAACCATTAACTCCTTTGCTCGCTACCTCCTCATATCCAATGTCTCAATCACTCTACTCATTTTACCACCTTGGAAAACATACCTTGTGCATCTTCACATCCTCTCAAATATGAGTATTACAATTATTTAAAAAAATGAATATTAACATCTTAGTAATGCATAATAAAACTTTGTTATAGTAACCTGAATCAGAGTTAATGAAAATAAAAAAACTCAAGTGGGAAATTAAAAAAAAAAAACAACACTAAGATTATAAAATAATGATTATTATCAAGTAATCTCCAGAACTTAAGAAGAATATATTACTTATATAAAACATGACAAGACTTCATGAGCAGTATCAAAATGAATCCTATTTCTGTACAAATGTGTCTTCCCTCAATGAATCTTGTTAAAATAGTTAACGATGGACTAGTGAGCAACATCACATCAGAAAGTCGACATAGTTTACATTTATGTGAGCTAACTTTTGCAGTTTCTCATCCTAGTACACAAATTTCAGTGATAATGGTGTATTATGAGTTTTTCATGAGGCTTATCTGCAATTTCGTACAGGGAAGAAAATTATAGCGAGTATATATGAAAAACCTTTATATATATATTCATGTTTTATTTATATAACAAAAAGGTTTAAAAAATAATCATACTGAAACATCCTATTAAAAATGTTTTAAAAACATCAATTTATACCTTGCATGATCCAATGAACTGAAGATGCCCTTGTGACTCCAAGGGTATTTTGAAGGATGAAGTTCAAAGTCTCCTGCTTTTACTGCTTCATTGAGTGTATATCCAAGTCCTGCAATTCCAGCAGTCAAAATACCAGCTGATGCTAGAAACTATTGAAAAAATAACTGTAGAAAATAAAGTTTTGTAAAGGTTTATACAACCATATCTTTATCATTATTACATCTAAAGGAGGATGACTAAAGTTAACGGAAAGTAACACTTAACTATCCTACTAGAATGTATCTTCCCACAAATCCAGACATGGACTCATGCTGAAATCAATTTATGACCATTTAAAATCATTCATTCAAATCAATCCTCCTTGAAGTTGGGTGATTTTTCCTGGGAGAGAGAAGTATTCTACATATGTGCAAGACAACTCTTAGATTTTCTTTTATTGACAATCACTTGCTATGATTGTTGATCTCAACAATGTTGTGATCACCTATACTATCAAGTAATGGGGATGGCTTCCCTGCTTTCCTCTCACTGCAAGAAAACTAATTTTAACTAAGTAATATGCAAGTTTTGTAGAATATAAAGAAGTTGTGAAAAAAGCATTTCAGAGAGAAAACATATGTACATACTGCTGTGCAGAAATTAACTTTTATTTTTCTAAGTCCACAGATGATAACACTGAATTCAACAAATGATCAAACAGGTCTAAAATAAAGACTGGCAAAACCCAATGCTTGAGAAAACTGATTACACATTCAGAGATATAAGCAAGCAACTGCAAGTGTTCATGTTATTATGAACTAAACATGAATTTTTTACTGAAGAGATGCAGTCCACAAGCCTTTACTAATTATGAATGTACACTGTAGACTGGCATGAGCCAAGGCACACAGAACCTAGAATACAGAGTGAAGGAAATTGGTCCCATGGAAAATGAATTAATACATGCTTTTCCAGTCTACCTGATGCACATGGGTATGGAAGAGATGTCTAGAGAACACGTTTACCTGAATGCAGTCCCGATGAAGAAGTGTAGAGGAAAATGTAACAATGCGTAGTAGAGATTAAGTTCACGAGTCTTAGTGACAGAATCATGACTAATAAATCCTAAACACATTCTGGAGTGTGCATGACATAGGCTGTTTCAATTTTATAGTACCTGTAAGCCTTCCAGAACTATACTGCATGCATTACAAGTATCCTACTTTACTTGTTTTTTCAATTTATATAACTTGTATTTATGATTATCAGTTTGGTTTATATAAGTATGCTATGATAAAAACATGCACTACTTTTATATATATAAAGGTAATTTCAAAGACTGATTATTGAAATAAATATTCCAAATTTAGATCTTACAATTATAGTTTGAAATATTAAATTTTTGAATTTCAGCATACAGTCCTCAACTTACGATGGAGTTATGTTCCAATGTCTCCGTCGTAAGTCGATTCTGACGTAAGTCGAAGACTTTTTGTTAATTCTTGATTTGTTTGATTTCTGTTATAATATTTTCATAAATTAGGTTTCTGTTTAACTTAAAACATTTAAAAATGTATAAACTTACATAAACATTTATAAATTATTTATTACCACATATGCTGTACATATAAATACATAAATCCAAATTAAGAAAGGAAAATTTAAGAAAAAAATACATAAACACATTTCAAAAATCACCATTTTTGGTATCTGTTTATTTCAGATTTTTTTTTTCATATTTTTCTTGAAAATTTCGGCAGTTTCAAAATTGGAACTAGCAGCTTCTCCTGTTATTCGTATTATGTAAGTTAAATAGGCTATTAAATCGATGAAACCAACTTTTACTAGCGTTAAATGTATGCTCACTGTATTAATCTTCTTGTTATTTCCTTAAATTGTCAAATAGGCTGCATGCTTTTGTTTGAATCGTAAATAAACTGAGAGGAATAATCTTGTGGATTTGATCATCTATCCATATCATTAAAAGCTTCTCCATTTCATGAATTGGCCCTTCTCTTTTTTTCGTTAAAATTGTACATTTCATATTAACTGCCTCCATTATTCTCGATTTATCTTTTATAATTGTTGAAACAGTTGAATGCGATAGTTTTTCTTCTTGTGCTATTTCACCGACTTTCTTTCCTTTGTCACATGCTTTAATGACCTTCATTTTAACATCTAAACTTAAAGCTTTCCTCGCCTTCTTTTTTATGTTGGAATTTTAATCAGTAGTATTACTTCTCTTACTGGACATGATAGAGTTACGATGAGATACAAAAATTGCAACGAGAGAAACGAGCACTTCGACTGCTGATTAGCAACTAAACTGCCAAAGGATGTAATAAGTTAGAAGTGGGTGAATCATAGCAGTTGCTATTTTGTATTGGTGATAGGCTTTGCTTGTCGACTAATCGCGACGCTGCAATGCTTATACAAAAGTAATGTGATATATGTATGTATATGCTGGCGGCAAAGTTAAATTAGAGAATTTTTAATAATAATTTGGCCGTCGTAAGTGAGAGTCATCGTATGTCGAGGACTACCTGTATTTATAAATTGAAAGTAAAAATCTTCCCTACTGCAGCTCAAAGCATATGAGTTATGATTTTCAAGAAAGTTTTAATGATGAATCATAATAGTGACTTACCTCCAGACTTAAAACGAAAAGTAGAATGCATGCATCATGCACAAAGCAAAAAAACAACTAGGATATTGTCTGTTGGAAAGGACATGTGAAAAAAAATGTCAAAAGTTGTGTTTAATGGAGTTTTTTTTTTGGAAGGAAAATGCAGAAGTGACTTTTTATGTTGTCAGAAGAAACTAACGACTTCAGATTTTTCTGTGCAACTGTTTAAAAAGGACAACTGCATTGTTCTCTTAAAAAATCAGGCTGAATTATGCTATTAGAATTTGTTCAAATAGGGCAAGTTTATTTTCAGAGGAATACACATATTAACAAAGTTGAAGAAATGAAAGTCTTCTGAGTGCTTTCTAATTTTTTGCAAACTGGACACTCAATTATCCACCAAAAAATTTACATATTCCATAACAATTAAGAACTGTTCAGCTAGCTAGTGGGATTTCTATCATGCATTATCTTTCTGGTTTTCGAAAGGATGAAGAGATGTTGGAAAGGGTCCAGAGGCGACTGACTAAGGTAGTTTCTGACCTCTGGAATGTCGAATATGAGGAAAGATTGAGAAGGTGCAATTTACAAAGTCTTGTGGATAGGAGGAAGAGGGGAGATATGATAGAGACCTACAAGTTAGTAAGGGATTGTAATAGGATCAACGTTGGAGAGGTTCTACAGAAAACAGCAGATCAGAGAACGAGAGGTCATCCCTGGAAACTGTATAAAGAGGGTGTGAGTAGGGAAGTGAGAAGCAGGTTTTTTTTGCATGCAGAGTTGTGAATGATTGGAATACTTTGTCTGGGAGTGTGGTGTCAGCAGAGAATTTGAGTGTGTTTAAAGTGCAGTATGATGAGCTGTGTGTGTATGATAAAAGGACCTCCTAGATGAGTTTTTGATTCCATGGGGTCTTGGGTAATAATAATAATAACAAATTTTCATTTCACTATCACAAACGTTTGCCCTTACTGTAATTTTCTAACTCAGCAGTTGAGTTTGAATGTTTAATAAATGTATAATAATGAAATTATCTTAGAAGCAATTATTTAAGGCAGGAGATTTTGTAGTTTATTTTCTTAATGTACTCAATAAAGAGAACAGGAAAGACAAGACCAAAGAAACAGTACTGTTATATATTTTATTTCCATGTCTTTGATGAATTTTAAGTGTATATGTTTGACATAAAAGAAACTCTTTTAGGTAGCATAAATATTTTTAATTCTGACAGATATAAAGTTTGGCATTAACTTTATAAGGATTGAATAGTTTGAATGAGCTGTTTTGTGCCACATGTTATGCTCAGTTGAATTTTATTTATTTTTTATATCGTGAAACAGTATGTTTGAGTTGGGTGCCAAATTTAGCACACAGAGAGAGAGAGAGCTCGACAAATAGACTTGATTATTGTAAATTTTACCAACTGGTAAGAAGCTGAAGGTAGGACAAAATAGTTTTTTTTTTTTAAAAAAGTTTAATAACAAATACCTTTCTAAACAAAATATTTTTGAACTTTAAAAAAATCACAGAAGAATATGTATAACATGAAGGGCCATTCTGGTAACAAAAATTAATGTAACAAATCATATTTTCCAAAAAAAGTGTTTTTACTGTTCTTCCTATTCATATTATATACTGACTTCTGCATCTTGTCATGGTTCTCACACAATGGAAATGTTCTCCAAACTATACAGTACAACTAATCCCCTCATACTCCTACTGAATTATTAAATACATCATTAAAAAATGGGGGAGGGGTGGGGAGTCATAGGCAAGTATATTTTTCATGGCAATTAGGATTTTTCATAATTTGTCCAGCTTTGTATGCATGTGTGTATATACCCACATGATAGAACACATGCAATTTACAGCCATAGCACAAAATGCAAACAGGATTAACCACTATCATAAGCAGTATCGAGTTTCTAAGTAGCCAGGTTACTTGGCTGTCCCTGCACCTAACATGAAAGGATATATATTAATTTAGCTCAGATTATTATAAGGCAGTGAAATATGGGCAATAAACAAACAAAATAAAGAATAAAAACAAGTGAAATGAGATTCATGAAAAGAACTGCAAAATACACATTATTTTACCAAAAAAAGGAACAAAGATAGTTTAAAAAAACTAAAAACAAAATCAATAGAAAAAAAACTAAATAATTATAAACAAAATTGGATAGAACATGTAAACCAAATGGACAACACCCAATATCCTAAACAAATAATAAAATATAAACCACTTGGAAATAGAAAGCCCGGTAGACCTCAAAAAAAGGATACTAGATGGATAATGAAAACCGGAACAGTTCCAATATGGTCTATATCCGTAATTAGCATTATGGAGATAATATATATATTCCCCCCTTTTTTTTATTACATATGTTAAATGTTTTACAAATATTTTTAGTATTAGTGTGAGGAATCAATTCTCTTAATTACTGTTGGGATTCAAAGATGAGAATCCATAGCCCAAGGTAATCCAATAAACTCCTCTATTTTTACAATAATGCTGACACACTATAGCGGTCAGCATAACACCTGACAAAAAATTTAAAAATAAAAAAATCCCTGGAATGCAGAATTAAGGCACAGCTGAGTCTGCAATCTTCATTAGTGAAACAATGTTCTAGAGGGGGGGGGGGGATTGGTAAACCCAATACCACCAGCTTTCTACCAGAAATTAGAATTCTTCCATGATGCAGTAAAACTATTACTACAGACACAGGCAGAAGCAGTTATTAATTAATCTCAATAAAGAATAATTTAATTTATATCTGCAGTGTCTCATGACATATTTGGCAGGATTATGTATAACTGGTTTTACAAAAAAATTCAACAGTTGAATTTCCTATCCTATTACAAAATCTAGATGTACTAAGATTATGTGGAAGAACACTATGCTGGCAACAGCAATGAAGATATATTCATACCAATAATTTAATAAATACTGACTGATGCGGCATTGCAATTCAAAAGTTGGCAATTCCTTGTTCAGCCAACATATGCTGCATCAATCACAGCACAAGAGCAAACATTCAAAAGTTATCAGCGTACAATCAAGATGGACTGCTTCTGTTATGACTAGTTGCATATAATCACATGAAGAGTTTGGATGGAAAAGAATTTGTGCTTTCAACTAGAAGAAAATCTGAAGGGTAGGTACAAACACTAGTTTAACACAGATGTGATCATTATGTATATCGCATCTCCTTTATTATAAATAATATATTTATATCATATACAAGTTTATCTGTACACATTTTTTTTCTTAGTAATTACATGGGTTAATATTTTTTCATCTCATATGCTATTTGCTTCCAATGCATATGATCATACTTTCATCAGCCATAAGTACAAAGCATAGCAAACTGAAAAATAACACTGGCTAACAAAAACAAAAAAATTTTTTCTGCTGATTATGATCTGACACTTGTTTTTTACTAATTTGGGTGCGCTGATTTCAAATATCAAACCCATTTTTCTCTATCACATCAAGTTTTTCCTCTATGGCATTTTCTTTTTGCTAATTTGTAAGTTTTTGATAGTTTTAAGGAGGCAGTACTATTTAGAGGATCAAAAAAATCGATTTTTTAATATTATTTTCTAAAAGTATGTACTTTTAAAAATCTGTTCCTAACTTTTTATCAAGACATTCGAAAAATTCCCGAAGATATAGCCTATTATTCAAAGCAACGTGCAGATCAGAATCGGAGCGCTCACCGCTTTCGCTTGTTAGTAAACGAATAAATGCGTAAGAACCTGCAACGGTACGTACTGGCGCTTTGAATGTGAGAGAGGCCGATAACCGACCTAATACATTTAGGTGATGAAAAGTAGGCGATGACAACTGCCTAAAACAAATGAATGCTATATGCGTCATAGCGGACAAAGAACGATCGAAATCAGTCAATCGTTAATCGATCGTGAAAGTATGATGAGCGCTTATAACGTTTCAATAAAGTCTCTGGTTTTTTTTGCCTTGTTAATTGCATGTTAGTCGGCAGTGAAGAAAATACATCATGTCTACTACTCGAAAATGTGTCAATAGTGTAGATTCCTTCTGCTACATTTGTGGCAGCTTTACTGTTCCTAGTCAAAGGACAAATATCACTGATTTCGTTAAGAAAGTGTACTTTGCATACTTTGACGTAAAACTTGCAGATCAGGACAATTCATGGGCTCCAAATAAAGTGTGTAAGTCATGTGCAGAAAATTTACGACAGTGGAGCAAGGGAAAATGCCAAAAATTAGCTTTTGGCATTCCAATGATTTGGCACGAACCGAAAAATCACATAGATGATTGCTATTTTTGTTTAGTTCAGACTTCTGGTTATAATAAGAAGAATAAGAAAAAAATTGTGTATCCAAATCTCGACTCAGCAATTCGACCAGTTGCTCATTCCAATGAAATAGCTGTGCCAATTTATAAAGGACTTCCTTTACTTGAGAACGAGCATGATCGGGATATGCCAGATGTTTTTGAGGAGCAAGACCCGGATATTGATTTAGACAATGAAAATTTAATTTCTAGTTCTGGACTGCAACGTTTTACTCAAGCGGAATTGAATGACTTAGTAAGAGATTTTGGCCTATCAAAGGAATCATCGGAATTGTTAGCTTCAAGATAAAATGAAAAAAACTTGCTGGAGCAAGATACGAAGATAACTTTTTATCGTAGCAGGGAAAGTAATCTTGTACAATATCTTAAACACGAGTGTGGGTTTGTTTACTGTAACAATGAGTCAGGTTTACTAACTGAAATGAGTGTTGTATAATATCATCCAAATGAGTGGCGTTTATTTATCGACAGTTCAAGCAGAAGTCTCAAGTGTGTTTTATTACACAATGGGAATGTATATGGTTCAATTCCTATTGGCTATTCAGTCCACTTAAAGGAAACATATGAGGACATTAAAAAGGTTCTGAAGTTATTAAAATATACAGACCATAACTGGATCATCTGTGCGGATCTTAAAATGGTGAACTTTTTACTTGGCTTTCAAAGAGGATATACAAAGTTTCCATATTTTCTATGCTTCTGGGATAGTCGAGCTAGAAACCAACACTGGAGTCAGAAACATTGGCTTCTTAGAATATCCTTAAAATGTTGGAGAACAGAATGTTATAAATCAACCTTTAATCGACAGAGAAAAAATCATTTTTCCACCTCTGCACATCAAACTAGGTCTTATGAAGCATTATGTTAAAGGTTTAAATTTACAAGGTGACTGCTTCCAATACATATGTGAAAAATTTCCATGACTTAGTTATGAAAAAATTAAAGCCGATGTATTTGATGGACCACAAATTAGAACTTTAATGAGAGACCCAAATTTCATCAACTCTATGAACAAAATTGAGAAAGAGGCCTGGACTTCATTTACGATGGTTGCGAATAATTTTCTTGGAAACAAAAAAGCGTGCAATTACAAAGATCTAGTGGAAACAATGCTTGAAAATTTCCAGCACCTAGGTTGCAACATGAGCATAAAGCTTAATTTCCTGTACAGTCATCTTGATAGATTTCCCGAGAATTTAGGTGCTGTAAACGATGAACAAGGCGAAAGATTTCATCAAGACTTAAAAACTATGGAAGATCGGTACCAAGGAAGATGGGATTCTCACATGATGGCTGACTACTGTCAGAGTATTCAAAGGGATTGTCAAAACAGAACACACAGCAGAAATTGCTACAAACAAAAATGTATTCCCTGAAACTCATGTGTAAGTAAAATTGTTATTTTTTATAAATATTCTTGTAATTTTTAATGAATATTGTTAAGTAGTTATGTATCTAATTATCGGCCTCTCTCGTGTTCAAAGCGCCAGTACGTGCTGTTGCAGGTTCTTATGCATTTATTCATTTACTAACAAGCGAGAGCGGTGAGTGCTCCAATTCTGATCTGCGCACCGCTTTGAATAATAGACTATATCTTCGGGAATTTTTTGAATGTCTTGATAAAAAGTTAGGAACAGATTTTTAAAAGTACATACTTTCAGAAAATAATATTAAAAAATCGATTTTTTTGATCCTTTAAATAGTACTGCCTCCTTAAAACTATCAAAAACTTACAAATTAGCAAAAAGAAAATGCCATAGAGGAAAAACCTGACGTGATAGAGTAAAATGGGTTTGATATTTGAAATCAGCGCACCCAAATTAGTAAAAAACAAGTCTCATATAAAAGTAAGCAAAAATTGTGTTGGACTGTATAATGCTTAGTGTATGGTAATTCATTTTATTGTGTTCAAAATCTCTAATTTTTTTCTCAAAAAATGCCAGAATGAAAATACTAAAAAGCACTTTTATGAAAGGCAAAAAAATTGATTCAAAAATCATTAAGATTTGAAAACTAAATTTTAAAAAAATGCCAGATAGTTTGGCTAGTACTCTAATATATAAAACATGGATGGCAAGTGCAATAACATAATTCACTACGAGTAAATTTCATAGTACAATAGTACATTTTGTTGTACTATTGTACACTGTAAAAGTATAATGCATGTAAAACCACAATATCACCAGTAATTACACTACACTATATTATCAAACAATACCAATCCATTTCATTTTAAATTGTTTCTTCAAAAATGTAAACACTAATGTTCAAAAAATTTTCTAGGTTATCTGAATATGAAATCATAAGAGGTTCTGTTTTCTATATTGTCATGTAACCTCATCACATTGAGAATCATTGTCATGCCACAAAGTTGGTATTTTTGAATGATCTATCTACAGTTAGCCCCCCCCAAATCAAGTTGCTATTTAGGATATCATGAATTTGATGGATCTGTATAACAGAATTTACTGTTTATAACCTAATTAACAGTAATCTCTATTTTACTACCATGAAATCTTTGGATAGTCTAGTCCAATTTCTATTTTCAATATATATTTTGATCTGGAAAAAAAAAAAAAAAAAAAAAAAAAAAAAAAAAATCAGCTAACGCCTTTTTATTCCCATATACGGGGAGTAGGCGAGGCCATTTAGCCCTATCTAACTTTTGGAGACTGAGTGGGCAGTTCAATCTCCACTGGCACCAATCAGAGATAGATGGCCCAAGGCTATCACTAATTAAGCGGTACACAGTGAAGAGAGACGGCTCAAATATGCCGCCATCTCGTGGTCCCTAACCCTAACACAATATATTTAATGTCTGAAATAATGTGGGTTCTACGGTCGATTTTCTTGAGTTTACAGGAAAAAACCCGCTTGCCCGTGCCAGAGATCGACTAATTCGGGAACCGGTCGAAAAAAGGGTTAGAAAAATTTCCTCTAGTCACCGACTAGACTCGAAACCAAGTCTTCCATCGTGCGGCCAAGCGCCGTGGTGTGCAAACTACACATCCACTGAGCTACACAGGCTCTTATATTTTGATCTTAGTGATTGAAATGCTATCACTAAAATTACTCAAATAAAATTTTTACATAGTCAATTGTAAAATATAGTTTTTATTATATTACTTCTTTTACAAAGTGGGATTTATTTAAATTAGGTTTCTTCTAGAAAATGAACATTTAAAAGTTCTTTTCGAAGTACTATTTCACTAATTCAAAGAGAATATGATTATTTTAATACTCAGTCTGCTTGCTTTGGATATGAGTAATTTTCGGTGAATGAACTAGGAAATGTGTATGCTTACATCAAAATGGATAATTCATTGACGTCAATGGAATATCTTTCCTTTTCCTAGCACAAGTAAATCTCAGTATGTTGATATAAGTTATGAAAAAGAAGCTATATACTGAAATATTTTCTTTCTTTTAAGAAAGATATAGGATATACTGAAATGTGATGTACCAATTGATATCCAGAAGTTCTTGAATTAAAATTTCTAAAATATGCTGTACGAATGACCTTCATGCTTTGAGCCATTACCAAAATCAAGAAAAACTTACAGAGAAAAACTTTCAAAGTTAACAATGCATCTGCAGAAGTTGTCATACCTCAAACTTAACTACAAGGTGAGCACATCTCCCATGTTAGTACAATGGAAACTCAGTAGAGCAAATGCACTTAGTTCACCAATCTGGATCAATAACTATTGTTCTGAGATAGTTTTGAGGAGTTTAATATGAAACCATTACCTTTAATTTATTCATGACATTATTAATACCATGAATTCATGGTATTCTCTCTACATTAAGGTACAATTCTTTCTCAAGAGCTTCCCTCTCTATATTCCCTTTCAGAACCATAATCTTTGTCTTGCTAGGATTGAGCCGAATTCCTCTGTTCTTACTGATCTTATTAACTTTGTCAATGATTTGTGTTCTAATTCTTCCTTGTCATTACAAAGGAGTACTGTATCACCAGCAGACCTCAGATTACTGATCAACCCACCACCTATCATAATTCCTGTCCTAAGTTCATCCAATGCTATGCGCATGATGTATTCAGAGTAGCCAGCACACTCCTTGCCAGAGGATGCCTAATCTTAATCTTGCTTTTTTGACCTTCTGTGACTAAATATTTCCTTACCTTATTATGCATCACTCATCTGCTATTTCCAATATTTCCTCAATTCTGAAAATCACCGATTCCTTTGGCTTATCACTGAAGCTGAATTTCCTACAATTTAGCTATCCTAACAACCACCTTCCTTGGAAATTTTAACTTGAATGATTCCAAATGACTCCCTTTTTCCGATTCTGCTAACCAATCTGGAAGAGATAGTATTAACTATAAGCAATGACTTAAAGCAAAATGTCTATTCAACCATTATGTCTGGCAAATCCTCTCCACACACCTAACATTCTGGATTGCCAACTTATGGTCTGACTTCCTTTTCTTGCAATTTGTAATTCTGATTTCCAGTTTTTCCTCAGTCATTCAATACATGGTGGAAGGGGTTTTTGCTTCAGATTTAATGCAAGTATTTCTCAGGACTCTGTTATTTCAGCCACCCTCAGGTGAAATAACAGATGAAATAACAGAGATATAACATAATAATAACAAATGACCTGCTATCACTGACCTCAAACCCTATCCACAGTTTTGCTGCTGATAGCACTCTCCACTGATCCTAGCCATATAACAAACCTTACAATTTCAAGAATTTCCAACTTCAAGGCCTACAGTAAGTGCCCTGGAAAGGGATCTCCACAGAATTCTACAGTGGAACAATAACAACCTATCACCTTCAGTGCTTCCCAAACACATCTGACAATGCTGAACTTAACTGCCAAGCTCAGATCTCTTTTCTTGGACTGACTTACTCCTAGCCTTTCCTGACATAATCACATCACTTCTATAGCATCCAAAACTTCAGATACTTGGAATCTTCTTTTGCTCAAGATGTTACTTTTCATTTACTTTCCAGTTACTTACTCTATACAAATGCAAAATCTATCTAACTTTGGAATACCTGCTCTCACATTTGGATTGGTGCACCTAAGAACTCTCTAAATATTGTTTATGCTGTTCAGAAGAGAGTAGTTTGGTTGAATAACTCTCTCTTCTCTCTTCTTTCAAATATTTCTCATGGGTATTGTTCAGTAAAACTAGCATCCACTATGCCTCCCCATCTCTGCTCAACCTAATGCAACATGAGCAACAGCTGCCCAATGTACTGTTACAGTTGAACTGTTGACTATGACCTCCAGAGTTTCAAGAGGAATATCAAGTGATTACTTTGCTCTTGACCTTAACCCACATTTGGCATCCACTTGCTACAGGCTTCATAGCCACTTGTATAAGGGAGTGATAAAAAAATGAATAAAAATTAAAATAAAATTTAGGATGCCAACAATATTCTTCTCTTCTTCTTCTTTTAGTAGCAGAAACTTCTTCTTCTTTTAGTAGCAGAAACTTTCCTTCCACTCACTTCTGTTCTGAGCCTTCTCTTTCAAGGTTGTGTACCTGTCTCCATTCAGCATGTCATCTAGCATTGTTTTCTTTACTCTTCCTCTGGGTCTTTTTCTGTCTATTTTTTCTTCAATGACATCTCTGATGATTCCATTCCCTCTCAGAATATGTCCGATCCTGTTTCACTCTTCTTTTTATCCTCCTTAACAGACTTCTTTCTTCTTCTACTCTTTTTAAGACTCTTCATTAGTTATTTTATCTGTCCAATTGATTTTTTCCATCCTTCTCCAAATCCACATCTCAAAGCTCTCCAAAATCTTAATTTCTTCAATGTCCAAGTTTCAGATGCATAGAGAGCAACACTCCACACATAACATTTTATTAGTATTTTCTTTAGGTTTCTATCCATTTTACTTCTGAATAAATTCCACTTTCTTTTAAAGGCATCCTTCCCATCACTATTCTTGCTTTTATGTCACTTTTACATCTTCCATCACTGCTAATAACACTTCCTAGATAATTAAATGTCTTTACTTGATTCAATTTTTCCCCATTTATTCTGATATCCATATTTGCCTCTTTCCTTGCTATTTTCATCACCTTTGTTTTTCTGATGTTAATTTTAATTCCATAAATGATACAGGATTTCAGTAATCTGTTCAACAGATGTTGCAGTCCTGTTTCAGTGTTTGATAGTAATGCCTTATCATCTGCGTATCTTATTGCAAATATCTGTCTACCTCCAATCTTTATTCCTTCTTCCGAATTCTCCAGTGCTTCTTTTAACATTGCTTTGGAATGCATATTGAACAAAATTGGTGATAGAGAACAGCCTTGTCTTACTCCTCGTCCAATGATACCTGGTTCTGTTGTACCATATACGTCTCTCACCATGGCAGTTTGTCCCATATATAGCGAGATAATTAGCCTTCTGTCTTTCCAATCTATACCAATCTTTTCCATTACTTCCACCATCTTATCCCATTTTAAATAGTCAAAAGCTTTCTCAAAATCTATATAACAGATGTTAACTTCTTTATTCACTTCTAGACTTCTTTCACTTACTATTCTTAACAGTCCAATCGCATCTCTTGTTTCCCTACTCCTTCCTGAAACCAAACTGATCTTCTCCAAGAAATTCTTCCACTTTAGATGCAATTCTTCATGTTAAGATTCTCATAAGTATTTTTGATGTATGGGAAATGAGACTTATTGTTCTAAAATCTTATAAAGAATATTATGAAGTACTAAATCCCTACTGTGTAGAGAAGTATATGTAATGCTATAAAAATACATGAAGTAGGTTTTATAAATCTGGAAGGGAAAAACTAGCTAATCAATCCCAAACAATGTCAACTACTGTATTTTCCGATGTACAAGATGCTCCTATGTATAAGACGCACCCAAGAAATTTAATACAATTTTATGGAAAAAACCTAAACTTTAAAGTATGATTTTAAAAAAAAATGGATAAAATAATAGGTAATTTTTAATAGTAAACTGACCTTTCAGAAACCTGCAAAACCCATGTCACTGTCATCTGACTCTTCTCTATCATCATTCATTTCTTATAATATAGAAATAATTTTGTCTTCATATTCTTTTGGCATTTTTTGACTGATTTTTGTTTTTGTATGCATACAAAGTCCACGGCGTTTCATGAAACGGTAACACCATGATGCACCACCTTTAAAATCTTCAATGTTAGGCTCACCTGCAATTTGTAACTTGAAGTATATGAATGTTGCCTGTTTTTTTTTCCATCACTAAAATCTACGGGGAAATATCAAACTGAACACAAAATATCTCAACACATCAACTCAATACTGATAAACATCGGTAACTGATTACTCGGATAAGATATTATGAAACTTGTATAGGGGCTCCCCGTTCTTAGCCAATGACGCGCTAGAAGTCACGTGAAGGTCATGCATCAATTTGATTGCACCATTAACCGCCTACAAAGATCTTGGAACATAAAAGGGAGTGCATATGACTTTGAAAAGAGGAAACAATCTTTACCTTCATTATATAATACGCACCCCATTTTTAAGATAAATTTTTAAGGTAAAAAAGTGCATCATATACACCGGAAAATACGGTAACTCAGTGATAGAGGTTTAAAAAACCAGTAGCCAGTGAGCTCTATGCTATCAACTGCTGTGGTCCAACACTATTATTAATCAAGTTTATTTCTTTTTCTCTACTGTACTGTTGGCCCATGTTTATTTTTGATCAAGCTACATCTATTCTTTAATTATTTTTAATTTTTTTTTAAAATCATTTTTATTTTTATGCAAAACCAGTAAGCATTTCCAGCAATGCATAAACTAGACTAAACTAAACTAGCCAATATCTTTACAACCATGTTACTAAATGTCAGTAAAAAAATAATGTAACATTATTGCTGTTAACACTATTTGGATTTTTAATATTACTAAATGTAGTAGGTACTAATGACTTAACTAGCGATAAGTTCAGCACGAGAGGACATGAAATTGTTGTTGGAAGAGGCAAGTGTGAGATAGTGAAAATCATCAGTATATTATCTTGATATGATGTGAATTAAGAAGCTATCATGCCAAACGATTCAATGCATAGGCTGTGTGTAGAAGGAATGGATGAGAGTTTCTGGGTGTGTGGAGTGTTTGAGGGAAGATTGGATTTGTATAAGAGGGATGGCCTAAACCTGAATGTGTTTGGTATCAGGAGTCTTGAAAAACTAAAAATTGCTATGAGACTAACACAGAGAGTCAGGGAAACTAAATTATAAAGGGATGGATAGTGAGAATATGAGTGTAAGAGCGACAATGTTATATAACTGTGTTAATGATAAGAATTGGCTTTATTATTATTATTACGCGCAATTCCAGGGAGTCATTAGACTCATCGAGGGAGGCCCCAAATCATATTCATCGCAACTATTCGACATTCATACAGTATCTATCATACCTCGCCTTAAACTCATTCACCGTCACAGCATCCACCACAGACTCTGGGAGCGCATTCCACTCATTCACCACTCTAAAAGTAAAGAACCCAGCTCTAACACCTTTACTAACCACACTTTTGCCCAGTTTCCATGGATGTCCCCTAGTCCTCCCACAACCAGCCCTGTTCTCAAAAATATCTTCTGAATTAATTTTATAGAAACCCTTCAGTATTTTGAATGTCTCAATCACATCTCCCCTCCTCCACCTATCAACCAATTTTTGCACCCCACAAATCCTCAACCTGTTCTCATAAGGTTCATTCCACAGACCTGCTATCATCTTGGTCACTCGCTTCTGGATCCTCTCCACCTCCTCCCCATCAAGAAGAAACCTAGGTGACCAAATCTGAGCACAGTAGTCGAGATGGGGTCTTATCAAGGCTCGATACAGAGGAACAATAACCTGCTTGTCTCTGCTTGTCAATGTATTCTTCAGCAACCAAGTGACTTGATGAGCTGATTTGGCCACTTTTGCAATGTGTCCCCTAAACTTCAACTCCTTATCCACCAACACTCCTAAATCTTGTGCCTCATCAATTTCCTGGAGTATAGTTCCACCAATGTAGTAAACTGCTGCTAATCTTTTCACCCCAAAATATATAACCTTACATTTTGCCACATTAAATTGACACCCATTCTCCTTAGCACAGACCTCCAATCTATCCAAATCATCTTGCAAAATTTTGACGTCATCTGCATTCACTATTGCCTTACCCAACTTTGATCATTTGCAAACAAATGAACTGTTCCTCTCAGATCCTTTCCTATATCGTTAATGAACAAATTAAACAGCAGTGGGCCAAGAACCGCTCCTTGTGGCACACCACTAGTGACAGGCCGTCTTGTGGACTCTACCCTGAATAAACCACTCTCTGATATCTCTCCGTCAACCACCCTCCTATCCATCTCACCAACCCTATATCCATCCCCATATGCTGGAATTTATTGATTAGAATTCCATGTGGTATTCTAATTTACTTACCCTTATTCAGTTCAGCCGTCACTGTGTTATAATACGTGAGCAAGTTACTGAGGCATGACCTACCCTTCACAAAACCATGCTGTCCCCGATACAGTATCCCATTTTCTTCTATCCAATCTTGTATTTTCCTCTTGACTATTTTCTCCAAGACCTTGATAATGATTCCTGTTATGCTGATTGGCCGGTAATTTTCAACAGCAGCCTTGAAACCGCCTTTATAGTGCAGAACTATTTTCCCCTCTTTCCACCCCCTTGGGACTGACCCAGACCCAAGGCTCAAATTAAACAAAATGGTCAAGGGCACTGACA
Organism: Typopeltis vanoorti; assembly: GCF_054136105.1. NCBI lineage: Eukaryota > Metazoa > Arthropoda > Arachnida > Uropygi > Thelyphonidae > Typopeltis > Typopeltis vanoorti. The sequence continues at coordinate 28,302,129 of NC_143566.1, read as the reverse complement.
ATTCTTTAGCTGCTTCACGTACGACACGAGCTGGTATTCCATCCAATCCCACAGATGTATTGACATTGAGGTTTTGTAATAGACTAGTTACTTCTACTTCATTCATCACAATTCCAGTATAAGCTGTTGGTTCTTCCATTCCTGCAAAGTCACCACCTGGATGATATACTCTTGCAAAGTGCTCGCTCAGTAATTCTACTATATCGACTGATTCAGTTACCTCCCTACCCTCAGCATTTTTTAAGATCATTCTACCATGAACATTTTTCCTTTTACTTGCAACATATTGAAAAAACTGTTTGGGATTCTCTTTAGCCTGCATGGCCAATTTTCTTCCGTAATCCACTTTTGCTTTTCTTGCCAGCCTTGTTACCATCCTGGCCTGAGCTTTATACTGCTCCTGCACCTGCTGGTCACCTTTCTCCTTAAATTCCCTCCACAATTGTTTCTTTTTTTGCAGCTCAAGCTTAATAGTGTTAGTCATCCATTTAACCCCTACTTGATTTATTATTCGGACTTCATGCAAACACTTCTTAACTACCTCCCATGCACTATCAACATCCAGCCCTTGCAGTTTTACATGCCATGGCACTGAGCCAAGCACACACCTAAGCTTGTCATACTTACCAGCCTGGTAATTCCACATGTACCCTGTCTTAATTGTAAATTCCACTCCTTTAGCCACCTCCCAGGTCATGACCTTATGGTCACTCTCACCAATTGGTGGCAACATGATCATGTTTGTTACAGCCACATTCTCAGTTGCAATTACTAGGTCAAGCACTCTCTGCCCCCTGGTATTTTCCACTACATGCTGCCGCAGATAGTTGTCCCTTAATAACCGCATAAAATCCAATTCCTTCCTCCCATGTGCCCTCTCCTCTTTCCAGTCAATGTTACCATAATTGAAATCACCCATAATAATTACCCTCCTTCCACTCATTTCTTCTATTTGCCTATGCATACTATTCCCACCATCTATTCCATCACCATTTTATCATGGAGAAGTTGATGAGGAGAGAAAGATTTTGACTTTGTGTTTGTCTGGTTTGGACCCATCAAAGTAGAATGCAGATAAGAGTATACAGAAGAACATGCAGGTAGATTATTATGTCTATACAAGAATGCTAGGAGTATAACTAACTAGTATTGAGCAAGGGTACAGTATTTTTAGGAAAGATAAAGAGAGAATAGGAGAGGAGGGACATGCTGCTAATGATATCAGATGACTTGAATCTACTTAGAGTTGAGATCTATGATTGTAGTACTACTAACAGTATTTCATGTGGCAGTGAGTTTGAAGCCATCTAGTGTGAAGTGGAATCTAACAAGATCAATTACATAGTGGGGTGTTGTTACAGACATGGTGGATCGGGTGCTGGTGATGAAAAAATGCATCACCAAATAGAAAAGATGAGTACAAAAAAAAGTAATAATGAGAGAATTATCCTGACTGGATAGCAACAGAATCTCATGGGAAGAATAAAAATGAATTTATTGGGCTGTTGCATGACAACTTCCTCAGGCAGCATGTGACAGAAGGAACTCGAGGTCAAAGAGTGTTCGATTTGATTAGAGTCAGAGGACATTTCAGTTAAAGATGTAATTATTCCGCCTCTGGTTGGTGACAGTGATCATGTGGTACTCACCTGGTAAGTGACTAAATTTATGAATGTTCCATTCAGAAAAGGTTACATGCTGAACTACAAAGCAGGAAATTACGACCAACTGAGGAATATACTGAATTCAGTGGAATGGGATCAGTTGCTGGATGAGAAGATTATTAACAATGCATGGAATGCATTTAAACAACTTAAATGATGCAGTATCAGAATGTGTGTCCCAAGAGTTCACAGAATAAATAGGGTAGGAGTCAAATGGATGTGTAATCTTATTAAGCCAGAGATTCGTAAGAAAAAGATGATGTGGAAGGGATACCGTAAGGATGATGTCCATTATGAAAATTATAAGCAGCAAGCTAGAATAGTCACAATTGTTGCACGGAAAACAAGTCTGAGTATGAAAAGAAACTGGCTCTGCATGCTAAAGACAACCCATAAGCATTCTATTGATATGCTGCAAGTAAAAGAAAGAATGAATATAAAAGAATAACGCTTCTAAATACAGATAGCATGAAGATAACAGATGCAGAAGAGGTTGTTCAATGAGTGCCCATTTTGTAATGGGTACTCATTGAACTCATTGAAGTAATATGTAATGGGTACTCATTGAAGTAATATGTAATGAGCGCAACATTGAGCTCACTACTATCTCTTCAATGGATGAAGAAACTTGGGTGTATGAGGACGAGGTATTAGAGCTGTTGCACAAACTGAATAAGAATTCAGCAATAGAGACTGATGGAATATCAGCACGTGTGCTAAAAGAGGGTTCAGCTAAACTGGCTATTCCTTTGAACAGGCTGTTTAATATGAGTCTCAGAACAGGGAAGATTCTTCAGGAATAGAAAGAATGTATGGTAATTCCATTGCACAAGGGTGGTGCAAAGATTGATGTATCCAACTATTGACTAATTAGTATCTCAGGAATATTGGTGAAGATTTTGGAAAAATTGGTTGGGGCTCACAGTCAGAAATATGTTGACAGTGAATCTTTACTTTGCAATGAGCAACATGGGTTTACTAAGGGAAGGTCATGTTTTAGCAACTTACTCACATTCTATAACAATGTTACCATCGAACTAGACAATGGGAATGGATACACCATGATACTTTTAGATTTTGCTAAAGCTTTTGAACAGAGTACAGCATGGTAGACTGTTACATAAATTGGAGAATATGACTTTGGATTACAGAACATTAGCATGGATAAGAGGATGGCTGACTCACAGATATCAAAAAGTGGTATACATGGGATGTGAGTCTGCAAGATTTAAGGTAACCAGTGGTGTACCACAAGGATCAGTGCTTGGTCCACTGTTATTCAGTCTGTGCATTAATGATATTGGGAAGGATTTGACAAGTAACATATAGCTATTTGCTGATGATGTAAAGATAGGTAAGGTAATCACGAATGATGTTGATATGCAGTACTTGCAGAATGATTTGAATAGGCTGGAATTATGGGCATGGGAAAATGGATGTCAGTTCAATATCAGTAAATATAAAATCATTCGTTTGGTATGATTAGATATCCAATGTTGTATTATATTGGTGGGATTATGCTAGAAGAAACTGATGAGACTAGGGATCTTGGAATGTTAGTAGATAGGAAGTTGAAGTTCAAGGGACATGTAGCAAAGATTGTAAATACAACTCAAAAGATAACTGCAACGCTGAAACGAACGTCATTTTGCCTCTTTACAAGACCTCACTTGAACTATTGTGTGCAGGTCTAGTCTCCTGGTTTCTGTTGTGATTCTGATATATAGTGGAGCGAGTGCAAAGGAGAGAGTTAAAAATTATATCAGAACTGTGGAATACTGATTATGAAGACAGATTGAAAATTTGTAGACTGCAGACACTAGCAAACAGGAGAAAGAGGGGTGATATGACTGAGACTTACAAACTTCACACTGGATTTCACAAAGATTCACAGAGAATTTCAATTGATGGAATTTTTCAATTTATGAAGGGTTGGGAAAGGACAAGAGAGCATCCTTGGAAGCTGAGAATGAATGCTACTAAGGGGGTGAGGGCTAGATTTTTCTCTCATAGGCTGGTGCAAAATTTTTTTCAAAACCCAATTAAGGGCATTGGTCTCTAACTTTTATTTCCAACATTACTGAGGGGTATAAGTTAAAACTGATTTGAACATTCAAGATAGCAAAGAGATACTACTGTTTCTAGACAGCCATTTCTAGCTCACCTCCACATGGTGAACCCTGGGTAATGCTAAATGAGCAGAGCGATTGCTGGCAGCCAGACTTATCTTAATGATCTCCTTGCTATAGACATAAAATTACAAGCTATACAATCACCAAACAGTTCTTCTCAGGACCACAAGACAAGAAAGCTGGGTACTAATTTCCAGATTTGCCAATGCAACATTGGAGGAATCATCTCTGATAAAAGTCAATATCGCTCAAAAATCCTTTGAGAAAATGATATAGACATAGCTGTCATTCAGGAGACATACATAGATAATGAAAAATTGAAATCCAGAGGAAGAATTGCAGGGTATGATATCCTAAGAGCTATATATCACCAAGCTCATGACTGCACAACTTATGTATGCAATAATATAGAGAATGCTCACTTAATATCAGTACATGTTAATCAGAATATACACACTATACAGTGAGAGTTGAAGATCTCACAGTGGTTAACATCTACAAGCCTCCCCTGGTAGAACGGCCAACTGAAGTAATCCCTGCATTTCCACATCCTACTATCTACATAGGGGATTTTAACTGCCATAACACTCTGTGGAATTATAATTATAATGATGGAAATGGTGAGCATTAACAAACTGGGCTAAGCAAAACAGTCTGAGCTTAATATTCAATGCAACGGACAAAGGAACCTTTCCGTCTGCTGCATGGAATAGGAAATATAACCCAGACCTCTACTTTGTTACCCAGATTACCCAGAATTTGCAAAATCAGCCACTAAACACAACAAGATGAGTCCTTGAAGATTTCCCACATAGCCAACATTGCCCAGTATTGGTAGAGGTAGGAATACAAATACCAATAAATTCCACGACAAGATGGAATTTTAGCAAAGTGAACTGGCAGGATTTTTCACAAGAACTGTATGAAGTAGAAAGATGGACACCACCTGTGTATGTGAAAACTACGACAGATTCTTTGAAGCAGTCATATCAACAGCAAAGTATATTCCAAGGTGTTTCCAAAAGGAATACCTACCTGGCTGGAATAAAGACTGTGAAGTTACATCAAGCTTATTTAGAATATGGCAACTGATATCATACTGTAAAAATAATCATATTAAAAATTCTGAATATTTTTACGTATTAATTATGCTTGTTAGTTTTTGTTTTCATACACGCAGTGTCTGCACTTGTGATGTGCTCGTTATGAAAATATTATGTTAGAAGTAATATGTAAAGAAGTAAAAATATTGAAGTACTTACTAAATTGATTATTTGTGTTACTTATAAGAAAGTTTGTTGTATTTTTAAATGTTGAATTTTGTGTTTGTGAAAGACTTTCTTCAGCGCTGGTGGATACAGCGAGTCAGCCATTTTATTTCAGTGCGTAGTTTCTGACTTTTGTGAAGTGCGCATGCTCCCGGAGTGAACTTGATGTTTGATTGACAGCTGACAAGAAAAGCGTTGCGTATCCAAGTTACAGTGGTAAACAAGAGAGCGTTCAGAAAGTTTTTTAGAACACTGGCCGAGGAATATTCAAGTTGGAAGGAACTTGATTTTTTTGTGTGCAGCAGTTAAAAGGAAATTTCATATTGTATTCCGAAAAAGGAATAGTGGAAATAATATGTTTCAAGAAGGAATAAGTAAAGAAAAAGGAAATCTTGAAACTAAGTTTTTATAAACTGGCCAAGATATATTCAAGTAGGAAGGAACTTGATTTTTTTGTGTGCGGCAGTCAAAAGGAAATTTCATATTGTATTCCGAAAAAGGAATAGTGGAAATAATATGTTTCAAGAAGGAATAAGTAAAGAAAAAGGAAATCTTGAAACTAAGTTTTTATAAACTGGCCAAGATATATTCAAGTAGGAAGGAGCTTGATTTTGTTTTGTGTGAGGCAGTAAAAAAAGAATTTTAAAGGGATCCTGAAAATGAAGTACAGAACCTTGTAACTTCTGGAAAAGAGCCTTAACAGAAAGAGAAAAAGACTATGAACATTTTTTTTGTGATTGTGAAAGAAAAAGAGTTTAGTCTTAAGAGTAAGTTTATATTTTTAAATAAGGCCTTGGATCCATATAATCTGTAGTTGTAGTTATGTATTTTTACTAGAAGTGTATATATGTTGTTTTAAGTTTTATTAAATGTGTTTATTTTGTACTTGGTATTGAGTCAATGATTAGTTGGATTCTGAAAGAGTGAGTTAAAGTCATTGCACCAATTGGAGTGAACTCTTTGTGCAAATATAATAACATATAGGGACACTTGGAGTCAAAAATAAAAATAATTGTTAGTAAATGAAATTATATATATAATACACCATTATAAATAACAATGGCGCAGTCGACGACAGGATAATTGATTATAAATAACAATGGCGCAGTCGACGACAGGATAATTGGTTATGACTAAACTATTTTAGAATCCAAAAGGCAAATCTTGACTCAAATCAAAAAAAAAATGGCTACAGAAAATAGTAATATTAGTAGTAAAGTTCCTTCAGTTAATGATGAAGAATTTTTTAGGTTAATAAATCCAACCTTAGTAATACCTTCTTTCTCAGGTGATAGTAGTGAAAGCATAGAAACATTTTTTAGGTATGCAGAAAAAATTAAAGATTTAGGAAATTGGTCAGATTTTCACTTGTTAATTATACTTCGTAATAAATTGTTGGGAAAAGCCAAAACATTTTTAAATACATCTCCTTTACTAAGAGATACTGACAATTATGCAACCTTTAAAAGTTTGCTAATATCAGAATTTTCAAATGTAAAAGAATTAGGGCCTAACATTTGGAAGATTCAACAGTGTATCCAAGGTAATAAGGAATCTGTTTCTGAATATTATCATAGATTGTGGAGCATTGCTCATGGATTTAATATTTCATCTGAAGAGAAATCCTCTTTAGAATGGTTGCTCTTTAATCAATTTAGGCTTGGCCTCAAGGATAATTTAAAAGAAACAGCGTATAAGAAAAAAGTTAGAAATCTTGAACAATGTTTTGAGCTTGTTAAAGAAAAGGAAGAAAGATTAAGAGATATTTTTCATTCCTCAAGCAATAAGCAAGTAAATTGTTTTCAGCATAATCAAACTCATTCTTCTAGCATTGTGGGTACTGATAAAATGAGAGAAGAAAAGCTTCAAAAGGGTAAAGCTGAAAATAAAAGGAAAAAGTCTAAGGAAACTTCTGTGAATTTTACTAAAGATATTCCAGAATCTGATTCCAGGGTAAAATTACATGATTTGGAAAAATATGAGGAACTGAAAACATTTCTGAGTGAAGAAATAGAAAGACAACAGAGACCCATAGTACAAGGACAGGAACTTCTGTTTAAGATGATGTCGGATTTAACAATATCGAAAAATCTTACAGATAATCAATCTTTTTCTTGTAAATCTGATGGCATTGATAGGAATAAAGCATCTCATAGAAGATACATTCCAAAATGTTTTAGATGCAATAAACAGGGTCATTTTGCTAAAGATTGTTATGTTAGAGATAGATCTTGTTTTCAAAATAAGAAATCAGAGAATAAAAGTAAATCTGGAATTAGTTATTATTCCAATATTATACTGGCAAGGACAGAAATGTCAAACTATTCACTAAACATGGGTAAAGCCAAAGACAGCTATAACCATAAAAGAAAGTTTGATGTAGCATTAGCTCCTTATGCTAATGAAAGTAATCCTTTAACAGTATTACAAGGATTTATTGAAGATGTACCTTGTGATATCTTACTTGACACAGGTGCACACATTTCACTCGTTTCTTATAGCTTATTTAACAAAATTAAATCTCTAATTCCAAATGATATTTCAGTTTTAAGCAATCCAATTAAGTTAAAAGGAATATTTGAATCTGAAATTTCAGCTTATAAGCAAATTAATGTCTTTATTTCAATTCCTTGTTTTCCATTGAAAGTTTCTCATCCATTAATTGTTCTTCCAGAATCTTCAAATCCAAATGTGCAAATAATATTTGGAATTGATTTTCTGAAACGTCATGGGTTTGTATGTAATTTTATTGATAATACAGTATCATTATGTGGAATAGAATGCTGTTTGGACAGGAAATCAGGTGACAGTGGAAAATTAGAGCAGTCTCCTGAAGTTTTTCTAGATACTAGTGATAGTGATCAAGTATTTAATATTGAGACTCTAAAGAATAAGGATCCTAGTTTACAAATTTGGGAAAAGGATAAGATTATCCAAGCTCAGAAGGATGATCCCATACTAAAAACTATTTATGAAGCAGTATTGAAAGAGGAAACTCAACTAGATACATTTTTGAATCTGAAAAACTTGTATTTAGATAAAGATGGGTTACTCTTATCTAGACAAATGGAAGATGGAAAGTTGAAGGTGAAAATATTGGCACCAACTGAAATGATTCCTTGGATTATGTATACTTTCCATGATTCTGACTTAGCAGGACACCAAGGGTTTTCTAGAACTTTGGAAAGAATAAAGGATCGTTACATCTGGAAAGGTATGAAGAGTGATATACTCACGTATGTCAAGTCATGCCATAAGTGCCAAATAAGATCCCCTTTTAGAGGAAAAGCTCCTTTACAACCATTTCCAATTCCAACTAGACCATTTCAAGCTGTTGCTATTGATGTAGTAGGTCCTCTACCAATTACTAAAAAAGGAAATAGGTATATTCTAGTAATCATAGACATGCTAACTAGATTTCCTGAAGCAGTATCAATGAAAGACCAATCTGCAAAAACTATTGCAAGAAAGTTTTTGAATATGATAGTTTGTAGATATGGAACTCCTCAGACCTTACTCTCAGATCAAGGAGCAAATTTCACATCTGAACTATTATTACAGTTATGTAAATTGCTTAATGTTAAGAAGATTTTTACAACACCTTATCATCCGCAATGTAATGGTATGTGTGAAAGACTAAATAGAAACATAAAGCAAATACTTTCAAAGTTGGCAAACACCAAAATGAATGATTGGGATACACATATCTCTCAAACATTATTTGCATGTAGGTCTGCTTTTCATTCTGCTATCAAGGAAAAACCATCTTTTGCATTATATGGTTTTGACCCAGTTTTTCCTAATGAACTTGTTTCAGTTATTCCAAATACAGGATACAGTGATATAAATGAATATTTAGAATTAGTAATAGATAAGTTTTCCACTACTCATAGACTAGTAGGTGAGATAAGTAAATTAAGTGCTCAGAAAACTAGACAATATATAAATCGCTTTAGAAAATATAAATCTTTTGTACCAGGTGATTTAGTATTGTTAGATGATAAATCTAGTATTAAAAGAGTTGGGAAATTAGGAAAGAAAGCCTTAGGTCCATTTAGAATTTTAGACAATTTTTCTCCTGTGAATTTTAGAATTCAAGATGTCAATAATCCTAGTAAAATTTTAAATGTACATTCTGATAGATTAAAAAGGTACTTTTTGGGAAATAAAAATTTAGTTACTTTAGGTGATAATATGAATAAAATATTGAAGGATGAATGTAGTTTTCCTAATACTAATTGTGAATCTTATTCAAGGTTAAATAATAGGAAAGGGAATAGATTTAATACTCATAATTCAAATATGCAGCGAAGGAAAAAATTTAATTTTGGTAAAATGAACCAAAATACAAGAAATTTTAGAAATCCTAAGACACATGTTTCAGATGATGTACAATGTAGGAAAAATGATAATCAAATTGATTCTAATATTGATGAAAGTATAGCGGAATTTCATAGGTTGATAAATATAGGATTAAATAAGAAAAGGGAAGTTAAAGATACCTCAAATTTAGTTAGTAAGGATAAGGAATCCCAGAAACTTTTAGAATCTCAAAAACCTGTAGAAACTGATTCTGATAGTGATGATTCTATAGATTTAGGACATCATTCAAGTAGTTTAAATGAAGTGTTTGAAAGGTATAAAAATGAAATTTTTAAGTATACTAATTTGGAAGAAGAAAGTTCAGAATTATCTCTAGTGTCAGATGATTCTGAAACTAGTGATTCAGAAGATATACATAATGATTAGATAATTAGATTAGAACTTAAAATATAAGATTTAGAAATAAATATTAAAAGTTTGTTTAGATGTAGGTTAAATATTTAAAAAAATTTTTTTTAAAAAAAAAAATTTTTTTCACAGAAAAATGAAACTGATGTAAAAATAATCATATTAAAAATTCTGAATATTTTTACGTATTAATTATGCTTGTTAGTTTTTGTTTTCATACACGCAGTGTCTGCACTTGTGATGTGCTCGTTATGAAAATATTATGTTAGAAGTAATATGTAAAGAAGTAAAAATATTGAAGTACTTACTAAATTGATTATTTGTGTTACTTATAAGAAAGTTTGTTGTATTTTTAAATGTTGAATTTTGTGTTTGTGAAAGACTTTCTTCAGCGCTGGTGGATACAGCGAGTCAGCCATTTTATTTCAGTGCGTAGTTTCTGACTTTTGTGAAGTGCGCATGCTCCCGGAGTGAACTTGATGTTTGATTGACAGCTGACAAGAAAAGCGTTGCGTATCCAAGTTACAGTGGTAAACAAGAGAGCGTTCGGAAAGTTTTTTAGAACACTGGCCGAGGAATATTCAAGTTGGAAGGAACTTGATTTTTTTGTGTGCAGCAGTTAAAAGGAAATTTCATATTGTATTCCGAAAAAGGAATAGTGGAAATAATATGTTTCAAGAAGGAATAAGTACAGAAGAAAAAGGAAATCTTGAAACTAAGTTTTTATAAACTGGCCAAGATATATTCAAGTAGGAAGGAACTTGATTTTTTTGTGTGCGGCAGTCAAAAGGAAATTTCATATTGTATTCCGAAACAGGAATAGTGGAAATAATATGTTTCAAGAAGGAATAAGTAAAGAAAAAGGAAATCTTGAAACTAAGTTTTTATAAACTGGCCAAGATATATTCAAGTAGGAAGGAACTTGATTTTGTTTTGTGTGAGGCAGTAAAAAAGAATTTTAAAGGGATCCTAAAAAAATGAAGTACAGAACCTTGTAACTTCTGGAAAAGAGCCTTAACAGAAAGAGAAAAAGACTATGAACATTTTTTTTGTGATTGTGAAAGAAAAAGAGTTTAGTCTTAAGAGTAAGTTTATATTTTTAAATAAGGCCTTGGATCCATATAATCTGTAGTTGTAGTTATGTATTTTTACTAGAAGTGTATATATGTTGTTTTAAGTTTTATTAAATGTGTTTATTTTGTACTTGGTATTGAGTCAATGATTAGTTGGATTCTGAAAGAGTGAGTTAAAGTCATTGCACCAATTGGAGTGAACTCTTTGTGCAAATATAATAACATATAGGGACACTCGGAGTCAAAAATAAAAATAATCGTTAGTAAATGAAATTATATATATAATACACAATTATAAATAACAATACCAAGATGCTACAGTACAGTAGGGTCAAATCTATTTTTTAAATTGTGTGAAGCTCTATGCTACCATCCTAATCTTAACTGGACAGAATGTATGCCTACCTCTAAGTTTTGGGAAGTGATTGCCATTAATTGTTTATAATTATTATTATTCTGTGACACCTCCAAGGAGTCCATAGACTCATCGAGGGAGGACACCTATTCTACAGCTTTCCACCTCTACTACTATACCGAACCAATTCCACTCTTTCTCTTCCCACCCTCCATATAATGAAAAATTTTATTAAATGATATCCTATAATGCCCTCTCAAAAGTTGATAGACCTCTATCGTATCATTCCTCTTTCTTCTGTCTACCCAGGTCTGCAGTTGACATACCTTCAATCAATCCTTGGAATCTACATTCCATAATCCCAATATCATCTTTGTAACTCGTTTTTGCAGCTTTCCACAGTTTCTTTATCCCTTTGAAACCTAGGAGACAAAATCCACATGGTCGTGTCAAACCCTTATAAAGAGCTAAAACAGAGAAGGAGTTGCATTATTAATTGAGAAGAAACTTACAAACTCAGTAATTGATGTAAAGTAATTAATGTAAAGCAGATGTAAAGAATAAAGCAAGTAATGAGGTAAGTAAAGAACATAGTGAGCCTATTGTGGATGCTGTAACTAATATAAAAAACACCAAAATCAGTGGATTTAATGAAAATGTACCTATAAGTATATTTGATATAGTGGAGGAAATCAATGCACCTCTTGCAGATGATGATGAAATTGGAAACACTGAAGATAGCTGATCTGTAGTAAAGGATAAGAAAAGAAAGATTGGAGTTGCAAAAAAAAAGCATCTCAGAAATTTGGGAAAAGAACATGTATCAGTGTCAAAATCTGGAAAAGTAATTCCAGATTTTGACACTGATATATTTCCAAGCAAGAAAAATGCAGCTGCCACATATGATTTTTTACTATAGAGAAGAGACATTTTTGATAATTATTGAAAGTGCAACAACTTAGAACAGCAATGTGCATTTATTGCTAGGAATATGGAAAACATACAACTGAAATACAGATATACACACACACAAAAAAATATAAAAAAAAAAAAAATTGAATAATGCATTCTACTTTCTGTTAGAAGGAAAAAAGTGAGTGTGCAAATTATTTTTTTAAACACACTAGGAATTAACGATAGACCTATTAGACTTATTTTGCAGAAAAGAGGTGATTTTGTTCAATCAGAGAGAAGAGGAAAGCAATTAAAAAATCAGTACGGCAACACATTAACTCTATATCCCATATGGAGAGCCACTACCTAGAGAATATATAGTTAGAGGTAAAAGTCTGGCTGACTTACACAGAGATTATCAGTAAGCACAAGCTGGAAAAAAAAAAAAAAAAACCATTTGTGAATCTCATGATGTACTCATGTATTTTCAATGAGGAATTTAATATTTCCTTTTTGTCCCCCTAAAACAGATTTATGCAACCTGCAAAGCTTATAAAAATGCACCAGATGATGAAGACTTAACGAAAAAGTACAAAAAACATCAGGAGGAAAAGTTAAGTCATAAAGCTAAAGTACTAGATAAAAAACATGTTGATAAGAACTTTGTTTTGCCATCGTTCGATCTTCAAGCTCTCTTACCTTGGCTTAAGGGAAATTTACTGATTTTTTAATACAAATCTAAAGTAAATTGTTATAATTTTACAATTTGTGAAATTGGCAGTGAAAATGTAAATTGTTTCTTCTGGCATGAAGGTGAAAGCCACCATGGCGTAAACGAAATAGGCTCATATTTATTGAAATATTTGGAAAAAAAACTACATTGATTGATGATGACAACTTGGAATTTACATTTTACTCAGATAATTGCTGTGGGCAAAACAAAAATTTTTATATTATTGCAATGTGCTTATATGCTGTAAGAATGTTTGAAATAAAAGCAAATAATCACAAATTCTTAATCTGTAGCCACACTCAGAATGATGGTGATGCTGCACATTCAGTCATCGAGAAAGAGATAAAGAAATCCCTCAAAAGCAGCCCCAATTATTATTCCTCAGCAGTATGCCATTATAATATGAACAGCCAAAAAAATGTGGTTCTCCATACGAGGTAAAAACACATATGTTTACCTGGTATGGAGAGTATGGCTTATTCAGATTTCATGGACTTGAAGCGAATGATGGGTACCAATTATGCTAAAGACACCCATGGTAATTCCATAAAACTGTCTAAGATGAAAGTGCTCAGGTTCGAAAAGTCAAAATCATTTTCACATTTTTTTAAACTCTCATACAAAGACTCAGAATTTGGAGAAATTGAGATCCAAAAGAGAAAAACCAACAGCAATTCTGTCCTGCAGCAAGCCTATTAAAAAAAAAATTATCCATAGATGGGAAAAGAAAGCCAACTATTTAGAATTAATTCACTCAAAACATATTTCATAAAGTTATACTGATATTTTCAAATCACTGTTTTCTTAAGTTTCTTTGTTGCGGTCATTTCCTATTAATACTGTTGGAATGAAAAGTGTAATAAAACATAAAACAATAATCTATTCTATTACCTTTGAAATTATAATAAATCAAAAAATGAATAGATTGAAAATGGGAAAAATGAGAAATCAAAACAGGGGGGTGATGTTAGGGGTGAAACATAACATAACATAACACCATAACTAAATTAATATCTACATTACTTCTAGAGAACTTGCAGCAACCAATTTTTGATTGGCTCTTAGTTTAATACTGCTGTAAAAATAATTAACCTTAAAATATGCAATTTTCTTTCCTCTCTCTTGAACAATTTAATATTTTTGACTTAAAAGTGAAGGAAGGGTGTGATATAAAGTACAAGGAAGGGTGTGATATAAAGAAATCATACTTAATAATATTACATTACAGAAATGTATCATTTATTAAAACAGATTAACATTATTTTTAGTTATGCTTTATTCAATAAAAAGTAGCTGGAGTTTAATAATTTTACATTGTATATAATGATATATAAAGTCTGCTGAACTCTTTAAACTATGAAAATTAACCATATACTTACTATTTTTTTGCCTGTTGATGCACTTTTAAAAGTAGATATATGAACCTAAATAACGAGAACAAATCTTCTTGAGTATATTCTAAATTAAAGATATAATACATTACAGTACATACATTATGTAAACTTATAATTTCTTTGATAATTGCCAGGGAAACATGTTACTTATACTGCAATACTTACATGTTTTTAGTACAAAATGTTATCAAAGTTGCAACAGCATTTATGCCTTATTTACCACTGTCACCAGCATTTGATCAGTCTACAGCAATTAAGACTTTTGCTCATCTTAATTATGGCAGCCTTGTCAGTTGTTAAAGAATGGTAGCTATCAGGCATAATTCAAATGTTACAAAACTACACTTATGTTTTGAACTAAGGATATGAGGCAAGTGTATTACATGGAAATTGTGTGTATTCCCTGATAGGTTTGCTTGGTCTGTTCAGTACCTAGGAGGGAAAAAACGCTGCCATGTCCAATATGTTATGAGCTAACTCATGTTATTAAAAAAAAAATTAAAAAATAAAATAAAAAAAAAAAAACTCAAAGACTCTTCATATTCTATAAAGGATTTGTACCAGGTTTTTCAAAACAAATGGCACTGCTATTATCAAATGAATGGCAATATTCCTAAGAATATTAGAGTTGTGGGACGTTCATTCAGTACACACACATCACCTATATTTACCTCTTTGTAAATTCATTCATGCTTAATACATATGTTAGGGACTAAATGATTAATATAGGCATTATTTATAATGCCTGGCCATTATGAATAATGACAAACAAAATCAGGCGCTGTAATAAATTTCACCTTGTTTATCATCTGATCAGGTAAAGTGATAATAATGATACCTTTCTAGCAGTATTAGAAGGGGTAGGGTTGGGAGAGGAGAGGAGAGATTCTTCGGATTTCTTTTTGCCAGGAAACGTGAAGGGAACTTTGCCCAGGTGACTAAAATTTTTACAAAATCAGCTTATTTGACAATGATACAAAAAAGTAAAAGTCAAAAACTAAAGTGATTTGGCCCATAATATATATATAATAATATAATATATTTGGCCTAAAATATAAACATCATATACAGGTATAGTAATATGCATATGGCAATTTGATGAATTATTACATTCATACTGAAGAAATATTTCAGCTACTGCACAATACCCATATCACTATTGGCCATTGCAGAAACCAAATGGAAAAGAATTAAGTAATATAAAAATATTACAAGGGAGATAATCGTAATTTAGGTTAGTTTTTTTTTTTTTTTTGAAAATCAAATTGCCCAAAGGGAATGTAGCTTTATTCGTAACGTCTGGTCAATTTCATAAATTAATGTTGGAAGTTTATTTTGCACTTGGTTAGACTATAATAAATTTAGTTTAATCCTTTATCCAAGTGTAAGCAAACAAAGTTTGCACCTGAAAATATCTTCAGGACTGAGGTAAGGTGGTACATCCATTGGCAACTCGTAGCAAAGGTGGATCAAGCTCTCATCACTCCATGTCTCAGAATCTCCCATAATGCAAAGCACATCTCCTTGCAGACATGTATACTGCTATGCATTAAGGGAAGGGCCACCACCCAGACCGGTTTTGACCTTTATTGAGGTCTCGTCAGTGGGAGGCAGACCCAGAGTGGTGGTGTTCACCACTGTTCCACCCATCCCACTCTTGTTAACCACATTCTTACTCAGCTTCTAGGTATGACCCAATTGTTGTTTTTACCTTTTTCTATATACCAAAGATGGCCATGAGTAATCATATTTGTTCTATAAAATCCTTTCACCAGTTTGCATGATTATCACATTACATCTTCTCCAGCTGATCATCAGGATTTATAGTCTGTCCACCTTTAATCTGTTCTCACAGTCAACATTACTATCCTAATATTATCTTGGTTACTTCCAAGTATTAGAATTCTGGAAACATGATGTGCACAAAACAGTCCAGATGTGGTTGTATTAAGAAGCACAATGACTTTCTTATTCAAGATCATAAGGTTCCTTCTGACCATTGTGTTATCTTCTTTTTTTTCTTTTTTACCACTTTGCAATGTGGCCTATGAAGATAATTCTTTGTCTGTTATCATTATGAGATTCCTAGCATCAGTTGCTTATAGCAAAATTCCATTAATGCAATATGCAACTGGAATCACTTCAGCCAAAAATATATAACATTATAACTTTACATTTAGCAACAATGAATTGACATCCAGTCTATTCAGATCCTCTTGTAGAGATATGATGTTCATTTTACCCAACTCAGCATCATTCTCAAATAAAATACATTTTCCTCTGAGTCATTTCCAATGTCATTAACACATACAAAGGGAACAGTAATAGTTCAGCATCACATTTGCTCCATGTGTGCAATATATATATATATATATATATATATATAGATTCTAATAGTTAAGTAAACCCCACCTTCCTGTAACATGGTCTGTCTTCATAAACAACCACTGGCAAGGAAATTATTTCTGCCGAATAGGTAATTCCAAGTAGGCTGCCGGGTGGTAGATGAGTTACTGAGAGTGAAACATGCTTACTGGAGGCAAGAACTAGTTATTGCCATGTTTTGTTTCTGAATTAGGATCTATGGTTTCTGTCCCTTTCAGACACGCAATGCAGGTGATTACCTTCACGGCATGCTAAACGCATAATTAACTAAGGAGCCAGCACCTCATTCAACATATACACAAGCATTGAACCTAATGATAATAATGATGGAGGCTTCTCAATGAGCTGGCAAATAAGCATGCCAGTGCTTATTCTGCCAGCTCGTGCCTGAAGGGATCCCAGTATAGCAGGAAGATGGGGAAAATTTTAAAGCTATGATTGAAATGGAGTCTAGGCACATCATATATATATGTAGCAGTAACATCCATAATCTTTCGCCCCAGCTCTAAGATTTTGACATCACAAAGCATGAAAGATACTATATATATATATATATTAAAAAAATAAAAAAATCTGCACATTCTTCAACAACTAGAGCCTCAGCATACACATTAATGAGTACTCCATCACCTACATACATCAAAACTTGATCTGTTATTCCTTACTGAACTTCCATTATCAGTTCACCTTAACTATCCTAACCATGTTCTGCATGAGAACATGGTTAGGATAGTTAAGGTGAACTGATAATCCTTCTTATAGATCTTACAGGATCTATAAGAAGGGTGGAATATGTCCATGTATTAGCTCAGCCATTCCATGACAGATTATTAACTCTTGAATTGCCTCTACATGTTCTGTTCTGGCTCAATATTCTTCATCTCACTTGGTTGCTTTCATCTGTTGCCTGCATTGCTCTCCTAATTCTGATAATGATATTGACCAATGATTATTTTTCTCAGAAGAACGATTTCTTACAGCCTAATACCCAGTCTGCATCGAGGCATTTTTAGCAAGCCATTATCTTCTGGTCTCTCTCTCTCTCTTGTCATTTGTGATTAGATCACCAATTTCACTCTGGTCATTCACTGAATGTTATGGCAGATCGTTTTCTTTCAAGATTTCTCTCTTGATGCTAGATACCACAGGGTTCTGCACTTTCATCCATGATCTTCCTCCTATACATTAATTACCTTCACTCGCTAGTCTGAAATCCTATCAACAGTTTTACCTAATGAAAGTATACACCATTTTCCTTTTCCTCATTCTAGAAACTGAGTCAAACATGCAATGCCCAATTTATGATTTCAATAAGAAAGACAGTGATGAAGCATTATGTGATACACAGGGTTCTGCACTTTCATCCATGATCTTCCTCCTACCCATTAATTACCTTCACTCGCTGTCTGAAATCCTATCAACAGTTTTACCTAATGAAAGTATACACCATTTTCCTCTTCCTCATTCTAGAAACTGAGTCAAACATGCAATGCCCAATTTATGATTTCAATAAAAAAAGACAGTGATGAAGCACTATGTGATAAAACTCATCTACCACCTGGGGATAGTTGGCATTTCCTCTGATTAAAGAAAGTATGCATTCAAGACAGCAGTCACATCTGAAGTGCCACAGCCAGAAGTAGTTGACTTAGCTTGGAGAAGCTTCGAGTTGCATGTCACCAGTCAATGAAATGAATTTCAACATCTGGTGTGAGACCACCCACCTACTGTTGTAGTCCCAAAGTGGTTTCAAAAAGTATCGTGTCTGGTCTCTAGAGTAGGGTTTCCAGATTCTGTAAAATAAAAAATTAAAATATTAAAATTTAAAAAAAAAGAGAAAAAAAAGAAAAATCCTTAGCCCACCCACACAGTATTAACATATTAAAGGTTAATCTTTTGTGGGTGTGGATAACATAAAAAAAAAAAAAGTCCATTACTGACCCAATTATTTAATAAACATTTCCCCCTCACTACTTTGTAGGCTGTGTAAATATTTTTGTAGTTATCTCTTTCTGATTAGAGGGTGACTTTGTATATGTTACTAGCATTTTTGTCCACAGCTTCCTGTTACTAACCTAGAGTTTTATGACAAGATCATCATCTTCTTGATCATTCACTCTTGAAGACTTTCATGTTTCACTGCAATAAGTAATTTTATTGTTGGCCTACTCTTTTGATACTACCAAAATAGTTTTCTATAGATATCCAGCTATAATTTTTGCAGAACTAAGACAATTATTAACGGTATCTATCAACAACAAAAAAAAAAAACTTACGTATCTTTATGCAAATCCCACTGACAAAAGGTTGCAAACATACAGTATGTTAATACCATGGATGGGCTAAGCATTAGATAATCCATAAAATCTGCTCCAAAGACCAAAACATGAAACTTTTAGAGCCATCACCTATTAGTAGGCATTCCACACTGAGTAATGAAATTCAATTGCCAGCTAAAAGGCATCTGCAGGGGTGCTTATGGGTCAAAGCTGTATAACTGAGAGACCTCCACATAGCCTTTAAAGGAATGCAGAGAACCAACCAGGGCTTCTGACCTAATGTCCAATTCTCACCTTCTTGTGGTGCACCCTGTCTACCAGGATACTGAACGAATGAGAATGGGCTGGCAATTTGGGATTTAGCCGACCAAATTGTATTCTTATCGGCTTAAACCACAATATAAAATGATGGTACAACATGACAGAATTTCATGCTGGCTGGGGCATCATCAGGTTAAACAAGGCCCCCCATTGTTTTCGCCAGGGAACAGGGTGAACAGCGAAAAGTCAGCTACTGGAACAAATCCTAAAACAAACCCAACTCAACATTACAAGAGTTCAAGATCAGTACTATCAATATAAGAAGTCTGAATGGCTAAGAAATGGAGATAGCCGAGGAATTGGATAAGTATCAGATCGACATAACAGGGATGACAAACAAAAAAGACAAAAACTGGCGAGATCTTTCTGAGCAATGAATACAAAATGTTATATTCAGGCAATGACAATCAAGGAAAAGAAGGGGTAGCCATAGTATTCAACACTAAACATGAAGCTAATCTTCTTGAATGGCAGGCAATTTCAAGTAGAGTGATGTGGGCAAATATCACAATAGAGAACTCGACAATGAGACTTATTTGTACATATGGCCCCAAAGAAGTGGAGGAATTTTGTGAGCTTTAGAGAAAGCAACTGACACAATGAAAAATTGGTCCTTGTTGGGGATCTAAATAGCAGAGTAGGATGATTGTCAGACATACAAAAATAATTGAAAAAAATTTGGAGAAAGAGCAAAGCTAATAATAATACCAAATATCTGTTGGATTACTGCTCAGGATATGGACTGGTTATTACTAACACATAAAAATGTGCACAAATTCACATGGAGAGAAGAGGCAAGGAATATGAAAAGTCTCATTGACTATGTTATTGTTGATAGCAGTGTTTTCTCCCTGGTGCAGGACACTAGAGTGTACAGAGGATTTGAAATTAGAAGTGATCACCACTGAGTCTTGAGCAGGATAAAATTGAAAAAGAAGAGCATGTCAGAAAGTTTTAAAGCAAATAAAAGAAAAGTTGAGCAGCTCTCAGGTGTGAACTGTAGACTAAAATACACAAACATTATTCAAGAAAAAATGAAATAATTTGAGAACAGGAACCAAACCTTGGAGATTCAGTGGCAAGCCCTGAAGAAAACACTGACTTATTCAGACAGATAGGAATGTTGTGAGGTTGTCTGGAAGGATAGAAAAATCAGAACTCCATGGTGGACACAGGAAGTTAAAGAGGTAGTGAAGGAAAAGAAGAAAGCATATCAAAAGTTCCTGGCAAATAAGTCAGCTTGTGCTCTTAGAGAATGCAGAGACAAATGTAAGAAAGCAAAACACTGTGTAAAACTAGCTAAACAAAAGTCATGGGAAGACGTCTGTAAGAAAATAGAAAATTAATATCAAGAAGGTGGCAAGATATTCTGGAAGTTGTTGAAGAAGCTCAGAAATGGAGGAAAGAGAAATCAAAGTAATGTAATGTAAAAGGAATCAGAGATGATAAAGATGACTTGAAAAACTGAAGAAAAAGATATCATTGATGTATGGAGTAGTTACTTTGAAAATTTGTTAAATGAATAAATCAGTGACAGCACAGTGGTAAAAAAACACTGACCAGGCATGCAATCAGGAATACATATCCATATTTGAAGTAGAAAAAGTCATCAAAACTCTGAAATGTGGAAAGGTAGCTAGAGTAGATGATATGCGACCAGACATGCTCAAGTATGGAGGTATAAAAATCTTACAGTGTCTGCACTGCATAGTTCAGAAGCCTGGGCAGAGGGACAAATTCCAGATGATTGGAGTAGAGCTCTCATAGTACCCATATATAAAAAGGAAAAAAAAATGAATGTGAGAATTACAGAGGTATTTCTCTACTGGGTGTTCCTGGTAAGATTTATGCAAGTATACTTGAGAAACGGTTGAGAAGGATTGCGGAAGAGAAGCTTGGTGAAGAACAATCTGGATTCAGACCAAATACAGGCTGTCAGGATCAGATTTTCACTTTACGACAAACAGTTGAGAAATTATGGGAATATAACAAAGATCTGTATTTAAGTTTTGTAGATCTGGAAAAGGTATATGACAAGGTGTCAAGAGAGATGCTATTCAAAATGCTACAGTTATATGGTGTCAATGGGGCATTACATCAAGTAATACTTAGTCTTTATTTGAGTTGTAAGTCAACAGTTAGAATTGAAGGAAGTACAGGAAGGTGGTTTAATGTTAAATCTCATGTCAAACAATTTGACATGAGATTTATGATATGCAATAACAGAGAGGATAATGTACATTATCCCCTCTGTTATTCATTATCTATATATTCACATTATGAAGAAAAGTGGTATTAAATCTGATATCAAAACTGGAGATGTTAATCTCAGCTCTTTGCTTTATGTGGATGATGTTATATTTCTAAATAAATGTGCTACAAGTCTGCAAGATTCCATGACTAAATTGAATAACTGTTGTAATAGATATAGTATGAAGGTCAGCAATAACAAGCAGAAGCATCGAAAATATCAACTGCATTGTGAGTGGAGAACCTATAAAGCAAGTAAAACATTTCAGTTACTTAGACGTGATTTTTAGTAAAGATGATAAATTAATGGAACCAGACAACAGAATCAACCAAGTTGGTACAGTAGGAAGTCAACTGAATAAATTTATATAGAATAAGAGAGAAATTAGTCAAAGCAATAAATTAGCTGTATACAAGACAGTGTTTAAACCAATTTTAACTTATGGATCTAAGAGGTTTGAAGTAAAACACTTGATCAGAGACCAGATATGAGAGTCCTGAGAAAGATTAAGGGCATGAAAAGATGGCATCAATAGCAATATAATATTAAAAATGAGGATATTAGAGAACATGGCATTGTTAGCATCCAGGAATGTGTTAGCATAGCTAATCTCAGGTGGTGTGGTTACTTAAACAGAATGGGAGAGGAAAGATATGAAAGATGACCCAGAAGAAGACCAAGTTATAGGTGGATTGATGTGGTAAAAAGTGCCTTAGAAGATAGAAATATAAGATCTGATAATGCTGGAGTCTTGACAGGTAACAGACTGACTTGGAGGGAAAATTGTAGATAGGAAGTTAGTAATGATGTAAATTTTTCATGTAGTACTATCATATCCTGTACACCCCTTGAGGGTACACGTGAGGAATTTTATGATGATGAAGAGATCTGCAAACATTTATGCCCACAGCATCTTTAATCACTAGATTTCTTTCAGGTATGGTGGTAAAAAAAAAAAATTTCCTACTGTAAACTGCCAGAGTTCTAGTGATAACAAAACTACATTAAGTACAGAATACAAATTAAGTGTAAATGCTAAATGGGAAATTAACTAGCTTATTTGGTCAGAAAGTTAGCTTCATGTGCTGCAAACGTTTGTTTAGTTCATGCTTAGAAGAAATAAAGATGAAAGCAACAATATAACTGCTTGCTAAATATACCTGACTTTCCTTCCCAGCAAATATTCTGGAACTACTGCTCATTTAAAAAACTAACATAACTGGAAAAGATATTCATGAAAAATAAACAAACAGATAGGTCAACTGTGTATTAAATGGAATTTGCATATCTAGAAAAACTAAGATTTTCTACAACACAATAAGAAAATTTTGACAAGAATACCAAAATAAAAATTTATTCATATTTCATATTTAACAACAACACAACAACAACAAAAAAGAAGTTTAAATTATATTTTTCCTTCAAGAAACATGAACATTACTAGAAGTTGAGGATTAATCATCACACAAACCTGTATGAAATGCAATAATCAAGGCAGTGCTTGATGGCTGCCCTATCTCATCTTGCTGAAATCAAAAAGGAAATCATTAGAATGTAAAAGGAAGAGGCTTACTAGTTAATAAAAACACACACACACACACAAAAAAAAAAAACTATTTCTTATTGTTTAACACAAAGCCACATCAAGTGTCTACACATCTGTGCAATGCAATCAGAAGTGTTTATTAATACTGCATGTTAAAAATGTCATCAGAACTTGAAACATGGAAAGACAGCTGAAGCAGATAACACAAAATGATGCTGATATATAAATGGATAAAAGAGGTTCAGAGGCTACACAACAGTCTAGAAGGCTGGTCAAAAATTATAAAAAAGAAGAAAAAAAACTTTTCTAAGATTATATAAGTTTAAAAAAAGGCTAAGAAAGAGTGAAAGAAAGCTGGTGAAGAATTATAGACCAAATAGGATTTGCAAGCCAAATTTTAATTTTAATTTTTTTTTTTAATGTTGAGCCCATATACAAGAGGTTGGTTGCTCAACTGATAATTACATTAGTACCATATATGGGTAATGGTTGGGAAAGGAGAAATTTGATTACATTTGATTTAAAAGCCTGTATTGTATTCCTTGGGAACATAAGTCTTTCCCCTTATGTGTTTCCCAAGGAATACAATACAGGCTTTTAAATTAAATGTAAACAAGTTTCTCCTTTCCCAACCCACTACCCATATATGGTACTAATGTAACTATCGGTTCAGCAACCAACCTCCTCCTTCATCCCTGCTGTATTGTCTTTCCACAATACGGTAGTAGCAGAGATTTCTCGATGCCACTTCATATGAACATTTGCCATGACAAAGCATATGATAAAATAGCAATAGGAAAAACTGTTCAAAATGCAGGGGGGTCATAAAGTCCTGCACCAGTTTTAAATTTTAATAACCAAAGATATACAAATAGTGGAACTATTTAGTAAAAATTATATGAAAGTTCAAGTCTCATTCTTATGCAATTTTTAATTATCGCAGAGTAGCTTTGGCTACTCTGCGATACATCTGTTGATACATCTTTCAAGACGTTCCCCGAACTCCATGAATACTTTGCATAATTGATACTGCTTGAATTGTGTTTGTTATTCTGACCTCGAGTTCATCTAAAGAATGAGGTTTAATGAGCAGACCAGTGTTTGGACATGGTCCCACAAAAAAAAAAATCTAATGGAGGTTAGATCAGGTGAACAGAGTGGCCAAGCAACTGATCCACCTATCCTGATCCATTTTGTTTAGGAAAGCATTATTTAAAAACTGTCACACATTCAATGCATTATGACAGGGTGATCGAGCTCGCTGAGAGATGGTGTTGTGTGCAAGATTTAATCTCTGCAAGTAAAATTTTTCAGATTTCATTCAAAAATTTGTGACTTCAGCCAGAGTCTTCTAACTGATTCAGGGTCTCCCAGGTCATGGTCTGTCATTAACTGATCCAGTTTCTTTAAAATTTTTCATAAACATACTTATTGAACTTTCTTCTCACAGATGCTACTGAAACTCTTTGTGGTTATTTCCTGATGAGGTGAAACAAAGTACTTCAAGAAAGCAGTTGAAATAAAAACAGTTTCCATTTGACATATTTGTTTGTAATTTTATGTGAGAAAAAAAAATTCTAAAAATGTTCTATCTCCACAGAAGTGTATGCAATAAGATTACAACAATTTTCGATAAATAAATTTTAAAAGAATGGACTGCATAAGACAACACTAGTCTATGAGCCGCAAGGCTCTTACCTTCACATACTAAAGTTAGAAATATATACACGTTAGCACAAGAATAATGTTTAATTTACCAAATATTTCGGTCTGAATATTACAGACCATCTTTGGTGGCTACATGGGAATAGTTTTTAAAAAACAAAGTGGAATACGAACAATTGATCATTCATACATAGAACGAGCCATGTGATGTCATATCGCTAAGTATTAGATGAGTAAATATTTTTAAAACAGAAAGATATTAATTTAGAAATTCATATAATGATCTTTTATTATTATTATTATTATTGTTCCGGGCAACTCCAAGGAGTCGACAGACTCATCGAGGGAGGCCCTAACATCATGTCAAGAACAACTATTCGACATTCACACAGTATCTATCATACCTTGCCTTGAACTCATTCACGGTCGTATCGCCCACAACAGACTCTGGAAGCTTATTCCACTCATTCACTACTCTCCAAGTAAAAAACCTAGCTCTAACACCCTTGTCAACCATGCTCTTGCCCAGCTTCCATTCATGGCCCCTAGTCCTTCCACCACCAGTCATATTTTCAAAAATATCTTCTGGATCAATCTTATAGAAACCCTTCAGTAATTTGAATGTCTCAATCATATCACCCCTCCTTCGCCTATCGACCAATTTCTGCAACCCACAAATCTTCAACCTATTCTCATAAGGTTCATTCCACAGACCTGCTATCATCTTGGTCACTCGTCTCTGGATCCTCTCCACTTCCTCCCCATCGCGAAAAAACCCTGGTGCCCATAACTGGGCACAGTAGTCCAGATGGGGTCTTATCGAGGCTCGATACAGAGGAACAACAACTTGTTTGTCTCTGCATGTTAAAGTATTTTTCAGAAGCCAAGTGATTTGGTGAGCTGTTTTAGTCACTTTTGCAATGTGCCCCCTAAACTTCAATTCCCTATCCACCAACACTCCCAAATCCCTGGCCTCATCAATCTCCTGGAGTACGGTTCCACCAATGCGATATACTGCTGCTATTCTTTTCACCCCAAAGTGCATAACCTTACACTTTGGCACATTAAATTGACATCCATTTTTCCTAGCCCAGTCCTCTAAATTATCCAAATCATCCTGTAAAATTTTGACATCCTGTGCACTCATGATTGCTCTACCCAACTTTGCATCATCAGCAAACAAGTGAACACTTCCTCTCAGATCCTTTCCTATATCATTGATGAACAAATTGAAAAGCAGTGGTCCAAGAGCCCTGTGGCACTCCACTAGTCACAAGCCGTCTTTTAGACTCCACTCCTGAATAAACCACTCTCTGGTATCTCTCCTTCAACCACCCTCCTATCCATTTCACCAACCCTATATCTATCCTCATCTGCTCCAATTTACTGATTAGGGTTCTATGTGGTATCCTATCAAAAGCCTTGGTAAGGTCCAGTAGTATTACTGTAAACCCATTACCCCTATCCAGTTCAGCCGTCACTGTGTTATAAAACGTGAGCAAGTTACTGAGGCATGATCTACCCTTCACAAAACCATGTTGTCCCCCATACAATATCCCATTTTCATCTATCCAATCCTGTATGCTTTTCTTGACTAATTTCTCTAAAGACCTTGACAATGATTCCTGATATGCTAATCGGTCGGTAATTTATAGCAGCAGTCTTGGAACCACTTTTATGCAGTGGAACTATTTTCCCCTCTTTCCACCCCTTGGGACTAACCCAGACCCCGAGACTCAAATTAAACAAAATGGTCAAGGGTACTGACAATTTTTTAGCTGCTTCTCGTACAACACGAGCTGGTATACCATCCAATCCCACAGATGTATTGACATTGAGGTTATGCAATAGACTACTCACCTCTACTTCATTCACCACAATTCCCGTATAATCTACTGGTACATTCGTTTCTGCAATGTCACCACCCGGATGATATATTCTTGCAAAGTGCTCACTCAGTAACTCAACTATATCAACTGATTCAGTTACCTCCCTACCATCAGCATTCTTTAAAATCATTCTGCCATGTACATTTTTCCTTTTACTTAACTGGTAATTAATTTACGGAATTAACAACGCATATAAAGTAAATTAATTAAAGATAACTTTAATGAATCACTTCTATATTTCGACAATGTCACATTGTCATCTTAAGGAACATAAAGATATGGTATGTGCACTACAGGAACTAACAAAGCAAATGAGGAAGAAATTAAGACACTAATTTTGTTCCTAAAGTCCTAATGGTGCCCTCTTGCGGGCTAATTTGGTAGTCTTGGCCGTTGGGCTGAAGTTCTCATAATGAAAGTCTCCCAAATTTGGGGCAGTTTCATGCACCCAAATTTGTTGAGGTTAGGAACGTTTTTTAGAGCTGCTGAAGATTCTTTGAATAATCTTTCGTATTTAAACTTGCTGCGATGGATTATTTTTGTCTTCTTCCAACGAATTTTATGGTGGGTATCTAAGGCATGGTCTGCCAGCCCAGAGCGGCTGTACTGGTGAAAACGGATGTAGTCTTGGTGTTCTGATATCCTGATATTTGTTGTTCTGCCTGTTTGGTCAAAGTAGGACAATTTGCAGCTGCAAGGGACCTGGTATACACCAGGTAGGTCTAGGGGAAGTGGTTGGTCTTTGGTAGAGTGGATAAGGGATGCCAACTTTTTATATGGTCTGTAACAGGAAGTAAGGTCATATTTCTTGAGGATATTAGTTATTTTTTCAGAGGTGCCCTGGATGTAGGGGATAGTGATGGACTTGGTGTAGTCTTTATTGTTGAGGGGGGGAGGGGGTTGTGGTTTTCAGGTTTTAGTATTTTTTTGGATTTTTTTGGGGTTATAGCCATTGGCTAAGAAAGTGTTGAGGATGTGGTTTAGTTCCATAGTCAGGGCCTTGTCATCTGAGCAGATTAATTTTGCCCTGTTATATAGTGTTTTTATCACCCCATATTGTTGTGAGGGGGGGGGGGGGATTGCTGGTGAATGTATCTGCCAGTGTGGGTGGGTTTTCTGTAAACAGAGAAAACCAAAGATCCATCAAGCTGGCGGGTGATTAAAGTGTCTAGGAAGGGGAGGGTGTTGTTTTCCTCTTTTTCTAAGGTGAACTGGACTCTGGGATGTTGGTTGTTTAAGTGTGTTAGGAAGGAGTGGAGTGAGTCTGAGCCATGTGGCCAAATAGCAAACACATCATCCACATAACGAAGCCAAATAGTGGGTTTTTGTGGGGTGGAGTTTAAGGCTTTTTCTTCAAATGTCTCCATAAAGAAATTGGCCAAGGGTGGGGAAAGTGGTGAACCCATGGCTGTCCCCTCTATCTGTTTGTAGAACTTTCCTTGCCAAACGAAATAGCCTGAGTTCATTGTGAACTGAAATAGGGCTGAGATATCGGGAGGAAACTTGGCTTGGATGAGCTCAAGAGTTTCTTTGAGTGGGACATTAGTGAATAGGGAGGAGACGTCAAAACTGACCATTATGTCAGTGTGTTGGAGTGTGAGGTTTTCTATACTGGCTTTAAAGTGGGCCGAGTTTTTTTATGTGTGATGGTGTGTTGCCAGTGTAGTGTGTGAGCGTTTTGGCTAAATGTTTGGCTAATTTATATGTGGGGGAAATCAATGCCATCCACTATGGGACATAATGGCACATTTTGTTTATGTATTTTTGTTTATATATTTATGTATTTATGTATTTATGTTTATGTATCCAACTTATCCAAGTTGGATTAATCCAACTTATCCAAAAACGAATATACAGCCCTACAAGAATTAAAAAACAACAAAAAAATAGTAATCACCAAAGCTGATAAGGGAAGCGCCACTGTGGTACTCAATCAAAAAGACTACAAAGGTAAGCTAAATTCCTTAATACGAGACCGTACTACTTACCTCCCCATTGAATATAATCCGACCAGCTCTCAAATTAGAACTATCCACAGACTCCTTAAGAAAGTCACTTCTTGGCCTGTGGAAGTCACCAACAAGCTTAAACCTTATAACTCCAGACCCCCCCGATTATATGGACTCCCAAAAATACAAACAAAATGTGCCATTACGTCCCATAGTGGATGGCATTGATTCCCCCACATATAAATTAGCCAAACATTTAGCCAAAACGCTCACACACTACACTGGCAACACACCATCACACATAAAAAACTCGGCCCACTTTAAAGCCAGTATAGAAAACCTCACACTCCAACACACTGACATAATGGTCAGTTTTGACGTCTCCTCCCTATTCACTAATGTCCCACTCAAAGAAACTCTTGAGCTCATCCAAGCCAAGTTTCCTCCCGATATCTCAGCCCTATTTCAGTTCACAATGAACTCAGGCTATTTCGTTTGGCAAGGAAAGTTCTACAAACAGATAGAGGGGACAGCCATGGGTTCACCACTTTCCCCACCCTTGGCCAATTTCTTTATGGAGACATTTGAAGAAAAAGCCTTAAACTCCACCCCACAAAAACCCACTATTTGGCTTCGTTATGTGGATGATGTGTTTGCTATTTGGCCACATGGCTCAGACTCACTCCACTCCTTCCTAACACACTTAAACAACCAACATCCCAGAGTCCAGTTCACCTTAGAAAAAGAGGAAAACAACACCCTCCCCTTCCTAGACACTTTAATCACCCGCCAGCTTGATGGATCTTTGGTTTTCTCTGTTTACAGAAAACCCACCCACACTGGCAGATACATTCACCAGCAATCCCACCACCCCCCCTCACAACAATATGGAGTGATTAAAACACTATATAACAGGGCAAAATTAATCTGCTCAGATGACAAGGCCCTGACTATGGAACTAAACCACATCCTCAACACTTTCTTAGCCAATGGCTATAACCCCAAAAAAATCCAAAAAAATACTAAAACCTGAAAACCACAACCCCCCCTCCCCCCCTCAACAATAAAGACTACACCAAGTCCATCACTATCCCCTACATCCAGGGCACCTCTGAAAAAATAACTAATATCCTCAAGAAATATGACCTTACTTCCTGTTACAGACCATATAAAAAGTTGGCATCCCTTATCCGCTCTACCAAAGACCAACCACTTCCCCTAGACCTACCTGGTGTATACCAGGTCCCTTGCAGCTGCAAATTGTCCTACTTTGGCCAAACAGGCAGAACAACAAATATCAGGATATCAGAACACCAAGACTACATCCGTTTTCACCAGTACAGCCGCTCTGGGCTGGCAGACCATGCCTTAGATACCCACCATAAAATTCGTTGGAAGAAGACAAAAATAATTCATCGCAGCAAGTTTAAATACGAAAGATTATTCAAAGAATCTTCAGCAGCTCTAAAAAACGTTCCTAACCTCAACAAATTTGGGTGCATGAAACTGCCCCAAATTTGGGAGACTTTCATTATGAGAACTTCAGCCCAACGGCCAAGACTACCAAATTAGCCCGCAAGAGGGCACCATTAGGACTTTAGGAACAAAATTAGTGTCTTAATTTCTTCCTCATTTGCTTTGTTAGTTCCTGTAGTGCACATACCATATCTTTATGTTCCTGAAGATGACAATGTGACATTGTCGAAATATAGAAGTGATTCATTAAAGTTATCTTTAATTAATTTACTTTATATGCGTTGTTAATTCCGTAAATTAATTACCAGTTATGTCTAACCAACGTATAAGTCTTACCACTAGAATCATGATCTTCCTTTTACTTGCTACATATCTAAAAAACTGTTTAGGATTCTCTTTAGCCTGCATGGCCAATGTTCTTTCATAATCCTTTTTTGCTTTTCTTACCACACTCGTTACCCTTCTGGCCTGCGCTTTATACCATTCGTGTGCCTGCCGGTCACCTTTCTCCTTAAATTCCCTCCATAGTTGTTTCTTTTTTTGCAGCTCAAGCTTAATGGTGTTATTCATCCATTTAACCCCTAGTTGATTTATTATTCGGACTCTAGGTATACAGTCAGCCATTGCTTCATGCAAACACTTCTTAACTACCTCCCATGCACTATCGACTTCTAGTTCTTGCAATTGTACATGCCATGGCACTGAACCAATCAAACTCCTAAGCTTGTCATACTTTCCAGCCCGATAATTCCACATGTACCCTGTCTTAATTGAAAATTCTACACCCTTAGCCACCTCCCAAGTCAAGACCCTATGATCACTCTCACCAATTGGTGGCAATGTGGTCATATTTGTTACAGCCAAATCCTCAGATGTAATTACTAGGTCAAGCACTCTCTGACCCCTAGTATTTTCCATTACATGCTGTCGCAGATAGTTATCCCTTAATAACCGCATAAAATCCAATTCCTTCCTCCCGTGTGTCCTCTCCTCACTCCAATCAATGCGACCATAGTTGAAATCTCCCATAATAATCATCCTCCTTCCACTCATTTCTTCTATTTGCTTGTGCATACTGTCACCACCATCTTTTCCATCACCTGGTCTATAGCAGCACCCAATTGTATATTTAGTTCTGCTAGCCACAATCTCACGCCAAATGGCCTCAAATGTGCTCTTTTCTCTATCCTGCAACTTCTATTTTCCTTGGCTGCAGCTCATCAGCTATCATCAACAATACTCCTCCCCCCATTTTATTCTCCCTGTCATTCCTGAACACACTATACCCATCACATTCAATCCCACTAGCTATATCATCTACAGTCAGCCATGTTTCACTAATACCAATAACCTGTGGTCTGGAAGTGCCAACCATGGCCAAAAACTCTTCCTTCTTGTTCCTAATACTCCTAGCATTAGTGTACATGAATTTAAGACCCCCATTATCCCCAACCCTACCTTGATGCCTTATATTAACTATCCCACTCTGATTTGTTGTCCTTATTTGCTCGGGCATATTATATTCATTCTTACATTCAACTGCCTCCCTACGGACTGTATATCTACTCCCCGCCCCCCCTTAATAAATCTAGTTTTCCTGAATTTGCACATCCACCACATTCGGCAACACTTTCTCAAGTCTTCTTACACCATAACCATTCAAATGCAAGCCATCCATCTTATATAGATCCTTTCGCTCATCGAACTCACTCCACACATCCACAAATTCCACAACACTCATCATACATAACCCATGCATAAAGTCATTCACAATTATGGCCCTCCTTTTAAACATTTCACTGTCATACCATGGCAAAAGACTAATCATTCTAACTCTCTCACTCTTTTCTTTTGCTACCTCAAACAATTCATTCAGGTCTTCTATCATTTCCATTTTGTCCCCTTTCAAATCATTCGTACCTGCCACAACAATCATTTCTTTCACCCTTTCCTTTTGCTCTCTAATAGACTCAGTTACATCCTTTATGGTCGCACCAGGTTGGTACGATTTTGTCAAATCCTCTACTATCACACCGTGTACTAATGAGTCTCCATACAGCACTCTATCCTTCATTTTGTTCATGTTCACAGCCATACGTCTATTTTTCCTGTCATACTTTTGCTCATACGCTCTAGCTGCTGTTTTGCCATTTGTATCGCACCATTCAACAACGTGATCTCACTCATTGCATCTATCTCATCTTTTTTATTCTCAGTAAAACCATTAATACTATCATTCACACTCTCACAATTCTCTGGTACAACCTCGCCGTTTCTTGTCATATCCCTATTTTCTTCATTCTGAAGTTTGACAAAAATATCACACTCACGATCCAACATACTCTTCAATTTCTCATTACATTTTCTACACACATTCACTCCTTTATTATCATCTAACCACACTCCGACCGCACTCCGCAAAGCGTACATTTCGCAGCTAGTACACTGAATCATCTCTTTTATACTACCATTCTTTGATAAAGATGGCGAACCATCATTACTGGCCGCCATTTTCCTTCGTACTGGAGCCATACTTACTTGCAACATATTTTATCAAATTATAACACACCAAAAACACACAAAAAGATGCACTAAGAGATGCAAGGCAAACAAAACTATGCAATATTAAATAAATTTATCAACGATAACTAAAAATAATACTTATCTTATCCGGAGCTTTCACGATATCTTAAATAACATTAGACTGATAAAAGAATAAAATAAAATAAATAAATAAAAAAAATTTAATGTGGTATCCTGATTAAACTTTCCCAAATTTTTGATATAGATATACAGATTTTGATTATGATTCAAGTTAGGACGTTGAAGTAAGGCCCTCTACACTTTCTTTAAATAAACGTTCAAATTTGTAGTGACATCTGTGTAGGAGGAGAGTCTTGGACCAAAGGATGTTGTTGTTTGTTTGTAAACAATGCTAAGCTAATCCAGATCTGTTGCATTGAATTGATGACTGATACCCTTGAATTCTTTTTTCTATGGAATGTCCAGTTTGTCCAAAGTAAGAAAGATTACAATTACAAGGAACTTGATACACACCAGGTAGAGACAAGGTTGAACGTTTATCTTTAGATGAAGGAAAATGGTTGGATAATTTGTTAATAGGTGTATAAGTAGTTGTTAGATCATATTTCTTTAGAATTCTAGAAATTGGTTCTGAAATCCCGGAAATATAAGGAATTGGAACTCGACGTATTGAATCTTGGTTGTTCAGTGTCGGTTTGTAAGAATTGAAAAGATGTTGTGTTGTCTTTTCGGAGAAGCCATTTAGTTTCATGTGATGTTTGATAGTCGAAAGTTCAGAACTTTCGAGTTCCGAAATTTCGAGTGTATCAAGTTCCTTGTAATTGTAATCTTTTTTACTTTGGACAAACTGGACATTCCATAGAAAAAAGAATTCAAGGGCATCAGTCATCAATTCAACGCAACAAACCTGAGAAATCTGGATTAGCTCAGTAAACAAACCACAACATCCTTTGGTCCAAGACTCTCCTCCTACACAGATGTCACTACAAATCTGAATTTTATTTAAAGAAAGTGTAGAGGCCTTACTTCAACGTCCTAACTTGAATCGTAATGACTGCATATCTATATCAAAAATTTGGGAAAGTTTAATCAGGATAACACATTAAATTTTTTTTATTTATTTTATTTTTATTTTTTTATCAGTCTAATGTGATTTAAGATCATTATATGAATTTCTAAATTAATATCTTTATGTTTAAAAAATGTTTACTCTTCTAATACTTAGTGATATGACATCACGCGGCTCGTTCTATGTATGAATGATCAATTGTTCGTATTCCACTTTGTTTTTTAAAAAGTATTCTTATGTAGCCACTGAAGATGGTCTGTAATATTCAGACCGAAATATCTGGCAAATTAAACATTATTCTTGTGCTAACGTGTATATATTTCTAATCATTATGTCACAAGTATCGTTAAAAAATCAAATACTAAAGTTAATTTTGTTATATTTGTAATATAACAAAAGTTATATTTTGCTTCTATTATAGAAGGAAACTGAAAACAGTAGAAAAACTGTATTCTCAGTAGTACACCTATAGAGAATGAACTACATGGCAGCTATTTACCTGCAATTTTCTTATATTTATGGCAAGTTAAATATGGCAATAGAAAACAGTAACTAAAGTAACTATATTGGAAACTGAAACCTTGTTGAATGAATTCAATACTCAAGAATTAGTTGAGTCATATTGTTACTGTCACTGACCCACCATAATAACAAACTTGCAGAGAGAGAGAAAGGAAATAAACTGTTTGTAATAGTTTGTTAGTAATTTGTAATTGTAATTTGTTTGCTTGTAATTTTTTTTGGAATGGAATTGAAACTATGAGGCTCTGGTTGGAAAAATTTAAGTAGTTTGACAGGGTGAGATGTATATAAATAATTTTATGTCAAAAATGGTTAAAGGAAGTTATTGCATGAGATGAGGGTTAATATATAATGGGGACAATTTTTTTCAGGTCAACAAGAGGATTGTTTTGATGTTCTATCTCCTGCAGCAAATTCTATTGTAGAAAATGAAATTAAGCACTTCTGTTCATTCAGATAAGGAGTGCTGAAACAAAGGATTTCAGCTGATAACAGTGACTTTTGTTATCCATGCCAGATAACAAAAGATTCATCTGTCAAGTGTTGAATATCCAGAAAGTGAGGTAATGATTTAATGACAGATTAATTTTGAGTATGATATCAAATGTTTTTTTTATAAAAAAAAAAAAATCAGATTCTCTAATTCCTTTTTCATTCCTTGAAGGGCACAGGTAAAACTCGTCTAGCCTTAACTAACTTTTGGAAACCTGTCAACAGCCTGTCTCCACCCTAATTCCCACAGATAGTAGTGTTCTTATGGATCAATTTGAAGACACGTAGGTGAGAAATATGGGATCAAACTACCATCATCAATGTAAGAAGAAAAATTTCTGCACTTGGCTAGAGAGGAGAAGAGCAAGGAGTCAATTCCCATGTACATTAATAAAATGTTAAATAATGGCATCAGGACTAGATTTTTAACTAGTAGAATGAAAAAAAAAAAAAAAATCTAGTCTCATTAACCACCTGGAGAATGGTAAATTAGTTGCACTTATTTACCAGTGACAAGAGTGCAACAGGATTGTCGGATTTGTTGCGAGTGTTTTTGTCAATAAATGTGTTAAATGAAGTAAAACAGGTGTCGAAAGTTTTTCTACTTGGTTATACTATAAATTAAAAATGCCAAGAAATTATATTCTTGGTTTAATCTTTATGCAAGTGTAACTTCACGACTGAGCAACTCCTATAGAGGCTAATGACTTTGCATCACTTGCCTTAGTATCCCATAATGCAAAGCACATATCCTTAAGGACATGTATAATGCTATGCATTATGGGAAGGGTCAATACTCAGACTAGTTTCGACCTTTATTGAGGTCTCATTGGTGGGAGCCAGACCCGAAGTGATATAAAGGTTGAAGTAATGCAGAAGTCATATTTCCATATACGAGTAGCTAAAAGATGTCATTCCTTATTACTAAATACTCTGGATTAGAGATAGATGTTGAAAGTTTTTCCACTTGGTTATAAACTTTCAAACTTTGAAAAAACTGTCCTGGCCCCGTACAGAGAGACTGGTGGGTGTCACTCTTACTGCATGTGGGAAGAGTGGGGGGGGGGGGGGGGTACAGAAAGTGGAACTCTTTTTCTTACAACCAAACATGGCTGCAGCCACTTCAGTTCTCTAATAAGCAAGGTGGTGGTATTTCACCAGTGATGAAAGACATCTACCACATCACACTGCTGCTATGATAGGAAGTACACTGACATGCAGGGATAATGAAGGTGGTTATGATACTACATAAAGCACTGGTCAGACCACAACTGGAGTACTGTGCTCAGATTTTGTCATCTGGTTTTCAATGTAATGTGGAAACAATGGAAAAGATCCAGAGACAAGTGACCAAGACAATATCAAGACTCTGGAATGCTGACTATAGGGATAGGTTAAAGAAAATGTAAATTACAGAGTTTAGTTGTAGGAGGTGATATGATAGAGATGTTTAAGTTACATTATTGAGGGGATTATCAGAAGAAAAAATGTGAAAGGGGAAGAACCAGGGCCATTCCTGGAAATTGTTTAAGATGATGATAAAGAGGAGTGTGAGGAGTGGATTTTTTTTACATGGAAAATTGTGGTTGAATGCAACACATTTCCAGAATATGTTTAATTCAGGGAGTGTTAAAGATTTTAAAATTCGGTATGATAAATATCGTCAGTTGAATGAACCTTCCATGATGACTCTGCTGACTCCATGGAGGGTGTGATGATGATAAACAGAGTACGGGTTAAAAGGATGAGTAGTGATATAAAACAGGAGCTGCAAAAACAGAATGCATTGTGGTGGAAGGAACATAAAAAAAAATGTGACCAGTGCTCATGATCAAGACAAAGTGCAATATGTTAATATGTTAAGGAAGGCTAAATCAGATTATGGGGGAAAATTAGCTAAATAGGCCAAAGTAAATCCAAATTTCATACACAGCAAGTAAGAAACAGAATAATTATGGAAGGATAACTTTACTCAGTGCTGACAATAGGAAACTGACAGAAGAAGAAGAAATAGTTGAGTTACTTAATATCACTTTGAAATGATGTACCATCCAGGTGGAGACTGAAGTTACTTACTGATGTAACAGTCTGATGTGAGAATTGAGGTAAATGAATTGGAGGTGATCAACATATTGAAAAATATCAGTGTGAATCCAGCAGTGGAACTGGATGGGATGCCAGGTTGTGCTACGAGAATGTGCAAGAGAACTGGAAGTGTCACTGAGTCTCAGCTCTGGCAAGATTTCAAGGAAGTGGAAAGATGGTAACCAAAACAGAAAAAGCAAATTACAGACCAATTGCTATCTCAGTAGTGGTGGCTAAAGTATTGAAAAAGTTGATTGAAGGTAAAATTAAGGAATGAGTGGAAAACAATAGATATTCTATAGATCAGCATGGCTTTGTAAAATAGGTCCTACCTTAGTGACAGTAGAACTGAATAAAGGTAAAATGGTTACACCATGATAATGTTGAACTTTGCAAAGGCATTTGACAGAATGCTGCATGGAAAACATAGGTTGGAGCAAATGGGAATGGATATGAAGCTGGTGGCATAGATGGTGAGGAGCTGACAGACATCAGAAGGTGATGTATGGTGGAATCAAAGTGAATGATGATGATGCCCTAGGGCTCCATACTAAGGCCACTACTCTTTAATTTGTATATTAATGATATATGGAATGATTTAATAGGGGATATTCAGTTGTTTGCAAAATTTGGGAGGACAATAGTTGATAAAGTTGTGGATATCCTGCAGGATGATTTAAATAACTTGGTAGTGTGAGTACAGGACAATGGTTGTCAATTTAATGCTGCAAAATGTAAGGTAATAATGTGCTTCAGGATGAAAAGATTACATACTTTGTATCATAGTGATGGTATTGGATTGTAGGAAATTGACAAGAATAGGGATGTGATGGTGAAGGATAAAGATTTGAAGTTCAGAGGACATTGCAAAAGTTGGCAAAAAAAGCTCAAAGGATTACATGAATGTTGAAGAACACAGTGACTAGTAAGGATTGGGAAGTTAGTATTCCTCTTTATAAAGATATGATTTAACCACACCTTGACTGCTTTGCATAGATTTGGGCACTGCACCTGGGCTTCCTTTTGTGATCATGAAGTGGTGGAGAAGATCAAAAGATCAGTGACCAAGCTAGTGACATAAGTGGTATGTTTCTTATGAAAACAGATTGAATGTGTGTGAATTATAATGAAATTAGCATGCAGAGGAGAGGGCACAAGACAGAAACCTGAAAGTTACTAAAGGTATTCTGTAAGATTAACACAAAATAAATTTTTCAATACATGATGAGTAGCGATTTCAAATTTCAACCACTGGAAATTATGTAAGGGTGTGGTGAGTAAGGAATCAATCTATAGAGTACAGTTCTTGCTGAGTGTTGTGAATGAATTACCAGATGTAGTTGTGTGTGTGTGTGTCCTGAAGATGAATGAGTTTAAGGAGAGTTTTGATTAGTGCTGTGTGAATAGTGGTTAGCATGGGTCTCTCACATTGAGTCTTTTGACTCCATGGAGATACTCTGAATAATAACAATAAAGAGAAAATCAACTGGATTAGGGGGCATAAATGCAGAGATTTGGAAGTATGCTGGATAATGTATACATTAAAGTTTCTAAAAGTTAATATATATATGAGGGTGGTCTGAAAAGTTCTCAGCCTAACAATGAAAAAACGAATTTATAATTTCAAAATTATTTTTATTTTTCAACATAATCTCCCTTAAGACTAATACATTTATTCCAGCAATGCTTCAGTGCCATTATCCCATTCCTGTAGTGGTTCTCAGTAAGTTTTGCAAAATATCCCTCTACAGCTGCAATCACCTCTTGATTCAAAGAAAAATGCTGACCAGCGAGGAAGAGTTTTAGTTTTGGGAAGAGATAGGAGTCAGAGGGAGCCAAATCTGGGGAATAGGCTGGATATTCCAACAATTCATAGTGCAGATCCCTTAATTTTCCCATTGCCAAAACATCTTTCTGGGCAGATGCATTGTCCTGATGAAAGATGATTTTTTTCTCTTCTGCAAACCAGGTCTTTTCTCATCAATTTTTTCGTCTAGTCTGGTTCAAAGATCAGAATAATATTCTCGGTTATTGTTTTACCCTTTTCAAGATAATTAATAAACAAAATGCCTTTAGCATCCCAAAACACCGATGCCATGAACTTTCCTGCTGATGGAACCGACTTTGTCTTCTTTGGCGTTGAACAACTGGCATCTGTCCACTGTTTTCACTGCTGTTTGGATTCTGGCATGTAATGGTGAATCCAAGTCTCATCCATAGTAATAAATCGACACACAGAATCAGTTTTATTCTTGATAAAACGCTCCAAGAACTGTCCAGAGATTTTCATGCGAGTGCATTTTTGATCTGCTGCGAGCAAGCGTGGCACCCATCTTGCACAAAGCTTTTTCATTTGCAATTCTTCATGCAAAATATATCATACACATTCTTTTGAAATGCCAATAATTTCAGCAATTTCACGCACTTTGACTCGCCGGTCATCCAATACCATATCGTGACTTGATCAATGAATTCTGGTGTTATTACACTTTTTGGATGTCCTTCACATGAATCATCTTCAAGGCTGGTACGGCCATGTTTAAACTCGGCAGCCATTTTCTTAATTGGCAAACACAAAGGAGAAGAGTTCCCATAAACTTTTATAAACTTTGAATGAATTTCTTTTGCCATTAAACCTTCTTTTACAAAGAATTTTATAAAATTCTTTGTAAAAGATTCACACGATACTCAATTTTATCCATTTCAAGGGATACAGACAACACTTTTGCTTCAGACAGCTGTACAAAATAAACTACTTGATAGAATGACTTGTTTCGCATGGATGCTTATGACAGACATACCAACTTAGAAAAAAAAATCTTGCCGATAGCGTTGCCATCTATGGTTGAGGTCGAGAACTTTTCAGACCACCCTCGTACTTATTGAAAAAAATGCAAAGTTCCATCCGACTGGTAAAGCTATGAATATAGCTAAGAAAGAAGATAGAGGTAGCTGTGGAATTTAAAGAAGAATAAGCTCAATAAATACAGTAAATATTTGAATAAAAGACTCAGAAATATTGCAACCAATCTACTCTCAAGACATGTATAACATTTGATGTCTTAAAAAAAAAAAAAAGATATGAATATAATTTGGAGATGCATTTAGCTTTTATACATTATGAGAAAACTTTAGATAAAATACAGAGAAAAATTATGGAATATAATGAAATCACAAGCTATACAAAGTTTATATATATAAAGTTTATATATAGACACAAAAATAAAGTTATAATTAGGTAATAAATTGATAGAAGAAATTGAAATTAATCAAGGCATAAGACAAGGAACGTCTCCAACTGTGTGTGTGTGTGTGTTAAATTATAAAAAGGTGAAAAACAGTAAGACAAGGTATCCAATGAATAAAATGATGCATGCAGACAACTAGATTATATTACAGAGTAATGAAGATCTGCAAAAATCCCTTTATGTATTAGCTAAAACAAGCTAACAATACAATCTAAAAACTTCACAAAAGAAAACAAACATCATGGCATTTAAAGATGAATCATTATTATTATTATTCAGGCCTCCAAGGAGTCAAAAGACTCATCGAGGGAGGTCCTTTCTAAGACATAAAGTCTGTCAAGACTCATCGAGGGGAGGTCCCCCCCTGAGAAACACAAAGTTTATCATACCACTCTTTAAACTCACTGACTGTTCTCGCTCCCACCACTCCATCAGGCAATGCATTCCACGGCTCAACCACCCTTCATACAAAGAAACCACTCCTTACCCTCTTGCTCACAGTTTCCTTTCATAACTTCCAGGGATGGCCTCTTGTCATCACTCCTTCCCGCTGATCAACCAAGCGAAAGAACTCCCCAGTGTCAACCCTGTAACCACCTCTCAACAGTTTAAAAGTCTCAATCATATCACCTCTCCTTCTTCTATCCACCAAACTCTGCAGTCCACATTCTCTCAGCCG
This sequence comes from Typopeltis vanoorti, assembly GCF_054136105.1. Classification (NCBI taxonomy): domain Eukaryota; kingdom Metazoa; phylum Arthropoda; class Arachnida; order Uropygi; family Thelyphonidae; genus Typopeltis; species Typopeltis vanoorti. Next base: position 28,261,485 of record NC_143566.1, on the reverse strand, counting down.
ATCCTCATAACTATCCTTGTACAGTCCTGAAACCATCTTTGTATCCTTTCCACAGTTAATTTATCCCCTTCAAATCCAGGGGACCAAATCTGAGAACAATAGTCCAAGTGTGGTCTGATCAGAGACTTATACAACGGAATGATAACCCTCTTATCTCTGCAGGTCAGTGTCCTTCTCATAATAGCAGCAATCCTCTGTGTTACCTTCACCACCTTTGCAATATGTCCCCTAAACTTCAGGTTTCTATCAATCATCAACCCCAGATCTCTTGTCTCCCCTACTTCCTCCAGTATAACTCCTCCCATAGAGTATGCAGCATCCCATCGATGTTTCCCAAACCTCAAGACCTTACATTTTGCTGCATTAAACTGACACCCCCATTCATTTGCCCATCTATCTAGCTTATTTAAATCCTCTTGCAGGGCTACCACATCTGCACTATTATTAATAATCCTTCCCAGCTTCGCATCATCTGCAAACAACTGAATATCCCCCTGCAATCCACTGGCTATGTCATTGATATAAAGGTTAAACAATATAGGTCCTAGTACTGAGCCCTGTGGGACCCACTTGTAACCCTCTGCCTCCTGGAAACTGCTCCACCATACACAACTCTCTGATACCTATCAGACAGCCAATCCTGAATCCAGTTGACCAATCTGACATCCAGACCCATGTGCTGCAACTTAAATATCAGCTTATCATGTGGCACCCTGTCAAATGCCTTCGCCAAGTCTAAGAAAATTGCAGTATATGCCTTTCCCTCATCTAATGCTCTTGTAACTTTATTATAAAAGGCTAGCATATTGCTAAAACAAGAGCGTCCTTTCACAAATCCATGTTGATTCTCACAGATAACATTACCCTCATCTGCCCAATGCTGTACACGGTCCTTCACTACTTTCTCCAAGATCTTAACAACTACTGATGACACACAGACTGGCCTATAATTAGACACTTCCAGTCTGTTACCACCCTTATGCAATGGCACTATCTTACCTTCCTTCCATTCCCTGGGCACCTTTGCCAAAGCCAGACTTTCATTGAAAAGCCACGTTAAAGGTATTGTCAATTCCCTAGCACATTCTCTCAAAACTCGTGGCGAAATACCATCCAGTCCCACAGCTTTACTGACATCCAGAGTACTCAGTATCTGAAACACACTCTCCTCCTGTACCTCCAGCCCTCGTACCAGTCCTATCCCTCTAGCATTAAAACTGACTCCTCTAGGATGAAATACTCCAATAAAGTGTTCATTGAACAATTCCACTATGTCCTCTGCATCAGTCACTCTATTCCCATTTTTATCCCACAATATCATTCTTCCACAGTCATTTCTCCTCCTACTGGCCACATAGCTAAAAAATTCCCTAGGATTTTCTTTGGATCTTAGGGCCAATCTCCTCTCATATTCAAGTTTCGCTTTCCTTACCACACGAGTCACTCTTCTGGCCTGTGTCTTATATTCCTCATGCATCTCTTCACCTGTCTCCTTATATCTCTTCCATAGCCTCTTTTTCGCATGCAATTCCTGTTTAATATTGTTTGTCATCCACTTTACTCCAAATTGCGCCCTCTTCTTCACTCGTGGTATACAACTTACCATTGCTGATAACAAATATTCTTTCACAATTTCCCACGCACTGGTGATATCCCAGCCTTCCAATTCCTCCCTCCATGAAACTTCCCGAAGTTGACGTCTAAGACTATTATAATCACCTGCCTTATAATTCCACATAAGTTCCCGTCTCTTTGATACTCCTGCATGTCTATTCATTTTCCAAGTCAACACCATATGGTCACTCTCTCCAACTGGTGGGAGAGACGTCAACTCAGTTATTATCAACTCTTCTGATGCTATAACCAAATCTAAAATTTTTGAACCTCTTGTTCCCTCTGTTACATGTTGCCTAAGACATTTGTCCCTCAAGAATTCTAGAAATTCCATTCCCCTATTGTTACATGCATCTTCCTCTCTCCAATTTATACTACTGAAGTTAAAATCTCCGATAACAATCATTCTTCTTGCACTTGCCAAACTTAGCTGTCTAAACATCTCCTGGTCCCAATCCTCTGTGCTCCTGGGTCTGTAGCAACACCCCACTAAATATCCTGTCTTGCCTACCTCTACCTCACACTCTCAAAATCATTTGTCTCACTTCCTTCCAAATTCTCCACTCTTAGAGGACATAGGTCATCACTTATCATAAGCAGCACCCCACCACCACGCTTTCCCCTCCTATCCTGGTGAAAAATGCTATACCCAGCGACTTCTATTCCTGTTTTTATATCCCCTTCTGTCAACCACGTCTCAGTGATCGCAATAATTTTTGGCCAGGCTGATGCTATCTGCGCCACCAATTCCTCTCCCTTATTCTGGATACTCCTGGCATTAGTATACAGCATATAAATGCCATTGTTTCTATACCCAGCATTATCCCTTCTAGACTCCACTGGGCTCAGTCTTACCTAACATTGTCTCCCTTCTCCCAAGTATCCATTCCCACAAGAGGCCACCCCTGCTATCATCCTCCCTAGGACACACTGACTCGTTCAGAACAGCAATCTCTCCAGATGCCTACGTCCTTCCTCATTCAAATGTAAACGGTCTCTCGCATACAACTCCTCTCTTTCCTCAAACGCACTCCAAGCATCCACATATTGGGTGATTCTACTGGACCTTGCCAAGGCCTTTGACAGGATTCCACATGGAATTCTAATCAGTAAATTGCAGCATATGGGAATGGACATAGGGTTGGTGAGATGGATAGGAGGATGGTTGACGGAGAGATATCAGAGAGTGGTTTACTCGGGAGTAGAGTCCACAAGACGGCCTGTGACTAGTGGTGTGCCACAAGGATCTGTTCTTGGACCACTGCTGTTTAATTTGTTCATAAATGATATAGGAAATGATCTGAAAGGAACAGTTCATTTGTTTGTGGATGATGCGAAGTTAGGTAGGGCAATAGTGAATGCAGATGACGTCAAAATTTTGCAGGATGATTTGGATAGATTGGAGGTCTGGGCTAAGGAGAATGGATGTCAGTTTAATGTGGCAAAATGTAAGGTTATGCATTTTGGGGTGAAAAGATTGGCGGCAGTTTACTGCATTGGTGGAACCCTGCTCCAGGAAATTGATGAGGCACGAGATTTAGGAGTGTTGGTGGATAAGGAATTGAAATTTAGGGGACACATTGCAAAAGTGACCAAAACAGCTCATCAAATCACTTGGTTGCTGAAGAATACGTTGACAAGCAGAGACAAGCAGGTTATTGTTCCTCTCTATCGAGCCTTGATAAGACCCCATCTAGACTACTGTGCTCAGATTTGGTCACCTAGGTTTCTTCTTGATGGGGAGGAGGTGGAGAGGATCCAGAGGCGAGTGACCAAGATGATAGCAGGTCTGTGGAATGAACTGTATGAGAACAGGTTGAGGATTTGTGGGTTGCAAAAACTGGTTGATAGGCGGAGGAGGGGAGATATGATTGAGACATTCAAATTACTGAAGGGTTTCTATAAAATTAATTCAGAAGATATTTTTGAGAACAGGGCTGGTTGTGGGAGGACTAGGGGACATCCATGGAAACTGGGCAAAAGTGTGGTTAGTAAAGGTGTTAGAGCTGGGTTCTTTACTTTTAGAGTAGTGAATGAGTGGAATGCGCTCCCTGAGTCTGTAGTGGATGCTGTGACAGTGAATGAGTTTAAGGCGAGGTATGATAGATACTGTATGAATGTCAGATAGTTGTGATGAATATGATTGGGGCCTCCCTCGATGAGTCTAATGACTCCCTGGAGTTGCCCGTAATAATAGTAATAGTAATATACCAGTCCTCTCTTGTCACACATTCTCGCTATTATGCCATTCAATATCACCGCTCTTCTGCTCAGCTCATCATTATCATACCTAGGCAACACGCACACTATTTTTCCTCTCTCTGTCTTCTTCTGTACAGTCTCAAGCAAAAATCTCATATCTCTTGCTGCCCGACTTACATTACCACTCAAGTCATTCGTTCCTACCATCACAATCATCTCATCCACCCTTTCACTTCTCTTAATTGCCATAGCCACCCTTTCTATTGTTCCTCCTGGCAAACACTCCTCACGCATCCTATCTTGAACACCACGGATCATTGAGTCGCCATACATTATACCTCTTACCATTCCCTCACGCCTATTGTTTCCATTCTCTCCTCTTCTTTCATTCCCATACCTCTCTCTTCTACTGTTTCCATTCTCTCCTCTTCTAGCATTCCCATACCTCTCTCTCATTCCATCTCTCCTACCGTTTCCATTCTCTCCTCTTCTAGCACTTCCATATCTCTCTCTCATTCCGTCTCTCCTACTGTTTCCATCCTCTCGTCTGCTAGCATTCCCATACCTCTCTCTCATTCCCTCTCTTCTACTGTTTCCAATCTCTCCTCTTCTAGCACCCCCATACCTCTCACTCATACTCCTTAAATTCTCTCTCTCTCCTACTCTGATTCGCCTTGCATTTATCTCTTAATATCATAATAGAATAAAGATAGTTATAGAAGATCAAATGACAAAGCAGGTGACAGTTTGGTATTTAGGTTGCATAATGACATCCAAAAGCCAAAAAATCTAGATGAAGAACTAAATAAATTTTAGAAAATCTGTGCACCAATTTTAAGGACACTGGGAAAAAAAAAAAAAAAACTGAGTAATCCAACTTACTGTATTATAAGATTTGGAGATGTGAATTGTTAAAACAAAAGATCAAAGCCAAACACAGTGGGCAGAAATAAGATTTTTAATAACAATTAAAGGATGAATAAAATTAAACTATAAAAAAATGAAAGCATTAGAAGAGAGCTAGACATTTTAAATGAAAAGATCAAGGAATGGAGAGGGGAGATGAAAGTTATACAGGATGGATAAAGATCAGCTACCAAAAGATGTGGATAAATATAGACCAAAGAGTAAAAGAGAGAGGGGAGGGTTTACTTGTAAGATGGAAAGACGAGTGAAACTGCAACAGGCAAATGTCTAATTCTTGATGAGAAGATGCATATTTTGATACAGGTTTATGGTTTCTAAACAATTAATTCTTTTGGACATAATTTAAATATTTTAATTCCTAATTTGAACAAATACAAATGTTTTATTTTAGGGATAACAAAAAATTTATTATGTATGTAACAATGTAACATAAAGCATTCTATCATGGATGGCTGTATGCAATTATTGAAGTTGTAGTTTGTCTGAATTATTAAAATATATGAATCCCTTTTGGAGCTCTGTTGGCATATATTCTCTCTAAAACTAGGCCTCCTGTAACATACATTTTTTAAAGGATCATACCACTCAGCTATTTGGCCTATTACACAAAATGCAAGAAGTTGTGGCAAATATCAATGATTACCAAAATCCCCTTTAATGAGTTGTATACGAGATCTGCTCAAAAGAAATATTTGAACATGATATATATTTTGATGTCTCGTTATCACAATTCCTTCCAATGGATGACCAGGAATGCAAAATGCCAATCCAGAAGTCTTGCACTGCATAGTGATAGCATTCTATGTGGGCAGAACATAACAAATTTGTGTGTGGAATACACAATAAAAAAACAGGGGAATAAAATAATTTTAGTACATAAACACATATTTAAAAATAAATTTTAAAAAATTACAAAATTTTCAATAGTAAACTTGAATGATGGGATCTACAGTTCAAGTAGTTTTATGAACTCATCTAAAACAAAAGTGCATTTTAGATAACTTATCCTCTAACCTTATGTTTTATAAGTCCTTTATAAAAAACCATGTGGTAAAGTCAACCACATCTGCTGCATTAGGTGCAGTCATGTTATCTATGCTAAAGATGAGACCAACGTGTTAAATATGTGTCTGTGCAAGAACAGAAAATTAATAACAGTTCCTATTTTTAAACATGCTAAAAATAAATAATTTTTGTAGCAATGTTGAGAAGTATTTATTAATGATGTTCTAGATATCCCATATTACAGTTCAGCATCAGTACTAGGTTTAACAGTTAAGAAAAGTCTGTCCATCCAATGCAAATTGCATGCATTTGGAATAACAGTTACGGGACACACTGCAATTACCAATGTTACTTGCTACATACTTGCAGTAGGTTTAGAAGAGAAGAATATCATTAAGAGTTCAAGAAACAGACTGTGGTTTACAATTAATAGTGCTTTCAACACTATTGATCAATGACTACAATGAATTTCATCAAAATGCGACACTTAATGCTACCTGCCACTTTCAGCTCAGCATCAACAAGTGGCCATTCATCATAAATCAGATGTAGCTTTACTAGAGGACTTAGATCAGGTTAAATGGGTAAATAAATGGGAACATAAGTTCAAAGTATAAGGTTTTATAATTTAATTATGCAAAGATGGGATGCAGGGCAGAGGAGATAAGAGATCTAAGGATGACGATTAACTAGGACTTAAAATTTAAAGGGCACGTTGCTAAAATTATTAGGACAACAGAAGAGATTATAAGCAAGGAGATTATCGTTCATTGTATAGTCTTGATCAAGCCACTTATGGATTACTGTCCACAAATCTGGTCATCTGGTTTTCAAAAGGATGAACACATTAAGAAGAGTACAAAGAAAAATGACTCAAGTTTTTGGTCTTAGTAATGCTGAGTATAAAGAACGGCTGAGAAAATATAATTTGCTAAGTCAGGAGGAGGGATGATATTATTGGGATATTACTATAAGTTTATAAGAGGTTATTACCAGATTAATGTGCAACAGATCCTCTTGTTCTCCTCCCTATCTTCCTTATTCTTCATTGAATAGAGGAAATAGGAGGAGAACAAGAGGATACGGCTGGAAGATGTATAGTAAGAACGTTAGCAAGGAAGTGGTGAAGAACGGGTTTTTTTTTTGCGTGGAGAGTAGTGGGTGATTATAATGCACTGAGTGTGGCAAATGCAGAGACTGTGAATATGTTTAAGGAATGGTACAATGCATTAAACATGCAACAACAGGATTTCCACCATGAATTCTGACTGCTGGAGGTCTGATAAATTTTTAATTATTATTACTATACCTTTTAAACCCTAAAATTCCACTGTTACTATTATAACAGATGTTCATGACTAAACTATGCTGTGATTATAAATGAATTGAAGTAATATAGCAAGAGCATTCAGCCAAAGCTGGAAATAAATTTTCTTGAGAGAGTACTATAAATTTTTAATTTACATGCACATGGTTCACTGAAAAGATGCAATGTCAATTCTGCAATTAATATTCTTCTACTATTTTAATTAAAATTGCTGACCTAGTTGGCCAAGTGGTTAGTGTATCCACTCTCCAGCCAAAAGGCTACTGGTTCAAATCCTGCTGCAGGGATGGATGTTTGTGATTATTTGTGAAAATACAAGTGGTGGTAGTGGGTAGTAGATACCATGGTGTAGATCAGCGTTTCCCAAATTTTTCCTACGATGGAACACCTCACAAATCCTGAAATTTTAACAGAACACCTTGGTTAGAGTTGCAGCATTTAAAACCATTCCAGGCTCATATCAATATTAATTTTGATAATTTTTCACGGAACACTTATTCACTTTCCCTGGAGAAGATGATGCAGTTCACTGTAGTTGGTGGATTTGAGGGGTGGGGACAGAGAGCTGTAGAGTAGGTACCCTCCCTCGATGAGTCCTTGGAGGTGTCACATGATAATAATAATAATAAATAAATAAAAAAAAACAGTGGCATTGCTTATTTGTGGGTTGCAAAAATTGTTTGATAGGCAAAAGAGGGGATATGACAGAAACATTTAAGTTACTTAAAGGTTTAATAAGATAGATGCAGAGGAAATATTTTAGCACTTGACTATAGGGGTACAGAACAAAAAAGTATCCCTGGAAGTTGAATAAGACAGTGGCTAGTAAGAATAGAGGCTTAGATGGATTTTTTTACTCAGAAAGTGGTGAATGAGTAGAATGGGGTGCAAGATTTAGTTGTGAGTTTTGTCTGTTAATAAGTTCAAGGAGAGGTAGAATACTGTGTGGATAGTTTGAGTCTCAGATAATGAGTTTTCAGAATTCATGCAGGTGTTTGTAAAATAATAATCATCCAGATTCTTATAAGTATACAGGATATTAATTGTTAACATAAGTAATAAGGGCAAACCAAAAAATTGGCTTTATGTATCTTTTAAACGTAGTGCATTTAATTTTCATAGTAGGCATGGCTTGGTTGAAAAGCATGAATGCTGAAGGCAAGATTAAAATTCACAAATGGGTATAAACATTTTGCAACTACTCATATACCACATGGAAAACTATTACAAAAGTCTGAGCAAACGGGAATGAATGTGATGCTAGTAGCATGGATAGGGTGGCAAACAGACACCAGAGAATAGGATATGGTGGAGTGCTATGCTAATCTAGGAGAATGGGGGTGACTAATGGGGTACCTAAGGGTTCTGCCTATGGCCTTTACACTTTAATTTGTATATCAATGATATAGAAAAAATTCAAGAGGGGATATTCTGTTGTTTGATGATGATGCAGATATCCTGCAGGATGATTTATTTGATGATATATTTATTTGACATACTGATGGTACTGGACTGCAGAAAACTGATAAGGCTACAGGGCATGGGGATAATGGTGGAAAACAAGCCAACAAGTAAAGATAGAGAAGATTATTATCCCTCTTTATAAGATTATAATTCGGCCACATCTTCACTACTGCGATTTGGTCACAGGTTTCTTAGGGATCAAGAGGAGATAGAGAAGATTCAGAGATGTTGACAGGTCTGTGGCATACTCCCTATGGGGATAGGTTGTAAGTTGGAAAGTTTAATTAATAGGTAGAAATGTGGGGACATGACAGAAACTTTTAAGATATTAAAGAGGATTTATAAAATTGATGGACAAAATTTTTTTTCAATATATGACAAGTAATTGGAAAACTAGAGACCATCTGTAGAAGTTGAGTAACAGTGTGGTTAGTAGGGGTGTGTGGAGCAGATTTTTTTTCCTGCATGGCGAGTGGCGAATGATTGGAATGGATTGCAAGAATTAGTTGCGATTATGCATTTACGCGATCGTAAGAATTATGCGGTTTCCCTGACACTAAACGAGTTTATGAAGAAGTGCGATAGGTTTTGTGTGTATAATAGTCAGTTTGGCTCTCCCACGATAAGAGAATTCCAGTACTCCATGGAGATATGGTATAATAATATGCAGAATGAAACTAGCCGGTGTCGTGATCACGATGCTCAACAAGGGTATGTTAATTTAGGGCAAGGGAATACGCTTATCTTGATACCGGATTTCTCCGAATCCAGATCACTTTTTTTAATTCCCAAAGCAGTTTTTTTTTTTTTAATTCACAAAGCATTTTTTTTTTTTTTAACAATAAGCGGCACAGCAGACGATGCGATGATTCAAGGCTTACATAAATTACGATACCGGCTAACATTTAAACTTAAATAACGCATTGTGGTCACCGTTAATACAAATCATGCCAAAGGCATGCGTGTTTCAATATGCTGGCTAGCATAAACAAACCTGGTTTGGTCCGAATCCACCGCGTAATCGTAATAAACTACTGCCATGGAACCGACCCAATACAGATGCCATTTTTCGTCCTTAAGGTAGATGTTGGGAAGGACGTGATATTACCGGACAATTCGCAGCAGCAGCGCCATTTGCAATGAACATTCCGCTATACATACTATTTATTGAAGAATTGGTAAATTCATTCTTAAAACTGCTAAAACTTTGTGGGGGGGGGGGGGATTCTCCGCTATTCCCATAACTTTCGACAATGCACAGAAACAGACTTTGGATACATTGATACAGTACTCTGAAATTAAGCAAAAAGAGCTCTAGACTAAACTGATGTTCTAAAAATCGGTTCTTCCGTATATATTATTATTATTATTATTATACGGGTATTATAGCTGATGAACAGTATCAAAATATCTGTTCATCAGCTACCCATGGAGTCCAAAGACTCAGTGGGAGATCCAAACTATCCACACAATCTATCATACCTCTCCTCGAACCCATTAACAGACAAAGCACTCACAACTGACTCGGGCAACCCATTCCACTCATTCGCAAATTTTCAAGCATAAAAAGTCTACTTCTCACACCCCTACTAACCACAACTTTATTCAACGTCCAGGGATGACTTCTTGCTCATGTCCCACTAGCCAAGGCTGAAACATTTCCCCTGCATCAATATCCTATAAAACCTTTAAGAAACTTAAATATTTCTATCCTGTCCCATATTTTTCTCCTATCAACCTACTTCTATAATCCATACGCCCTCAACCTATCCTCATAAGGAACATTCCACAGACCAATCACCATTTTGGTCGCTTGGCTCTGAATCTTCTCCATCGCTTTCTCATTCCCAAGAAACCAAGAGGACCAGATATGAGCACAGTAATCCAGATGTGGGAGCATCAAGGCCTTATAAAGAGGAATCACAACTTCTTTATCTCTATTTGTTAGTGTGCCGTTCAAGCCAAGAAATGGTATGGGCTACCATAGCAATATGTCCTCTAAACTTTTACTCTCTGTCTACCACTATCCCTAAATTCAACCCACTTTCTGGAGTACATTTCCATCAATATGGTAAACAGCTTGTAATCTGTTTATCAAAAAAGGAATAATTTTACATTTCTCTACATTAAACTGCTACCCATTATCTTTTGCCCATACTGACAGCCTATTTAAATCGTCCTGCAACCTCTCCAAATCGTCTTGATTAACTATTACTCTAACTAATTTTGCATCATCGGCAAACAACAGAATATTTCCTTTCAGTTTATTTCCTATATCATTTAAGTACAAATTAAACAGTAGTGGTCCCAGCACGGAACTTTGCAGCATACCACTAGACCCTTTTTGTCCCACCAGATACTACCTTTTGATATCTGTGCATCAGCTACCCCTCTTATCCACATAATCAGTGTCATATCTATTCCCATTTATTCTGATTTGTGTAACAGAGTTCCATGTGGAACTCTGTTACACAACTGTCAAATGCCTTTGCAAAATCTAGCAAAATCATAGTGTAGCCTTTATCCAACTCAGCTGTTACTCTATTATAAAAAGTTACTAACTTATAAGTCATGACCGACCCTATGTTTCTCCTCATACAGTATGATATTTTTATCCACCCAGTCTTGAATTCTCTTTTTGATCGATTTTTCCAATATTTTTCCACCACCACCACTGAGATACTGATTGGTCTATAATATGCTACTGATGTCTTAGAACTTCCCACGTGCAAGGGAATTATTTTGCCCTCTTTCCACTACCTTGGAACTCTACCAGAACTGTGAATTAAATGCAGAGCCTAGTCAGAGGCATTGCCAGTTCCCTTACACATTTTCGCAAAACACGAGATGAAGTTCTATTTAAATCCATAGTTGTACTTACATCCTAGTCAGGTTATGGCAGAAACCTGACTAAGATGATGTACCCTTGCAAAGCGGTCATTCATAAACTCAACTATTTTATCTGCTTCTCTCAACTCGTGATCACCATCACTTATTAAGGTTAATCTTACATAGTCATTCTTCTTTTTACTTGCCACATAACGAAAGAACTCTTTAGGGTTTCCTTTGGCCTGCTCGGCTAGATTCCTCTCATAATCTGATTTTGCCTTCCTTGCTGGTCACCTTTCTTGCCTGAGCCTTGTATCGTTCATGAGATTGCTGGTAATCTTTCTCTTTAAATACTCTGCACAGCATTTTCTTCTTCTGCAGCTGGTGCCTAATGATATTGCTAATGCATCTAATTTCTATCCGATTAACCTTCCTTACCCTAGGTATACAATTTAATATTGCTTCCTCTAGATCAGTGGTTCTTAACCTTTTAGTAGTAGCGGTCCCCTAAGTATCCCAAAATATTTTCGCGTCTCCCTAGTTTGTAGTAACATAATAGTAATAATAATCAAAGTTCTTTTTAAAAAAAAGACACTGATTTCATTTAGTGATTATAATGACAAAAAAATCAGAAAAGAGAAATCAGCTTCTTAAACATTACTGTAAAAACTTCACTAAACTGCGTAATTCAGGTTACTAATACAAAACGATACAAGTTTGAAACAAAGTAAAATAAAGACCAAAAAATAATTATTTTAAGAGATTTCAAAATTTTAAAAACTATTATAATTAGGAAATCAAATAATATTCTTTCTTCATTTTATTAGGGGTTAAATTTTAAGAAATAACAAATCAGTATTACAGCACTGAAAGTTTCGAAAATTAATTGAACTCAAGAAGCAAATCCTGTAAGACGCACTTGATGTCGTTAAGTTCTATGCATTCGTACTAGTATTGTTTAAAACTTCAGAGAATCACTTCTATCACCCGTTCACAGGTCCAGTAAGTAATGTCACGACTTGCAGTATTGCCAGCAGTGAAAAGTCGACTTGTGGCGCCACCATAAAAGAAATTATTACATTAAACTGCTTAATTCAGGTTACTAATACAAACCGATACAAGTTTAAAACAAAGTAAAATAAAGGCCAAAAAAATAATTATTTTAAGGGTTTCAAAATTTTAAAAGCTAGAAACGCTCTATAAATTTTCCAGACCTCTAGGGGGTCGCAGCACACCGGTGAAAAATCACTGCTCTAGATGACCCTTAACTATATCCCATGAACAGCTAATTTCCTTATCCTGCAGTGCTTTATGCCATGGCACAGATTTAAGCTTCTTCTAATCACCTGCCTTGTAGTTCCACATATACCCCCTTTCTTGATAGAATATTCCTTATATACGATCTCCCAAGTCAAGACCGCATGGTCACTTTCACCAATCGGCAGCAATGTGGTCACCTTGGATATGGATAGTTCTTCTGATCCTAGGACCAGGTCTAATACTCTCACTCTCCTAGTCACCTCCATCACACGTTGCCTGAAGTAATATATCTTGGTAAGTGTATAAATTTCATCTCCTTCCTTCCAATCTATATATCCATAGTTGAAGTCCCCCTAAATCATCACTCGCCCTGTATTCATTGTACTAATTTTCCCCGGAGTTCCACGGATTATCTGGAAGACATTCAGATCATTCGTGGAAATCCTTCGCCTATAGCAATATCAACTGTATATTTTGTCTTACTGGTCTTAATCTCACACCAGACTGCTTCAAATGAACAGCCACCCTCCCAGCAATCTTCTATTCTTTTTCGCTGCACTTCATTCGTTAATATCAGTGGTACTCCTCCGCCATCCTATTTTCTGTATCATTCATGAAAATTCTAAACCCTTTACATTTTATTCCTGTAATTACATCATCAACTGTTAGCCAAGTCTCACTAATGCTTATAACTTTTGGGGAGGTTGCACAAACCAATACCAAAACTCCTCCCTCTTGTTCCTGATACTTCTGGCATTAGTATTCAGAAACTGCAGCATCCCCTTAGGCTTACCCACCTTTACGTATTGAACTAACTACTTTGTTTAATATTTTTGCTTGAGAGACTAGATTCCTTACCTGGTCATTTTCACACGCACTCGCCTTATATGTGCCTTCACACAAACTCACCTGCTTCCAATCTAATTGCTTCTATTTTTCGAATTTGCACTTCAATATGCGTGGTGAACAAAGCCCTCTCTAGACACCTAACACCGGAATATTTAGATGTAATTCATCAGCACTGTACAAATTCTTTCGTCAAACAGACCACACAACCACAAATCCTTCATCATTCCTTTTTCACAACCTACATATAGACTCATTGGCTAACAATGCTCTCTTCCTCAGTTCATCTCTATCAAAGCTTGGCAGGAGACCCTCTTCACCTTCTCGCTCGTCAGTTTTGCCACTTCTAACAACTACTTTACATCCTCCCTCATAGAATTTCTCGCCTCTTAAATCGTTTGTGTCAACCAAGACAATCATTTCCTTCTACATAGCTTTTTGTATCACGATGCGTGACTAATATCGTGAATTTTTGTACCAGGGAAACACAATTTTGTCCAACTTTCATTAAGTACTTCCTGATCATCGAGTCTCCGTACATAATTTTCTCCTTAACTCATTTTTGTTGTTTGTTCGCTCGGTCTTTATTATTATTCCGGATCATCGGCTTCTTTCTCTTTCCATCCCTGAAAATCTGTTGATGCTTCTCAAATTTTCAATTTCGCGCTTTGTTCTGTGAAGGAGAACAGCTCAAATGTACAATTTCTTTATCAATATCCACTTTCTCCCCTTTTTCTGTGGCAGCACGTTCGACATTAATATCATAATTTTCCATCCTATCGTCAATAGTCACCTAACAGGCACTTTCGTTTGAAACATTTAATACACACTCTCTCTCTCTCTCTCTCTCTCTCTCTCGTTTCAATTTCCTTCCACATGTCCTTTAATTTTTTTGAGGAATATATTTCACACACATTGCACTGCACAAACTTCCATAAATTCGAATCACGCGCATGGTGGTATTTGCTGCATTGTTCTGCTACGCATTGGCGTCATACAGACAATATGGTATTAAAAATAATAAAATAAAATAAAAACAAGGTTTACTTACAAACTAAATAGCTCAGTCAATCACATACCCAACAAAAACTGCAATAAATATATCTAATATTATCAACTAAATTATGAAAATGTTATTTATCCTTCAGGAGAGCTAAAACCACTCTACTCACACAGTATACCAATATTCCAATTCCAATTTCATCTCCATTTTTCCTTCCAACTGGACTGAAGCCATGCATTGCCGCATGGAGCCAAATATGCATAATACTCTCCAAGGTATCGTATAAGAAAATAACTAATTAACAAAATGGACATATTTTAAAAATGTCAACATGACATTGTCGCCTAGTCACTTTACCTGAAAGCCAGTGGAGCAAAAAAGATATGACATTCGGTCAGTAGTTAAGGGCCTCCGTGACAGAATATTTTATCACCTATTTAAATTTCCGCACTTAAAAAAAAGGGCTAAAACGTTCTTGTGTACTTCCTTTCGGTAATAAACTTTGTTAGAGGATTGATCAGTGAATCTACTACCACTTTTATTCCACATAAGGAGTAGGCATGGCCGTTTTAGCCTTATCTTATCTAATTTTTGGAGGCTAAGGGTGTCAAGACCACCTTAAGCCAATCAAAGATAACTCATGCAGATGATGAATACTTTTCAAACGTTGTTCTGCCATGCATTAACAACATGCTAACTATATCGTATTTTAAAAATACAATATTGTCCAGTGAAGAGAATATTGTAGACAATCGACATCTCTTGTTCCTGACCTAACGCAATATATATATGTCCAAAATAGTGTGGGTTCCATGGTCGATTTTCTTGAGTTACAATATTAAAAACTCCAGTTTCTGGGAAAACATTACTTGCCAATATCAGAAATCGACTAATTCGAGAATAGGTCGAAGAAAGGCTTAGAAAAGTTCCTATTGTTGGCGATTTAGAATCAAACTCATAATGGCCTTTCTTTTTTGGGATGACGAAGTGCTATGGGATGCAAGCACCATTTCCACACGGCTATACAAGGCTATTAATATAACAAATATAAAGCAGAATACAATTTTTACGGTCTTGATGTGATTCATATGTACTATTTAATCATAAATATCTGGCACTTGTTCATCTCAACTCTCATTTTAATATGAAAGGCATTGATATGGAGTTAGACTAATCTGTGCTGCTGACAGACTTCAATCATTTTGGGAAGACTTTCCGGTAGATTTTCGTATATTGCTATGGTAATTCCCTCTCATTCTTCCAGAAAAGTATTAGTTAGGTCAATCAGTGATGTGAAACATTGGCCAGGATTACAGTTCATCCGAGACGTATTCAATGTGTTGAGATCAGGGATTGGTGAAGGTCTGTCTACTTCTTTACCATCCATTTCATAAAACCACTCCTGCACAGATCTTACTTTGTGAGTATGGCACTGTCGTGTTGATGTAGATAAGGTTCTGAACAGTCTTCATAATGTTAAAGGAATAGAATTGCCAAGAATATCATTATAGGACATTCTTCAACACTGTTACTGTCCCATTTAGAGCCATGGGAAAATAGCTCCAGATCATGATGCCTCCTCCATGAAGCTTTAAAGATGACACAACATATTCGACAAGGTAGAGTTCTTGGCACCCTAAACTGACTTCTACGTCGAACTGCCAGATTTTGAATAATGATTAATATCCACACACACCGCTAATGTTAGCGGTGTGTGTAGCTACATGGCCATGGAAGTCCATGATCTTCTACTCCCGACAAACAGTTATGGTGCATTACTTTGCAGTGGCATTTCTGAACTTCGTAGTGAGTGTTTAATCGAGGAAGGATGATTTTTATTTCTCTTTACAGATTTCAACACTGGGCAGTGCTGTCTGTGCTTTTATGTTTAGCTGAAAAATATGTTTAGGAACACAGAGGCGTAGCTAGGGAGGAGCGGAGGGGCGGCACTTTGAACCTTTTTGAACTTTTGCAGTTAATTCTAAAACACGGTCTCAAGAACTAATTTCCAAATATTGTAATACTACTGCGAATTTTCCCACAATTGCTGTAAGTGTTGCTAGTTGTGAGAGGAGTTTTTCTAAATACAACTGATTAAGAATTACCTACATTATTATGAAATAGACTTCGCCAATGTCACCGGCGATTTTGCTAACAGAAAAGCAAGAAAAATAACATTTTAGAATGTTGAAATTAAAGTTTTACTTCATAGTGTTTTAATTTATTTCCCTATACCTCGTTTTGACTTTTTGTAGTATTTTTGGTGTGTATTGAGAGGTGCGACAAACTCAGGGACCGCCCCGGGAGGCAAAAGCTCTAGCTACACCACTGTAGGAACACTTTCTAATGAGACTTTCTTATGATGTGTCTCTAAAGGGAGAAGATTTCTAAAAAACATTATTGACGATTAGAATTTTCTTAATTTCTCGTGTAGTCTGAGATCCGTTTTCGTAGCTTCAAGCACTACTGAGCTATGCTCTTTTTGATAATTCATTTTGCCAAATGGATTTTTTTATTACTTTTTTTTCATCTTTCTGCTTCAGCTCCATTAAATCCTCTACTGAACAAATTGCACAATGTCACCTGTTTGTATGACAACCAAAATTTTATCTCTCAGTATTTTGTTCATATTTGGTGATTTTAACATAGAATAAGTTCTTCGATTGACATTCTGTTCTGTCGATGCCTTTACATAAAGTTTTCCATATAGCATTCATGGTTTTTCACTTCAATTCGTTTGGAGTTATGGCCAAAGCAACTAAGGTTATGAGGCTAGTGCGTTGTGCCTGTAAATGGAGTGAGTCCTGCAGGTTTGACGATTAATCATGATGAAAAAAAAAACCCTCCAGCTTCGTATAAAACCTGCTTACTTCGATGCCTAAAAATCTGATGCTGTGGATAAAATGAAGGATGGGGGGGAGGTAACACAATTGATCAAGAAGGTATAGTTACTGTATTAATCTACCACAAATCAGGCGTTCATCAGAGAGACAGACTT
This sequence comes from Typopeltis vanoorti, assembly GCF_054136105.1. Lineage (NCBI taxonomy): Eukaryota > Metazoa > Arthropoda > Arachnida > Uropygi > Thelyphonidae > Typopeltis > Typopeltis vanoorti. The sequence continues at coordinate 28,244,010 of NC_143566.1, read as the reverse complement.
AGATTTGATGGGCGAGGACTTTGCTCACGATCTCTTTTCTAACATCTCCAATACGATTCTCAATATGATTCAAATTTGTGGTAGCCAGGGAAGATGGTGGAAGTTGCTGTTATGCTCGCTAAACCACTGCTGAACAATTCTTGCACGAAGAAGAGTAGTTTTGTCATCGATGAAACAACCGTCATCTGCCATATAAGAAAGTCAACATTGCAGGATGGTCTTGATCGACCTCAATGTTCACATATTCTTTGGAGAACACCCAACCCTCCAGCCATCTCAGAGGTTCTGTTTTGTACTAACAGAACATACCCCACATCATAACTCCACCTCCAGGTGGAGTTTTGTGTTTACAAAACAAGCTAGGTTTATTCTTCATGGAGCTCCCTACAAATTTTTTAACTAACATTGGTACAGGTGTTCGTGAATCATCAGACTACGTAATTTTTCCCAGTCTTCCAGAGTCAAGTCCTGGTGTTCCTAACACCACTGTAGACGAACATTTGGTTCTTCACAGAAATCAGTAATATCCTTATATGCATGTGACTCAATATCGATCGTCTTTAATTCCCAGCGCATAGTTCGGTGAAATATTGGGACAGTCTTCATCAAAGGCTTCGGTCAATTGCTATATATAGAAAGTTCTGTTTTTTCATAGAATCCTTCTCAGACGACGGCGATCTCGTTCCTGACAGACTGTGTGATAACCCGCATTTCTCCTCTTAGAGGAGCAATTTGGGTTATTTCTTCACCGAATAAATACCTGGATATTCCACATTTTGATAAACAAGTCAGCTCTGCTGTTTTCAAAATCGTGGCTTCGGCCAGACAAGCACCCACGATACTTATTGAACTTCTAAAGATCCTTTGTTTTTCCTTTGTGATAGGCTGACCATATGTACCGTTTTTTTTTTCATAATTCCCGGCCGTCCCGTCGCTTTAATAAAAATCTCAATTTTGTCCCGTTTTTAATAAAACCTCTAAATATACTTTAATACTGGTCAATCATAAATTATTATTCAAAACCTATAATCGTTTATCAATATCATGGATACCAGTAATTTGTATAACCATGGATTTGCATTGTTCGATACTAAATATCGATATCTGCAGTGATTTATTTAGAGAAAATAAACAGTGCATGTTGGCAACACTTGTGCGTCTCAGACGCGGCGTCTGTTCTGCTGTAGCGCTAGTTTTTGTTTTGGCTGTATGCTAATCGGTGCTTTGTTATTCAATACCGGTGGTTTAAATTTCATATTTTTTAAATTCATGAGTCTTATTTTTTAAAGCTTTTAGTCTATCTTTGCAATGTCAAAGAGGCGAAACTGCAGTTTTAATGACGATCTCCAGAAAGAAGTAAAATTTCTTTGAGTGGACAAGCTGTGTAGTGATGGAACAAAAGTACAGATTTTTTTCTGAAACGAGCGAAAAACGCCTAGACTTTCAAAACTTTTGTAATATTTTTGAGTTTATTCTTTGTTTTCCAGGAAGTACAGCACCTGTTGAGAGAATATTTTCTTTTATGAACAGTATATGTTCAAAGGAGAAATCTAGATTAAGTGTTGAGATAATGAGAACAATGTTAGTTGTAAGACAAAACTGTGTCACATAGAGTGTGAGAAGTTTTATGATAAGGTGTTGGAAATAGAGGTGTAGTCAGGCCAGGGCGACGCCCTGGTACTTTTTTTAAAACTATCAAAATTTTTAAATTCATTATAATAAATTATAGGAATTATAATAATGAGACTTATAATGCATTTCCAGCTTTCGGTCAAAAAATAGCAGCTTGCCGCTCTTGTCATTTTCGTTTCAGAAAACAAGGCAATCTCTCTGCCATATGGCCGTCGCAATAATAATGATAATAATGACTCACTTCGTGCGCTGGATTTTAGTTTCCAAGGTAATACTATTTCTTTTAGGACTACATCCCTGGCTGGAAGATCGAAATTTGGCGTAAGATCACTTCATCAGAGAAATATCCATGTTTCGATTGTGGTGAAATACAGTCCCCCCCCTTTACGTCTACCTAAATTTTTGTATAGATTCTGTCACTAAAGAATAATGGTATGCGCAGTATGTTTATGTAATGAACCTTTTTTATCGTCTTACTTTTTCACGAATACAGAATATTACATAGCCCCCCCGTCCCGTTTTCGTCATCCCAATGTCCCGCTTTTGTATCAAGGAAATATGGTCAGCCTACATTGTGATCAACATTATTGACGATTACTGACCAGCAATTTTCTTAAATAGTTGGCCAGAAAGAACACGTGGTGCGCACTTCACCATTTATTTTGCATATTCTTGCGTACATGACGTTTACCTATATTTGCATAACAGTTTCTAATTCAGTGGCCGGTATGGTTAAAACAGGTTTTACGATTCACAAAATTATAATCCACGAAGGAAGTGGGGTAATCATAGCATTCAACACTAAACGTGAAAATAAACTTGTCGAATGGCAGGAAGTTTCTAACAGAATGATGTGGGCAAATTTCAAAATAGCACACATTATAACAGAAGGTCTGCCAAGAAAGAAGTGTAGGAGTACCTGCAGTCAATTTAAATGGCAGCTTACATTGAGGAAACGGAATGGCTAGTCCTGTTGGAGATCTAAACAAACAGCATAGTAGAAATGAATACCAGACATATAGAAATACTTTGGAAAAAACTGGTGAAAAGGACACGTGAATAATAAATTTCTGGATTTGTCTTAAGGACATTTACTAGGCATTACAAATACCATATTTCCACATAAAATGTTGCTCAAATTGACATGGAGGAAAGACGTAGGAAATAAGCAACATCTCAGTGACTATTTGTAATGCCTAGTCAATGTCCTCAACAAAAATCCAGAAATTTATTATTCACGTGTCCTTTTTGCCAGTTTTTTTCCAAAGTGTTTCTATATGTCTGGTATTCATTTATACTAAGCTGTTTGTTTAGATCAACAGGACTAGCCTCTCCGTTTCCTCAATATTAGCTGACATTTCAATTGACTGTAGGTACTCCATGTCAATTTGAACAAAATTTTATGTGGGAATGTGATATCAGCATGTTATTCCATTCAGCTCTATTTTGGGCTGTTCTCGACCAGGCTCGTCCTGCTGGTTTAGGATACAAAAGAATATAGGGGATACTAGATAATGCTGTTATATCCTAATCACTTTCTATTAGAATAATTTGTAACAAATAGTGATCGCAATTATACCATATATTTCTTCCCATATATTCTTCCCGTATTGTTGCGTTGCCACTCGTGGCAACGCCACAATTGTTCATAACATTCATGAATATCAAAATAAGATGATGGAATTGTGATGGAGTGACACTTACTCGATCCCAAAGAGAGATCCCACTCGTGAACTCCACAACCCGACCAATAATTTACTGACAACTATCTCTGAACTACCTAGAAACATTCATTCGCCTTTCTCTTCACTCTCTCTACCCGCTAATTCCACTATTATATGGGCTGCCTAAAATTCTTAAAGTAAATACCCGATTCTACCAATCGTAGAAGAAATTGACTCTCCAACATACAACCTTTTCAAATATCTGGCAAAATCTCTCAAATGTTTTTCCGGTAAGTCATCGTCTTTTATTAAAAACTCTGCGAATTTTGTGTCATGTATAAAATATATCATTGTTTAGGAAGATGAAATCATGGCAAGCTTGGACATAGTCTCCTTATACACCAATGTTCCCACAGACGAAGTTCTTATTCTACTCAAGGATAAATTATCAAAAAAGATCATGGCCTTACTCATTGCATCAACTTAGGATACTTCAAATTTCAGGATACCACCTATAAATAAAATCATGGGCTTGCAATGGGTAATCGTTTGTCTCCTGTACTTGTTAACATCTATCTAAAAGATCTGAAAGTTAACGCAATTTCTTCGTATCCTTTAAAACCAAGAATTTGGAGAAGATATATTGACGACATTTTCCTGAATTGGAACCATGGCCGTGAATCTCTCCTGAACTTCCTTTAACATCTAAATAAGCAACATCCGAACATAAAATTTATGGCTGAGTTTAAAACTAACGATTCTCTTCCTTTTTTGGACATCAAATTGATCCGTTCCTCAGAAAAACTTAAAATTTCGATCTACAGAAAACCTACCCACACCAACAGATATCTCCATGGTTACTCCCATCATTATCCTCCTCAAAAATTTGGAATCATTTCTACTCCCGGGCATCGTGCTCGCTCTCTTCTTGATGATGAGAACAGAACTTAATAAAGAATACAATTTTCTCATGTCTACTTTTCAACAAAATAGTTATTCTCAAACAACTACTGATAAATTCCTATTAAATCCTCCCGTTCGCCATAATGAAGAGTCCAATAGTGTAAAAGGCAATATTTCTATACCATACATAAGCTCTGTCTCACCCAAATTAGCCAAGGTACTTAGGAAATACAACATAAGAACTTTATTTACTCCTCTTCCAAAAATCCGCTCCCTAGTGAGCCATCTGAAACCTAGTCATCATAATCTTAAATTTCCTGGTGTTTACCAGATCTGGTGCAACTGTGACATATCTTACTTTGGCCAACCAGAGAAGTCACTCGAGAGTTGTCCATACAGTCATATGGGACAAGTCTAATAACATTGTCCGTTGCCATGATGAGTTAGAAAGGAAGATAATAGAATCAAAGGAAATCATTCTCAACCCCCCTACATCTCAACAACAACCTGAGTTACAACCTTTCAGACTGTCATTGTGCTGCCATCGAATACTGGCGTTCACCCAACAATGAAGCCAACGATGGAACAGTTTTGAATGCACAGACGTGAACGTTTCAATGTTGATATATATATATATATATATATACACTAACTTTCCGTGTTGTTTACAGTTATTTCCTCTATGTTTATTGGTTATTTCGTTTTTTAATGTGCACCTGACGAAGACTGATACAAACTGAAACGAGTTGTGCTAGTACTAATAAACTTGGTTTTCATTTCTCTCGGTTCTAGTCATTCAATCTTATTATAAAAATGTATAACAACTGAATGAATCAATCTTCATACATCTGTGTCCTTATGACGAGGCTTCTAATAATAATCTCGTAATAAGCGCTTCCATAGCGCAATTGGAAGAACGACGGTACATTGCGCCCTTCGATTGGAATAGGCCTAAGTTCGATTCTCGTCGCGAAGAGAGGAATCTTTATCTGCACGATTTTCAGTCGAAGGTGAGTTAGCCGACCTCATACGGATGTAGCAGGGTTTTTTCTCCCGGAAACTCGGGTTTTTCATCCCGCATACAGACAAATTGGCCCTTCAGAACACACGCAATTTACAGACACGGAAAACCAGTTGTGGTGGAGTTGTAGGTGTCCTCCCGCGATGAGTTTTCGGACTCCTTGGAGGTGTCAGGAATAATAATAATAATATAAGGGATTTCCAGAAAACATTGAAGAGGATAGGCCTGAACATCAGCAGGTTAGTGTTTTTCAAGCGCTGCAATTCCATGTATGTTTCCTAAGTTTATCTCCTTTAAAGAAAACATTAACACGGAACGGGCTAGAAGGATTTATCACGCACGCACGCGCGCGCGCACACACACACACACACACACACACACACACACACACACACACACACACACACACACACACACACACACACACACAAACAAAAGATTTTAAAAGAATCAACTTCTAGCTGCTTTTAGAGGTGAACACCATACTATACAGAAATATTATTGAAAGAAAAAAACCTTGGCCCTGTTGCATAATCTCAAGGAAACATCGATTGATTAAGCAAGGGAAGAATATATATATATATATTAGGTGTCGTGATATGATCTTTTATATTCTTACTTTGGTGAGAATATAGAAGATCAGTACTAGGAAGGACAGAATATTCTTTAGGTGAACGAAAAGATTAGGACATTTTGCTGTCTTGCTAACATTAATCTATATTCTTATCGAAGTCGTTCCATGAGTTATGGAGGAACGGGTATTTTGAAAGTAACTAGAGACAAAGATAACATGAAAATTGAAGATAATACACGTATTTTTGATGTCTGGAGTATTCATTTTGCAAACTATTATACAAATCAGAATCGTAAAAATATTCTAGAGCAATTGCAGTGAAGAGACTCTATAAAATCTTGAGGTAAAAGCAACCAAAAGTTCTATAAAACTTTTCTGACCTCCGTAAAGGCAGCTGGAACTGCCTTTATGGAGGTCAGAAAAGTTTTATAGAAACTGCACTGCATAATTCAGAAGTAAAGAAAAATTGGAGAAAGGAATCTTGGAGAAGCAAAGAAAAATTGGAGAAAGGTATCTTGGAGAAGGATGAACTGAGTTCACACCATATGGAGGCTCTCAGGATCAGATTTTTATCTTATAACAGATAGTTGAGAAAAACACAAGTGATTATAACAAGGATCTGTATTTAACTTAGGCAGGTAGTTGAAACGTCTATTTCTTGGTACCTTGCATACGAGACGGTACCAAGAAAAACTATCCAAACGCTACAGTTATATGGAGTAAACGGGATATAAGTAAGGATATATGTAAGCTGTAAATCTGCAGTTAGAATTGGTGGAACTACAAATAGATGGTTCGATGTTAAATTAGATATAAGCCAAAGATGCACACCACCACTATCTCTACTCTTCGTCTGTGTATGATATTATGAAGGAAATATCGGATAAATTTCATATTAAAACTGGAGAGAGATTAACTTCTAAGTTAATCCAGTTTCACGTTTTTGGGAAAATTATTCCCTAATTCTATTTTTCAGTAAGTCTTCAGGAAAACTGAATAACTCCTAAATAAATTCGGTACAAATCTTTGGGAGGATCTCTTTGCTAAAATTGAATACCTGATGTAGCAACTTTTGTAAGAAAATAAACAAACTATTATAATAGCAGGATCTTGGGAAATATGAGCTGCATCATGAATGTAGTCTATATGTAGAATAAGTGAAGTGTCAGCTGTTTAGGCACAAGTTTTAACGAAGGCGATAAATTAAATATGGAATGTGGAAATACACAAGAATAAGCAAAGCTTGATAACTTCGATTCTAGTCTTGGAATAAAGGAACTCTTTTCAGCTGGTTTCTGAATTAAGCAATTCTGATGAAGTAAATTAGCTTACCCTCCTTCCCCCCCCCCCAGAAACGATCAACACTTAAAAAAAAAAAAAAAGATTGTAGATTATATACTATTTTAAAAAGCAATACAAGTCATCCTGTATAATTCCGGTATGGCTCATTTGATTACTATACTCTGACTAAAAGGTTTCAAAATGATTGGTAGTTATGAACTAAACGATTGGCGATCACTGAGGGTAAAGTCCGTTGCCTACCAATTTTCGCGAGCTTATTTACAGCTAAAAGGATCTACTTACGCCCTCTAGGGAATGAAAGGGATGAAATAGTTTCTAAAGTTTTTTTAGATTTCTGTATCAGAAATGTCCGAATAGTGGCCGAAATTTATTTATTTAATTTAATTTATTTATTTATTGCTAGTTAATTAAGCATGATTGGCAGGTCAAAAGATTTAGAAAATGGCCGCTAGAGGGCAACTTGTTTTACATGTTAACGGAAGCTCTGTGTGTAGCGGTAAAACATTACGTTGTAGAACGCAGATATCGACTATTAGCAAGGTAGTTTATAATAGTTGTTTCGTGCATTACGATGAGTTATGAAGAATAATGACATTTGTAGCTAGTATTTTTTTTTTCTTGCTACGAAGCGGAGAAGGAAACGAAAACAAGATTATAAATTCTTGTCGAGTATAATTCACTATATGTTTGTTCGTGCAAGTTTCTCGAATAATGATAATAATAATAAATTAGTGTTCAGTAACACTCATGTATTTGCTCAAGCAGTCTTGCATAAGCAAGTCTGTTTTTAAATAAATTCCAGAACTTTTTTCACATTGCATCTCCAAAATAGTTTTAATTTTAATATATTTTAATCATATCAAACAGCGAGACTGATATACATGAAATTTCATTTGACCTTTTCAATATGTAAATACTGAATATTCATATTCATATTCATTAATATATTTATAGGCGCAAATATATATGGTGTCAATGGGGCATTATATCAAGCAATACTCAGTCTTTATTTGAGTTATAAGTCGGCAGTTAGAATTGAAGGAAGTACAGGAAGATGGTTTAATGTTAAATCTGGTGTGAGACAAGGATGTACATTATCCCCTCTGTTATTCATTATCTATATGGATCACATTATGAAGGAATGTGGTATTAAACCTGATATCAAAATTGGAGATGTTAATGTCAGCTCTTTGCTTTATGCGGACGATGTTATACTTCTAAATAAATCAGCTGCAAGTTTGCAAGATTCCCTGAGTAAATTGAATAACTCTTGTAATAGATATGGTATGAAGATCAGCAATAAAAAGACAAAGACAATGAAAATAGGCAGAATCGTTGAAAATGTTAACTGCGTTGTGAACGGAGAACCTGTGGAACAAGTGAAACATTTCAGCTACTTAGGCACGATTTTTAGTGAAGATGGTAAATTAAATATGGAAATAGACAACAGAATCAACAAAGCTGGTCTGATAGGAAGTCAATTGAATAAATTCATATGGAATAAGAGAGAAATTAGTCGGAACACTAAATTAGCTGTATACAAGCAATGTTCAAACTAGTTTTAAATTATGGATCTGAGAGCTTGGTCAGAAGTGAAACACTTGATCAAAGACTAGAGACCGCAGATATGAGAGTCCTGGAAAACATTAGAGGCGTGAACAGATGGCATCAATGGTAATATCATATTAAAAACGAGGATATTAGAAAAGAACTTAATATTGTCAGCATCCAAGAATGCGTTAGCAGAGCTAATCTCAGGTGGTATGGTCACTTAAACAGAATGGGCGAGGAAAGATTAGCAAAACAAGTGTTCTTTGCCAGGGTGGCAGGAAAACGACCCAGAGGAAGACCAAGTTATAGGTGGATTGATACGGCAAAAAGTGCCTTAGAAGATAGAAATATACGATCTGATAATGTTGGAGTCTTGACAGGTAACAGACTGACTTGGAGGAAAATTGTAGATAGGTACATGGCAAGAATTTAGTGATGATGAGCATGTAAAAAAAATAATGTTTTTTAATCATTATTTTTAAGAGGTGGTTCCAAGATTAGTCTTATATTATAATAATAATATAATATTATAATATAATATGTAATATATATATATAATAATATACATAATATAATAAATATAATAACACAATATATATATTGTATTTTTAATTCGTGTCAGGTAATAAGAAAGCATATCTGTGTCTTCCTCCGAGTAGGCAACAGTATTTAAGAAATAAAACTACAGTCTAAGTGTGGTTATTTTAACCTTATTATTAGGCCTTCTTATGGTGCCATCTTTTATCGATTGTCAGCGACCATCTTGGCGAACAAACTACATTCTTTCTTTGATCTGAGATTTGATTTGATCAGTTGTATGCTGCTTTCCTGTCCACGTCTTGATGTTGTCAAACCAAGATATTCTTTTTCTTCCTCGAGTTCCTTTGCCATCAATTCTTCCTACCGAAATGATTTGTAGAAGCTGATGTTTGCCGTTTCTCATGAATGTGGCCAAGATATGTTTTTCGTTTTTTGATTGTTTATATGAAATCTTTGGCTTTGCCAATGGATTTTAAGACATCTTCATTGGTTGTTTTTTCTGTCCATGATATCTTTAGCATTCGTCTATATTTCCCCATCTCAAAGGCTTCAATTTTCTTGATGGTTGCCGCCTTCAATGTCTATGTCTTAACTCTATAGAGCAAAATGGACTAGACGTAACGTTTCAGCATTCTGCATCTGAGTTCTATATTTAGATCTTCATTGCAGAATAATGTTCTCATTTTCATGAAAGACTACCGCGTAATTTCAATCCCTGACTTTATATCTATTTCAGGATCCCACCTTTCATTAAGTCAGTAACCAAGATATTTATACTTTGACACTTGACTGATAGTTTTCCCATTGAGTGTCAGTTTCATTGATGAGGTTGGATGTTTGCTGATGACCATGTGTTTCATCTTGTTGTTTATATTTATTCCCATTTAATCTTTGGCTTTCTATGTTTACTCTGTCAATGAATTTTTGGAGATCCATGATGCTATCTGTAATTAGCACTGTGTCATCTGTATGTCGTAGGTTGTTAACAATCTTTACATTTATTGTGATTCCCTCTGGACATTCTTCCAATGCCTTTTAAAAGATTAACTCTGAGTATATGTTGAACAAGAGTGGTGAGAGCATACGTACTTACCTCACTCCTCTTTTGATGGTAAGATTACTGGTGGTATTGTTGTCTAATTGAATGGTAGCTGACTGATTCAAATACAGATTTCTTATTAGTCTTGTCTTTTTCGCGTAGCTCTACTTGTTGAAGGACTTCTATTAAGTTAATGTATCTGACTTTGTCAAATGCTTTTTCGAAAGCTATGAAACACATAAAGACAGTTTTCTGTTTTATAGGCCTTGAAGGTTCGCATTTTGCTGTTCTTAATTTGAAACCATTCACTCACTCACACACACGCACGAGACTGGTTAACTTGCATTTAGTTGAAGTGCTGTATAAACAGCAGTAAGGAATGAATTATTATATGTACATCAAAATGATAACTTCAGATATGATTTGATTTTTTAGAAGAATAAGATATTATAAGAACAACATGAATCATATCGCTAAGGAGCTTATAAGAATACTAACTGGGGGACGCACATCTACAGACAACAAGGACACACCGGGAGGCATAGGGCTAAATACGTGAAAGCAGGAAGAGGAGGAACTGTTGGCCGAAAAAAGGAAAACACTGATCATTTTTTATTTCAATTAAATTAAATTATATTATTTGTTGATTGATAGGGAGGGATTCGAAATTAGAAACACACACACACACACACACACACACACACACACACACACACACACACACACACACACACACACATATATATATATGGGATGTGCCAATATATGTTTCAATATATTATTTAAAATTCATATTGAAATCATAAGCAAATAATTTAGTGATACCTAAAATCTCTTATGTAATAACTATAAATTTAAAAATTATCTTAATTATCAAATAAGATATTTTGGAAAGCATGTCGAATGCCGGTTTGTTTTAATTATCACTTATAGATATCAGTTTTAAAAATTATCATTTAAATATCAGAATTTGAAAATTGAAAATATAAACATTATTTCAAATAATAAACCTATAAACAGCGGTTTATTATTGATTGATTGATTTATAGATTGATTGATTTTTTTAAAAAAAAAGAATAATCTTCCAAAATGTAAGACGTATAAAAACTTACTAAAGAATTGCGTTCATTTTCAACATGCTTATATAAATAAATGCATTTTGATTTCAGTAATCACTATTCTTATGCCATATGATGGTGCCAAACGATAAATATTTCAAAAAAAAAAAAAAAAAAATCTAATTTTATTGGTGAATGCCGATAATTTAAATCTAGTTTACTTCCTGTTTAGAACATCAGATGGCGCATCAAGCATAAGCATTCACCTCGTCAGTGAAAAGACGCGGAGAAGCGAACTTGATTTCAAGTTCGTATGATATGTAAACGAATATTCTTCATAAAAGCTGGCTATTTCTCCAATCAAAGAGGAATATTTAAGATGGGAAGGTTTCTTGTGCTCTGAAATTATTCTTTCAGCTTGAGAAGTTCCAGTGATAATTTATAGGAGAAATCCGATTTATTTAATTAAAAAATATATATATATATTTATATTTTATAGAAGATAAATATTTTAAAATATATATATTTATTTTTATTTATCTTTTAATATTTAACTTAAAATTAATTATCAGATAAAATTTACTTTTCATGTACTTATTAAGACAGTTCAACAAATAAACTATGAAAATCAAGTAATATAAATATAAAAATCGTAAATAGTGCAAAACTATATTATACTGAAGTATTGACAATACAGAATATAAGATATCAACATTTTTTTTTTAGTTTTATTTATTTCTCTTTCATTTCTGCTATTTTATTTTATTTACTGATATTTACTCCAAGCTTAGTTTCAAGTTCAAACTAAAGTATAAACACGTGACTAGTTTTGAACAGTGTTTTACTGTGGATTAAAGGTCGGGAAAATAATTTAAAAGGAAAAATGCGGTGTTTATTCGTTACTAAGGCAGATATGGTAAAGTATTTTACAAGTTAGAACACATAGCAATGTTTCAGTTGCCTGCAGATATTTGTCATTTGAATGGTCTCCATGCTGAAAAGTGCAGTGTCACCATTTAGCAATTATAACACTTACTTGAGCAAAAACAACGCGTGCAAAAGACCAACGTGAGGCATCTAAGGAAACTAACTATAAATCTATGTGAAGTTATGACGCTATAGGAAGGAAGGAAGGAAGGAGTTGAGGCCTTATCAGGCATGGACACGAGTGATTTATGACATTCTCTCTCTCTCTCTCTCTCTCTCTCTCTCTCTGAGACCTTGTTGATATACGGAACAGATTTAGGGAAGACACTCAATTAATTCTTCAACTTGAGTAGGATAGGTTAACAAGCTTAATGTGGTAATTGATGGGAAGTTATTATATGAAAAGCAGCGAGTTGTTTGGGCAGGATATTTCTCAAGAATGCACGTGGAGTCACAGTTAACATGTTTGAAATGCAGTATGGCTTTTGCTCAATTTTTTTCGATTAATCCGTTTAGTAGATCGAGAAAAAATTTGTCTTTTTTTTTCAATTAAGATGGTTTCTTTTTAAATGAAATATAATCTTTTTTTTTTCATTACATTTTAACTATTGTAATTTACCAATAAAATTCAAATCTTCAGAGAGATGCATTTAAGTTGTATTAAGTTTAATATTAATTTATCTTGATTAATGTTTATCGATCACAAAGGAAGAAATGAAGAAAAGAATCTTTATCTAATAAAATATTTATTTATTTGTGTGAAATGGATGCAATGCGAAGAGTACATTTATGTTACACTGTCAGCAACACTGATTTTATTATTATTTTTTTAATGCTTTTGTAAGGCTTCAAGAATATGTTCCTTGATCACTGAGGAATCTCTCACTTAAGTTTTTCCATCCATGAATAGCGTATTTAATTCTTTCGAATGCTCTACGTGCCAATTTTGCCTAAAATGCATAGGTGCTGATAAAACTCCGATGTCCCAATGATGTTAAATCTCACAAATTCTTGATATTTTTGATTACCTGGAAAGCCGACACCAATCTGAAAAGTTATTTAATTTCAGGAACAAAAAAAAAATTTAATTTGTAGATACTTTTTTTTTTAAATATTTAATATTAAATCTTAAATGCCCGTTATGGATTCCGGTTCGTTTACAAATCCACGCAATATCCATTGTTAAAAGTATTTGTTCTTTGTGGTTGAATTAGATTAAGAAAACTTAGGACAGAAAATGTTTACGTAGAAATTGGAAAATTCTGAAATTTTCTAATCAATAATAGGAGTGTCCAAATCCTAATCATTATCATCTCCTGCTGTCATCTAGACATGCTGAGTTCTGCTCACGACGTAACTTATGGTGTGTGTGTGTGTGTGTGTGTGTGTGTGTGTGTGTGTGTGTGTGTGTGTGTGTGTGTGTGTGTGTGTGTGTGTTGTTAAGGAAGTAATGGAGGCTGTTGGCAAGAAAAAGGAGAAAGATTTTCATTTGCAGTTTCCTCATTTCCTCCATGTTAGGCTTAGCATGAAGGATACTTATGATACTATTAGCTCGCTCTGTAGAAATGTCACAACGAAATTAACGGCATTACAATTCTAGTTAAATCTAGAAGATATTATAAACAGACCTATTCTAGAAAAACAAAATTACAAGATATTTTACTGATGCGTTTACGTCCTTCGCAGGAAACTATACACATTAAGCAGTTGATGGAGGAGCACATTTTTATGAAGGATGCATTACAGTTTGCTCAAGACGAATGACCCTCGTTTATTCTGTTTCCAACTGGGATGTTTGAATTCCAACAAGTGACACTAGACACCTATTAGCTGTATGGATCCAGTTCTATATTGCTTTCAGGCATCATTTCTGGGAATTCTCGCAGTCAAAAATACTTCTTGGGAGGAGGAAGGGACGAGGGGATAATATATGAAATAATCCGAGTGTCAAACTGGACTTATAGTTTAGATTACGGGCAATATCTTGGTCGATCTATCTACTTCCTAGTTGTAACGGAAGAAGCAAATTGGGCAAAATTGTCAGAGGAGGAGGAATAAATCTAGGCGTGTTCAGTGTTGTTGGAATGTCACATTGCCTTGCCTGGCTTCAAAATCACGCTTTCCATCTTATTGGATGACACAAAGATGACAAAAAAATGTTATATTTTTCCGCTTTGAAAGCGGGGGGGAGAGAAAGAAACAGATTTGCAAAATTTCTTAGGTTTACACACACACACACCACCACCACCATAAAACCTACGTATCTATGGCCTAAGGAAGTGAGCAGTAACGCCACATAGGAGTATCTTTCTCTCTGTGTTCCCTGGCATCTTTGCCTTTTGTGTATATATTTTTTTTCCACCGGAGACAAGTTTTATGAAGCACAAAGCACAAGAGAGAAAATTGGCGATCGCCAAGTTATAACGTGAACAACATCGACCCGCTCCTGGTGATTGATGAGAATATGCTTCCTCGGTTCCATTTCCCGCAGTTCCTGTCTGCCACGATCCCGAATTTCCGGGAAAATCACCCAGCGAGCGCCAACGGCCCCGGCCCATTATTTACGGCTCTGCGGGAGGCTTTCCGTGACCGCTGCTCCGCCTGCCAGCTAGCTTTGGGCGACAACACAGTGCGCGCGCACTCTCTCTCTCTCTCTAAGGTCTAGGCGAAAAATAAGGAGAGAAAAAGCCTCAGAGATCGCAAGAAGCGAACAAATGAGTCGTCGCCATTTTCTTTTTTTCTTTTTTTTTTAATGTCTGTCGTTATCATCGTAGCCTGAAAGTTGGTGATTTCGTTTGGCCGTTCCTGCCTGTGACTCTTCGACTAGGGCCAGTGGCTTTTGACGAATCAGTGACCTTTTATGTCGTCATCTCGCTCCTTCCTGCTTTATCCACGACACCATGCCCTCTGTGTGTAGAAAAGGATGAAAAATAGATTGCGACACGAAACGGAGATACAGAGGAGAGATCTCTAGGTAGACATCCATACCTTTCAGCATTGTCGGAAATATAATGGCCATTTATATTCGCTCTGCATTCACTCCGCTTTATAAGCGTTGGGCAGTTGGGCAGAAAGGAATGAATCGCTTTTTTTTTCTTTTTTTTCCCCTTGGCTTCCCTTTTCGTTCTATTTCATTATTTATTTGCTTTGTTAAGCACTGAGGAGAATGCTCTTTGGCCATGTGATGATATTGAGATGCTCTCCAAGGATATTTAATTCACGAAGATTCTGTCTCATTATTGTGACGTTTTGAGTTAATTTGAACATTCTTCCGCAGACGAAACAAAAAAAAAAAAAAACATTTCTATTCTATTTCTGTTTTTATTCTTTCTTTAATTTCTCTTTCTATTATTTAAATTCCTGTTTTTGATGTTTTTCTCTCCTCGTATGTTGCATACAGATTTTGGTATGTGTGGTGTGTAAATTATTTCTTTTTTCTTTTTTTTTTTATGTACTTATTTAGCATTCAGCACAATTCCTGATTTCTGACAAACTTTACGAATAGAACAGGCTGAATAGAAATAAACATCATATTAGTTATTTTCTTACTTTTACGATGTCTATATTTTTATTATTTAGCTTAGTCAGTTTCAAGGAGCTCCCCACTTACCTCCCCTTCTTGCCAGTGCTTTAAAAGGAAGCGTCCAGCCAAATACTGCCAACTGTATAGCAGAAGAAAGTCTTTCACGACTCACAGGAAAGACCTTTTATTGGAAAGACTTGGGTTCGAATCCCGTCTTAGACGTAAGGAATCTTTATCTGGGGTTTTCAAACTGAAGGTAAGTTTAACCAGTCTCATACTGAGGTATAAAAGTTTTTTCTCTCGAAAACTCGGGCTTCATCCCACAATACAGACAAACCGGCCAAATGAACACACGCAATTTCCAGACATAAACGATAACGAAAATTAGTATTAACCATCTTCTTCCATGAGATCTGGTTTCGAAAGTGCATGGTAAGGGGTGCGTCTACACGTAAGTGTAAAACGTAAGATGTGTTCACGTTTTTTCCTGTTAAAACACTTGGCCAGTACTTTTCAAGTGTTTTTGAAGTTGTTGTTGCTTGTGATCATTTCAGCCAGGGGAGGGAGGCAAATCGAAATGGAAAATCCTACGATCTCCAGATGAGATCAGTTAACTAAGCTTCAGTTGAAATTCTCAGAGAAATGGCTCGTATCCTTCATGGATTGGAATGCAGATTTTCATCACAGGCATCTTCAGTGATGTCAGCCTGAACCATGGGGAAAAAATTCGTGATGCATGCTATGTATCATGTATATATACACGTAACAATATGGATTCTTTGTGAAAGAACAGCATAAAATAAATATGTGGAATCTCTAATAAATATATGAGGTATAAAATATGCACAGGCGCATAGAGAAAAAAGAGAGAAGGGGGAAGTAACCACCACAACGAATCATCTGAAGTCACTTATAAATTGATGCAAAAATTATTAGCAAATGGAGGAATCGCAATAAATTAAGACGCATCCAAGTTGCCTCAAAACAGTTTGCGTATTATGTTTTTGTGTCTTTTCTCGTTTAATTTGATGTTGACTTTGTAGGCTTTCAGACATCAGCCACACTATGTACCAAAAATTATGGGACAGTCTTCCGATTGGAGGAAAGTGGATGTAATTATACTGCTGATTTTTTTTTACTTATAAAGAAAATTAGTGGTGTGCTTAAAAATCATCTTAATTTTGTATGCTGACGATGAGTCTATGGAAATAACTAATATCATTTCAGAGGGGGGGGAAATTGAAGTTGGAAGTCATTGATAAAAATGTCGGTACTTGATAGAGCATAGCAATTAAACATTCTCAAGTCGTCAGTTTGCAACGTACTGAATAAATGGAAGACTACGGTGACACTGAGTGCAAGATACGACCAGGTTAGGTCTAAATACTTGAACACGCCATCAGGCTCTATACAGAAGCGGATGGCAGCACATGAATCTTCATGGTAGTGTTGCATCCGTTTGTCTTAGCTCTGAACGCATCGTCAATCGAAGTGGTCCATAGTACGCACCGGAGATAGCTGCTTAATTATGAGGGATCGCTTTTCTCCTGGTATTCTTTATTATGTGTATCTATTCATGAAAGAGTATAAAACTATAGTATATATGGCATCGTGGATAGGTATGGGTTAGGCCTACTGGCTGCATTATAAGGAATTGGTCCTACATTGATGTTATGGACAACAAATGGTATTTGTTCTGGTGGTTTACCGTATCGGTGCTTACACCTTCAAACACAATAACGCTCCATATAATAAAATAGTGACGGTAAACACGTGATCTGAAGATAAAAACCACGGGAGATTGCATCTGTGAGCACAGAGTCCGTCACCTAACACAACATTTGAAATGGAATGTAAAATTAGAAACAGAAACGACAATCCCCTTCTTAAAGAAAGAGTTTTTAAAGAAAGCGTTTTCTTTGTTTTAAAGAAAGAGTCCAGCTAAATACTGCTAAACGTCTACCAGGACGCCTCGTAGAGCTCCATGAATTATAGCCAAAGGTGGGACAATGTTATCCGATTTCGCTTATATTTGTATTCCATTACTTTTGGAAGACCAGTGTACATCCTCTGTCAAAAAAGAAACCGAACTTTTCGAAAATAGACGAAACTAGTGGCGCCACCTGTTGTATCTTTTTATTGCCGAAAGCGGCACCCTTCATTAGTGTTGTTTCAACTGTTTATGACATTTGTTTCATTAGAAGCCGAGTTATAGTGCCAAGAGTGACAGTATGTTTTGACGAACAGTCGGAAAATGAGTTTCAAACAGAGAGCTGAGATTGACTTTTGTGTTAAACTTGGTAAGAGTTTTACCGAAACGCATCAAATGCTTCAAAAAGCATACGGTGATGAATGCTTATCCCGTACTTTACAAGTTTACAAGTGGTTTTAAGCGATTTCAAAGTGGTCGTGAGACCCTTGAGGACGACGAAAAGCCAAGTCGGGCCGTCCAAAAACTGTACTGAGCGAGGTTAACATCCAAAAAGTGCGTGATGTCATCAAAGAAAACCCAAAATCGTCCGTGAGATTGATTGAAGATGAATTGGAGATTCCAAAATCAACTGTGCACAACATTTTGACAGAGAGTTTGGGCCTTCGTAAATTGAATTCGCGATTTGTTCCCCACAAGTTGATCGACGACCAAAAAATGTATCGAATTGAACACCGCAAGGACTTCATTAAAACAGCTCGTAAGGACTCAAACTTCCTTGAAACGATCGTTGCTGGTGACGAAGCGCGGTGTTTTGAGGAGCCCGAAACAAAGCGCCAAAGTGCTGAGTGGAGGCCACCAGAAGAGGGGCATCCGAAAAAAAAAGTCGCTTGGAGAAGTCCAAAGTAAAGACAATGCTGATTTGTTTCTACGATTGCAAGGGATTATCCACAAAGAATTCGTTCCTCTTGGCCAAACGGTCAATAGTGAGTTTTATCTCGAAGTTTTGAAGCGATTGATAGTGAGAATTCGATGGGTACGGCATGAATATCGTGACTACCGACCGTTAGTGAAAACATACTGTCACTCTGGGCACTATAACTCGGCTTCTAATGAAACAAATGTCATAAACAGTTGACACAACACTAATGAAGGTTGCCGCTTTCGACAACAAAAAGATACAACAGGTGGCGCCACTAGTTTCTTCTATTTTCGAACAGTTCGGTTTCTTTTTTGACAGAGGGTGTATATCGAGGTTAGTAAAGTGCTCATACAGCAAACTAATGCAGAGACTACTTTTTTCAGCCGTTGTTAGTCAAACTATCATACAGAGCATGCGTGATCGAAAGGCTATTTCAAACACACCTACACAGAACTACACAATCAGTGCAGTCTTAATTTTTTATTTGAAAATATGGAAAAAGGGTTTTATCAGTTTAACTGTC
This sequence comes from Typopeltis vanoorti, assembly GCF_054136105.1. Taxonomy (NCBI): domain Eukaryota; kingdom Metazoa; phylum Arthropoda; class Arachnida; order Uropygi; family Thelyphonidae; genus Typopeltis; species Typopeltis vanoorti. The sequence continues at coordinate 28,224,901 of NC_143566.1, read as the reverse complement.
ATACAAATCCCCAGATCACCAATATAAATAACTAGTTTTCTTTACTGATAATTGAAAATGATTTGTATCAAGACATCGTGTTGACATTTTTAAATGTGTAGCAATTCTTTTAAATATTATTTAGTGATTGTTAATTTACTTAGATCCACGATCTACTGGAAGTAAGATTTCGCTTTCAACAAATCTTGTCAATGTTATTTAGAACATAGACATGATAGTAAAAGTAGCAGATATTATAATTTTATATTATTTATGTCTGAGCAAACCTTTTTTGTCTGCGGACATAATTTTTTGTTTCGCCTAATTCTGCTATTATAGTAGTAAAATTTAAACCAAAACTGAGACGACTGAACACATTTTCAACTTTCATTACGTTAACATGATACAATGGCGATTATTATTATTATTATTATTACATGCATGGGCATCCGCAGAAAATTTTCCAGGGAAGGCAAAGCAAAATTTTCTAGGAGGGGCAAAGGTTGGAGACAAATAATTACATCAAAAAATTTTTATTTAATTAATTTTATTTAATTTTTTGATTTTTTTTTTTTACAAGTAGATCCCAGGGGAAATTCTATCACAACGCGAATCGAATCCAGGTCTTTTCCACTCGAAAGGCGTACTGTTCCCTCGTTCTTCCAATGCTTCATAGTGGAGTTTCTCACTGCATTTGACAGTAATGCTTAGATAAGGGGGGGGGCTGAAATTTGGATTACCACACTCGTGTTATGTTTCTTGTCTTGCATATATTTAAGAACCACATTCGTTGTAGAAATGGATTTATAGAATGATCAACAGATTCCGGGTGTGGAGTAATAGAAACTTATGAAGTCCCTCGAAACGAGGGACGTCATAAGTTTCTGGGCATTAAGAAACCGAATTTCCTCTATGGTTATCAATATTTAGTGAAAAGTCTCCCTAGAAGAGTGGCTCTTGCCATTGCGTCCAAATCTGGTCTTGGGAAATCCTAAAGTGTTCGCATACTAGTTTAAACGTCGTGTATGGTACATTGAAATGGTACTCACTGTATTCTAGAGAAACCTAAACTGTACGTGCCACAATAGCATGGGGGAAAGAAAGGACTCCTTCTTTAACTTCCTTATAAGTTCTTTCTCATCTCCTCACCTTGGCTACCAAATTCACAGTTAGCTTTTTGCATCTCAGCAAATGACACTCCCCAAGTATTCCTCTTACTTCACACTCATCTATCCAATCTTAAAAGATGTAGATTGACTCGTTGCTTCATATCACAGATTTCTGGACCAATCAACTCTCATAGCCATCAGCTTACGGCTGATGGTTATGAGAGCTTCTGTACCGGAGAAAACAAAACTATGCAACCCTTTACGTAATGTCCTGCTGCTAGCTTGAATCCTTTATATACTGTATATGTATATAGAGGCAAAGTAGAGAGATGTTGTTTGCCCTCGATCTGCATTCAGTTCTATATTTAGTCATCCTAGGTGCTGACATTCATGTAATAGCTGGGGGATAATGCTTCAAAGATATATGACAGAGTATTCGTAACTTTCCCGTGTTTTTTAGAATTTCTTCATATTATATTATAAGGGGAAGACATAGGTAGAACCTTTCTTCCTGTCTACTCTCACCACGAATTAATATTTTCTATTTATTCATACTTAAAAAATAAACAAGTTGTCATGCGTATTACTCTAACTCAGAGATGGCCAATCTACGGCGCATTGGATCCCAATGATAACAATACAAAGTAAACCTATTTATGTAAAAAATATTAACCAAAAACCGATTTATAGAAAAAATGCTAAAACTTAGTCATTATGTTTAGCGATTTCATTGTTTCGTGCACATCTTTTGCACATTCACTTGTTTTATCCCGAGGCGCCAAGCGTTAGCAACAGCGGTGCGTCGCAGATTTTTGTCAGTCAGTTTACAGTTGATACTCGTGCGCTACGGAGTTGTGCTTTGTTCGTCCTTTTTGTAAATTTGCAGTTTTGTTCTTTTTTCGAAAATTAAGCCTTGTTTTTTACATTCAGTTACTCATCGTGCAAAAGAAAAACAGAAGGTGATAGTCATCGTGAATTCAACGAACAGTGGGAAAATGAGTTCTTATTTAAAGCGAATCCGTCAGGAAAACCGTCGCGCATTGTTTGTGAAAACACCTTCTCACATAATAAAAGACGTGGTCCTAAGAGACACCGTAAAACACAACACCAGACTGAAATAGAAGGAAAACTGAAGGCTTGGGTCTGAGTTAGGGAAAGAATATGTGATTAAGAAAAAGGAAGTTCTTAACAATTTCTTCTCTGATGGAGAAGAAATTGTTAAACCTTGTCTACAAATATTTACAAGATGTTTTGGTGAGAAAAATATCGAAAGAAAAGTAGACGAAAATTCTCTGTCAAAGCAAACAGTTATAAGACGCACCGAAGAACTCTCTCATGTGTAACTGAGAAAGTGGAAGACCTTGTCGTGCTTTCTTTTCTTTAGCTTTGGACGCATGTTGACATATGTGATGTAGCCCAGCTAAGCATTTTTACAAGAGGAATTGATGATAATTTTAAAGTTTTTGAAGAACTTATCGGTCTTGAATCACTTCATGGGAAAAACAAAAGGATCAGATATTTGAGAAAGTGAAATCAGGCCTGGAAAATCTACAAGTGGATTCCAGTAAAGTCATCGGTGTTTGTACTGACGTAGCGCCGTCAATGATAGGCAAAACCGCCGGCACTACGACTTTGCTTGAAACTTTTCTGTCGTCCTTTACTAAGATAGCACTGCATTATACACCAAGAGTCACTGTGTGGAAAAACGTTAATTTTGCAGCCTGTAATGTTACCGGTTGTGAATAAAATTAGATTGAGAGATTAAACAGAAGAGAATATTGGGAAATGGTAGATTTGGCGATATCGTTCTTCATTGTGAGGTCGCTGGCTTTCTAGAGGACAGGTTCTGGGTAGATTTTGGATACTAAAAATACTGTTTATAATGTTATTATTATTATTATTATTATTATTATTATTATTAATGTTATACAAGAGAAAAATGAGCTGCCTTAGGAAAGAGTCCTTTTAATTGATAACACTTGGCTGTTTGATTTTGCATTTTTAGTTGATGTTACCAGATATCAAAATGATCTAAATTTAAAATTGCTATCAGCTAGCTAAATCAGCTAACCCCTTTTATTCCCGTATAGGGAGTAGACGTGGCCGTTTTAGCCCTATCTAACTTTTCGAGACGGAGTGGGCAGTTCAATCTCCACTGGTACCAATCAGAGATAGCTGGCCCAGGCTATCACTGATTAAGCGGCACGCAGTGAAGAGAGACGGCTCAACAAGTGCCGCCATCGCGAGGTCCCTATCTCTAACCCAATATATTTAATATCTGAAATAGTGTGGGTTCTACGGTCGATTTTCTTGAGTTTACGGGACGAAAAACACGAGTTTCCGGGGAAAAAAACCCCGCTTGCCCGTGTCAGAGATCGACTAACTCGGGAACCGGTCAAAAAAAGGCTTAGAAAAATTTCCTCTAGTCGCCGACTAGACTCGAAACCAAGAAGTCTTCCATCGTGCAGTCAAGCGCTGTTTTGTGCAAACACCACATCCACTGAGCTACACAGGCTCGATTTAAAACTGCAGGGAAGAACAAATTGTTTCCTAGCTTAGCGAATGATATCAATATCTTCAAGATGAAGTTAAAACTGTTTACCTCTCAGTTGGAAAATGACGATTTGAGTCAGTTTCCGCACTTAAAAGATCAGCGTGAATGTGCTGAAGATAATAGCAATTTTACAAAATATATAAAAAAAAAAATCAGGTTATCGTAAGGGTCAGCTGAAAGTCGTTTTCGTGATTTTGCTCAAGAGGATTGCATTTCTAAACTCATTTTCACTTAGTGAACAACAATTCATGAAGATACTTAGTAACATTCAAATGGAACTTACTCACTTGAAAACAAATTCATTACTGAACATGAAATTCGATGTTCAGTCCCAAATGCTTCCGACATGATTAATTCCTGGCGATTATTACCCTGTGAGCATTTTGCAGAATTAAGAAAATTTGCCGAGAGCTGTCGTTACTGAACGACAGCTTGTTACAGATGTGAACAAGCATTTTCAGCGATGAAATTGATTTAAAAAAAAAATGAGGTCGCGATTGACTGATTCAAATTTAAAGAATTCTTTGCTGCTCTCAGAAAACTAATTTAACTCCAAGCATTAAAATCTTGGCGAAATCAAAACAGACTCAAAAGTCTCATTAAGGTAATTATCTTGTTTTTATATTAAATCAATATATCACGTCTATATAATATAGGTCTATATTAGCATTTTTACAGGGAGTTTCTAAGGGTACAAAAGTTGTATGGCGCATCTGAACTCGTAGGTGAAAAAATTGGAGCATGGAGCTTAAAAGGTTGGCCTCCCTGCTCTAAGTCAATGACAAGACGTGATTAGTTGATTACATCCAAAGAGAACCGAACGATGAAATTGATTTTTTTTTCGTGTTCCTAACTAAAATGTTACCACTGCGAATGACAACATCATTCTTCCTGGGTTGTCAGAGGACTGTTAGGAGGGCTAATATTAAAGTCAATTTTAGGAATATTAATTGAACATCTTAAAAAAAGAACTTTATCGCCGACCATTAAAAGACTGGAATATTTATCAGTTTCCGTAACCGGTTGATGCTTAAATAGCTGTAATTTCTGTGATGAATGTAATTTGCAGACTATACGTCGATTATCTACTTGATGTTAAAAGTTCCACGAAAGTTTTTTTTTTTAAGTTAATCTCCTATCACAGATTCTTAACAGCGATTGCCTCCTATGTAATTACTAAAATGTGATTATTTATTTTTTTTTATTTTAGTATTTTTTTCTTATGTAGTCGTTCACTCAACGATTGGCAATAAAGCAGAAAATGAGTAAGGCTATAAAAACACAGCAATCATTACTTTACTCCTGTATCGACGTATGTTTATTCTGTATATCACACACACACACACACACACATACACACACACACACAGTTTATTTGTGATCTCTCTGCATACTCCGTGTGTCAGAGAAGACAGTGCGACACATCAGTTGCAGACTGTACAAAGACGGTGATACCTGAGGTATAAGGGTGAATGAACAATACTTCATTGGTCAGTTAGTTACCGGATCTGAAATAAATCTGAGCCTGTGGGATATGATAACGTCTTAGAGTTCATAACTTGACACGTTGAGGCTAGTCTTGAAGGCCGAAGGGAACCTGATAACTATCCCTTCAGTTGTCAGGCGACGTTCTTTTCTCTGTCTAGACTCTTCTTACGTTAATCCTATTTGTATACTTTTGTATTAATATCATTTACTTCCAAACGACAATGCCATTTCAAGATATTGTACTTCGTATGGAATTTTTGTCACTAGTCGAAAACATACCGACTGCCTTAATAACAAAATAAGAGTACATCCTAGTGAATTACAAATATTTACATTTTTTGGTTATACTTATTCATTTAACATGTACGGTGTTAAACATTAAAATATGTTAAAAAACCCACTTAACAAGTGATCCCTCCTGGATGAAAGTATTTGATTCATATAAGCTCCCAGCAGGATGTGCTGCGTTAGAATTAGCATAATGCATCGCTGAACATTTTGTTCAGCTTTTCAAAGCACTTTGTGGCTGCTGAACAAATGATAGTTCGACCAAGAAGGTAGGAACAACCGAGATTACACTAGGAACTCAAACTACATTTGGTATATATCCATAGTTTGTCTCCCAGTGAGGTGGGGGGGTGGGAGGACTATGCCATGCAACTCCTGGCTTTAAGATGTGATTTGTGAGGCCAAAAAATTGCTGAGCATAATTTTGTCCACAGATATAACGATAGATATCACTACTGTCATTCCCAACTGTTTTTGTGCTCTCCGATGGGTCGACGTTTCGTCACAAGTGAAATGTTCTTCAGGAAGAGGTTACCTTTCTGAATATAAAATTTTGTATATGAATTCTGATAATAAAAAGTGAGTGATTAGTCAACCAATCGCCACTTGACTAATACTCATCCTCCTGATGATGGAAATAAATATGCTGACTTTCTTAATTTTCTCATCAGCAAATTTAAGTGGAAGTCCTAATCCTTCGTCAGTTATACATTTTTTTTTTTTTTTTTTTTTTTTTTTTTGCCAGAGAGCAAGATTTCTCTGGCAAAACACTTTCGTCATGCTGTGCTGCATAGCATTGATGCATTTCTGTACTCAACACTTAAATCATTGCATTGCATACTATTTTTTGGCGTTTGCAGTCAATGCAGTAGGCATGTTCACGTGATTAATTCAGCAAGCCACTTTTCAGTTAACCCGAATCGTTCACTTCAGTTACAATGGGATTCATATATATAGTCTTGCGTATTCCTTCAGCTATGGAATGGATAAAAAAACAAACAAACAAAACCATTCGGATATTTTATAATTTACCATCTTAGTGAAATGGCGTTTCATTAAAATGAACATTATATAATATGATCAATATTTAGTACAAAACAATTATAATCTAAGGAATAAGGATCTACAATATTATGAGGGATTAGAAGTATACATTAAACCATTATCCCATTAAGGAAATGAAAAAAGGAAAAAAAATAGCAACTCTCACAGTTCATCGTGTGAATTCATTTGGTAGATATCACACATAGTGTAACAATCAATTAAAAGCTATCACTTTAAACCAGCAAGAAAAAAAAAAGTTTACTGAGTTAACACCATCGAGTATGTTTGTATGCATGTCAATATTTAGCGTTATTTTTCTAACGCTAATCAGACGGCATTCCAGTGATTTGTAAAGGGTACAATAGTCTCCTCTCGATGATGAAATAATGAGAAATCTTTATAATGATCTGTCGCTCCCAGGGAAAACCCGAGCTGGTTATAAAATCTGTAACACCAAAGGCTTGTCGTACAGGACAATTACGGAAATAGCTTCACCAGGACGGAAGCACATCCTTTATTCTGTAGAGAGTCAACTGTAATTTGATGGTTCTTCCGGGCCACTGTTAATGACATAATCAGTGACTGGGCAGCGCCAGCTCTGAACGAAATGTGCCACTGAATTGGTGGAGTTTTTTTTTATTATTCGTATGCGTGTGTGCCATTATATCTGACTTATTGGAGTTACACTGGGATCTGATGGCTAAATGAATAAAGGTATTTAAACGTTTCCTTCCCAGATTGTCCCTCTAATATGAATGGGAAATTTTAATAGGTACGAAGTCTTAATATTGGCGTGCTTTTTGAACCGTAAAAATAGCACTTAAAAACAAACTTTGTGTTTGAAAGCTTGTGCTTTTAATTAAAAAGCTTGGTTTATTTCTAGAATAATATTAAATAATTAAATGTGTGCGGATGATTGCTTATTTTGCTTATAAACTGGAAGTCTTTCCGTTTTTATTGGTTTATTATGTCGTCTGCTGACTGAGACGAAAGTGAAAGTAGTGACATCTGCAGTAATTTTTGGGCAAATAATATTTACTTAACCTGCTTTCAGATGGCGCCGCTGGTTGTATTGTTACTTCATATTTTTTGTTACATTTGTAATTAAAATTTTTCTTCAGAATTATAAACTCGCTTAATGATTATAAAAACAATTATAACTTTTAAAATAATTGTATTTTAATTAGCATTTTAATATAAATTAGAGTAATTTAAATTGTATCGCTATAAAACATAACTAGACCATTATTTATAATTCATGCAAGAAATAAATTAATAGTTGTTAGCTAAACTGTCTCATGACAGATGCGTAGGTGGGAAAGATTCAAGTAACATTGCGAGTTCATTTCCCAGAACCACAAACTGTGTTCTCATGGAAGGAGATCTACATACGCCAGTAATAGGGAGGGACAGCTGGTTACCACAGTATGCTGTATCATCGCAGTAAGTGTGATTAGAGCTAAACAAAACCCTCACAGACATAACCCTAAAGTGGCTTCAGTCACGCTAACCTGTCGCTGGTTCCACGGAGCCGAACGACCTGTCACATCCCGATCTCATCAGTATGGCGAAAGACCTCCTCTGATCACGTGTCCCGGCTGTAATTACCTTTATATAATAGCGAATTAATTTCCATAGACGTTCCGAGCGTGCTGCCTTGCGAAGTGGGCAGATCTCCATTTAATTCTATCGTGACCTTTAAGGCACGTGTCGGTGGAAAGGGGGATCACGGCAGGCGGAGCTAACGATTCCGCTGAGAACGCATCGTTGTTTTGGTATTAGTCGTTAGTAGGTCGGAAGTAACAGTAATTAGAGCTAGTTCGTTCTCTCTCTTTCCCCCTCTTTTTCACCCCCATATTCCCTTTTATACCTTTTCCCTCCCATTATCTTTTTCAATTTTTTTTTCTTTCTTGAAATTCTCTTTCATATTTATTTTGCACCACTCTCTCTCTCTCTCTACATATATTTTTCTTTTTTATTTTCTTTATATTCTCTCTTTCTCCGAATATATTCTTCTGTCAATCACTTTTCTTCGACTAAATTATTTTATAAAACCGAATAGTTCACCCAGAGTACCTGCAGATGTCACTACTAATGCAGTGACATCTGCAGGTACTTCGTTTCTTCTCCAATGCCTAGTTTAACGCGATCTGATAAATTATTTCGCATGACTTCAGGTGAGCTCCAAGGGAACCCCATTAAGCAGAGTGCTCCGGGGGAGGTTCTGGATGAACAGGCATTGAAAATTCACACGCGGTAATGGGGCGTTCACACAGCAATCATCCTTGGGAAAGTGAGCATCAATACTATCGCGTGATCGGTATAAAAATCACTTCTGTACATGTCGTGATGGGACGTGTACTGAAAATTAATAACATTACGCAATGCGTTCGATCATCATCATACAATACTTTCTGAAGAATTCTTTCTTTTTTTTTTACTTAGAAGCTTCTAAGTAATATCGGAAGAGAAAGAAAGACTAGAATGACATTCATTCTGGTCTTTTCAAGAGACAGTAGAAATTTCACGGGAAGGAATGAATAAATGTTTGTTGTGTATCTATACACAATCCTTAGAAATGCATGAAATTCTCTCCTAATGAGAAAACAAATTTAGAAAAGAACATCTTAAATAACAGTTATCACGATTCTGATGTAATAATAACAGATGATTGCATCATAATCGGTATTGCATCATCATCAAGATGAATTACAGGTAACCCTGTAATTTCGCGGTTTCGATATAAGACGGTCTACAAACTGTAGTAACATTTTATCTTTTCATATATTTTTCAACTAAATATATGAAATATATTTAGTCGAAAAAATCTTCGTTAAATTTGCGTTTGCCCGTATCGTCATGTACGAATTTATATTAGGGGAAATACCCTTTAGAGATAATTTACGTCAATTGTCGTCACGCATGTACGTCAATTGTTTACCGTATAAAGTGTTTATTGTTGAAAATTGTCTTCGTTTTATGCCAGAAAAACGTATTAAAAATCATAAGTGTGTTAATCTCAAGCTGAGCGCTTTATTTTCTGATGAGTTACATAGATAATTAATATGTAATGCTTTTTTATTAAAAAATATTTTTATAGTAATGGCCATTAAAACTGCAACGAAAGGGAAAACCAACATTGAAAATAAAATTAATTTCTCTCGAAGAAAAATATTCAAAATCTTGGATCGGTTGAAAAATGGAGAAAAACCAGGAGTTTTTGCAAGGACTTTGAATTCGAACAATCAAACAAATGAATATAAAATCCGAGAAAGTGTTTATTGCTGAGTCAACAATAAGTGCAAAGCACGTTGCTCGTGTGTGCGATATTCTAATGGGAAAATGGAGAAAATCTCTAATGATTTCGACAGAAGATTGCACCGCAAAAGAAAATTCCTACGGATGGAAATCTTATTAAACAAAAAGCTCTCAAAGTTCATAAACATTTAAAAGAACTTGATCAAGATTCTTCATCCAAATGGCGGGGAAAGTTCTGCCGAACATTCTGATTGTGATGAATCCGTTAAAGAATTCAGTTTAAAGAAATTAGCAGAAGGATTGGACTCGGGAAGAAAGTTAAGAAGTTATTTTACGGATAATGATCCCTCAATGGAGCGCTCCGGAAAATTCACGAGACAATTGGATATTTGTTTAGCTCCATATTATGAACTTAATAAAAAAATTGCAGCATAGTGGTAAGCAAGGTCTTATTAACTTCTTGATAACTAAACCAGCCGAAGTATGCAAAGGATGTCCACGAGATTTCAAGTGATGACGACATCCGGCCACTCATAAATAGAGGACATCTACGAAATGTTAGTTTTGAAGACAGTGATGACGATTAAAATATGCACTTTTATTCTGCCTAAAAGATTTATGTATTATGTGCAATGAAGTTCACGTACAATTTATATATATTTTTTTAATTTTATACCATGTATTTGTTTCATAGTTTATATTTTCTTAACTTACATGAATTACCCGAATTAAATAAAATATATATTTTTGTTTGATATGTCATTGTTGTTCATATAATTAAAAAAAAACAAAAACGACTTCGGAACTAAACCCTACTTTTTCTATGTGATCTGAATCTTCATAACGTGCTTTATATAAGGCGGAACTTTCCATGGAACTTAACATCAGCGCATTATACGAGGGTTACCTGTACATTATTTAAATATGCATACTCTCCTATGTTGATGATGCAATTCATCTTGCTTTTTTTGTATTTCATTTATTTTTTTTACGTAATCTGGAACCCCAACTCTACAAACCAAACACGAATCTTTACAAGTCGCTTTGTATCCAATAAGTTGACCGATAGATCACACTGGTCGATAAAATTCATCTGCCACCTCAAGGTTCACAAAAAATGCATACCTAAGGCCAGGATTCTAACCCACAGCTTGTTGATTAGAAAGGGGGATACGCGCTAAGCATTTGATCAACCAAGCCAGCCAGCAATAAATGGTTGCTCTCATTTATAACTGAAACAGTTTGACATCGAAAAATGTTATTAATATTATTATTTTGTGGTGCGTTTTCAAAATTAAAAAAAAAACTTGCAGACATAATCAATATTCCTTATAGAATCTAACACTAAGAGAAAAATATTTTTTAGCATTATTATATAATAAAATAATTTTGTTTGGTGAAGGCAGTATAAAGTGATAGCTACGTCATGTTTCCATGGCAATATAGTATCTCTTTGCATCCACTAGGTGGCGAAGTAGATGAAAGTAAGACTATGCTAGTTCTTATGCGTTTATTAAATCAACTGCGTTGTTTTTCTTGTTTGTCTGGGTTACTTAATGGAGATATATTATGAACGGCTTTCATAAGAAGTTAAGTGCTTCGTTTTAGTTTGCCTTTCGCCATTTCCAAATGGCCTAAGACATGCACACTTAAGCCCTACAATTAATATAGCTTACTTCAAATTTTCTCATATAATTCATTTTAAAATTTGTATTATAAGTAGAAATTATAATTATACATATGTGTTTTTTTTTGTGTGTGTGTGTGTGTGTTTGTGTGTGTGTGTGTGTGTGTGTGTATTTAACTGCCGGTCTGCTTGGAGAGTAGTTAGCAACCTGCTCTCCAAGGCCTGAAGTGTTGAAATTTTCCATGTGTGATCTCTAGAGCAGGATTTCGGAGTATATAAAAAAAATATAGTCATAAAAAAACTCTTGACCCATTCAGAGTATTAATATAGAATAAGTCTCAACCTATCGTGGGTGGGAGTAACATAAAAGCTAATCTTTATTTTTACCCATAATTTCTTTTGTTTTGGGAAGTCACCATTGTTCTTTGTATCACCTATCAACTTTACTGACATAAGGGGTGAAGCAAAAGCTTTTCATATTCCCCGCTATCTTGAGAGAAACTGTGAGTGGAGAAAGTTTATGAGCCAATTGTTTGCTATGAGTGGGCTAGGAGATTAGTCCTCAGTGCTGAAGTTTAGGATGGCTTTAGGTCTTTTATGTTTGAAATAATCCATTGCGTCATAATCTGCAGCCAGTTGGATTAATTTGTTAGGGTGCACAGATGCTTTTGAGAAGAATTTGATTGCTATAGTCTGCATGAAAGTGTAAATATAGGGGACATTTGTGTCCCGGTGCAGCTGGACAGTCCGGATGAACCACGGGACGCCCAGGATTATTCTGGGACATTTATTTTGGATATGTTGCAATTTGAGGACATTAGTATTTGCAGTATGATTCCAGGCCGGTGAAGCGTAGATGAGTATTGGACGAACCATCAGTTTGTATATGAGAAGTTTGATTCTGGTGCTCAGCTTACTGTTTCTGTTAATTAGCAGGTAGAGCTGGGCTATGGTTTTTGATGTGTCTGCACAGAGAATCTTGATTTGGGAGCTGAAAGTCAGTTTTCTGTCCAATATTACTCCAAGATATATTTGATCTCAGTTTTCCATGGGATTTTAGTGTTCTTTGTCCTTATCCTTATAAGGACTGGCTTAAAGGGGCGAAGTAAAATGCTTTTCATCTTCCCCGTTATCTGTAGAGGACAGTGTAGGGATAAGGTGTAACTGAGCGATTAAAGCTCTGATCATGGCAGGAGGGTAAAAGCAATAGCCGAGCCTCAGTTAGAACTTCATTGGCTACAGCATTACCATCCATTACCCTCCAAGGGTATTGGGTTGAAAATTCAACACACCATAAACTTCTATGAAGAAAACTTTAGTGTTCTTTGTCCTTATAAGGACTGGCTTAAAGGGGCGAAGCAAGAATGCTTTTCATCTTCCCCGTTATCTGTAGAGGACAGTGTAGGTATAAGGTGTTATTGAGCTATTATTAAAGCTCTGATCATGGCCGGAGGGTAACAGCAATAGCCGAGCCTCAGTTGGAACTTCATTGGCTACAGCATTGCCATCCATTACCCTCCAAGGGTATTGGATTGAATGAATCAATCAGTGTTCTTTGTCCTTATCCTTATAAGGACTGGCTTAAAGGGACGAAGCAAGAATGCTTTTCATCTTCCCCGTTATCTGTAGAGGACAGTGTAGGAATAAGGTGTTATTGAGCAATTAAAGCTCTGATCATGACAGGAGGGTAACAGCAATAGCCGAGCCTCAGTTAGAACTTCATTGGCTACAGCATTGCCATCCATTACCCTCCAAGGGTATTGGATTGACAGTCCTTCGAAACCACTGTCAGTGTTCTTTGTCTATGAATTCAAAATTTAAATATTATTATTATACAATTTATGATTTGGTGTATAACAATGCTTTTATGAAGTTTTGATGGTTATTTATGCTATTATCCATAATTTTCATCTGTTTGCATTTCATGCAAGGATTTTTATGTTTTATTATAAATATTATATAATAAATTTATCACTCGTATAATATTTACAATTGTATACAAGTTGTGATTTTCATTTATATATTACCCAATGACCTGCTATCTGCTAATATTCTTGTGTAAGAATTTGCTGCTTGTATCTATGTTCTTATCCCTGGATTTGCTTATGTTTCTGATTGTTTTTATACAAGGAACTGCCATTTATTTATATCTTATCTGAGGATTTGTTGTTGTGTCGAAAATACCTGGGATTATAATAAAAGAATCACTAGAAACTGGGATTATAATAATAAAAAAAAACACTGAAAATTGGGCTAGCAAGTAGCTAAATAATTTTGTAGGCTATTAGCCATAAGTGCTGATCCGAGAGTAAAATAGGATAAGATTTTGTTAGTTATCCAAGGATGTCTTATTTACGATTGTTCTTCTGACCTTTTGGAGTGTTTTCAGGGATAAAACAAATTCCACCTCTCACCTTCAGTTATAATGCCCTGATAAATTTTGTGGATGGGGGATTCGAATCCAGGCCTTTCCAACCAAAGGACATCGTTGACTGAGCTAGTTCAATAAAGAAAACAAAATATACATTTCAACTGCAACCCTTCATATTTCTGTTAATTATTTTTTTTTTACTTTGTTTTAATTATATTAAGACATATATCGTGACATACATTGGGTTGTTTCAAAGGTAAAATCGGGGTATCCCATTTAAATATCAGTGGGGAGGGGATCTGAATGATCATTGCCTTAGTGCAGGTCAAACCACCTGCTGACTATGGGACAGGTGTTTTAGCATTAGACGTCAACAAGTCGGAAAAATGAATAGGAGCAGCTGTCGCTAAAATGGTCGACATACAAGCTCCTCTTGCTGTAATTGTTTTCCCCAACCAGGTCCCTTCATATCAAGGGCACTATTGATTTTGTGTTTCATAAATATCTAAATGCTAATCTCGGTTCTAGGATTACATTAAGTTGCATTGATAATGCTATCTTTTGCAATATTCGGTACGCTAGGATAATGTTCGGCAAATGTTGGCTATTTCATTTATTCATAAGCTCTCGGTGAACGGCACTAAGAAAAAGTATACCAAGATTTGCAACAACTTTCGGGAAATTCAGAAAATTGTACCTATTATTGATTCTTATGTTTTATTCTTAATTATATTTTAATCTTTTGTGTTTGGTAATAATTGTACTAAAGACTAGTACTGTCTTAAGCTATCTTAAGTATAAATTATTAATCAGATTATTGAAGACGAAGCTTTAGTACTAATGAATTAGGCTAAGAGCTTTAGTGCTATTCTTTACCCTTGTTAAATAGTGCTCACGTTTTTAGCCTTTATTTTTATCCATTATCCTTAATTGATTTAATCTTTAGCTTAATCAATTTGACTAAAATTAAGACATAATTAAGTGCTAAACTTCTTAGCCTTTATTTTTATTCATTACCTTATCCTTGGCGGTTTTAATCTTTAGCTTAATTAATTAGGCTAAAGATTAAGAAATAATTGAGTGTTCAAGTTCTTAGCCTTTATTTTTATTCATTATCCTTAACCGTCTTAATCTTTGGCCTAATTAATTAGGCCAAAGATTAAAACATAATTAAGTGCCAAAGTTATTAGCCTTGATTTTCATTCAGTGTTCTTAATTAAGTCCTAATCTTTAGCCTTAAGTTTTACTAAGCACTTCTTCTTTTGGGTTTTTCTTAAGAATGCCACTCGTTTCAGTACTATTTAGATTGCAAGTATCATTATGCGTAAAATTATTACTAGTTTAATTTTATTACTTCATTCAAATACGCGTATCCCCACCAAGTCCCTCTTTAACAAGGACACTTATTATGTTCAACTCACATAAGAATACAGTCTTAATCTTAAAACTATTCTTATTCAGATTCTTGAATCTTATTCTTAACTGCCTTAATTTTTATCATTTTGTTTGTTCTTCTTGGTCTTAATTTGGTCTGATTCTTAAGTCGTGATCCTTTTGCAATGAAGTGTTGATCTTTAAACTTTGTTTGGTTCTTTATTCACTCACTCACACACATCACAAGCTTAGAGTAAAAGCTGTTGTCTAAATCCCGAAGCTTTATTCAGTCTTAATTCTTATTTAATTATTAATACTTCTTTCGTAAGTCCGAATCTTTAGCTTTCAAGCTTAAGTTCATTGTAAATTTAAGTTATTGGCTCATTCTCTCACACGCGCTGATATCAGTATGAACCCAGTTCGCATTTGATAAGTATCGAGATTTTATGACTCATCAATGCGATTAAGAAATGGGGACTTAGATACAAATTTTATAAAACTGATTTTTATTGTATAAACTTGGCGAGTGGAACTTCAATTGGCTGAGATTAAAACGGACCCAAATATAATCTACATAAGACTCAACTTACTTTTATTGAATAATCTGTTAATTCCTCGAGAGATTTTGACAGTCATTCTGGTAAAGGACAAGTTGAATCCAGTTGTTAATATACGGTAGGATTGCGAATACATGGGAAATAACTTCTTAATGATAATACTCACTAATAAAACAGTCTTAATAAGTAATCTAAATGAAAAATTGTAAAACTAAGTGGAATGTTCAATTTCTTTGCAAAAATGGAACCACTTTCCAAAGCATCGCCAAGTATTTCTTGAGAATTAGACAACTTCTTGCATGCTCCGACATTGTTATCCAAGACAATCAAATGCTACTTCTAAATGAAAAGACAAAAGGGATTAAAAAACTGACGTGAAACCCATAACGGAAAGGCACACTGCTGACACACACAACTGAACTCGTCCTCAATACGTCTTACGCTGGCTCCAAGAATCTTATTTCATTGTCTCATCCATACATATTCATTTACAGGCAGGCAGAAATCTGTGAACATATTTCTGACTAATTTAAATAAGTCCTTCGTTACGTATGCATGCAGTTACCCAACCATGCACGAAGGGGTTAAGACAGAACGACAAGCCACCCGTTCTTTCCTCGGCCTCGCACGCCAGCAAAGAAGTGCGCTCAATTATTCAAATACCATTAAGCGTCTATTATTCTTTAATGTTGCTGAGCAGAGAAGGAAATTGTAGTCAAGGCTGCCCTCACGCGTTCGAGTTAAAAGGGGAGGAGGGAGTAGAGTAGGGAGGAGAACGCGGGGGAGGGGTGTAGACGGGGCTATGAAAAGCAGCGTCGTTCGTCATGTAATTATAACGGGCAACGGACCAACGCAAGTATACCGACGGAGAAAATGAATGATCATCCAACACAGGCCTGGATGATGAATAATTGTCATTATAATTGCCTCAGGCATTGCTCTTTTCCTCTGAAGAACAGCTTCAATTTCTTCCTTCCCTTTGTGATTTTTTGCTTCGTTTTCAGCGGCGATGACTTTAAGGCGGTTTGGTTATCGAAGTGCGCCAGTAGCCAAGACAAGAGTTGCCTGAAGTGGAACGTGTGAGAAGCTATTCTTTTATCTCTTGTATTTTGATGGCCTTCGTTCTTTCTTCCTTAAAAATGGGTTAGTGACGGCCTGATCTTTATTTATTGTTGCGATAAATCACGGGCACTTTCGACTTTGTTTAACTTGAAAAACATAAGAAGGGTGCTTAGCAAGGCAGGTAGCGGGGCATTATTTTATTCACAAGTACAATATTGGATGGTAGATATTTTTGTGGTATACCATCGGGGCATGAACGCGTACGGTCATATATTTTGTTTATCTTTCTCCTCCGTCTCGCTTCGATGTCCTAGGCGTTGGTAATAAATATGAAACACTCTTTGTCAGAATATTGTAGGGTGTAATCTCTGTCAAAATTTACTGTATGTGTTAGCTC
This sequence comes from Typopeltis vanoorti, assembly GCF_054136105.1. Classification (NCBI taxonomy): domain Eukaryota; kingdom Metazoa; phylum Arthropoda; class Arachnida; order Uropygi; family Thelyphonidae; genus Typopeltis; species Typopeltis vanoorti. The sequence continues at coordinate 28,207,793 of NC_143566.1, read as the reverse complement.
TGTCGTCTTTTAATCAAACCAAAATGGCGACATAAATATTTTCACTTTTGCGCCTTCTACATTGATTTTTTTTGCCATAAAGTTTATCTAAAAGGGGTGTCTATGAAGGCTTTTATCGTTAGATAACACAACCTAATGATTACTGTACACTCATACTATTAAAATGAACTCGGGTAAAAATTCTATTCAATAAAACACATCGTTGGGATTTGTATGAAAATTACGAAGTTCCAATTGAATCGATCTTAAGATTCTGAAAAGAAATTGTAAATTTATAGTCTCTCCTTATAACCTAAAGATTGGGAAGCCATCACATTATCAAGAAAATTATTAAAATGCATGCATCTGAGCTTTTCAACCAGTTCAATGTCAACTTTCTATTTTTTTTTTCTTTTGTAGAGTATCTAAGATATCGTAAGAAGATGGGCAACATTCCTTGGTGTATTAAAGGTTATGGAACTTTCGCCTGATAAGCAACATCTTTTTTTAAAACCTTCCACCAGAGAAAAAAAGTTAGATAAGGAAAAAATATTCCTGGATCAAACTTTGTGCTCAACTAGGTTTCGCCGACCAATTTATCTCGTACGGAAATTGATGGTGAGCCAAGTGCGTTTTGATACCGTGTAGTGTGAGTGAGGGTTCCATTGAGCACAGATATTTCCCATCATCCCTGTGCTGGAGAGCAAAGGATGCTAACGGAATGCAAGTTTGGGTAGGTAGGTGTGTTCACTATAGCCATGATGAACATGTAGTTTGTAATGTGATTTAACTTTTTTTTTTCATGTATAAAACTATTTATTGATATGGTAGAGCAAATAACAATAAGCCATATCCGTGATTTTTTATTTAAAAACATTTGAACAAAGAAAATTTTGAATTTTCTAAGAAAAACAAATGAAGAATAATATTATGCTTCAGCCTGCAAAATAGGTTGTCGCTGCATGAGTTTATATATATTTATTGCCCATTTTATAGACTTTCGCGATACCATCGCCTTAATTTGAAAAAAATATAACTGATTTATTTCAATAATCAAATTATGGTGTTTTGTTTGTCACCAGAATCATTCAAAATTATATTTCGACAAAAGATAGTTAATATTACGGTCTATCAACCATTTATGCTTTCTGAGCGGTCTGCTTATTTATTTTTTTTTTGTTTATAAATTAGTTGGGTTTGGAGAGATTTTTTCTAAACACATTAAATCAACACAATAGAATGCTAAGATTGACGTTAGTTGCGATTTGTGAAAAGTGTTAACCACGATTGGTTCATGTTAACAAAACGTTTAATTGAAAGTATTTTATTATGCTAATGGCTTTTTTGGGGGGGGGGCTAAAATTTCATTTTGTCCTTTCCAGTGATCTTATCATCATCATCAGATTTAATGTGAGGTTTTTAATTTTTTTTTTTCCCGCTGTGTGATGTCATCAATTTTTCTTCCCTTCAGTTCATACTTCAGTTTTGGAAAAAGAAAAAAGTCGCACAGTTCTAGACCAGGAAAGACCAAGGATGCAGTAACAATTTCTGGCCCAAAACTAAAGGATACAGACAAAACAAACTTTGGTTCTGACAAAGAGATGCAAGTATGAAGCCTGTTTCTTTGCAAGGACCAGTTTATTGATTATTATTATTATTAGGTGACACCTCCAAGGAGTCTGAGGACTCATATTTTTCTTGCCCGATATTCGACATCATCGAAGACGTTAATTCGCTTTTGAACTTAGAGAACCACTTGGTGTTAAATATGGTCTCTTCAAAAATTCCTATTCCCCGGCATTTTCTGCACCAATTTTGTACGTTTTTGTTTTCAGTGAAGACTCCAGCAGTGTAATTTCCAGCTAAGATTTAACAGTCTCAAAAGTTTTACGCGGACGTCATAGGAAGCTCACATAATTTCATCTATTTTCCCACAGGAGCCAATTTCAGAAGCTTGAATGAATGTATAATGTGCAGTAATTTTGATAAAATTTCGTGAAAAATAATAAATACGAGGGTGTTCTGAAAATTTCTCGGCCTCCACCATAGATGGCAACACTATCGGCAAGATTTTTTGGTACATCTGTCATAAACATCCATGTGAAATTGCAATCCATTCTATCAAGTAGTTTGTCTTATAGCTGTCTAAAGCAAAAGTGTTGTCTGTATCCCCATGAAATGGATAAAATTGAGTATCGAGCGGCTATAAAATTCTTTGTAAAAGAAGGTTTAACGTCTAAAGAAATTCAGTCGAAGTTCATAAAAGTTTATGGACACTCTTCTCCTTTGTTTTCAATAATTGAGAAATGGGCTGCCATGCCAGTCTCCAAGATGATCCGCGTGAAGGACGTCCAAAAAGTGTAACAACACCAAAAATCATTGATCAAGTGCACGATATGGTATTGGATAACCAGCGAGTCAAAGTGTGTGAAATTGCCGAGACTACAGGCATTTCAAAAGAACGTGTGGGATGTATTTTGTATGAAGAATTGCAAATGAAAAAGCTTTGCGCAAGATCTCGCTTGCTCACAGCAGATCAAAAACGCACTCGTATGAAAATCTCTGAATGTGCTTGGAGCATTTTAACAAGAATAAAACTGATTTTGTGCGTCGTTTTTTACTATGGACGAGACTTGGATTCACCATTACACACTAAAATCCAAACAGCGGTGAAAACAGTGGACAGAAGCCAGTTGTTCAGCGCCAAAGATGACAAAGTCTGTTCCATCAGCAGGCAAGATCATGGCTTCGGTGTTTTGGGATGCTAAAGGAATTTGTTTATTGTTTATTAATTATCTTGAAAAGGGTAAAACCATAAAATATTATTCCGATCTTTTAACCAGACAAGATGAAAAAATTAGCGAGAAAAGACCCGGTTTGCAGAAGAAAAAAATCATCTTTCATCAGGACAATGCACCTGAACACAAAGGTGTTTTGGCAATGCGAAAATTAAGGGATCTGCACTATGAATTGTTGGAATATTCACCCTATTCCCCAGATTTGGCTCCCTCAGACTTCTATCTTTTCCCAAAACTAAAACTCTTCCTCGCTGGTCAGAGTTTTACTTCGAATCAAGGGGTGATTGCAGCTGTAGAGGGGTATTTTGCAGATCTTACTGAGAACCACTACAGGGACGGGATAATGGCGCTAGACCATCGCTGGAATAAATGTATTCGTCTTAAGGGAGACTATGTTGACAAATAAAAATAATTTCGAAATTATAAATTCGTTTTTTCTTTGTTAGGTTTAGAACTTTTCAGACCACCCTCGTATATTTATTTATTATCAGTATTAAGAACATTCAATGCTTTAAGTTCTGGTCACTGTTCGACTTTTACATCTGAAAGACAGTTTTTTCCCTCCTCTTAGAGAACACATATTATTCATCTCAGCATGCGTTTTTATAATGCAGGCAGAAATTGCACCAACAGGCACATGATTACGCTTGTAGAGAGTTCTTTGAAAGTACAATGCTTTACTCTCGCCTTTATACCTTTGAAATAAACAGGAGAATGACCCAGCAGATTCTATTCTGCCTATACCAGCATTGGAAATTTGCACCAACTGCAGTAGTGTCATCTGGTGGGTCAATCTGCAAACCGTGCCTTTCAATACTACATCTTTCTTTTAACCAACATACAAAACTAAGGATACAAAACCGGATAACTGCTATCGATCTTATATATCTGTATCAATGACGTAGAGAAAATATATTTTGTTCCATGAAAGTGCGTAAACAAAGATTAGCCCAGAAATATATTTTAATGATTTATTTATTTTTTTGCATTTATATTAAAATGTTAAAAATAATTGTTCCTTAGCAGCTGTTCAGTGCCTCTCAATAAGTTGGAACTGCATAGACACACAAATAACTGATATTACGTGATTCCTCTGAGCTCAATATTAATAATATTATAACCAACTGGTAGAGAATAGTCAGAGGAAAATGTGACATCAAATGTAGGACTGGTGGGAGAGGAATAAGAGGGAAGTTGCTAACTAAGGAAGAAACATTTTCTCTAAAAAAAGAGGATTATTAGAGAAGTATGTTAAAAATTGCTCTAAACTGTTTGAGGCCAGTGTATTACGTCTGTAAATTGCGTGTGTTTTTCTGACAGGTTTTGGTGTGTGGCGGAATGAAAACCCAGAGTTTCCGGGAGGGGAACTCTCCATCAACGTAACTCACCTTCAGTTGAGTCCTTGTTCACCTGCATGGGATTCGAACCCAGGTCTTTCCAACTGCTCGATGAATAAATACCGATTGAACCGGGTTCGGCATTGTTTATTATAAACAAACTTTGTTCAGCTTTCAATATATAAATTATTGGAGTTCACTCTTCACTTTTTTCTTTTTTTTCCTCGTGTATTGTTTCCTTCTTTCTATTAATGCCTTTATTTTTTTACTTTTTGTGTTATTTCGTAGTGCTCTTTTCACATACAGTATTTTTATATTCTTTTCATTCCATTTCTTCCTTCTCACTTTTGTATTTCTCTTTCAGCTTTCAGAAAGAGATAGAGAGAGAAAAACGAAGTAAGAACTGAGACATCAAACTCTCTCTTTCTCTCTGTATATGTTTCACGGTGTTTTTTTTTTTTTTTTCAGTTGCAATCTTTTTTCCTTTCTCTAATTCTCCACCGTCGAGTGGAGAACTGGACTGCTATCAAATTTCTTCGATCATTACTAGTGGACGCTTATCTTTTTATAAAACTTTATTTTACAGACGCACTTAGCCCTCCCGCAAAACTACCCCATTACGTCAGAAGAAGGAAGGCGGCGAACACCATCACAGATTAGATCTTTGGTGTTTTTCCCCACTCGCACACCATCTCTAGTGACAGCTTACTCAACCATCACTGGCAACCATTGCCCGAAAACGAGTCTCTTGTCAATCCCCGCCTGTCCTTCCCCCCCTTATGCGGTCATTACACCACCCTCTCTAACACTCCTTGCTTCTGGTAGGCTTATCGATGGGATGAGTGTGAAGATGGGCGGCAATGGACGGAATGTGGTCCGGTTATCTGCGTTCCCTAGCCCACCGATCGCAAGATAAGGGCCGCTGTAACGACTGGGGAGGGAGGATGGACGCAGCTACATGGAGTGGATGTGGGGGGCTGTTTAATCTTACGACCACGATGTTAGCTGCCAGCAGTAAGCGCTAAATTACGGGCATGCGATGAAATCTGTGAACGCGCTAAATAAAGATGAATATTAGGTTGATTAAATTTGTCGGTGTGTGTGTTACAAGATTGAAATGGGCGAACGCCAAAGCTGCAAAATAGTGGAGGAGCAATATTTAAAGCTAAGAAATAAGATGTCGGGGATAAGTACTGAAGTACTTGAGAGCTTTAAGTTTGAGAAAGTTTATATATATATATATATTAACTTTTAATTAAAAAAATATTAGTCTTCTTTAACAGGTTCTAAATTTAGAAATTCTGAAAATATTTCACATTTCTGAATTTTTTAAAGAATTTTCACTAAATCTGGATTTTGAAATTTCTATATATTATTCATACAAAATAAATAAAAAAAATTGACTTATCTCACGAATTATCGACAAGTCCTTCTGCTATTGCTTGTTTTTAGCTTCTTCTTTCTTTCAATTTGAGATCTGTCTCACGGATTTTCATTAAATCCTGAAGCGTCTCCATTGCAGTGGAGTTCGAATACTCCTCCCAATTCTTAACGTTTTCTTTTTCCTCCTATTGTGTGCGTAAAGCCATTATTACCAAAACAGCATAACACAGACTCATAGTTTTACAGAATAAAAAATGATAAATAATAAACCTGAGATTCTTTAACAGAGAAGAAACAATAGCCAACTTATAATAATTACGACTGTACCCTTCTACAACTCCCCATCCTTGTTTCTTAGTCTGTTTTGGTTAAAGCCGTTTATTTCTTATAATTTTCAAAAGTATTTTGAAATATTTTTGTTATCGATTTATTTTGCTGCAAGTACTATTGAAAATATTTAGATAATTAACAAATTAATACGTCTGAATGAATTACAGATTTATTCTTTCGCTTCTTCCTAGAAACGGGGCATATGATTATAATTATATAATAATTTTGTAATCTACATCTGTTCATTTTTTTATCTCGAAAATAATTATGAAATTGAAAAAAAAATTGAATGATACCAATTAGAGTTAGGAACGCGATATGGCGTACTCTAGTCACCAGTAAGTCTACAATTATCGGTAAAAATGAGCTCAACTACAAATGATGAAGAATGGAGATCCACGTTCGTCGTTCATTTTTGTTATACTGGTGTCGGTATTGTCACAAGCATTGTTACAATGCCAACAATCTGTCATTATATACCAGTAGACAGTTAACAGTTATTTTATTATATAAAAAATATAACAAAGAGCCAACTCAACAAATTCAAGAAATCCACAAAACTCGTTTATATTATAATGATTCTTTTTTCTTCTTCTTTCAACTTCATTTGAATCAAATACTGTTATTACGTTTGTATTCGTTTAATCTCGTCCTTAAAAATGGTTAAGGATTCTAACATGGTTTGCATATTCTTACATATCCGAAATGTAATTTTTCCGATTTATATCATTTATCTTTTAAAAATTTAAAAAACCTTTAAGTGACTGAAGGACAAACTACGAGCGACAAAACTGGCATCGACCCGGTAATTAGGAAAGGGATTCTTCCAGTAGCCAGCGCGCGCTCGCGATTCTTACGGTGACAGTTCTTCCATCTTCCTTTCGCATCTCTTAGCATCCCTGAGTACGGCCATCAAGTCATCGTCTCCTCTAATCGGCCCCAAGCAGGCAGCTAGTTACGGAGCGACCAGCTACTCTTCCGTTTCGCCCCAGACGGGAACTAACTGCTCGAGTCAGTAGTGCGATGAGCCAAACGACTAGCCTGCCGCTTGTTAATGTAGCGTGGAGAGAGGCAGAATCCCACAGAGATGGTGCCACGTGCCTTGAAAGTCGTGGTACCGTCGCCGGAATTACCGCTTGAGTGCAACGGGCCGAACTGCACGACCTCCGGTAACAGTAGTATTAGCACCCCCTGACCTCTCCCTATGGAATGAAAAAATAACCGGTAAAAAAGAGAAAGCAAAAATGCTGGAGTAGACTGTAGATCGTTTGGTTTTGTTCCTATGTATGGTTTTCAGTCACCTGTCTTTTCTAGAGTTTTTTTTGCAATGCTTGGGGGATGAGTTTCGCCATCAATGTCTGTCATCGAACTTGGTTGCAGTCATGAAGACAGTTCGCTATACTTGATTGCCTTCTGTTAATTCTACATGATGTCACAGACGGGTGTGATGTTTTGCTCGAGAACCCTGGAATAATGTAGTCCAGTGAATGACAAAAATTGTACTTTAGGTAAAGGGCGGAGCCGTCATTAGCTCGCTTCGTATCCTGAGAGGCCTTTATCAGGTCTTTTCGGTCAAATGGTGAGTTAGCCGGTCTCATACGCAGGTGGAGGGTTTGTTATCCAGTAAAAACTCGGGTGTTTTGTCTCTTAAAACAGCCCCCGAAGACACAGATCTACAAGCATGAATACTTGCCCTTAAAGGATGCAACACAGGAGTGGATTGTAGACTGCATTAATTTGCCGCGACGCTTAATTAAGAAACTCTATCCGTCTCCAGGGAAAGGATGGATTGAAGAAGACGCCAAAGGATAATATTAGATGAAGAGTTTTAGTCAAATACAGTTTTGGATTCAAATCAATGATGGAATCTAGGTTTACAACCTTCACGATCCGATTCACATTTAAAACCGCACACACACACACACTTAGATTATTTCAAACTCTCTTTTCCTAATTTTTTTATGGGTCAGGGAGATCCAGTTCACAGGTCGTTGGGAATTTTTTAAGGATCAGAAAATTTCAAACGTGAATCTTTTTCCCAATGTTTGAATGCATCTTTTGAGGCATTTTTTAAAAACTAGGAGTTACTGAAAGCATTCCTTTTCTTGAAGGCCCACCACGAAGAGCCTTTTCAAGAGTTTTTTTCTTTTAATCTAAAATGAGATAATCGATCTGGTACCAGGTGGAGACTTTTACCTTCCAAAAAAGTTGGGATTTTTATTCCGCAAAACAAGTCATAGGAAAACGCGCATTCAACAGACACTGATTTCTTAGCCTTTGTTGCTTCGGCTATGATTCCAAATTAAAACAAAACATTGAACCAAATGGTAGACATTTCATTTGAAAGTAGTAAAGAAAGATAACAACCACAATGGAACTACTGTTAAGTTAAATGATGAATTTTATTAACTAATCATATCGATTAAACACAGAGAAAAATGAAGACAACAAATACTCTTTGGATCTGTCATAATTCTTCAGTTATCATTTAATATGGACAATACTATTATAATTATATAATTAAAATTTTATACTATTATAACATTATAACATTTTAAAATCATAAACTTGAAATTATTTTAAAAATAACTTTATAATATTTTTCTAATAGAAATAATAAATAATAAAAAAAAAACACCGTGTAAGAAGTAGCAAGAAAAGAGCATTGTAAGCATCACTGATATGAAGTCATGTTCCGCTACTAAACCTATGTTGTGCGAGTTTGTGTGTCTTATAGGACTCAACAGTAATATTTTTCTTCAAAGTAATATTATCCAAAAATCACTGCTATTAATTCTGCATAGAGTTGAAAATTTTAGACGTTAATGAGGGAGCTATTAGTGCTTGAATTTATATTAATAATTTATTCAGTGTATTTTTGTGGGCTTTTTTTTTGCGATTAGTTTGAAACTATAGTTTCAAACTAATCGTTTGAAATCGTAATTGCGTAATTGCGTACGTATTAAGACAGGAATTTTGTGTAGACGTGAGTTTTGTGCTCCAGATAATATTCAAATTGACATGACCGCACTTAAAAACAAGCCCTGAGTATGCATAGAAAAGTCTTTGCCAAGATTTTTTAAAAACATTTGCTTGATATTTAATTTTAATTTAATTTTATTTTATTTAACAGCGTTATAAATATTTCGATGAAATACGAATCCTTAATGTACGTTTCACATTTTGACAGCAGGTGGCGACACTATAATTGTTGTTAAGGCATGATGAACATGGGGTTTTTTTCCTCTCTCGTTTGTATCCATACAACAAAAACAATGCCGTATTACATGCTTTACTTTTGAAATAATAACTGCGAAAAATGGTTTCTCGTGAATGCTAAGGTGGGAAGTAACAAGCATGGGCACATCAAGAACATTGCTGGTGAGCTTCGAATTTCATAAGAAACCCTTTGAAAGAGCATCCGTGTCTGCTTGCATTGCACAAAGATATTAGCACGGTAGGTGTCGGAAAATCCACTGAGAACCAAATGCGTGGTTAGCGTATCCACTCTCAGACTCGGGTTACAGGTTCGAATCTGGCCTTGGCACAGTGTGTTGTGATAGAAAGGAAATTCTCAGCCGTCGGCGGTATCAATGTATTATACGTTTACATCTTTTGGTGGGTAGAAGACGCATAAAAAATGGCTATGGGAGATGCCATGGAATGCCATAACAACCAGTGTAGTGTCTGCCATCTTCAGGGAAAATATGTAAATTCCGAAATGCTTATAATATGACAAAAAAGTTTGCAAAGAATTTTTCCTTTATTATTATTATTATTTGTGTGTCGTTACACCCACAAGTTCTAATACTTTATAATACCAGGTATGTTTCAGTTGAATCTCCTTAACTATAGAAGGAAGAATCTTTTTAAGAAATAGGTTTAAGGAAAATAAGAATATATAGTCTTGAGAAGTTGTCGTTGTAACTGGTGAGATTAGCGTTTAGGCAACTAAGGACATCAGGCGTTCGTTCAACAGTACCAAAGAAGTGTCATCACCAGGGGCTAAGGATATCATCAAAAGAATGCAACTGTCAAGATATTAAAAAAACATGAAAATAATACTGCACGATAACACACACACACACAGATATTGAGTTCAATAGTACTACTTAGCCCTACTATAACAATAATGTCTTTCTCTTTATTTATTTTTTCTCTGATATGTCTCTGTACCTTTCTGTCTCCAACTTTCTATTCATCTTTCTCTCTGACTGCCACAACAAGAGCGAGAGAAGGTCTGGAGAGACAGATGCTTTTCCTTTAAAATGAAATAAGGAACCGGATATTCCTGTCACGCTCTCTCGATAGAAGAGCCGATTTACAGGTAATAGACACTGCGTGTTCGCAACACTTCTCCGTAAAATATGAAGTAAATATATAAAAAAAAAATCTAATAGGTAAGTGTTTCACAAAGTAATGGCGAAACTCTTTATTACCTATAACAATTCTTTCAAAGTTTGGATCTTCGCCAAATATCTTCTCAATCAATCATAAGCGATGCCGTTTTTTTTTTTTTGTCAAAAAAATAGACTTATAAATAGACAGATTGTCATCAATTGCGTAGAAGCAACTAATTTAATTTTATATATAATTTGGTGTAACCTTTTTCCTAAATAACAACGACACACTTTTTACACTGCTAGCCCTTTATTTTACCTGTTACCTTAAAATTAAACGAAATGTCTGTACAAATAATAATCAGCAATTTTAAATCCCTTTCTTAACTCATACAGAATTTACTTAAAGCTTCTAGATAGACATTTTCTCCGATTGTAGAGAGAACCTATTGGACTCTTTAGCATCGCTAAGCAGACTTCTTTATTCACATCGTTGCATTACGTTGAGAATAAGCCTATTTATAAAGAACTTTTGAAACGCATGCGCAGTAGAGAAAAGTGCAACAATGTATAGCTGTATTACAGCCGAATACTTTTTTTATATCTTCAGTTGATTTAATGTTTATCTCAGCTAATGATATATCCCTTGATTGTTTTTGCATAGCCCTTCAACCATACAGAATGATCATTGACACACACATAACCGACACAACCTAATTCTAATTCCCCTTGCAATCATTACATCGTAAAAAGCAGTATTTAGCATGAAACTGTCATCCTGCTTTATATTTTTGATATTTTTTTACCTCGCCTTCTAAATGTTGTTGGGGTTTTAATTATCCCCGAACACGCACTCCTTATGGCCTCGACCGAATCGAGGTCACATGCCTGGCGACAAGTGGCCGAACGTGGTATTAATCATACACTTTTCGGAGCACAAACGGCTGAGAGACAGACTTGAATAAGCGTTGGGGGTATCGTCGTTATGGCCAAATGACAGGCAGCACTTCGCCGCTGTTTATGATGTTATGGTACGGCCAAAATGCGAACGAGGAGACAGAGTTACCATAGAGGGGCTTCCTGTAGCCGGCTTCCGCAATTTCCAACCCAGTCGGCCATTACACCGCACGCAGACTTTGGGAGGAGATTTGTGGAAGGGGAAAATGGCAGGGGGAGAAGAGTGGGGGGGGGGGAAATAGTCGTGACTAACTTATACTACGGCAGCGGCAAGCGATACTGGGACCAGTCCACTGCGTTCTCGTTCGACACACACAGATAATCAATTTTGGGAACGTGCCGAAAGTTTTCGTGTGTATGCCACGCGCGAGCTTCCTGTTCGCTATCGCTACAGCCTCTCTCACGTGCTCCGTCATCGGAGCAGCCAATAACAGCGTGACCTGCTCTTTGTTGCGTGCGTGGTTACGGCCACTCCCATCTCCTTGTACGGAGCAGGTCTCCAGTTATGGGGAACTTCGTGTTTTATCCGAAACTGATTACACCCCCGTACTGCGTCTTCGTGGTGAAACGAGTCGCAATAGTCAACCGGGTGACCTCTCTGATGGCATCGCAGCGATGTGCAACTTTCTCTGTGTGCTTGTGCGTGTCTATAACTGCGTGGTTATCGTTATAAATGATACCAAAACAATTCGATGTATACTGAATCCACTTATACTGAATATCAAAACTCCTTTTGTTGGGTTTCGAGTGGGACGCAAAATAGGGGACTTTTGAGGGGAGAACATTCAACCAAGTGAAATTAATAACGACACATTTCGCACTCACGTGTGTTTGGCTTAGCGAATAGCTGATATCTTGAAACTTTGTGTACAATGTAAGAAAAGAATGTCTTCTTAAAAAATAAATATAAATGTTTAGTACTCAAATTAATCCTTTATAAGTCTCTGAGGATTAAACACAAACATCTAAAATTAGATTTATACTCATTAAAACAAAGTTTATCCTCTATTACAGTTTGAAAATGGAAATAACTCCATTTTTGTTATGCTTCCATAAATTCCGAACAAAGTTATAACAACTGTAGTTATCCTGTAATTTATATTTATTATCAATATCGTTATTTAACATATAAAAGGTTTCGCTGCATTATCCGAGATTGCCAATATTGTCAAGTAAGAACAATAAACCAACAGAAGTCTCTTAGATGGTTAATATTTCCTCGGTCATTAAATATTTTAATTTCTGGCATTAAAATCTTTCAAAAATGCTAATTATTTTAAATTAAACATTTCAAATCTTCAATCTTTTAACGTCTGAAAACTATAAAAAACGTTTAACATCTTTTAAAATATTAACGAACTATTTTTAACATTTTAAACTTAAATATTGTAAACCTTCAAAAGTAAATTTATTCAAATTAAGTGGATACTGAATCCAACATGATTTCTATTGGCTCTCTATCTCAGTAACTTTAAAAGTAAATATTTTTCATCTTTTAAATCCTTGAACACAAACAACACTTTGAGACTTTAAAAATTTAATTTTTAAGAAAGGAACTTAAATAACCATAATTAGCGTTATCAAAACAACGAAGATAACTGCAGGTGAGATTATTGTAAATAACAATTAAGGAATTTATATTTAGGCAACAATGAAAAGGAGTAGTTATAGTATTCAACACTAAATACGAGGATAATCCTGCTGCATGGCAGGCAACATCATGGAGAGTGATGTGGGCAAACACCAGAATACGGAACTGAACAATGAGACTTATTTGTGATTATGGTCCCACTTCTACTAACGAAGGAAGGAGACGTTTTTCAAGTTTTTGAAGTAGCTTATAAAGGTGAATTGCAGACTCAAATACACAAATATGATTCGACAAAAAATGAAAGATTATTAACAAAGGAATGAAACTTGGAGACTTAGTGACATACTGTGAAAAAAACAGTGATTGATTCAGCCAGACAGACATGGGGTGAAGTTGTTTGCAAGAAGAAAATCCGAACTCCACAGTGGACTCAAGAAGTTAAAAGAGGTTGCCATGGGAAAGAAGAAAGCTTATCGAAAGTTTCTAGTAAGTGAGCCAGCATGTGCTCTTAGAGAACACAGAGAAAAATGTAAGAAAGGGAAACAGTGTGCTAAGTAGCTACGTAAAAGTTGTGGGGAAACTGGAAAAAAATGTAGAAGATAAATTAGGAATGTCGGAAATTGTCTGGCGACTCTTGAAAACAACTTATAAATGGAGGAAAGTGACGTAAAAGGGAGGGATCACTTTCATCATATCTTAGATGTCTGGAGTAATTACTTTGAATGGTAAATAAAACAAGAAGTGACAGAAAGATGAATCGATTCGTCTTGAGTATTTTCAATCAGGAGTACATATCAAAAACTTGAAAGGAGGAAAGGCAGCTGGAGTGGATGATATTCAGCCAGAAATCTTCAAAGATGGATGTATAAAAGTCTTCTACGCTGCATAGATCAGAGGACCTGGTCAGAAGGTCGAATTCCAGATGATTGGAGAAGAGTTCTCCTAGCACCCATTTATAAAAAGGGAAATAAAACGAGAATTATAGGAATACCCTACTGAGGTATTCCTCTAAAAAACGACAATAGCTTTTTTCTCCCATAAACATAGTCCTTATAAGGACTGGCTTAAAGGGGCGAAGCAGGAATGCTTTTTATATTCCCCGTTGTATGTGGAGGACAGTGAAAGGATAAGGTGTTATTGAGCTATAAAGCTCTGATCATGGCAGGAGGGTAACAGCAATAGCCGAGCCTCAGTTAGAACTTCACTGGCTACAGCATTGTCATCCATTACCCTCCAAGGGTATTAATCACCGCTTCCCATAAACATTCTTATAGTTCTTATAAGAACTGGGCGATGGACTGAGTCCTTGACTCTTTATCCCGTCATCTGAATGAAGAAAATCTGTGTGGATGAGATGTTATTGAGCTAAAAAGCTCTAGTCATGGCTGGGTAACGGCAATAGCCCAGCCTCAGTTAAAACTTCATTGGCTACAGCATTGCAATTTGTTACCTTGGAAGTCCTAAAAAGGACTTTTTATCTTCATCTCCCATAAACATGAGTACTAATAAAAGTAATTTATGTGGATGATGCCCGTTTAAAAGTGGTGTATGAGAATTTATTTCACATTATTTTTTTAGTTTTTTTTAAAATTTTCTAAACAGTAGTTTTAAAGATTTTTTTTAAAATTTGTGACCCGTTTGATGATGTTTCAAGATCATCCTCGCGAATGCATCTTCACTTGTAAAGAATAAAATACAGTATAAACAGAGTTCCATATTGGAAGCTTAACTTAAACAGGGCACATCACGTTTCAATGGAATAGTATTTATTTATATACTAACGTTTTTTTATAAATACAAAACTAAATTCCTATTGAGCTTCTTATAGATTTTAAAGTAGTCTGTTTGCTTTTCAAAATCGCCCAGCCTGGAAGGGACCGAGTCACATAACCACGCTTCAACTTGGCTCACTAGCCATCCACCCTCATTGTTAAGCCTCATTCCTACGCGATTACCTCCTTCCTATTTGAATAACAGATAGTCCCCCTCCTGTCACCCAACTAAAGAAAGCTCATCTCTCTATGTCAGAAAGGCTACACAGTTGGCATTGACTTCGCCATCGTACTGGGGTCCACTGACCTGCTGGCTGGAGGGTAAATTGAGCGCGACTGGCGGCAGAGATATAGAAGAATCTTACATGATAATGTTTCTTCAGTCTGTTTACAGCAGAAGGCGAAATAAAAGAGATAATCTGTTACCAGACTGGGTAGAAAAATAGACAGAATGCAACAGAGTGAAAGAAAAGATAGAGAAAACAGGAGAGTTGGAAGAGATTGGTGTTCTGTGGCTAGACACGGGGAAAATTCTTCCTAATAGGGCATTCGGAAAAGGAAATAAGTAATAGAGGTTAAAAAAGAAAATTTTCTTAACATGCAAAGTGCACGTTAAGTGTGCCTACGGAGGAATTGCTATTAAAACAAAATTGTTTCTGTAGTTTTATTTTGAGGATTGATTTCAGAAAAATAATTCCAAGACCACGTGAGATGGATGGAGGCGCCATTAAAGATTGTGCTAAGTAAACGCACCAAACCTTCTGTTGTCTTCTGGAATTTTCATTTATTTTGCTTCATATTTAATTTCTTTTTCCATATTTTTCTCTGATACATCTTAAGAAAGAAATTACACATATGTTGGCCCAGTGATAATTTCAGATTCCGTTATTTTGCAATTATTATTAAATTCATTTTAAGCACAACGAGTATAAGGGAAGAAAAGATTATGCAATTAAGTGGCTTGTGATTCATTATTAGTCTATTTTAGCCCTCATATCAAGTCCTTATCACCACCAAAGTAAATTACCTTTATATTATATGCAACCAACAACTACAATGGAGTAAAAACAGGAATAGACTAAAACATTTCATCTTACATATAGGAATCAGTATACCACACAAACAGCTCACAACCACGTATTCTGTTATCCATGTACAGGTCATCACGGACAATTACTAGAATCTGAAGAAGCTAAAAAGTATCTCCTAGAAAACCTTATAAATTGAAATGACAGCACCGTGTAACATTGTGTCTACTGTCGGTAGAGGATCGAAAAACCCTTTTAAATCTTGAGTTCTACACAGGATTGAAACAAATCTTTCCAACAAAAGATAAATGAAGGAATATACTGTTGATAACTTTATTTTAAATTGATTTAAAATTCAACTATGAATCATAACCTTACGTGAATTTATGTATTTTTTCCCTTTTTTAGGCACGATTAACCGAAAACGCTGATCCTAAAAGGACACTTCATAGGAGCACCCCATCCTTATTAAAATATGATCCCAAATTCTATCCTGCATTGAGATATGTTTATGTTTGTTCGTTTCTGTGAGCAGCATACGAGCTAACATGCTTAGAAAAGTTTCAGAGAAACCTAAAGTGTTGGCATTTTTAAAAGCAGTTAGTCAGATATCATATAAAGTGCTTGTTAGGCATTTCTCAGTAAGATTCGTCTTCCAGTATCAAGTTGGATGTTTAGTTTCATTTCTGGTTCCTCTGAGATTTTTCCCGTTTGCCTGAATTGTGGGATGAAAAAAAAATTCCAGAAGGGAAGCACCCTATCACCTCCATATACGATCGGATAGAACATCTTAAGTCGAAAAACCCTTTTAAATCTTGAGTTCTACACAGGATTGAAACAAATCTTTCCAACAAAAGATAAATGAAGGAATACACTCTTGATTATGCTACTGATGTGCTACCAGGGTCGTCCATGCTCAGTGGATATAGACAAAGCCCTTTGATCAAGATGACCTGGGTTCGATTCCCGTCTATGACGTGAGGAACCTTTATTATGTGTTTTCGAGTAGAAGGTGAGTTACCAGTCTCATATGGTGTTGGAGTGTTTTTCTCCCGGAAACTCGAGTTTCCGTCGAAACAAGCACAAGTAAATCGGCCCTGTGTACACAGATCTACAGACATTGCACACTTCAGGGAATGGGGGAAGCCTGCCATGATCCCCCCCCCTCCCCCGCTAGGAAACGGTAACTCCTGAGCAATACCTCGGATCCAAATGTCAATACTGATATCCTGGATATTCCCATACATCAGCAACAACATGTGAGGATGGATGCTTTGTGATGTTCTGGATTATCCCATGTAGAACACCTGAATGTACAGATCTTTTGTTTACTCTCCTTATTATGTATGTCAATGATATTTCTTTTATTGTTTGCAAATCTGATGATGGTGCGTCTCCAGAACACAGAAGAATGACAATGGCATCTGATTAACAAGCTAATAATCCCATCTAGGATGCGGAGAAACCTTTTAAGGACTCTTCAACTGAAAGGGAGTTCGTGGTTCTCAGATCTATACTTCAGAATGCTAATTTTTATTCTTTGATGAGCGGTGGATGAACTAGTCGAATAATTCCATCACCATAAAATTCAGTCATCCTTATTTTTTAACCAGAGTTCATTCCATCTCTTCATCAATTTAATACCATCTAGGATAAGACCAAATTTTCTTTCTTAGAGTGCTAATAATTTCAAACCTCTCCTGTTCAAATAATTGTACGGACGCTTCCTGTTTCAACATGGAGTACATTGATATTTATATTCCTGTTATCGCTTTTACTTGCAGAGTGAGCTTTATATTTGTATACCGTTAATGATAAGTGAATTTAAACTTTATAGAATCTAAACAATTCTATAAAAACAGAATTTTATAGAATCGTTTATAAATTTATAGAATATACTGTTCGTATTTTTTTAAAGCTATTTCTAAAACAAATAAATTAAAAAACAGGAGTTACTGCAACAATTTTAAGACATAAATCCCCCCACCCCCACACACAATGTCTGTATAGCTGAATGGAAAGCTAATTTCAAAAGTGTGAAAATGTCCTGACCGCGCGGTTAGCCGAGTGGTATGCGCTTCGCAACCATATGCCTTGGGAAGGAGTGTCCTAGGTTCGATTCCCGTCGACGACGTGAGGAGCTGAAGGATCTTCCTCAGCCATAGCCAAGTTAACCGGTCTTGGGCGTGGACAGCAGGGTTTTTTCCGCCAGTTCATCTGCGGTTTTTCATCCCTCAAGCAGGCAAACCGGTCCCATGAACACACGTGGATTACAGTCAGGAATACTGACCCAGCCATAGGCCTGATTCAGCCCATGCGGTTCCAGACCCTGGATAAAATTTGGAGATGGTGCCGTACCTCCTCGGAAAGGAGACTCACTGCCGGTGTATCATCATACGATAATAATAATTATTATTATACATGCATACCATTTCTTATAAATTGTTTTATTTCCAGGATTATGAGAATTGTAAAGGCATGTAGTTGGGCGTACCCAGTAGGCTGGATGACCAGTGATGTGTGAAGAATGCGTGCGTTTGGTTTAGCTTCAGTTATAGCAGGAAAAAACTAAGACTACCAGAGGAGCGGAACACGTCTGTTAATTCTTCTAACCTGTTTTTGCTGAATAATAATAATAAACAGTTTGTAGGTGGAATAGCTCCGCTACTTGTGTATGAGACCGAATAATCGCTTTCGATTAGAGGCCCTTATAAATGTTCTTAGTGTTCTAGACCCGGATTGGCATGCAGGACTTTTTAATCAGAGTCGATAAACACTGAGAACCCTATGTTAGAAACAGGTTGTGGTCCAAGGTAAAAATATAAAAAACGTTCGCTCACTTTCCACTTATCTGGGTTTCTGTTAATATGAAATTAAAGTTATCACGTAGCTATGGTTTGTTTTGGGAAAAAACAAACTTTCCACTAATGAATTACACCGGCTAATTCGGCCCCTACTGAAAAGCTCTTATGAATGCCGCTTATATCCTCGACACTATTCGCGCACAGGTCATTCCAACCAATAGGGATGAGTAATTCATCTAGCTTCTCTTGCGTCATAATTTCAGAAATATAGCGATGAAATTAGCGAGCTGTCGGACGCAGAGGCTACATATTCAAAATATACCACGTGAGAAAGCCTACGCATAGGCTTCAAATTCGCCGTTCTTTTAATGAAGGCCTTAAAATTATTATTACTACAGAAATGGCCGTGAAATTATTTTCAAATTTCAAAAAAAAAAAAAAAATTATTCAGGCAGTATAATATACAGGGTGGTTCAACATTCCACGTACAAACTTTGAGGGGAGGTAGAGAACATCAATATCAACTATTCACATGGGAAAGCATGACCGGAAACGTCACCCGAAAGTGATAGGTGGCGCTGTTCGCCAGCGCTCCAGGTGAGGAATTGGGGGCTTACTCATTCAAGCTTTCGACATCGTACGAAGAACATGCGTCGTTTTACGAACGCTGAGATGGCAGACATGCACCTCGTTTACCATATTATGTATCCAACTACGATTGAACTATTCAGTTACTCCTAATAAAGTTTTTACACTACTTACTGCCTTGTGTTATTTCTGTGTCTTTGTGTCCCTGTTAGTACCTTCCAGTGGCGTTTCCGGTCATGCTTTCCTAAGTGAATATGGATGATTTTGATGTTCTCTACCTCCCCTCAAAGTTTGTACGTGGAATTTTGAACCACCCTATCAAATATAACAGTTTGCATTTTTTTAATCTCTTTATTTCTTCATTACGAAGCAAACTAACAAGCCCGAAGGTATTTTTGTATTTTTCCCTTCACACTTTTTTTTGGGGGGGGGCAGCAAATACGCTACTCCACCAGGGGATAATTATGACAAGGTGGTTTCCCGTTGCCTTCCCTGCCGTAATACATTTTATGACTGTAGCCATGTGTGTGTGTGTGTTCACGGGACCGGATTGCTTGTTTTGAGGGACGAAAAACTCTCCACCTCCGTATGAGACCGGTTAATTCACCTTTAGTCAAAAGAGACCAGATAAAGTTTCCTCACGTCATGGACGGGAATCAAACCCAGGTCTTTCCGACGAAACGGCTTCGTCTATACCGACTGAGCTACGGAGACTAACAAGCTCTATATAAATAGTAAAAAAAAAAATAATAAATAAATAAATAAATAAATAAATAAATAAATAAATAAACTAGAATAGGTTTGTGATTTGTAATCTCTTTCTGAGTGATGCTATTCAGAAGTTGAGCATCTATGTTTTAATATTTTGTAACAGACTGTCAATTAACAATCTCCAGACATGTTATCTGTCTTTTATTTAATTCAAAATCGAATTGAGTGTTATATTTCATCATCATAGTAATTGGAAACAAGGATTTGCTGCAATATTCACAGATTTTTTTAAAGTTTTCTTTCATATTATTACGTATATTGAAGACATACATTTACATAACACCGTGAGACGTGTGTGTGTGTGTGTGTGTGTGTGTGTGTGATAATGAAGAATAAGATCTTAACTATTATTTCCTAACATCGGGGATCTCTGGTTGCATTCAAACGTGAGCGATTCCCGATGGGTTGCACTTGAAGTTGGCGGAAGTTGTACCAAAGCAACTAAATCTATGTTAACGTGTTATGTTTGTTAACTGCGTAGATTCTATTGATTTGAACTCAGAGCCTGTTGACTGGAGAGTAGTTGGCCAAATAGACGGGAAGCAAGTTGATTTTCAGTTGGGTTATGAAATCAATGTGTTATTATACAAGAAGACAAAATCCATCATCTCTGTTCCAGTTGCAGAGTGGAGAACGATGATACCAACTTGAAATTAAAGCGCTTCTTTCAAATTAATTAAAATATATTTGTAAAACATAAGGCAGCGTTTTTAAAAGGGCATAAACACGACATGATTTACTACGGAATAAAAAAATCACTGGAAATTACTTCAGAAGAAATTAATTTCTTGAAGAGAAGACTTCTTGCATTTCCCTTCAATACTGGAGAGGGAGGAATGCGAGGGTTCTTGCTTCGCTTACAGGTCACCCTTCCCCTAAGCTAGGATTTTCTAAAACTATTCGTATTAATAGCAAGGATTCCCACGGAATGTATAATAGTATCAATGTCGGGAAAGACATTCCGATCAATGCGAAAACAGCTTCTTACAAAGATTTGTCAGAAGAATATTAATAGGAGACTTAAGATATGCAAGGGACGAAGATTAAAGATTGCTAGTAAAACTCCAAATAAATCCTACAGTTTTAACAAAAATTATTAGGTAAGGAAAAGAAGCTCAAAGGAAGAGATAAGTAATAAACAGCATCTTAAATGACATACTAAAATGCATATATACAACCACCCTCGCTTCCCATCGGAAGAGGGAACGAAGAATCCATATAGAAAGAGAGCTATGGAAAGACTAAAGCAGAAATCTTCCCATTAATTCATTCTACAATGCAACTTAAAAACAAACAAAACACTTGTCGATTTACAGAACGAATAGAAAAAGTAACTTATGAAAGATGAGCTCAACCAGTCATGGGTTGTAGAAGAGGTGGGTTTGATATTTTGAGGACTGCTCGATTTATGTGCATTTCATCAACTATTGAGACTGTTTTTGAGGCAGTCCGTTTATCCCTCTTTCTGTTCCATATAACAGGGCTATTTTGGCTAGTTAATGAAATTTGGTAATTAAAGAGACGAGTAGCGAAAATGTTTAAGATTTTCACACTATTCATATAAAAACAATACGTTTAAAATTATACTTACAAATTCGGAGACAACAACGCGTACCGAGTGTTATACGTTTGGCCATTCTGTACAGATGGACTAATGAATTTGTGATAACGTGCGGGAGTTGAATTTTTAGTAAACATTACCCAGTTTTTTTACTATCTCAGTTTAGAACTGAGGAATAAGTTTTGAATACTTTCATTGCATACCTATGGATTATACAGTTTAATTGAAATATGGTATGGGAATGAAGAGCACGAAGACAAAACTGGTTCAATAAATTTGAAATTGGTTCCTGTACGGACGCTGACTAGTTTAAAATCAGCAGTTCCGATTGAACCTATCATGTTTGGTTTTATAATAAAATCAATTTAATATAAAATATTTTTTATCATCTAAGAAATCTTGCATCAACGACTGACCATAAATACTGGAGGATGTATTAGAGAGAATGAAAAGCAACACAAGAATACACTTTGGTATTGTAATTAAGGACGCTTTATTTTCCGATCGAAAGGAAAGAGTACGGAGATGTTCTTCTTCTTGAGATGTTCTTTAAATATGGAGAGAGAGAGAGAGAGAGAAATTCTTCGATATTTTTCTTGAACAGGCTTGAGTTGTGATTCTTTGAAATACTACAAGAAAATTATGTTGACCACGAATAAAAAAAAAAAAAGATGGAATGGGATGGTAATGATGAGTGAATGCAAATAAAACACCGATGGCATAATTCCATTTATGGTTATTTTTCTTCGCCAATATTAAAGACAATATTGTTCACTCAGTCTGTGTTTGTTAATAGAAACTATGACTAATAGAAAAAGTTGGGAATAGAATTTATAAAAACGATAACTTTTTGTGAATCCCACTTGCAAAACATTGCAATCATAGAGGATTCAATCCCTAGCACATCCAAGGCTGAAAATGTTATTGGTTTAGTACCTTGTGTATATGATAGCTTCTTATGAGATTGTTGGAAAATATTTTATTTAATATTTAGTGGACACAACTTCCAAGGCTGTTTCGAATGCTAAAATGCCTTATTCCGACTCTAATATACTAAGATATAAAAAATATTTACATGCGGTGGATACTCCTCGATGTACTAAGCTCCTCCTTAGTATAGTCAGAAGAATGATACGGTCTCTTAGGTTGGCAAGACCTGGGTCAAATCCAATTTAGTAGGTGAGAAATATATTTAATGGCTTCTCAGTCGAAGGCATTCCTTGACATAAATCAGAAAAAGCAGCAGACAAACACAACTAATTAATAGACATAATATGTTGGACTCAGTATCTTAGTTAATGAAATCTGATTCGAACCAACTATCATCAAAACTGTCAGATTTTAGGGAACGACAACGTATACTAAAATATTAATTAAAAAAACTTTAATTAATACTATTTCTCAGCCGAATAAGAAACTCAAAGCTATCTACGAGTTTCATGCCGAATATAGAAAACTATAAAAGTCCAAGCGTATGCCAACAGGTGGTACATGCTGGGGCAACTCGTTGCAAAGGTGGAGTAAGATCCGATCACTGTTCTTAGTATTTTCCCATAATGTACAACACAACTCCTAGGAGATGTATGTTGCTATACATTATGGAAGAAGGTCACTACCCAGACCGGTTTCGACCTTTTTTGAGTAGGTAGACCTATATGCAAATACTAAGGTTGCAGTAATACAAAGCTTATTTCTTTACCGTACCAGTCGTAAAAAGGTAAAGAAATAAGCTTTGTATTACTGCAACCTTAGTATTTGCATGTAGGTCTACCTACTCAAAAAAGGTCGAAACCGGTCTGGGTAGTGACCTTCTTCCATCATGTATAACAACATACATCTCCTAGGTGTTGTACATTATGGGAAAATACTAAGAACAGTGATCGGAACTTACTCCACCTTTACTACGAGTTGCCTCAGCATGTATCCACCTGTTGGCTTACGCTTGGACGTTTATAGTTTTCTATATGCGGCATGAAACTCTTAGATAGATTTTCTAGCTTTGAGTTTCTTATTCGGCTGAGAAATAATATTGGATTTAATATCCACTTAATGTGAATAAATTTACTTCGCCGAAGAGAAGCCTATTGGCTCTTTATCTCAGTAATTTAATCAATACTTCCTATATTTCGGAAATATTACATTACCATCTTCAGGCAACATAAAAAAATAATGATATGTGCACGCATGCATACATCTCCCTTTCCTAGACACTCTGATCACAAGCCAGCCTGGTGGACCCTGGCTTTCTCTCTTTATAAAAAAACTTACACATACAAGTAGATACATTCACTAGCAATCATCCCCTTCAAAATAATATGGGATTATAAAAAACCCTATATAGCAGGGCAAAATTAATCAGTTCAGATAACAATCTCCTAACTACTGAACTTAATCATATTCTTAATATCTTCGTAGCCAATGGCTACAATCCCCCCCGCCCCCAAATCCAAAAAATATTAAAACCAATTAACCCCCCCCCTCCATAACAGAGATTACTCTAAATCTATCACCATTCCTTATATCCAGGGTACTTCTGAAAAGTTAACAAAAATCCTAAACAAATATGACTTGACTACCTGTCACAAACCATATAAGAAATTGGCATCCCTTATCCGCTCCACCAAAGACCAATCACTTCCCCTAGACCTACCTTGGGTATACCAGGTCCATTTTAGTTGCAAACTGTCCTACTACGGCCAAACAGCTGATATCTGAACATAAGGACTATATTTGGTTCCACCAATAGAGCCACTAAGGACTTGCGGACCATGCTTTGGATACCCGCCACAAAATACGCTGGAAGAAAGCCCCTTTACTACACCGCAGTAAGTATAAATATGAGAGATTATTCCTCGAGTCAGCCTCAGCTCTAAAAAAAAAGCTCCCCAAACCTCAACAAAATTGGATGCATGAGACTGCCCCAAATATGGGAAACTTGCATTCTAAGAACATCAGCCCAACAGCCAACATCTTATTATTACACATCTTATTATTTTTTGATCCCTGAAAAGGGTAATGTAACATTACAAATATAGGAAGTATTAATCAAAGTTTTAATTAATATTGTAGTATACGTTGTCTTTTCCTACAATCTGACGGTTATGGATCACCAACG
Source organism: Typopeltis vanoorti (assembly GCF_054136105.1). Taxonomy (NCBI): domain Eukaryota; kingdom Metazoa; phylum Arthropoda; class Arachnida; order Uropygi; family Thelyphonidae; genus Typopeltis; species Typopeltis vanoorti. The sequence continues at coordinate 28,183,439 of NC_143566.1, read as the reverse complement.
TATAAGTTTATCTACAAGAACTATCATTAAAGCGCCAATGAACAAAGAGATGAAAACAGTAAACACAAGTGAAAGAATAGCTTTGGTTGACCATTTTACGAGTATTTTTTATGAATGTATGCTTTTGTTATAACTGTCTCGATTTAAAGTCGACATTAAACCAAAAGCATGTAGAAATTTCACATCAATTTCCTGTTCACATATGTCTGTGCGCCGACAAGTTAATATCTTCACATCATCATTTGGTATTCATTATTATAGCTTGCAAATACTTACATACGACTTTTTCATTAGCATAAGAAGATCATTAGGAACCATTAAAGAGACCTGGAGGTCATTTATATCCGTGTAGAGCATTAAAGATGCTTCCGTGGCAAAGTTGGTTTAGACGAGCTCTTTGGTTGGAAACACCTTGGTTCGAGTCCCGTCTATGACTGGAAGAACCTTTATGAGGTGTTTTCAATCAAACGTTGAGTTAGCCGGTCACATACGCAAGTAAAGCCTTCCCCTCCCGGAAGCTCGGGTTTTTCGCCCCTCAAAGAAGGAAAACCGGCCTCGTACACACACATATCGGCGTACGACGAAGATGAATTATAATTCATCGAAAAATCTTATGCTACAGCGTGGTTACCATAGCGACGTCATAGGAACAAGTCCAATGTACATATCTCAGGGGCACCTGACCCATGACATTGACCCATGATATTATGCCGAGGAGAAAAGAGTGCTTCAAATTTTTGGATTCGTTATTTTGAGTTGAGATATTTGTTTTCTATTATCTTTAGAGGTTTTCATAGAACATCTCGGCTAATAATCTCTACAACAGGTGAAGATTCTGTTCGAGGTAATCTCTCCCATCTATTGACCAATGGATTGGACAGTAAAGCAGATGACCCAAGAAGACAATCGTCTTCTTTGAATTAGGACTATAAAAAGGATGAAGAAAACGAGATTTTAATCTATCTCTTTCATCTTGGATCTGGTTGATCATTTAACATAACTTTAAGGTGATCTTTCAGGTATTCAAGAATATCGTTTGTTAGAAATGTGGAACGATTAAGATACAGAGGGGTGCATATGATTAAGGACTGTTTTAAAGAAACTTAGTTCAAAGATACGCACTGTTCAAGATGTCATTTTACCAGGATGACAACAGTATACTATACTTTTTACATTTCAGTATATAGACACATCGCCTCCTCTTGTCCTTCTATCCCTATCTATACAGACCTTCATCTGAATCAGATTTATAAAGAAACATTCAAGAAATAACCCCGAAGTCCGTGTTCGTGCATTACGCGACATCATAAGGCAAACGGCCAAGCTCTCTCTATCTCTCTATCCTTCTCTTCCTTAAAGCACACACGAGCATTTTGAATGATCCATTGAACGTAAGAGAAATTGCAGCCGGAGATAATGAAACTAAACTTTTCACAAAGCTGTTCTGAATGGTTCCATTGCGACGAAAACAGTGATAAGCAGTTTGCTGCCTCAATCAAGCGCCTCATTAACTAATGCGGAGGAGGCCCATTTTAGACAGTAAATATTCATTGTTGGATCTCCCCCCGTCCTCAAAACTACACGTCTTTTATTATCAATCGAAAATATAGATTGTTGTTGATTCATACAACAGGAAGCTGTTTATTCGATAACCGTGCTACTGAAATGCAACGGATATAACACTTGTGTGTGTGTTTTCTGATTACTCTTCACTATTGAGTACCAAACAAACGATGAAAATCATTTGCCACGGGGATGCAAGGAAGCTGCGTTGCCAAGGATGAGTGATAGTGCATAACCAGTAAACTAAAAACAAAAAGTCGTGCTTTTAATTTTCTTTTAATAGATTTTTAGATTTGGGCATCATTAAATGCGTAGATAATACGTGCTATTCAGAGCCTAGGACGTCCATCCATCCTGACTTCATTAGAGACAAACAAACGAGTGGACGTAATGCGTGAATCGCACATCGTCCAATTGAGCGAATACAAACTAAGTCATAACGATCTGCACAGAAAGGCTTACAGAACCGCGATCATTACTGATTTCACTTCGAACCCGTGTTAACCGATTATTTTAATTCACTTAGGCACGATTATCCTGTTAATGAGAATAAAAGTATTTTATTATGGTTACTCTTTAAGTGTTATATTAAATTCAAATACAATTTTAATGCACCACCATTATCAATCAGAAATTTTTATGCTGCAACAAACTATTTTAATTTGATATTGTAGCATAATTAAGTTTCCGTAGTTTGATCTATTGTGTGATGATAAATTGACACTTCATATACAGGAACATTAACATTACAACAATGTTTGGTTATAAACAAGCATACTTTTTTTTAGAAACAATGGTGCCCATGTGTAAAGTGTTTCTAAATTCTGCAAGTATTTCTGAAGACTTCTGAGATTACAGATTCTTCGCTGACAGAATGAGTTTGGAAGAAACTTTCTATTTAGAATCATTTCTAAAACTTCGTGATACAATTTTACGATTAAATGTTGAGTTTTCCACGATAACTGTTTTGTATAAATTTACATATTTTTGCTATTTGAAATGATACTCATCAATTGTTTCATTATTAAATGTAATTGTTGTGATAATTTGTTATTGTAGGCAGACGACAGCATTGTTGCGAATTTCCACTATCATTTATTTATTTCGTTCGATGGCCTTGCTTGATTTTTGGTTATAAATTGGTTATAAATTTGGTTATTAATATATTAAATCTCTGTGGATTTGTTTACAACAGGGTTTTTCCTGAACTAATAGTTCCTTTAATTGCATTTACAATTGTTAAAGATATTACGTGCTCATATGTATTTATAATAGTTTGATCCTTTTTTTAAGGTTCATTTTGGAAGTTCCAGAAATCTGAAGAGGATGACAACACCAAAGAATTTAACGTTCAAAAGCTTGATCCCAAATAAACTGTAACCTGTCCTAGGTTACAGTTTATTTGTATAGAGAACTACAAATTTGTTGTAAGAAAATCAGGAATGTCAGGAGAAATCAGAATCCAAGATCACATCAATCAGTTGTGTCTAATTTAATCCCTTACATCCGCAAACATTTTTGCATATTCAGAAGTTAATGTAATAATTATGACATTATGACTCGGTAAATAAATCGACTCAAATAGAATATTAACAACCAAAACGGCCTGTGCAGATTATGTTTATATTTCATTAACAGAAAAAATTTGAGGATTCACGGCTGTAAATAAAAAATGTAAATAAAATATTAAAGAAATATATGTTTAATATGTGTGAAATTAATGGTGATATTTTTATTCCTAATCTTTACTTGTAATGGTAATGTTGCTCATCCATGACTGTTATGAGATAATTATAAAAAAAATGCTTTTTTTGCTGTTTTTATGTGCAAATTAACTTTCACTTACTGTTATTATAATGAGTATCTGAAATTTTTAGCTAGTAAAACTATATGGCATTGAGAAATGGTTTCAAATAAAAGTTAACAGGTCTGCCGATTACTGAAGAATAATTTTTTCACTTCTTTCTGAAATTAAAAGCGAAATGCGTGGCCTAAAGTTTTTTTAAAGAAATTAAATGCTATCTAGATAGACCAGTCAGTCTAAGTTTCATACACTCATTAACATTTTAAATTCAAACAGCTTATTGTTTTTCGCGTAGAAAACACATATGGTAATATATATATATAAAATATCTCCATAACTGATAATAACCATTCCTTATAGTCCTTATATAAGGACTGGCTTCAAGGGGAGAAGCAAGAATACTTTTCATCTTCCCCATTATTTCTGTAGAGGACAGTGTAGGGATAAGGTGTTATTGAGCTATTAAAGCTCTGATCATGGCAGAAGGGTAACAGCAATAGCCGATCGTCAGTTAGAACTTCATTAGCTACAGCATTGCCATCCATTACCCTCCAAGGGTATCGGATTGAATGAATCAATCACCGACTATGTAAGTAAAGGTGAAATCTCAAAAAATTGGACGATCTCTAGGCCACTCTATAGTGGGCGAAAGACCGTCCATATCTCATCAGCGTTGGTTCCACTCAGTGACGGGCTCCCCCACCACCGAGCAGAACCGCTCAAATTCCAAAGAAAATAATTCACCGACAAAGCCCCTCAGCGGGCCGTGCCGGAGAACACTTCCCCCGGAGACTCAGATTGCTCCCTTAGGGCAAAAATCTTAAGAGAATGAACTCAAAAACTCTCGAATCTCATCGCCCAAGGAGGTAACAGCAACAGCCGAACCTCAGTTAAACTTCATTGGCTACAGCATTGCCATCCATTACCCTCCAAGGGTATTAATCAAACCACCAAACACCGCATCTCACGGTCAATTGATTCATCCAATTGACCGTGAGATGCGGTCAATAATAACCATTCTTATAGTTCTTAAAAGAACTGGGCAATGGACTGAGTCCTTGACTCTTTATCCAGCCATCTGAATGAAGTAAATCTGCGTGGATGGAGTGTTATTGAGCTAAAAAGCTCTAGTCATGGCTGGGTAACGGCAATATCAGAGTCTCAGTTAGAACTTAATTGACTACAGCATTGCCATTCATTACCCTCCAAGGGTATTTTAATCACCACATCTCACTGTCTATCCATCATATATCTTATAGACCTTATAAGGACTGGCTTAAAGGGGCGAAGCAAGAATGCTTTTCATCTTCCCCGTTATCTGTAGAGAACAGTGTAGGGATAAGGTGTTATTGAGCAATTAAAGCACTGATCATGGCAAGAGGGGAACAGCAATAGCCTAGCCTCAGTTAGAACTTCATTGGCTACAGCATTGCCATCCATTACCCTCCAAGGGTATTGGATTGAATGAATCAATCGTCATAATAACCATTATAAGGACTGGCTTAAAGGGGCGAAGCAAGAATGCTTTTTATCTTCCCCGTTATCTGTAGAGGACAGTGTAGGGATAAGGTGTTATTGAGCTATTAAAGCTCTGATCATGGCAGGAGGGTAACAGCAATAGCCAAGCCTCAGTTAGAACTTCATTGGCTACAGAATTACCATCCATTACCCTCCAAGGGTATGGTGGTTCTCACGTCTGCTCATAATAATAACCATTCTTAGAGTGATAATCCTTTATTGGATAGTTAAATTTACTTTTAATAGGTGCATTATGAAATACTAAAATATGAGATAAAATAATTTTATTTAGAAAAATAAGGGAGTAGAACTTTGAAGAATATTATTGATCCATTTATATTTTATAGTCAAACTAGGGGTCCCCCCTGGCGCCTACTGCGCCCAACCCCCGAGTTGCAGACTGGTAGGCCAGTTCTTGAATTCTGACGGCTCGAATTGTGAAGACTCGACACCTCAGGGTAGCTCCTGAGTTTCAAAACGTTTCAAATAACTTGACAAAAAAACGTGACACGAAAACGTTACAATAAAAGCTTATCATTTTATATTATAGAGTAATACAGAAAATCTTAACTATTTAGAAATTTACCGAAGTTGATAGAAATATCATTTTCTGCAAAATGTAATATACCCAGCAGTATAAACGAGGCATGCAGTGAAAGAACATTTACAGGGAGTTATCTTTTTCCCCAACCATATTTCTCTAAAAAAGTTTTGTGTTTTAATTATAAAGACAATTAAACTGTTTCTACGTAAATTACTCTATTTAAATGCTGGTAATGTCGCACAAAATTTTCTTTGCTCATTAAATATTTTATAACATACTTCGTGGCCTTAGCAAATGCCTATGTTGCTCTTGCACTATCCACACAATAAAATCTTTTGGTCATCACGCAATTTTGTTACGTACAATGCTCGGCTAATAATCTGCATCCTGTGTCATTTTTCCTCTAGAGAACAGGAAAGCAACAATAAATTAGCAGTACGACAAATAATCAGTCCCATCTCAATAATTAACGCAATATTTTCGATTTTAAATATCACCGGCTAATAAAAACACCGCAGTAATTTTTTCCCCTATCCACTGGAGTATTTTAAGCGTGAAAATCCAATATATTTTATCAGCAAAACAATAAGGCAACGCCAGTGTTGGTAATTAAATGTGTACTGAGCATGCGCATATCAGCCACCAAACACGAGAAAGAAATTTTTAGCCTGAATGGCAGTTCACTTAATTATCTCAATTCTGTTTTAAAATGACTCCTATCTTCGAGTTCTGTCACAAAACAGACACGAGTTTGAAAAATCATAATTGAGACTGATAACTGGGAAAAATTGGAAAAGAAATGGGGTAAGCGAAAAAAAAAGTTTTCCATTAACATTTATTTTTGATTTGAAAAAAAAAAATTCAAAAATTGTTTATTTTTCATTATATATACGTAAATTTAATTTGAATAACTCGGGATTTAATTATATATATCTTTGTTATTCTACAGAATGGTGTTTTTGGTTTTTATCTTAATTTAAAATTATTATTAAATTTAATTGCCATTCAGGCTAATAATATCGAATATAAATTTATCTTTCTAGAATATTTATTATAGAGAAAATTAAAAAAATTTCTTCATATTAAGGATTTTTTTGCTTTTCAAAAAACTCATATATATTAAAAAAAATTTCTCATTTAAAATATTTCGAGTTCTTTCGAAAATTTTAACTATTTCACTTCCAAAAGACCAATATGTTTTAAAATTAAAATAAAACTGGAAAATTAGTTTTAAAATAAATAAATTTAGACATTAGAATATTATATGGAATAATATTTTAAAATAATTTTTCAAAGTTCTCACCGACATGCACAAAATAAAGAAATAAAAATAATGTTCTCATAATTAGAACAATAATAAAACCTCTTTAATTTAAAATAAAGATCGCTATATGGTATTTTTTTTTAAATTCTAGAATTGTAATTATGAAACTTAAATTAATATTTATATTATTTACCGGGATCTTTTGAAAGTTAGGAAAACACAAAAGAAACAACAACGCACTAAGCAAAGAATATTTAATAATATGCAAGTCATTAATCGGGTCAAGACACTGAGATAGCAACTTGGCACCACAACAGAGTCTTGCAGTGAAAATACATTTACAGGAGACTCGTTGTGATGACTTTCCCGCTGAGATGCTGATAACCCGATCAACTACATCTTAACTCTCTCTCTCTCTCTCTCTATTCTTTCTTTCTTTCTTCGTATGCAAGACGTATCACCTGTATCATAGGCTCAGCAAAACTTATAGTCCGGCAGGACAGTGCGCGGGGATTCGTGATGGGGGGGTTGCGTGCAGAGCCACGGCAGAAACAATCCAGCGGTTGGGCCACGAGGAGCCGATCGAAGTAGCACGCCAGCGAACCACACGCCGAGAACAAAAGCAGAGAGCGTAACCTTTGGCTGTATGCGAGGCCCTACAGCCGGCCTTTGCCACTGGCTTGCCGAGGGATCTATTCCTGAACCCGCGTTTTCCGCAGTCCCATAAATCGGCCAGGGCGAAGGAAGAAGAAGTAGTTCACTCTGATTCAGCGGACATCCGGCCAGCAGTCCTACAAAGGTTGGTAAGACGAGCCTTCCTGTTTTTTTTAAACTTACAATCCAGTCGTTTATTATTTAAATTCTTGTTACGATTTGATACTTTTCCAACCTAGAATTTTTTTTTTCTTACCACAATCTTAGTTATTAAGAAGAACTTCTTAAGAAACACCCCTTTAAGATAAAGAAGAAAAACAAAAACAAAACAACCCCCACAATGCAGTTCACCGCTCGGGGTTTAGTCCCTTTTCAAACTACGCGAATTGAAGATTCGTCGTCAGCTTATATAGCGACTTCTCCTTGTTACTAGCGAATTATCAAAGTGATCAGCCCACGGAAAAGGAAGGGGCACAAAATATGCGAGCGCATGTCAATAAGCTGCCGGGGAAATCGGGGCCTTGTTGCCCGTCGCCGACGCCGCCGGCGGCAATCCGGAGGGGCCGTCCGCTCGGGAGTGCAAACCTTGGCTAGCTCTCTCTCTCTCACACACACTTACACGCTCTCTGTCTCTCTCTCGCTCTCTCTTTCCGCGCCCGCTCGAGCAAGATGGACCGGGACAGGAAGGATTGAATCACGGCTGATAGATCGGGCCCTTCCTGCGGCTACACACACGCAGCTGCCTCCCTCCGGCAACCAGACTGAGTCGCAGAAAGTTTACTTAGAGAAGTGCGGCCCTCATCCATATTTCCTTCTTCCTCTTGCTGACTGCAGTTAACAGTATATTTTATATGGTTATACTTAGGAAAGTGATTTCCTTTAACTGAGAAATACAGTTTTGCACTGCTTTTAATACTGTCTGCTGGGTACAGGGAAAAAAGAATCATGATTTGAGTGGCAGGTACCAGAACGCAACATTAGCGGACGGAATTTATTTTCGTGAAATCCATCGCGATGTTCTCCTACTTTTGATTATAAAAAAAAAAAAAACACTTTTTATTCAATAACGAAATTGTATTTTTTTAAATTTTATAAATGCTAATGTTTTTATATTGTTAATGCTATTTCATCAATGTAAACAAATGCACATTGTCTTGTGTGAAATCATTTAGTACTGTTTAATGTAATGCATTGTTTGTAAAGATGTTAAAGAATAATTAATGAATAATCTGTTAAAGAATAATATTTTGCGATTGGTTATCAAGTGCTTGTTTTAGAGAAATTTTGTAAATATTACAATTGCTGCTCTTGTTTTATTGAGTTAATTATTATTGTTTTGAATTATCTGCTATTTAACAATGCGCAAAATTATTATAAAATGGAAAAAAATTCTTGATTTTAATTGTTTCTGAAATTGATATTATTTATATTATTCAAGAACACCTTTTAGTTTTATAAATAATATTGCTCTATTAAAAGTATTTTAAACTAGTTCAAACGTAGTGATCGTTATGCAACTGAAATCTTATTAAAAGTGTTTTAAAAATAATTTAATCATAGGTGAATATTATATTATGCAATTGTTACCGGAATAAGGTTTGACTTCAAAAGGTTTATTTTGCAATTTTTCGTTTTTCTACCAATAATTTAGTGTCATGATCGCTGATAATTACGAGTGTGCTAAACAATCAAATTTTTATTAACAATCGTATATGAGTAATCAAGGTATTAAGACTTATTTATATAGTATTCAACTTGCTGTCAATTAATATATCTTTTATTTCACTCATTGATGATCCTTATGTTTTCTTTTTTTAATTCCTAAAAACTTAATGATTTCTTTCAAAACGCAGGTGGCGCTACATGATGCATTAACTTCCTTTAAAGATTTCAATTATCTTAAGTACGGGAAACATTAGATGTATTTCCTTGATGGCAGATAAAAGCAAAAGGACGAGGGGGAGATAATACAAACGTGCAATTCTTACTAAGACTTTTGTTTGTTGGAGTGTAAGATAAATTCGACTGGTTGTGTTTAAGATCACGTGGATGAAGAAAAGAAAAAAGAAATTAAATATAATTCCAGTGTTTCGGAGAGTTAAGAATTTTGTAGAAGACTTAGAAAACTATGCCAAATGTGCCAAATGTCATGTTTCAACATGACAGTTGGAATGAAAGTATTTATAGCAAATACTTTCATTCCAACTTATATAAAATATATTAAGGTGTTATTGATAATTTATGATTAATAATTTTTTTCAAAAATATACTTAAATATAATTATCTTACACTTTTGAATTTTATAATTTATAAATTATTTTATGAATTATAATCTACAAAATGATGGCCTGCAAAAAATAATACTACTCTCCACTAGCTCTAATATCTTTCGTATACATCTTGCACCAACGAATTTGTTTTATTTTAAGTATGTTAGAAAACTGTTACGTGATGATTCCGTAAAGATAACTGAATATTTTAAATAAATTGCTAAAATGACAAACCTGTGATTTTAGGATGTCTAAGCCGATACTTCAGACAACAGTTGTTGCATTTCTACTAGACTATTTATGCCAGGAGCTATTTTCTTACAATGACCAAAGGATATTTTGTATTCTTCCATCGTGCTGATTTCAGTTTACCAGTTACATCACTACTCATTATTATCTTTTTCATCTATATATTGACTTCATATGTAATGCAATATATAGCTAATTTCGTATTTTGTTAAATATAAACTGAACTTTAGTAATGTGGTGAAAGGGGTTGATATTAAATATTCGAAAATATTAATGAGAGAGAGAGATCTGGCACGAACATAGTTCATCATCGATATTATTATTCTTATTAAATATATTTCCATTTTGTCTTATACTTAACTATATACTATTCTATTCATTTCTTTACCTAATGCAACAACGGTTTGGATAAAAGGAATGGCCCAATATTGAATAACGTTTACTGCATTTATTTTGAAAGCAGAAACAGTAAAGAATTATGGGAATGAGTTCGTATCTAATGCTGATGCAGTATGACACTGCATTTCATCATCTTAGCACACGCATGTGTTTGTAACAACAATTTTACAAATGTATGTTCAGAGCTCTTTGCACATTTGATTGTCATCCTGTTGGAAGGATATTTTTGAACTTGTCGGTAATTTGATTCGGTGATGATCAGGGGAAAAATGCAACAAGGAGATGATTCAATGGAGACATTCATTCCTGAAATATAAAAAAGAAGGATAAGAATACAATAGCATCAGAAGCAAATTGCAAATCTATGTTCATGCAGTGAAGGCTTTCTACTTAGGGATCCTGCTGTGATTTGCAGACTCTCCTCCGAAAGAGAACACAATTCAGACTCATCAGATGTATTTTGATAAATAGAGTTGCTGAACAATGAAGAATCATATTAATGAGTATCATGTGATGTTACACAAGTGCAATATCTGACACGTATGAAAATACTTCAACTATTGTCTAGTTTTCCTTTTGTACCACCTTATGTCTACGCGATTCTTATGTTTTAAGAATCTCTTACTGAATAAAATAACATAAATGTGTGAGAAAGTATCAGAAATACACTGATATATTGCACCAATAACATTTATAAATGTGAATACACATGATGGTAATTTCGTTAGGTTTATACAAGTAATGGTGCTTAGGATATAATAAAAGCAATATAAAGCAAGAAGTATTCATGGATTGGACGCTGCACATATTCTGTTAACTGTGTGTGTTCTTGGGTAGGTTTGTAATAGAATATTACTTTTGATTAGGAGGTAAGAATTATAGTAATAAAGTAAATGCAAAGATAGAACTAAATGGAATTAAAAATTTAATTTTTAATACTTTAAGAAAATACGTAGTGTTTCAAAATCTTTCCTTAAAGAAGGATGTATATCCTTTTATTAAAATATAATGGTATCAAAATAATAATTTATCAACATTTGAGAGTTTTCTAACTGCCTAGAATTTTGTTATGACAGTCGATAATTTTTAAGTAGGAAACTTAAACTGTTGGAGTAATATTATTTTTTAACGAATAATTAGGTATCAAAAATATTAATGCGTGCCTCCGTAGAGGGTTAGAAAGACATGACTCGAATTCCATCTAACAACTGAATAACAGTTATGAGAAAGAGGTTTGTTTCCCCCCCTCCTCCCTCACAACATAAACTTACCACGCACATTAATAGACATAATGAAGGCATGCTGTACGGATAATCTCCTATCTGCTTAAAAGTAAGGTTCACATAAAGTCATAATTCTATACAGCAATCCTTTGAGAGATAAAGGAAGGTGGAAGAAATTCCAATAAGAAGTTAGAAATCATGACTGTACACGTTTTGAAAAAGTTTAGTCGGAGAGAAGAAGGATAAACCCAATTAATAGATAAGGAAGGAGAAAAGAAATAAGCATTAGTATGAATTGCTTTCAGAGAATTCAGGTATTCTACTGGATTGGGAGTTAATTGGATTGAGTTCTCCTTATTTAAAATATTTTCTTGGAGGGAATTATATTTGCAGTTTCTACTGAGGTTCGGAATGAATGAGAAAAGGTAGAGAGAGAGAAAGAGAGAGATGCACGCAACGAAAATGTAATCAAAAATAAATGAAAGGGTTTAAGCAACATTTCAAGAATTAAAACTCTCGCGCACGCACACACGCCGATCATTTTAAATCCAAACTATTCGAATTATCCCATCGCGTCACTTGTAAATTTTGCCTACATTAATATCCTGTTTAGGCTATGAAAGCATGAAATATATCTTTAGTTTATCTTGCAAGAAAGTGGGATTGTATGGTGAAGATACTATACTACAATACCTACAAGCTCATAACGTAATTTAGGCTCAGGCCATTCATAGACACCGGTTCTTCTAGCATGCAAGAGCAGTAGCCCAATCCTCGCTAAATCTACGCAGAGTACAAAGATAAAGTCACTTCGGTTGTTAGCTTGTCTTCCCTAGGAGGCGTAAGATTCTAACTCGCTGCATTTTATCTGGTTAGTAATTTTAATTAAAAACTATGATTGGAAATTGAGTCTACTTACTATTTTTAGATGTGATTATTGTTAAGCGGGTGTTGTTAATACATCCAAGTATTTAATGAAATCAGACTGTGTCCGCTAAAACTATTTTTTCAATAGTTTGCTCAAGTTTGACGAAGAAAAACTGGGATTACTTACAATATTAGAATAGAATGAGCTACGTCACACTTCTGAGATCGGGTATATCGGCTTCAGTTATAATACAAGTCCTAAATGCCTCCCATTCTTCAGGAAGTTGACCCAAAGCTTGTTAAAGACAAACCCATTGTTAACATGGAAACGATAATTCATACTTCTATGAGGATAACACTGATGAATAATTTACGTCAAGAACGAAATATACTGATAACTACTTTCAAATGTCTAATTTACGTAACAAATATGTGGATCGTGCTTTTAAGAATAAAACAGAGGATATCCTAAGAACAAATCATATCGTCAGTAAAGTGTAAATATTTCAGTATTGGGATTATTCTATAAGCATTTTAATCCACCATTGTGTTTGATGGGAAAGAAACGCTCTTCTGTTAATAAGGAATCATCATTCATTTTTCTCAAGATATGTCAGTAACAGTACTCTGAAGCGAATAGACATTGTCAAAATTGTATCTATGGGCCAAGGGAAAATATATAACGCTGAATGCATCTTTTCTAGATGCAGTGACCGATATGCCTTGTTCAATAAATGTCCACCATCTTTGAGTCAAAATTTCTCATAATTTCTTCGATAAAAGAAAGGTATTCACAGAAAGTCTTCGAAGAGATGCATCGTATGATCTTTCTCTCTCTTTGGAGGCCAACTTGGCACGGGAAAGTCTTTTTTTGTTTCCTATTAGGCCAACAAGTTGCTCGAGACACAAAAGCGCAATGTAATCCTCGCAGAGGTCACACGGAATCCTTCAGCAGGGATTTAGGGAAGTCCATCAGAATAATGCTACCACGAACATGGAAATATTTTCTAGTCTCTCTCTCTCTCCCCCCACCAATCTTTTTGGGCCTTTTCTTGTATGAGGAGAAAGAATTGACTTTTCACTTAGCTGTAGGATACTGAGCGATGAGGTGATTACCTTACATCGGATATATGTAAATGAGTATGTCACGTGTCTACAGAATGTTCCTTTTTTTATATATAAATCTCTCTCCCTGCGAAAGATATAGTACATTAGTGCTGTTAATAGATTGAAGATTCGATACGGAAATCATATTCTAGAGAACATACAACTGTTCCAAGCCAAGTGAGACCTCCACTAAATAGGGTATTTCGGATTGGAACTCACATTCGGTTGGTGGAAGCGCGGATTCGCTCTGCACTCAGCCTGCTGGATCGGCTGCAGACTATGGCGAGAGGTCATATTGTGAGACTGGCCGTTTTGCTTTATTTCGTCTGTGGACTCATCTACATGGAAAAAATCTCGGAGCTAAGGTCAGCTTTTAAGGTCTCATCTGGTTTAATTTTTTTTTCAGACTGCTTAAAAAAATTTTTTTAAGTAGTCTCTTTTTTTTTTTTTGTCAGATTTCAATAACTGTTGAACGACAGTGTATTTTAATAAATAATCTACATAATTCGCCTATTTCGTTCTTGAAGATGTAAAGTAAGGACGTAAGCAGAACTTATTGTTGTCATGGGAACAATAGGTCACATCCGTTTTAGTCAAGAGAAACAAAGGAAATATTATGCGTGTGAATACATTGAAAGCCATTCAAAATTCTGATCATTAGGTAAAAAAAAAGTATAATGTCAGAGCTATTTGCCACTCTTCTAACTCAATGAATAGTAATCATTATGGCAACATTCAAACTATGGCAAAACAACTACCAATAAATTATTTAGTCGACCTTGTGATAGTAAAGCATGCCTCAACTGGTATGTCGCTAAAGTGGAAAAATCTGTGACTGAATTCCTAGCGCTGATTAATGGCAAATGTCTCCATAGGTAGCAAGATTTCTATCAGGAAATAGAAATAGCAGGGCATCACAATCCACTGAAACTGAATATCACAGAATCTTTTAGGAACTAAATTTGCAAGACGTGTTAATCGTTAGATACCATGCTTAAGATCATATCCATAAGAAGAGCGAATTTCAGTAAAATACGAAAAACAGGATCATCAGAGTTGGCAATATTAGTGATCTTCAATGTACGGTATTGTTGGTGTCCAACAGTTGATTGTTAGCTGATGGAAGCTGTGAAGTCAGCATCTGTTGCCGGCCTGGTTAGCCGAGTGGTCAGAGTATCTGCTTTCCAGCCAAAAGGCTGCGGGTTCGAAACCTACCGTGGGCACGGATGTTTGTGATTGTCTGTGAGAATACTGGTAGTGGGCGATAGATAGCGTTGGTGTATAATCAGTGTTTCCCAACATTTTTGATGTCGCGGACACCCTGTAGCGAATGTTAATTCACCGCGGCCCCCATAAAATCCAAAATGGAAATTTTTTTTATATTTTACATATCATAAAGATGAAGTAATAAATTACAATTTTACAACATTAAAAGTGTCATTTATGAAAATGCAATACTGTTATAAATGGAGATATTCCGAAGAATGTGAACACATCAATTAGGCCAGGTGTGAACAACAGGTGTGAGCAACATGATAAGATAAAATTTAATGAAAATAAACTATCCCACGGACCCGCTTTGAATTATTTGCGGACCCCCGGACCACAGTTTGGGAAACACTGGTGTAGATGGCGTTGGTGTTGCGGTTCGTTGTAGTTGGTGGAGACAGAGTTGTAGAGTAGGTGCCCTCCCTTGATGAGTCTTTGAACTCCCTGGAGGTATCATGTAATAATAATATATCTCTAAGAAATTTTTCTCATACTTCAGAAAACACCCTCCCTTAGATTCTTTATTAATCCCCCACTCAGTAATTTATTCTTAGGTTGACCTTATTCCACGTAGATAAAGTGCGAATTGTAACTAATATTTCCAGTGCGGTGATTAAAGTTATCAGGAATTATTTCAAATGAAAACGTAAATGTTCCTCTTAGAATTATAAGAAAGTTTAAACCATAGAAGGTAAAATTCGAAGTGTATGAATATTATCACATAGTATTAACGAATCCTATCTTAAGAAAAAAAAATAGAGCTGTTACTGAAATAAATTAAATAAAAGAAAATAATTACAAAATGCATACCTTGAGAAGAAGTCAAGGTAACACCATTTTGAAGAACATGGTAGTTGAAATGCTGTAAAAACTAAAAAAATGTATTAAAGGTTTAACCCCACAAAATCCTCAAAGTAACATAAAAAAAAACTGCGAAAATAAATGTGAAAAATTCTCATTATTTTCATTCGTGAAACAAATTAAATTATAATTATTGCGAAATTGAATACAATAAAAATGAAATTAAAAATAATAAAAAACACTAAGTAGGTGAGGAAGTAAAATATTAAATTAAACTATGCTATTTTTTCCGAAATTAAAGTAGAATCTTTATTCAAACCAAAACACCCCTAAAATACAAAAAGCTGTATTTTTTATAAGTGAACTCTCGATAGGTGCATTAAATAATTAAAAAAAAACAGCTATATTTATTTATTTCAGCAATATTATTTAAATAATTTTAAGATATATTAAAGATACAACTTTATTTCAGAGTCAATTCAAAAATAATTTAACAAAAATACTAATAAAAGGCGAATATACGAAATCTTGGTAACACTCGTATCTTTTAAATTGTGAGAGTTAAATTAACTTCCAATGTCGAAGACTCTATTCCCATAAGCACTCTGGTCAAATTTTCATAACTTCTGAAGTCTTCACATATATTCGGCTTTGAAGTAAGGTAGGATCCTTAATATTCTCTATTTTTTTTTTTTAATTTACATTGCTTTATTACGCTGTATGGCTTTTTTCTTTGATAATTACAAATACACACCAGTCTTTTATTTTTGTTAATTCACTTTAAAATATTTATTATTGATAATTAAGCAAAGGTCATGGTGATTTCCACTATGGGTTTGTATTGTATACTGTATGTATTTAGCAATAATAATTTCGAAATCGGAATTCTGTACATACACGAATACAACCCCCACCTAACAGCGAATAATTAACTAATTGAAGAGTAGTGCTATATACCAAGCAATTTTAAACCTGGTTTTACTCCATTTCCCAAGTAAGCAAACAGACAAACAAGTCAAGTTTGCGCCTGCAAGTGATGCAAGTCTAGCTGATCCTACAGGTAGTGCAAGACCAAGGCAACTCGTGGTAAAGGTGGCATAAGCTCCGATCACTAATCTTAATATTTACCCTTAATGCCAAAACACATCTCCAAGAAGGGGATGCATGATCTTTTGTATTAAAGGCAAGAGGCCACTACCCAGACCGGTTTCGACCTTTTTTGAGGTCTCATCAGTGGAAGCTAGGCTGGCAACTTGTTCTGGTCAAATACTTATAAGCTCTGTATTACTAAATCTTGGTATTTCTAGCCTAGCTCCCACTGATGAGACCTCAAAAAAGGTCGAAACCGGTCTGGGTAGTGGCCCCTTGCCTTTAATACAAAACATCATGCATCCCCTTCTTGGAGATGTGTTTTGGCATTAAGGGTAAATATTAAGATTAGTGATCGGAGCTTATGCCACCTTTACCACGAGTTGCCTTGGTCTTGCACTACCTGTAGGATCAGCTAGACTTGCATCACTTGCAGGCGCAAACTTGACTTGTTTGTCTGTTTGCTTACTTGGGAAATGGAGTAAAACCAGGTTTAAAATTGCTTGGTATTTTTAACATATATATATATATATATATATATATATTAGGATAACCAAGCAATTTTATATGCTTGGTTATTTTAGCTCCTAATCCCAAGTATGCAAACAATTAAGTTTGCGCCTGAAACAAAGTTCAAGTCTAAAGATGGTACAACACCAGGGCAACTCATTGTAAAGGTGGCTAAAGCTTTTTTATTCCCATATATATATATATATATATATCCAGATATTTGGTGGATGAATTGGATGAGTCCGGTTGTACATATTGGGACCTTCCCAATACGCAAATATTTTACTGCCATCGATAAGTTTTTCTACTAAACTCATCTTCATCTACTGAAAAAAATTAAAATCGTAATGATATCTTAACTAATAAATTATTAAAAATTAACCTTGAAAGTTTCGTGTTTCTTATTAAGTTATTTTAACTGAGATTGGGGTGATATTATTAAGGTTCGATATGTGAGTAGTATAGTTAAAATAATTAACTATTCGCTAATTGTCATTATATAAATTAAATATTAATAAACTAGACGCCAAAGGAGGGACACTATCTGGAAAATCTAAGGGAATATTAATTATTGAGAGTAGAATTGTTTTCTCGATCTAATTCAAGATTTCTGAATACTCTGGATCTCCCCCTCTGTAAAAAGTTTAAATATAGATTTATCAGATATGACAGATCCTTGACTTTCTGGAATATCAAGATTTCCACTAAAACACCAAGATCTAACTCATTCAGATGATATGGAAGATCTACATTCGAGAGTTGCAGATCTATAAGAAAGGTACACCAGATAAATTAAAGAAAAAATAAATCTTCTATCAGATCTTTTGCAATTCTAGAATCAAGAATTCTTCTACCAGATCCTCTCCAATTGGAGAATTACGAAATCTTCTTCAAGATCTTTCGCAATTCTAAAAATTCAGAAAGACCAGAAATTCATCTTTCTCTATCGAGATGATCTGTTCTTCAGCTTCTAGATTTCCAATTCGATATGAGATTAAAATAGTTTTTTAATTCATTCAAGAGATTCCTAAACTGTTTTTAATCTCTGCAATATTAAGAAGCTAACTTGTTCTTAATTCAAGTTTTTATTTGGATCTTTTGTATTTTTATTATTTAATCAATCGCATTTTGAGTTTAAAAAAAGAGGGTGAACTATTTAATCTATTCCGACGTGTTGGATTTATTAGCAATCAGCATTGGACTCGACTTATGCTATCCGATCTTCATGGGTATCTGATCTTAACGGTCTATCGTTAAGATCAGAAAATGGAAGGGCCTTTTTTTTTTTTTTTGGAACTTTGTTTTTTCTCACCTGGAAAACGTAATGAATGTGATAAGGATAACGATTCAAATAAATGTTTTGTTCATAAGATACAAAAGTGTTTGACTGCTTCGCTTGGTTCAATACTTACTGAAGTCATGATTTTAAAAATGTTTGTATTTTAGTGCGATGATTTAAAGAGCAGTTGTCATACAGCGAGCTTGATGCACCACATCGTACGGTAGCTGTGTATGTAATGTCGACGGTTGCTGTTTAATGAGACCATCAAATGCAACTAGTGGGGATTGGTAAGCTCATACGAAGAATCCAACTATATCATTAACTCACAAAAACGACTCGCTTCGTTCTTAATCCTATTTTCCGGATTTAGTTTCTCGTGGACATTTTGAGATGTCCTTGCATATTGGCTGGGTGACCAACGCATGTATTGTAGCCCATTGTTTTGCGTGTATTGTCAAAGAAGCCATGAATCCACTTAATTACGGGCGATTTCTTCGTTCATGTGCGACTGGTCACAGCATCCATCAAGAGAACGCTTTGCCCTAATGAGGATGCGCAGTTCACTGGATCGGCACGTGTCGCTATTTCCCGCCGCACCATCAACTACTCTCTCCCGCTTCACAGCTGATGTCGTGGTCCCGGGCGGGAAATTGAGAGTCATTGCGTACTTCTCCGGATGGGACGGGAGTTGGCCGACGGGTCACGAACTTACCGTTTTCAGAAAGAAAGAGAGAGAGAGAGAAAAAAAAAGTTCCGGGTATGAAGTCACGCGATTTTGATGGTTGCTCGTGCTCTAGCGGCACCTCTTTCCCATCCTCCCCCGTCCCCCTAGCGAAGCGTGTATTGGATGCAAAGTGAATGCGATTTTTTTTGCTTGTTTGTTACTCTTTTTTGTCGGTCCGTGACATCGAAGTCGCCAGCGTAGGACTAGCGAAGATCCCCTCTGAATTTTTAAATAAATGCATCAATTATTTCTTCCAGCGCTTGACACTATTAGAAGAGACCTCTCGCTTAGGTTTCGGCACGATCTGTCGCGATATTAACCGTTATTAGATATTCTGTATTACTACCGGAAGTTAAGTCTCTACCGGAAGTACTACCCATGCAAGCTGACCTACAGTTCAGATCCTGTTTGTGTTCCTACTTCCAGGAAAAAGGAGCTGTCGGCCAGCGGAAGTCTCATTCCCGGCTTCTGCACGATCTACCGTCCCACCCTCACACTGCCATGTACGAAGGTTCCAGCAGCTGTTCCTTTGGCCAAGTCAGTGATCTCTCGAAGCACGCAGCCTCAGCTCCCAGTGGATCGAGAAGAGGATTAGGAGCCATAGCCACCCCTCATTGCTGTAGTCCAGGGTTAGGCCAGTCGACGGCGTCCTCATCTTCCAGTGCCAACCTCCCTCTTTCCTGTTCCGGGGACCAGAATGTCCAGATCAAGGTGGAAGGCTGTCCGGTCAGCGAAGAATGGCCGGGATGCACTTACAGGTTCGGAGTACCACCGCAACACTTAGCCGGGGGCAACCCGGCGACTTGTGCAGCGGCAGCACTGGGGCCCCGACGCTACATGTCAGACGACAGCCCTAAAGGCAGCACGAACGAGACGCCACTGTCGCTATCAAGTAAATCATCGGACGTCAACGGCACCGGAGGACCTGTTCTGAACTCTGCACTGGCTTTTCGTAACCGCTACCTGGGTCCGAGCGCTTTCAACAACCTCACCGGCACGGCGCACCTGTTCCCCGGCTCCTATGTCAGCGACATGACGGGCGGCAAGACGTCAGAAGGAGTGCCACTAGCTCCGTCCCTGCTCTCGAACAGCGGAGGTCAGCAATCACAGGCAGACCTGTCGGTCAGGTCTTCCATCAACTCCCGTAACGGACACGGCGAACAGGCGACGGGTCAGAAGGTCAGAGGGTCGGACAAGAGAGTTGTTGTGCCAGCAGGTATTGTAACTTTTCTTATTTGCTATTATAGTGTTTGACTTTTTCCCAGAATTTTTTTTATTTATATTTACATTTGAATTGTATTATGTTGTGATCAATTTATAAGTTCAAAGATCAATAATCCGGAAAAAAGATGTCCGATTTTTTTCGATTGATAATGCTTTTAACGGACGTTCTTTAGAGGTGAAAGGCTGTTTGTCAACTGTTGACTTCTACAACTGTGAAGAGCAACGGGATCTAAATCGCACCATTGGCATGAATTAAAATAAAAATATTGGTATTTTTCATCACAGAAAATTCTGAATGGCTGCAAATGTTATTTTGCTTCTTCTTCCTGAATGCTTTTAAACTATTTTAGTAAACAATCGGGCTTTTCCTAGTTAAGAATTTCATGTTTTCATTCTTGAATTATTATCATTATTATTTATAATCGTAACAGCTGATATAACGAACAGAGAAATCCTATTTGTAAAAGAAAATTTCATTATTTTGATCAGAACCCCCCCCCCCTACCTCAACACACATTCACTTAAAAATACAGCACTGGAATATTCGCCCACAGTCGCATCCTTTAATTAGATTTGCTGCTTTCCTCTCACACTGCATCTGGAATAAAACGCATTCGTTTTATTTTAGTGCTGTCACCAGTTGATCTCCAAAAGACTTACAGCTATCTGCCTGGAACTGGATTTACATTTTACTTACACGTAAGGAAGTGCTAAGGAAGTGTGTGGTTCCATTTCCTCCACTTGATGTTCGAGTTTCCCGTGCTTAAGAATAACAACGAGGCTAACTCGACCCATAGTAGTAGCTCAGTCGAATTACGTAGCAAATTCATTTTTCTGATTCTTATTTACACCTTAAAACGTAATAATTGAAAGATTAAGAATAAATTTTAGGATGAAAACATCTCCATCTTAGCAAGAAAATTGAACAGTAAACTTTATATGAATGAAATAAAAAATATATACATCATTTGACGTCGTGATGAATATTACGGTAGTCGACAGACTTTTTTCATTATTTCCGTCTGCACCCGAATCAGATATTAAAGCAAGATACAGTAGACCTTACTGTCTCCCAGAAGAATTAATTTTTGCTTCTCATCATCTATTTAAAATCCAGTGTTTGTGTTATTGTTTGAAAACTGCAGTGAACGAACCCTATCCCACACTGATGTCCTAAAGGGAACGTATATGTTTGTTACAAGGTCACTGCACACAGGAAGTACACTCAAGGAACTTATCCGTCGGGCGGAAGAGGAAGGATAACATAGCACACCACGGACTAAGATAAGAAGGAGAAAACGCACAAGTTTGTTGGTGTTTGCAGCTATAATTTCTCGAGATGGGTGTTGGCTGTCATTCTTAATTCTCACGAGGGTCTGATAAGAAGGACACACACACACACACACACACACACACACACACACACACACACACACACACACACACACACACACACACACACACACACACACACAATCACCTTTACCGTTTTGTTTTGAAATAAACATCATAACAGTCAAATGCTAACTATTAGCTTACTTTGTGGAAATTAAACTTCTAATTTAACCGTAAACCTCCTAACTTTAGATTAAAGTGATATAGCGAAGATGCACACAAGTTAAAGACACCAATGTAAGAATTACATCACTTAATTCACAGTGCAAGAAATAATAATAACAAATATTATTATTATTGTTATTTGATGGATATACGTGTTGTTGTTGATAGCCTAGATGTACATAGATCCATCTGGGTTGCAAGTGGCATCAGCTTCACCAACAACCCAATAAAACTGGTTTGCTTCTGTAACACTTTTTAGAGAAAACCGGAGTATCCAGAGGAAAACACAGCCAGAAAACTACTAACATATAAACAACCAGCAGTGGGTGAAACAATCCTGCATGCAGGCTTAAACGATCGAAACACATTATGAGAATATTGAATACCCTACTGTACTCAATTCAAGTTTATTTAGTTGCTTTCTTCTAAATTTTCATCTAATTCCAAAGATTTTTGGCCTATTCTCGGAAAACCAATACACGTCTCTTAGAATGGCAGAGATGCGAGAAGAAAAAGACAATTCAAATGAAGCCAAACAAAATATTTTAAAAGAAAAACGGTTATGAGACGAAATACACGAAAAAGTGAAAATAAAAGCTGTAGAATTACTTGATCTGAGAACTTACTAATGAATCTTTTGACAATTATTTTAAAAATTCCTACGTTAACAAGTGTAGAGTTAGAAAAAATATTATTCAGCAACATATATCACAAAAATTAATAGGAGTGCAATTGAAACAAACGATATTTTTACAATTACCAGACAAAAGTAATTTACAAGGATACAACCCTTTGGAAACAATAACATCTTTTAACATACAGATATCTATACCTGTCATATAACAAACACAATTTTTACTATAATATTCTTAAATTGTAAAAGTGCTAGCAGCGCCATCTATTTCATAGTACATTTCATACGAGAATAGTAAATACCATATTTGTGCTACTCCATATTGTTGACATTTCTATAATTATTTTAATGTTATATTACTCGTTTGAAAACACTGAATCACCCTTTTTGTCATGTCGTAAGTAAAAGGACTTCAAAGCTTTTTTTTTCCCTTTCTAATCTTCTAGATAAATTAATTTTTCTTTGTGTAACTGCAGTTCTCCATATCAATAAAACAAGGTTCAGGAGACGACTGGACGCCTTAGATATTATTTTACACAATTTCCATTATTTACCATTTTGATTTATTTTTTCTTTGAAAAAATAATGTAATTTATATTTTAATCAAAATTTATAGTTTAATATGTAAATAAATTAAGACTTTTACTAAAATTTTAAAAAACATCAAATATACCTTTAAATTTCTCACATACTAACATTACTACTTTTATAGCAAAAGCTTTACTGTGATTTTATTTTATTTTACGCTTTTATGCAGTTACACTGCATAAAAGCGTAAAATAAAATAAAATATGTGAACCATGTTTTGAAAAATTAGAAGTTAAATGAAAAATTGATTGTTTATGTTTACCGAAATACTTTACTTTTAAGAATCTATAATGTAGTGTAACCCTCAAGAAAGTGTGATATTATTTAAGGTGACCTCCTAGTTCTACTTGCCTTAAACTCTCAGTATTACTTGATTCATCAATGCATTTTAATTCATCATATTTCTCTTGGGAATAGGTAACACATTATTTGCATTTAAGTTTGAAATTGTAATCTCAAATAGTACAGACGGCATAGGCTAAATTTCGAAAAAATGAATCAACTGTGGGTCTCATATTCTTATCATGTACAGTTCCGGTCATAAAAAGTGTCACAGTGAAGGATCGCTCTTCGGTATTACCCATACATTATTATACGGGTAAGGCAAGGAAGTTATCTTCACACAAGACAGTTTTTATGACTGCGGTTGTATCGGCTGTTCCCTTGCAGCAAATATTCCATTGAGCTTGTAACCGAGGAGCACAACAATAGAGAAAAAAAAAACATTTGTAATTAGCTAGTGCACGCTCTAACAATGAAATATATTAACAACAGTGGAAATAAAAAATATAAAAAAAGAGATTGTAAAGCGGGAGAGCGAGTTAAAATGAAAGGGAGAAAGTTGTTTTGACATTTACACCTGGCGTAACAAATTATCTCCATGGAAACGAGTGCATGTACAGGTAATGATTATATTAACAGGTATATGGCGGATGTCTGGTATCTCTCGTAGGAGAAAAATCATCGCTCGTTGCATAATCCACAGGCAGGTGAAAGTTAGCGAAGTTGGAAAGGCAGCTGTCAGGGATTGTAGCCATCACTCAGCTCTGACAAACTCATAAATGCTACATTACTGATATTGACGGGTAGCTTGGGGCTGTGCGCTTGTATAGCGTTGGAGGGCGAGATCGCAGGAGCCAACTCCCCTCTCCCTTTCCGATCTGTGGCTTCTCCACACACACAAATCCGATCAATTACCCATAGTCTAAGGGTTTTTGCTGTTTACCTAGGCAACCACAACCATATTAACAGCATTTAGCAGGTAGCCACTACATGATCGGTGCCCATAAATAATAAAACAAGGGGTTGGTCTCGTGAACCTACGGGTATTAATAGAGCTCTTACAACAGAAGTAGACATAGAAGAAGGGCTGTTGTTTTGCAATTTCATGTGTGATAGCAACTGTTACATTATTCGAGCAAGTTGGTTTTATTGTTTTCGTTTATGTGTGAATTTTAAAGTTTAATTTAATTTAAAATACATTCTTTGTGTCCTGATCATGGGTCCAGTGCATCTAGTCCAATAATGATATGCTTGTATGGAAGGAGAAACCAGAATGTAGCAAAGAATTCTTTTGATGTGATCTTCATTCAATTCATTATTTGATCTACATAAAATGGAAAACAAAATTAATCTCAAAGAGCTTGCCATTTGCTTCGATGAAGGTAGTTTTATTGCCTCTACAAATTTATAACTATGTGTGATCAATTATACAAGAAGAAAAAAAAAGAACAAGGAAGCATATTAGAGCTATTTTTGATTTTGCGAAAAACTATTCTTATAGTATATAATGAAAAATATAAAAATCTAGTGGAACAAATGATTTAATAGAAGCTTTACTTTTCAAAAATTGAGAAATAGTAAAAGATACTTAAGCACCACTTATCTTAAAACCAAATCATCGTATAAGAGAATTAAAACGAAGAAACAAATCAGGTCCGGACTGGGAATTGACCGTGAGATGAGGTGATTAATACCCTTGGAGGGTAATGGATGGCAATGCTGTAGCCAATGAAGTTTAACTGAGGCTCGGCTGTTGCTGTTACCCCATGGGGCACAGAGATTCGAGAGTTTGAGTTCGCTCTCTTAAGGTTTTTGCCCTAAGGGAGCAATTTGAGTCTCCGGGGAAAGTGTTCTCCGGTGAGGGGCTTTGTCAATGAATGCTTTTCTTCGGAATTTGAGCGGTGGCGGTGGTAGGTGGAAGGCCATCAGTGAGTGGAGCCACCGCTGAGATGGACGGTCTTTCGCCCACGATTGAGTGACCTAGGGATCGTCCGAATTTTTAGAGACAGCTTTAAATATGGCAATGCTGTAGCCAATGAAGTTTTAACTGAGGCTCAGCTATTGCCGTTACCCAGCCATGACTAGAGCTTTTAGCTCAATAATACCCCATCCATCCACAGAGATTTTCTTCATTCAGATGACGGGATAAAGAGTCTAGGACTCAGTCCATCTCCCAGTTCTTTTAAGAACAAATCCGGTATCTAGTAATAGGTATGTTATATTATACGTCACATTTTTTAAGTGTCTTTAGTTTTCGCTTGTTAAATCGAGTCCAAACGCAGTTAACAAACTTCTCCAATGCTGAGTTAAAAACCGTACAATCATTAGTTTCTTGAGATAATAACATGTCAAAATTCAACAGGCAGTTTAAACATTGCAAAATGAAGCTTAGTCGGGATCAAGAACAAAAGCTGATATTGAAAATGAGTGAAGCTGACTTTTATTAGTCTAAATTTCTGTGGGACCATTACACAGTTTTATTGAGAACACTTAGCATCGAAGGGGAGATTGGAAAATGAAGCAACATTTCTGGAACTTATGATTCTTAACTAGTTTCGTTTTTTTTTTTTTTTCAAAGTTTACTCACTGTCCCTTATCTAAATCATTTTCGGCATTTTTAGTGTCGAGAAAGAGATTTAGATCTATTTGTTTGAACTCTTCAATGAGGAAATAGCAAACTTTTATTCTGCCTTTGATATTTTGGCCTTCAGTGTGAATTTGTGACATTCAAATGAGAGTTATGCTAGCAAATATAAAAACTTCGGAAAGGAACAGTTCAAAAGACCTATTGTAGATATAAAGCTTGGTACTTCGGGTACCGTGAATGGTACGTTTTTAGTGTAATGTGCAGGCAACTAAGGTTTGTTTCTTTCGTGAGAGTTTCCGACAGGGAAATTCTATTGTCCTTCTATGAGATCGGTGCATTTACCTTCATCTAAAATGTCTTTGTAAAGGGTCTTCATGTGGTAGACGGAACTAGAATTCAGGTCTTTTCAATCAAAGGTCGTTCTGACTGAACCAAGGCGATACGATTAAAACCATTGAGTTTTTGAGAACCCGCTGCTGCATTGAGAATGTTATTGGTCAAGGGTTTGTAATACGGACATATTCAGACCGGTCTTAGCGTCCCGAATTTTATGAATTTTCCCAATCGACATTAATCACAGTAATGTAAAAAATATATTATTATAAAGAGAAGATATTCACATTTAAGTCCGGTTTTTTTTTTTTAAATTTTTGCAAGTCCTTAAATATCGCTGGTTCTAGGATCGCTAAAATCTAAGATGACAATAGGATATTATTATTATAGAAAATATATTCACAATCAAGTCTTTTTTGGGAAGATAGGATGAGAAATTATAAATCCTGAAATATCACTCGTTACAGGATCTGTAAAATCTTAAAGGTTAGAATTATAAATAAGTTAAATTTTTATGAGAACTCTACCGAATCATGGCAGTTAGCCTATACAATAGAATTAGTACCATGGATAAGCTTAGGATTAAATAATCCAGAAATTTAATTTTTTTTTGACTAAATACTTAGCTTTTGAAGTCCACTTCAGGCTTCCAATAAGCGAGTAGTGGTCTCATAGGGGGGCGATGAAATTTTATCTCCTGACTAAAGCTATATGGTATTTATGTCCACATTGAAATTCAAACCTAGAGCTAGTTGGTTGGAGACCACATACGTTACCCACTTAGCCATTTACTCAATCATAATAATTAAAAAAAAACAACTATAGCGTGCAATAGGGGATACCCTATAGGTCTGTCCAATGATGATGGAACTTTTAAGAAACGCCAGAAAAATATTACCGGTGTTTTATTTTATTCTGTTTTATAGTTAAATGTTTTCCTAAATGAAAGACCGGAGACTAACTATTAATTTTCTAGTTTCTTTCAAATATCTTAAAAGATAACGAGATTGTCTTTTTATAATAAACATAAAGGATGGATTAACGTTCAAATCGGCAATATTTCGGCGAGAATAAATATTGGTCTGTAATTATGTCAGTCTATTACAATGTATTAAACCACTAGGAGTTAGTTAATGTTTTAGTCAACGAAGTAATTTCGTTAAATAGGTCGATTTTGAAAATACAAATAAAAATATCTTATTTTATTTTACAACAGTTAGGGGTTTTGTTCTTGCAATGACCTGTGGGCACAATATTCGACGACAATAAATTTTAAAAGATTGGATCAAATTAGGAAAAGTAATGGAATAGGAGCTCAAGTCCTGATCAGAAGACATTTTAGTGGTTACCGGACAGAATATATGTTTCGTGTAAACAGGAGAACTAGATAATAATAAGGGATAAAACGCTAATAGAAAAACACTGCCACCCCCGTCTGAGACTGACTATTCACCTTTAGCAAACAAGCAGTTTCTCCCGTTGTATATATATAGTGATCTTCATCTGGTATGAAAGGTATACAGGGGAAAAGGGATTCAGTGCACACAAAATATGTTCAGAGCAACCCAATAACAGAATACTCTAAATAGTTTATGCACTGTTTTAATTACACTAATTGTTAACTGAAATAAATTTGCAGGATGCGCTACCCACTCTGCATTGAAAGTTTGTTTTTTTTTTATATAAAATTATGAAAAGTTTATAATTCTCCAATTTTTTAAAATTATTTTTGAATTAATAACTTTATTTTTATTAATAACTTACTACACCGAATTAGAATTTACTTAGGTAAAATGGAAATAAATATATTACTTTATGTAACAGTAGTGAATGGATAGAGAGAGTCAAGATGGCGGAAGATGAATACCGGCATGATGGTTGTTGTTGTTGTGAAGAATGTTTTTGATTTCAGTGGTGATTAGTGAGTTTTAGATTTTGTGAATCGTCTTTGATAGCGGCATACAAGGTAAGACTTTGACTTTTGATGCAAATGTCCGGTCCTAGCCCTTATAAGCGAAAGAAATCTCAAGGTTGTACTGCGAGGTGTCGCTGAAGGCATTTACCTCCGAGGAGATCGCGGCAGACCTCACCCAGCAGGGCCTGACACCAATCAAAGTCAGCCGGATGCTTAGATCTGATAAACGACCGATGCGATTAGTATTAGTTGAGATCCAGAACATGCAAAGACGAATTTACGACATAACTGCGGTCTGTGGACTTCAGATAACAACAGAACCACTTAGGAAACATCAGCAGGGCAATGCCATCGTTGCCAAAAGTTTGGCCATGCCCAAAACTATATAAAGCCGAGTTCAGATGCCTGAAGTGTGGTGAGAAACATCAAACCATTACATGCTCAAAACCAAGATCCACACCAGCCAAATGTGCCAACTGTGGAGGTCCCCATCCAGCAAACTACAAAGGATGCAACCACCATCCCAGAAATCACGGAAATACAAGACCTGTCCAACCTCCTCCAATCTGGACCACTCAAAGCATCTCAGCTGCAATGTCATCAAATCAACAAAACCCTATCCACAAAAGTCAGGAAAGGGCTCAACCTCCCACCAAGA
Organism: Typopeltis vanoorti; assembly: GCF_054136105.1. Classification (NCBI taxonomy): domain Eukaryota; kingdom Metazoa; phylum Arthropoda; class Arachnida; order Uropygi; family Thelyphonidae; genus Typopeltis; species Typopeltis vanoorti. The sequence continues at coordinate 28,154,521 of NC_143566.1, read as the reverse complement.
CCTATGTAGAAGCATCCCGCCCTAAGGACACAATGCAGAGCAATCAAATAGGCTCCAACATCATAGCAATACTGACTGCCTCGCTAGCCACTATGCTACAGGAATTCAGCAGAACAAAACCAACTCCATCCTCCACAAAGAGATTCCTGCAAGGAACCCATTCCATACTGACAGCACTCAATAATGAATAAAACAAAAGTAAAACCCAACTCGCTTCTAATTGCAGCCTGGAATGCCAACGGCCTCACCAACAAGACACTAGAACTACAGGAATTCGCACAAAGACACAACCTGGACATAATGCTGATCAACGAGACCCACCTAAGACCTGCCAACAACCCAAGAGTGAGAGGATACACAACGTACTGAATAGATAGACTCAGCTCCAGATGGGGGGGGGGGCACTGCCATCTACATAAAACCGTACCTCCACCACAATTCCATATTCAACCCACAGACTACCAACCTGGAGACTACAGGAATACAAGTCCACACAAACAATGCTGGAAGCCTCAAGATATATGCCGCCTACAACTCACCAAGCAACCCTCTACTGACAGCAGACCTGGATGCCGTCCTTGGCACCGCAGACCCCACCATCATAGCAGGAGACTTAACAACGCCAAACACACAGCAGGTTCAGCTCCACCAACAACAGAAGTGGACGCATACTACACAACTACTCAACACTTAACTCAGTTGTGGTAGCAGGGCCCACTACACTCATTACAGTCCTCATGGCAGATCAGATGTACTTGACATAGCTATCCTTAAAAACATCAGTTATCAATACCAACTAGAGACGATCAATGAACTATCATCTTATCACAACCCAATCCTGATCAAACTTGGCACGCAAGACCAACTGCCCCCCCCCCCCCCAGCACACCTTCATATCATGGGATAGGCTAGCCAAAATCCTACCAAAATACATTGGCCCTGTACCCATCATCCACAAAAAAAGAAGAAATAGATGAAGCAGTAAGCAATCTAACAAACCAAATCAAAAAAGCACTAGAAGCAGTCACCAAAACCACAACCAATCACCCAACCAGACGGCTCCCAGAAAACATCATGGACCTCATCAGAACCTAAAAAACAAAGCCGTGAAAAGATACCACAACACAAGAGCACCACAGGACAAGAAAACATTGAACAACTTGAACAACAACAAAGTCAGAAAAGCACTTCAAAACCACAGGAATCAGGATTGGGACAATAAACTGATATTCATCACTCAACCCAGAAGATCACACAATATGGAAATTTCTGAAGATCCTGCGCACCAAACACAAGCCTCTACCCCCCCCCCCTCCCATGCAAACTGCACATGGACACTGATAAAGAAAAAGCAGAAGCAATAGCAGAAAACCTAGAAAAACAATGCAGCCCATCATATGACAACATAAACATCACCGACATATATAAAGTCCACCAGCAGGTCAAGCGTATCTTAAGACTGACCTCAGACAAACCAGACAGCATCACCCCACTACTCCAATGGAAATAACCAACATCATAAAACATCTAAACAACAAAAAAGCTCTAGGTCCAGATGGAATTACAAACAGAATCATCAAACTACTTCCTCGAAAGGCTATTGTGCACCTGGTTAACATAACCAATGCAATACGGAGGATACAACACTCCCCCACTGCATGGAAAACAGCCGACATCATACCAATAAAAAAGCCAGGAAATAATCCACAACTCCCCCAAAGCTACCGTCCAATAAGCCTGCTTTCCAACCTAGGAGAGATTGCTGAAAAAAATCATCCTCTCAAGACTACAAGAAAAATCAGACCAATTAGCAATAATTCCAAACGAACAATTTGGCTTCCGCCGTGAACACAGCACAGTGCAACAAATACACCGACTAGTGGAGCATATCACTCAAGGATACAACTGGAACGTTCACACAGTTGCAGTCTTTCTGGATATTGCCAAGACCTTTGACAAGGTATGGCATCAAGGATTACTCTACAAACTCATTCAGGCCAATATTCCAACAAACCTTACCCGTCTAATAAAATCATACCTTACTGACAGATCCATGCAGATAAAAATAAATGGTACCATCTCAACTAGGCGCCAAATCCTGGCAAGAGTACCACAGGGATCCCTGTTGGCTCCTTTACTTTTCACAATCTACGTGGCTGACATTCCACAGAACCTGAGGACTACCATCACAGCCCTATATGCTGATGACACAGCTATAATGACAAGATCTCTCCGCCCACACCTGGCGATCAGTCGTCTCCAGGACACCATTACAAAGCTAGAGAAATGGTTCTCGGACTGGAGGATATCAAGTAAACCCCATCAAAAGCTCAGCTATACCATTCACCAGACGCAAACCCTTCATCCATGATGACATTCAACTCCCCGGAAAAAAGATACCATGGCAGACAGAAACCAAATACCTTGGAGTACAGCTAGACAAAAAGCTAAATTTCAACAGCCACACCAAGCTCATAGGCACAAAGACATCCAGAACCATAGCCCAACTTTATCCCCTGATCAACCGCAACAGCAAATTGGATACACATAACAAGCTGCTACTATATCAGATGGTAATACGACCAGTAATCACATACGCATCCCCAGCATGGAGTCACACATCCAAATCTAACACCCTGAAACTACAGAGGATACAAAACAAATGCCTGCGGATGATCTTGGACGCTCCATGGTTCGTCAAAAACACGCAGATCCACAGAGAAACTGGAACCCCAGACATCCATTCTCTCCTTCATGACCATGCGGAAAAGTTCTTCAGCAAGGCACACTCTCATCCCAACCCACTAATCAGACAAGCTTCCAGTTATAGGGAACATGACTATCACAAACATAAAAGACCCAAGGCAATCCTGCTCTCAGCAGAACAGAGCTAACTCCATAGTTCACAAAGTGCGAGCATAAGGCTCACTCCCCCCCCCCCACCCATCAAGCTTCTCGACACAGACAAAGGGGAAAACAAAAAGCATTTTATGCTTCACCCAGCAACGTTGTTGTTGTTGTTGTAACAGTAGTCTCCTGCAGGAGTTGTGTTACTATTCAATACTAAAATTCCCTGGCAGGCAGAAACAAATTACCTGGGTGTAATTCTGGACAAAAAGCTATATTTTAACCAACACATCAAATATACGTGCGCAAAGGCATTTAAAGCCATAGCTCAGATCTATCCGCTAATTAATAGAAATAGCAATCTGAGCAACAGAATCAAATTGCAACTATACCAGATGACGATTCGTCCTATAATCACCTATGCCTCTCCGGCCTGGAGCCACACCTCTAATGCTAACATCATCAAAATACAGCGAGTGCTTGAGAATGATTCTGAACGCCCCGTGGTATGTTAGAAACAATCAACTCCATAGAGACACAAATATTCCCTATATTTTCTCTTTTCTACAATCCTTAGCATCCAAGTTTTTCCTAAAGACGTCCACACATCCCAACGATTTGGTTCAGCAAGCTGCAGCATACGATCCAACGGACATATTCAAATATAGAAGACCAAAAGCTATATTAGCCTCCTATTGCGATGCATAATCTCCATTCCCATTCAGGGCGAGCAAACTGCTCATAAATTTTACCTTGACTAACCGCAACAGATAGCGGGGAATATGAAAAGCATCTTGCTTCACCCCCAAAGACATAAATGCCAATTGTCAATTGTAACAGTAGTTAGTAGTTTTGTTCTAGTAATGATCACTAGGTTCACTATTGAGCAACAATAACACATTAACTGCTTTGCAGTAATTTTATGCGACCCATAGAGGGAAGAAGAAAAAGTTGAAAATTTAAAGCGATCCTTTTCCGAAGGGAAAACAAACTTTACCATGAAATAACAAAGCGCAATTCTGAGTGGACAAGCAATCTATTTACCTGTCTAAAGTATATTTATCCAAGTATATAGAGAAATTTCCTAGGTGCTGTACATGCACAGTACCTAGGACTAACTATTTATGCTTGAGGAACTAAGTTCAATTGGAAAGTGAGCACCCTGACAAAATACCCAGCAGTTTTGCCTTTAATTTCTTTTAGCATCAGTATTAGTTTATCCACTACACAAACTGCTTATTATAATTGAAGAGAATAATAAATATCTCTATTTTTTATATAAAATATTCAAACGCATTATTACTTTTGCGATAAACAATAATTTCATATTTTTAATAATTATATTTCCATATTTTAGTCATTTTTAATCGGTACAGTATTAAGAAAATCTTCCCGATTATTTATAATTTCATACATTAACCATTATATACCGAAAATTTTAATTTTTGATATAAAATAATAATGGATTCATTATTTTTTCTTTGATTTAAATTAATTATTAGGATTTTTTTTATTTTAGTTTAAATATTTATTAATAATTTAATATACTAAATAGTAATATCAATATCAATACACCAAAGAAATGGTGATGAAGCATTCGCAGAACACGTCTGTAACCTGCTGTTAGTGATTCATTTAAAAAGTTATTTGTTATTTATTTGGTCTGTTTACCTGCTATTTTTGTTTTTATACTGCCTAAATGATAATATGGATGGTTTTTATTTTATTTTTTATTTTTTTTATTACATATGATACAACATTACATGCATTTGATTACATATGATATATACTTGATTGCATATTTTTCTTTTAAAAAAATTCAATCCTTTGTTTTTAAATTAAAATTATGATTAATATTGTGATTACCTATTTACAACAGGTTTAATTCTTTTTTTTTTTTTTTGAACAATGAAATTTGTACAGATTTTTTTCCTTTCTTTTTTTTCTGTATTTCTGTATAATGTATTAATAATAATAATAATAATAATACAGCATTTATTCATTTAACAATGAGTTATATATATATATTTACAATTTTTGTTATTTTTTATTTATTTTTAGTAAATTTAAGCGTAAGCTATAACTACAGCACTGAAATGTGTTAATATGGGTTTGGATTTTTTTTTTTTTTTTTTTTTTTTTTTTAATCGTGGATGAGACGTAATTTCTCAGCTTTGATCCACGAAGCTTATTTGTAAGCTTATCTGAGGATGACACCAGTTAGTTATTATTTATTGGTTTGTTTGCTGTGTTGGGAAGTTACGAAATCAAACCTATGTTTAATAGGTTTGATTTACACGGCAGCCGTTCATTGTGAAATTCGCGCATGCGACGCACGCACAATAACTTGGAATGCATTGATGCATCGCTGAACTGGAAGCCTGAGCGAATATATTGTGTTTCATTAAGTTTGTATGGTATTTTGGGTGCGTGTTTCTTGTTCATAGTATGTCCTTAGAGCTCTTTTCAGGCTATTGTAGTTTGTAAGGTTTCTGTATTCAAAAGGTAATTTGTTGATCATGTCTGGGATGTAGAAGTTTCGCGTGGCCTTTCCGTAGTGATTATTGTATTTATATGTGATATAATTAGTTGTCTGAGGTCTTGTTATACGGTATGTATTTCTGACTGTCGTGTAGTTGGCATCGAAATAATGTTTTAGCAAAGCTGCATAGTGACATAAATGTTTTGCTGTCAGTATTTTGTGTTCTGACATTGCAATGTATATAAGGTCGTTATTTTCTCTTTGTTCCTAAAAGATCAGTTTTATCATAATTTTATCATCAGTTTTAAAATAATAATTCAACGGAACATTAATCTGGCACTTACTTATACTGTTATAATAATTTAAAAATTTTACTCCATTCACTAACCAAAAATAAAAAAAATAATAATAACAACAATAATAATAATAATAAAATAGAATATAATAAACTCAGATTTTTGAGTTATTTAGCATAAAAGTAGAAGTTTTAATTAAGTGTAAAAAATACACGATAATTAATCAATATAACAGTTGGCAGCCAGAAACTCGATATGATGATCCTCGTGTGGTGGTCGGGATAAGAATAGCTTCACTGTAGCCCATGCATGTCGTACGAGGCGACTAAAATGGATACCCAGGGAAGATAATGGATGGTAATGCTGTAGCCAATCAAGTTTTAACTGAGGCTCTGCTATTGCTGTTACGCTCCTGCCATGATCATAGCTTATAGCTGTATATCTATATTACCCCATCCATACATTTTCTTCTTCTACGGATAACGATGAATATGAAAAGCATTCTTGCTTTGCCCATCTAGCCAAAAAAAAAAAAAAAAAAAATTCGAGATATGATGACAAAAGTTTATCGAAGCGATGTTTTCCATCTAGCACACGCAAAAACGAAATCAGTTGCCGCGATGGAGCAAGATGAAAACCGGACAACGTACTGATTTTCAAAAGTCAGAGGAAATAGCAGGAACGTTTTTAGCCCTAACTTTTGGAAATCAGTCTTCACTCTCATTCGTTACCGACAGTTAATGACTACTGATGGTTTCGAAGACTTTGAGGCGAGAAGATGCGCGGAAAGCTATTGTCTTCCCATCTTGGGTTCCTGAACCCTGACTTTATCATCTAAAGAGTGCTAAACCTAGGTTGTGGAGTTAAAGCACAGTTTTACAGAAGGAAAAAATCCTACTTGCCTGCACCAAAAATCAACTAATTCGGGAAAAGGTTGAAATAAGTTAAGAAAAAAACACTCCCTCTAATCGGCGACCAGAATCAAACGGATAATGCTCTTTCTACTGGTAGTGTAATCATTATGCTATCAGCAAGCTAAGTCAGCCTGTCTTGGGCGTGGACCGCAGGGTTTTTTCTCCCTAGTTTATCTGGGGTTTTTCATCCCGCAAGCAGGCAAACCGGTCCCGTGAACACACAAGCTAGAGTCAAAAATGCATACTTAATTCCTCATTAGGAGGGCTCAGCCAGCCCTAAGGGGCGGTCGAGAAACGGGGGAAAGCCCACATAAATAAATAAATAAGAAAGATATTCGTCTGTTAAAGACAAACCTACCTATTTTCCAATTAAAGATCACGTGTCCATGAAATTCATCTCTTACCAGGTCTGCAAAGCGTGAAAAACCAGTCGAGTATAATTTAATAGCAGTTGCGGGTTCGAATCCCATTGTAGAATATGGATTTCTTCATGTATATAGCAGATGAAATGATTATGGATGGCTCGTAAACTCTTCCCCATTCTTTAGTTCATTGTCTTATATGGAATTATCACAAAACAATAACTGACGTTTGATTATAATCTATAGACATCTTCAGGAAAGCAGATTAATAGCTTACTGTATACAGCACTTTAAATTAACTGCGCCTATGGACCTCATTTGATTGAGATTCTCGTATTACGTTCATAAACAACAAACTTCGTATGTTGTTTAATAAAAACGTATCAACTCCATGATAAATGACCCGTCAGAATAAAGAGGGCGCTCTATTAATCAGAGAGAGGATGAAGTACATATCTGATGCTATACTTACGTGCAATTCTGATTCCCTATCATCGTAAACAACGTAATTATAATGTAAGGTTCAATAGGGAGAACGTATACACTCTATTAACAATTTAAAACTCCTTATGTAATAAGAAAGAACCCCAAGAATGTCTCCACCCCCTTTTTCTCAAGTGAGTTATCCCCTCAAATTCCGATAACTTTTTTTTAAAAAACGTTATTTTAATTTAAAAAAAAAAACCTTGAGCGCCTTCTTTTCCTTAGGTTTGTCAAAGATTACGAGAGCGTCGAGCATGCACCTTTCCCCTTTTTATTTTCTGCTACTTTAATTCCGTGACTGACTTCCCAAACTTTCTCAAATATTGATGCAAAAGAATTGATTACATTTGCTGACTGCATTCACTGGTAATTACCGCAATGAACTAGCGTGTCGGCTTCCTTTCAGACGTACTTTCTACTTTGAACGGTTCTCGTGTGTAACCAAGGGGACACTGTGACTCCGCCTATTTATCGATCTCCCAATCATCGTAGGTATCTGTCAGATACCACGCCTCTCGCAGGAAATGAAAAGGAAATGTGACCAATCAGCTTCAAACACTAGTAGTAGTCTTTTGGTTATTAACGCCCGACTTGCAGTTGGAGTGCGTGCATCATTGTTGGGCACGTGACACTTAAAAGCAAACTGGTCACGCACATGTGACTCGAAATGTAACAGAACGTTTTTCCTACAAGAAAACTAACATAGAAAGTACTGATATCGACAAAACTTGGGAAAAGTGGTACAAATTTCCTTCTGATATGGAACTGTAGATAAAATAATGACAACTTTCTGTCGGCTTGTTCGGATATGTCATTCCATTAGTGTAGTTGTTTGGAGAAGCTTATTGGAAAAATACTTCCTTTCACTTAACAATCGATATGCTAATGACCGTAAAGGAAAACGAGATTGAGGAAAGTGGCAGCATTTGATGACACGTGTGGGATGGTTATCATATTGATGATGTTGGTGATACATTCGCTTTCTTGCTATTTAAAACAGGCATTTAAATTTCTTCGTTTCGAGTGATGAACATCCATTTCGTATATATAGCTCATTCCTTCGAAACCATTACATTTTCCAAATAAATAAATGAAAATTGCAGTTTCATTTTATTCGTTCAAAAAACGATATAAAAAAACCAAAAGAAACTTTTTTAACTATTTCCATTTTTTAATTTTACTCTTTTAGGATCGTTTGGTTTTTTATTAGCAAACTTTGACAGTGATAGCCCTCAGCTTTCTAATAAACACGCGGCCATAATTTATAATAATAAGATAAATTTACATATATTTAAATTAAAATATAAAAGGCACCTTCATAGTAGAAAATCAACAGTCTCCTTTTTTTTTTTTTTTGACTAGATGGGTGAAGCAAAAATGCTTTATATATTTCTAGTTATCTGCAAAGAAAATGTATGGATGGGGTAATGTAGGGCTATAAGCTCTGATCATGGCAGGGGGGTGGCTACAGCATTGCCATCTATTACCCTACCTGGATACCAATTTTAGTCGCCTCGTACGACATGCATGGGCTGCAGTGGAGCTATTCTTATTCCGTCCACCACATGGGGTAGATGAATTAATGAAAATTAAAATGAGAGAAAATAAGAACTTAAAAATAATTTTAATGCGAAGTGAATTTATTTTCAAAATTCAAGAATAATATTTTGGTCTCTGATAAGACGTAGATGATTCTTATTTTCTTTTTAAAACAACAGCAATGGAATGTACCAAACAGACAACTCAACATCCTAAATACTATTCAGGAATATTATTGTTGCTCTCTCTCTCTCTCTCTCTCTCTCTTATTTTAAGTCTTGAATTTTCAATATTTCGTTCAAGATTATTTTTTCTATGAAATGATTTTTTAAAAAAATTCAAGTTCCAATTTCTTACTAATTTTACTTTTTAAAACCGATTCTGTTTATAGTCGCATTCCATTTTAGGCTTCTCTTGTTTATACGTTTATTAGTTATTCTGAAGACATATTTTCGTGTTTCTTAAATCAAATTTTGTTGTATTAACTACTGTTCTTAATGTCTTCGTTTCTCATATATTTATCTACCGTTTTGATGTTTTTTTTCTTTGTTTCGTGTGCATGAGTTGATCTTACCACTGATTTATAGATTATTACGTTTGTTTCATCTTTATTTTCTCGTATTGTTGAATTTTCCGTATTGTTGATATTTTATTACATTTAGCCTGTTGACAATTATTGCTAGTTACATAAATTCCATTACTTGTTAAAATTTTTTCCCGTTCCATTTCGGTTTAGAGAGGAGGTGGAAAACTCTGTTGATATTACTTCCTTGAAATCGTTACATGTGTCGGAATTTAAACAGCTGCCTTTGAAAGTCATCGCCGTTTCCTACAAGTCATATTATAAATAGTTACCTTCGGAGGTCATATTATATTATATCATCTGCATATCCAAATTCTCTTGTTTCATTTTTATTCAGTTTAATTTGTTTTATATTAATTTTTTATGTAATATATCGATGTTCATTTCGATAATTTACGGTGGCATATTTCACGACGCTAGTATTCTCAGAACAACCTGTAATCTGATTCTGTCGAAATCCTTATCATGAATGTCATGTTCAGAATAACTTTGCCAATAGTCAGGCTTTATAAATTTTACTTTTCTTTGTTTTATGATCTTCGTATTGGACTATATCAATCTTGTATTGTCAATGCTGGAATTTCAGATCTTTTCCTCCTCCTGTATATCAGGGAATCTTTTTGTTTTTTATCATTTTATTTATATTTGGCTGAAATTAAAAAAAAAAAAAATAATATTAACAGTTTATGATTACGTCTTGTCTATGGATACTGAAATATAGCGTAAAAAGAAAGTAATCTTATTACATTTCCTTTTTAGTCGTTTCTGGGACTCTTCCATCTGTTCATGATATGAAATAATTTGGTCTTGTTCTTCTGCTGAGTTTTTAATTGCCACCCAAGTATCTGCTGTGCTGATCTTTCATCTCCCATATTTTCCATACAGTTCTCATATCGGTGGTTTCTAGTGTTTTATTTCTTTCCTTCTTTTATTTCTCCCCTTAAAACATAAGAGAATAAAATATTTTTTGCAATCTATTTCGGAATTATAGCGAAAATCATTTATCAACTAGTCTTGATCCCTGTCGGCATCACAATGTGTCCATATATGACCATGTCAACTTAGGCGTAACAGGCTCTTGTAATAATAATAATTTTTTATTATTTTCGTAGTCATCGGAGCAATTTAAGTATAGGCTTTTATGTCCTGTTCCTGCTCTGCAGATGAGGTTGATCTTTTCATCTTAATGTTGAACGTCCACGGTCTCTTCTTCCTGTGGGTTTATATTCTAGTGCTAGTTTAGGAATTCTATCGTTATTCATTCTTTCTATGTGGCGTAGCCAATTTTGCTGGTTTTATTATTTTATTTTTAATTATTTTTTTTATTTTAAATTACTTTATTTTTTGTACACAATGCACTTCAAAATTACAGGTTAAATTTTTAATTCTTGATATTTCCATATTTTTTCATTCCTAAGAGGTTCCTACCCCGTCCTTTAGGACTGGTTGAGCCTTCCAAGTGAGGGATTGTGTATTTTATGACTGTAGATCCGTGTGTGTTCACGGGTAGGTTTGCCTGTTCTCAGGGATGAAAAACCCGTTTTCGAGTGATAAAACCCTCTACATCCGCATGAGACCGGCAAACTCACATTTAGTTGAAAGAGACCAATAGACGGGAATCGAACCCAGGTCTTTCTCACCAAAGGGCTCCGTAGCTCAGTCTATACAGACTGAGCTACGGAGGCTCTTATATTATTCATTATTTTTCCCCCATTGAAATCAGGTATCATAAATCCCACGTTTTTATTCAACTCCATTCAGTAGCCATTATGCAATTTTAATGCATAATTTATCTCTTTGTATCCCTGAAAATAGTGCAGTTGAACCAAAAATTGGATTCAAAACAATTTTCGTGAAAATCCCAACTATCCAATAAAACAGATGAAGCAAACATTCTCAAAAGACAAAATGAATCTCACAAATTCTTCCTCACCTAAAAAGAAGAACTGGCTACTTTGGCAATGTGAACTGAAATAAAAATGTCTTCAAAATTTGTAACAGTTAAGACAACTAAAACCGACAGAAGTTAAGGCCGAATCTGGCATATTTTTCATCAGGATTAGCAGCATTAGGCCGGATTATTTTCCCACTCATTAAGAGAAATTCATTAAGGACTTATGGCCAAGTGTTTGGTTTCACTGCATCAAAGACGAAATGATGTGTTCAAATCAGAACAAATCGTCGATTCTACGTGAATGAACCGATGAGCAATAACGACAAACTGGGCGATTATAGACGAAGTTACAAACCTAGCAAAGTGCTGTATAATGCTTTACCGAAATCTTGATGAAAGTGATTTTTTTCTGAGTAAGACGACACATACATGACTTTAAGAATAATCAAAGAATTTCGTTTTTTTTTTACTTTTCATGATGGAACACAACAATTTGTTTACCGATGGTCCAAATGTATTCAAAAACTAAGATAACACCAAAAAGCGCTTTGAAGGTCAAGTTAACTGCGTGCAACCATCGGCACTTAAACTGTTTAGAAAATGTTGACGATTCTACAGAGTAAAATGATAACACCATGAGAATGGCTGGACATTAATTGTGAGATGATCACTGTGCTTAACGGAGGTCTGAAATGGCTTGAAAAGTTCCATCTTTGGTCTCCAAATATGAATTATGCATTATCTAACCCTTAGCCCATCCTAGATTTTGACAAGCTTTGCAATCGTTCATGGATGGATTTCGCATAAAAATATGACTTGATTAACCACTATAACACTATTTTAAGAATGGCTTTCCCATATTGGGGATGCAATTTTCATTTCCATTATTTACAAGGTCACTCAATGAAGGATGACATCGATGGCGAATGTTTTGTTCGTATTTTTAAGTGTTTTTTGAATTGATTAACTGTCCTGCAAATACTGACATTTCTTTGATGAAGGAAATTGTATTTTCAAAAATCTTGATAGATCATTCATTTATCAGCATTCGAAGAAATCTGCATGTGTATCACGTGCATGTGGATAATCAGTTTACTGGTTTTTTTTTTTTGTTTTTTTTCTTGTTTTGACAAATATATATTATTTCAAACTTGGTTTTTTATTTTTCGAGCAAGGAAATGTAAATCTCCAATACCACTGATAACAGAAGGTCATCTTACTTCTCTTGGTTTTTTTCTTCAGATATATAAAACCTTACAGGATTTTGGTATGTTATTATTTTTACATCAGTAATTTAGTATTTAAAAAAATATTTTTAACGTCAAAATACCACACGATTAATGCCAAGTGGAGTTATATTTTTTTTTGCCGTCCTAGCTTCCCCTTATAGTCTTCTCCCTGGAGCAAATTTTCCAGTTGCTTGCCCGCCCAACCTGGGAAGTGACGCATGCCATTGGTAATTTTTTCAATGAGACTAGTGTTTTTATATTAATGCCATACGCAGCACACCCTCTACGTACAATACTATCAGTAATGTGAGTGGGTAACCAGATATCTAGAGACCAAACTTGGAATTTTTTTTGGCCACTTCAAGCCTCCAGCAAAAGCGCGAGGGTCTCCCACCGGACGATGAAACTCAATAAATAATACACTTCGGTATTAGCATATGCTACTTTATGACGATTAATAGGCAAAAGGCAATTGAGATTAGTGTCGATTATGTTCGCTGGGCGAAATTATTGCCTCTAGGGAAGAGATAAAATCTCTCAATAGTTTCAATGGAGAAGTACTAAAATTTGGTCTTTGTGTAGAGGGGTTGTTATTATCGTCTGATATTAGCAAAACTTAAAATTGCTCTACAGTTTTCCTTCGAAGTCTTGAGTACAAAATTCGCCAAAATCATTTCCTCGGTTCTTGTGAGTTCAGGATGGGTGCAAGTCCAGCGGTTGCACTTCGTGCATAATAAGCCGTTGATATTGTTAGCAATCCTCAACATATCGATGCGCTAACTGGGCAAAATATTTTTTGTTTGTTTTTAATAAATTTCATCCACAAATGATTGCAGACCTATTACATATTAGTATTATGGTTGGGCTAATCATTAGCATATATGCATTTATTTTAAGATAAATGTAAAAAAATGATACAGCTACAATTTGTTTTCTTCATTCTATTCCCTCAGCCATACGGCTAGTGTGGGTAGCTATATGCTACCATGCTAGGGAGATGATTATGAGCAAGGTCGTTCCCTTTGCGTTCCTTGCCGTAGTATATCCAATGGCTGTAGCCTGTGTGTTCTCGGGGCCGGTTTGCCTGCTTACGGGATGAAAAACCCCAAATAAACTAGTGGAAAAATCCTGCTGTCCAAGCCCAAGACCGACTAACTTGGCTATGGCTGAGGAAAGTCCTTAAGCTCCTCACGTCGTCGACGGGAGTCGAACCTAGGACATTCCTTCCCCAGACATATGGTGGCGAAGCGCATAGCCACTAGGCCAGTGATGGCGAACCTATGACACGCGTGTCAGCACTGACACATTTGAGGGTTTCAGGTGACACACCTTGGATGATGAAAGATATTGGTATTCTGACGAAAAAACTGCGATAAATCGTGTAAGATCGCTCTCAGTTAAGGCGAAGGTAGGTTTGTTCATTGAAAGATTTATATTTTATAGTTAACTTTCTTAATCATTATAATTTCTGCATAGTCATATGATATTATAAAAAATTATAAAAATTATTATCAATATTATACGATACAAACTTATAAATACGCGCTTTATATATTATAAACTTAAAGTTTTCATTTGACTTCTGTGTGAAATTCGTTCATGCATGCATTCCAAGTCTCTCGACTGAGTAATACAAGTTCTAAACGTATTGAAAACCACTTTAACAGAAAATATAATTCACAGCATTAAATATTGACTTTATCTGAGTAAATAATGAAAATATTTTATAGTTGCAATAAATTCAGTAAATTTTGTTAAATAATGCAAATAGTAACAACTTACGATGACGTCTCAACAAAACCAACTAAATAGTTGCTATTTAGTAGCATGATAGAAAGTTAAACGTAACAAGGTTGCTACGAACGGACTGGTAATAAATCTGGCAACCCTGCTGAAAGAAGTAGTGGTAGTCTTGCATGGTCTGCCACTTAAGTAATTTGAGTTGCTGGTGTATAATTCATTTCCAGTAATTGTTAGTTCTTATTAATTATTACTACTTAATTAATCAAAATCGAAAGGGAGAAATAGACTGAGCAATGATTTGAGCGCTGCCTGTGTAGCATTAAAATGTACACACTATAGCCCTTCTATAAAGCAACTTTCTTCCAGTACTCAGCAACAGAAAAGTCATTAAATGTAATGCAAGTTTGTAATTTCAGTTTATTAAATTAATTGTATAATATGAATTCATAGATTTTATATCAATGTCCTATTAAATAAATAGCCTAATATGATATGTATAAGTCACCATCTATGATTATGTAGTTAAATTTATAATGCATGTATGCAAGTGGCACATCAACAACGTCAATATTTAAAAAAAAAAGAAAAAAAAAAAGAAGTTTGACACACCTGGATAAAAAGGTTCGCCATCACTGCACTAGGCTAACCGCGCGGACTATTTTCTTCATATGTCTCTCTAAAATGTCTGTCATGTTTATCTTCCAAAAGAGGCGTTATTATTATTTTTTTTCTTTAGTATTATAATAACTCGACATTATTCCTATATAAAGGCATATTTCGATGGTATCAATACTGTTTGTGTTGTAATCTGTCTGTAAATATTATAAAGTATCATATATAAAATTTGGGGAAAATATCAATGAATAAATCTAATTTCTCAAATATCTGCACAGGTGTGGAAATGATCCCAGAGTTATGAAGAAAGAAAAAAAAACTACCCTCTTTCTCTCTCATTTACGCTTCTTACGCGCCGACCACACTACAGTGCAGATATTGGAAACCAAATTCGAAGGAAAAGGGGAAGTTAAGCCTAATTCCCGTAGTATCCTATGTCTGTATTATATTACGTGTTTGTGCGGTTTTGCCCGAAAAAACCCGAGTTTTTTCACAATCACCGTATGAGACCAGGCTGACCCTGCTCTCCAACAGCCTTATCGAGTGGTTAGCGTCTTCGCTCTCCAACCAACAGGCTTCCGGTTCGAACCCCGGTCTTTCTAACCAAAGGACTTGTCTAAGACCAATGAGTCCCATATGGAGGCCCATTTTCTTCCTTAGTAATAATATTTCTGATCCTGTGTCTGCATAGCTTTGTGGTCTTCTTGCCCTGGTATTATGATGAAATACTAATATGAGAAACAACTGACAGATAACAAGAAACTTTTATGGCCGAAGCAACTCAGGCTATGAGGCCAGTGTATAATGTCTGTTACTTGGTGTGTTCCATTTGCCGCTTTGCCTGTTTTTTTGTTTGAAAAACGTTCTCTGTATCTGACCGGCTAACTCGTCAAAATATTACTAAAAAAACAACTGCAGTCTTTTTTTTTTATTTCTAGCGATACATTAAAATACAAGGTTATTAGATTTGCTATTCCATTCAAATACAGTATTTTGGTACATTTTTTTTTATTGATGGAACCAAATTTAGAGTTCTCGGCGCAATGTGAATGCAACGTGTATAACAACATTTTTCTAGATATTTCCAAAGCTTCTCTAACAGGAAACGCAATCAACAATAACTGATTACAAATATTACAAATTAAAAAAATTACAAATAGTTAACAGAACAATTCATCAAATTGGGAAAATATGACAGTGAAATACAAAATATAGTGTACTGCGAGGATCGATACTGGGATCGATCCTGGTAATAGTTTTTTCGTGTGCTTAACAGCTGTATATTACGAGTTATTTTCTTAATCTACTATTGTGTAGCTCTTTTTATCTCGCCTTAACTTACCTACATTCGTGTTCGTTGTATCACGTCATGGTACACTTTCACCACATCTGTATGATTCTGTGTTTATACTGTGCAGATTTATTCAGCACTTCAAAGTCAAAATTTATTTATTTTATAAATAATCTTTGAGATATTCATCGAATAGGACACTCGAAGAGACTATATGACTCCAATTAAGGTTAACCTTAATTGCTTTTTGACTATTTTTGAAAGAAAAAAAAATTATTCGTTTTTTGACGACCCTTGGATTCGACAGATCCGGGTTGGATCTGTCGAATTAACAGGGCTTGAAGGTTAGTTAGCCGATCTGATATGGAGATAGGATTTTTTCATCCCACACAATTGGCAAAAGAAAAACCTGCAATAGGCAGTCATAGTACACTACGTAGATGGCATTAACTGTCCTCTAAGAGCATTAGTCAGGTTTCAATGAAACCAGTTTATTTTTCAATGCCATTGTGCCTAACATGAAAGGAAAATTGGGATTTGTGAATGCACTGGCACAAGGTAGAATAGTGGAGTGGATCCTCTCAGGAGGATGAGGTGGATGCACTACAGTTGTAATTCATGTATCGGAAGTACAAGTCAATGCCAAGCCTTTTGTCCTCTATTTAAGAAACGTATTCTGTAATTTATACAGAATTCCGAGAAAAGGATGAGATGCTGATAGGTAATGTATCAATTTGTCTTTCGATGATAGAAGTGGATGTTTCATGAAACGAGAGCGAATACGTTTCTTAACTCTCATTCTGCAAGTTTATCTGAGCTCAACACATAGATCTTCTCTTAAATTTCAAAGTTTCTCAAGTTCCTCGCGATACAACTGAGTTGTTGAAGGAAATTCATTCTCACCGCTATCTTTATTTCATCCTTTGACATGACGTAAAGTCCTCTTAAATGTTTCTTCAGTTTCGGGACACAGAACCAACTTGGTCGTTTCTGCGCTTGCGTCAAAGTGTAAATCGGCATCAGTTTCGAATAATTTATGTTGTAAAAATCACTGTACAAAATCGGATAGTTGGGGTTAACACAATTGTTCCCCCACTCTTCATTCGCCGAAGAATGCAGTTTTATAAGTACTGACATCATCTCCAGCTTAAAGCACAAACAGTCTACCATTTAGTGCAGTTTAGTTTTTATTCTTATCACTAGGTGAGTGTGTGACCAAAAAAAAAAGTATTTTTTTTTTGGTCACACACTTTTTTATTGAATATGTGACTTCTCACGAGACGATATAAAATGACAATACATTGAAAAATAATCTCTGTGAATTCCAAAAGGAGAATTGACAAATGATGACGCGCAAGTTTTGAAGGTGGCGATTGTATTTATTCTGATGAAACGAAGAAAGAGAATCGATGTGCTCCGAGGCGACTCAGAATGGTGTTTCAATCACAGCTACGAATGAATTTAAACGTGGTATGCAAAAAAAAATTATTTTTTTTGTGGCTGGCTCTTCATATGGGGGAGGAAAAACTTTTTCCCCTCGAAAATAAGTGCAAAACAATCCACGACACATTTTAAAAATATACGTAAAAAAAAGCAACTATCATGATGTGAGGTTCTGAAACTGTCAAATCACAGAATATGGCACGAAAATAATGAACTACAAGAAGACTAAAAGCATCGACTTCCCTGGGAACATGCGATATTTTGTCACGAAGACAAAACGCAGAACAAATTCTGAAGAATACTGCAGCGCTTGGAACCAAGTTTTCAAAATGGCCCGTAGCGGATCCAGTGACTCACGTGCACCACACCCGGACCGTATCAAAAGGTATCATAACCAGCACTCAACGCGCCACCAGACAACTTCATTTAATCCGCAACCCCCCACCGATCAACATATGTCAAGATCATTTCGTCCACATGACTTTTGACGAGACGCAGCGTTTCCGATCTAAGAGAGAGAGGGGGGGGGCGTCGACTTCACAACACGCGTGACCTCACAGTTGGATACTCTGCAAGGTCGTGAAAGACACGCGGGATAGAACCCCCTTTTCTATCCCTCCCTCCCTCTCTCTTTGGGGGTTGGCGAAAGCCATCGGACGCGCCGAGTTCTGTGGACCAGAACATCAGCCATGTAGCGTTAAGTGGAACACAAAAGACCACAAGTCAGCTCTTCTGGTGGAGTCATCCCTCCGCCGTCATCCTTTCTCTCCCTTTCCTCCCCCCGTCCAACCCTCCCCCCAATTGTTTAACCATCTTTAGACCAGATCCCATCCCAGTGTACACAGAGATTAGTAAAGATGCTGCTGGTTCACGGAGCTCACATTTCAGGGGAATGTGAGCAGTCGGTGATTAAAAGTTTCGGGCATAGTAGCGATGATTGCGGCAATTAGGCCGCGATGCACAGCTCGTTACGCAAGCGTGCGTGTGCACAATACGGAGCCCTCTTTTGATCGACTCTCATTCTCTGGATTCATCGTTATTCACGTGGGAAAAAAGAACAGTCACTAGACGTTTTATTAGAATGCGATGAAGGAAGAACTTTCATTTTACTCTTCTGTCGTTTATCTAACAGCGCAGTAAAGAAGAGGCTGATACCTGTTTGGATAATACGCACTCTCCTGTTGAATCTGTGATTTTTACCTACCTTTATTGTGAAATAATATTGAGCAGCCATCGCCTCTTCAAATCCAAGAAAGAAAGAAAGAAAGAAAGAAAAATTAAAATCCATCCGCTATTATTAATGAGTAATGGAACAGCCAACAATGCCATTGTGACGTCTGGCACGCGACTTTGTGTGAGTGTGCGCGAGAGAAGGTATTAATCAATGGTTACGTGGATATAAATACATTTGTGACGTCATATGTTAGTACAGGACTTCATTATTTATGAAAAACTGGTAATGAAATTTATAAAATGTATGTCAGTTATAATGATTGACTAATTAAAAATCTGAATTCTAGCTTTTGAATTCCTTACAAAAAATGGTGTCTTTCTAATTTTTGTTGTAGTACCATTTTCAGGATCATAAAGGGGAAATTACCCATTGCAATAACTCCACCCAAGCCAAATGAAATTTAATAATAAGCTGGATTTAGATCGGCATTCTAATTTAGCGGAGCATTCCCATTTCTTTACCTATTGTCTTTACAAATATGGACACGATCCTAAGAAATCTAAGGTTGGGCATCGGTAATCTTCTTCCACCACTAATACTCTTCTTCTTAGGAATCCATATTCAATAAAGGTTAAAAACCTGCCGTACGGTAGTTCCATGGATGAGCAAATGACTCGATAATCCGATTTAGGTCATGTTCTGAAGACCCAAAATGAACTGTTCTTCAAGTCCCTTTAGGCCTTCACTAAACGTGATAAGTATCACAATGGGCAATGGAGCTAGACCAACTTTATTGATAACATTTATTCATTGATCTAATCAATCAACTGATGGATTCATCTCAAACAATAGCTTCTGGCATAGTGAATCCAGTTGTTTCTTGTTTATCTACTGTAGACTCATTTTATAACTTAGTTGAATTTTCTGTACCTTGAATACATTTTGCAACCATGGGTAATTTGATTTAAATCAATGGGACAATTTTTAGTAGTAAAAATCCTAGGTGTCGAGTACAGAAGAGACTGACAAAACTCCTAAGAATCCCATCTAAAAACAAGATTCCCCATTTTCCTCATTCAAATAACTGTTTACTGAACTCTACCATACTTCGAACGGTTCGACAAATATTCCTACTGGGTTCAAGTATGAAATCCG
This sequence comes from Typopeltis vanoorti, assembly GCF_054136105.1. Classification (NCBI taxonomy): domain Eukaryota; kingdom Metazoa; phylum Arthropoda; class Arachnida; order Uropygi; family Thelyphonidae; genus Typopeltis; species Typopeltis vanoorti. The sequence goes on along the minus strand of NC_143566.1, from coordinate 28,134,471 downwards.
AATAACATCTATCTCAGATTGCCTGTGAGATCCCACTTAGTAAGAAAACTTTATTTAAATAAAGGATACGGATTAGGAACGTCATCCGTTCCTAATCCATGGTATGTTCTTTATAAAGACGGCGGTTCCTTATACTCACTGATGATTAGAAGCTGCTGATGTAATTTTTTTAAAATATCTTTCCATTCGAGAAATAGACATCATGTCTTTTTTTTTTAATTTTCTATATAATCAGTAGAATGGAGTGTATACATGACTATTTCTTGTGTATTTGTGATTTATGCAGGGAGAAGGAGACGTGCTAGTAAGAAAGGAGAAAGAATGGGCAACAGTGAAGCCAAGTACAGTTTCCACATCAAAGTCCATTATTTTCTGTCTCGTCTATCATTAGCTTGACTGTCCTTCTTTTCTTGTGTAGGCGTGGTCATATTCACATTGCGACAGTGACGAGTTGAATGCACGTCAAGCTATACAACCCGTGAAACAAGATCACGCGTGATTTCCACAACTCCATATTTTTCCCTTGACGCTTCAACAATAAAGGTAGAGAAGGGCAATACACCCTCTCGCCCAGTTGATCGCCTCTGGACGTCATACGACTATCAATAGACAGCTCTAAAAGGGCTTGTTTTGTCATTCGAGGCTTTTCACAGTGGCACGTGCTTGAATTATTTGGTGTCGCTTTGATATACGACTGTCTTATATCTTCTTTCTTTCTTTTTCTCTCTCTCCATCACACGCATAAGTTTCTATTACTACTTTACTATGCGCAGAGCAAAATGCATTCCACGTTCTTGCTTCATAGTATTCACACATACATCGTGCAACAAGAAAAATTAAAGTTTATGCAACGGCTAAAAAAAAAAAAACTGGATTACTCAGAGATTCATTATTCCAATTTAAATAAAATCATCAACCATCAATGCTAAAAATTGCGAAATTTAAATATATTATCATCAATGCTGAAATACACACAACAAACAACTCGTGTGGAAGTTAAAGTCGTTATAAGTGAATTTTGTATAGGTGTATAAATAAATTATAAAAATATTGAGAAAAAATTAAGAATTAAAAAAAAATTAAATTAAAATGAGAAAATATTATAAATCCAGCTATATTTTATACTAAAAGATAAAAAGAAGCTTAAAAAGTTTCGAAACTTTATCGGAGAGCTTATGAAAATATAAATTTTGGCATACATTGTCTGGTAAATTAGCTTTTCGGTAAATTTTCGAAACTTTCTTGAATTTCTTTTTATATTATGGTATAAAATATGTCTGCATTCGTAATATCCTCCATTCTAATGTTTTATATATATGAAATTAAAGAATTTCGGTTTTAGTAAATAATATTTTTCTATTAAATCCAATTTTGCTTGTTGCACTGGAGTGCATTTTGCGGAGTTGCTTTTAATCCATTAAGCAAATCACTTGTTACAACATACTAAAATACTGAAATTAATTCAGTAAGAAAGAAAATAAACATATTCAGAATATACCGAAAATGAAAAAGAAAATACTGAAGAAAAAAAAAGATATAGTAGGCTATATTTTATACCTAAATATAAAAATGAAACAAAGTCTTGAAAGTTACCAAACAGCTAAATTTATCAGAGCTTATACCTAAGATTGTTTTCATAAACTTTCTGGTAAATTTTCGAAATTTTCTTATGTTTTTTGGCTTCTTGTATAAAATATAGCTAGATTTATAATATTCTCTAACATTTTTATTCAATTTTATAAAAAGTATAATATTTTGCTCTACATTTTAGTAATTTTTTTCATTAACCTACCCAGAGTTCACCTAAGAAGAATCTAAAATTGTACACAAAATGACCAGAAAATAATAATATATACCTTCTTGGCAATCTTAGCTGAGAACTATCTTTTTTTTTTTCTTCAGGTGCCTTTAGTAATTTTCTTAATAACAAGATCTCAAAGAACAGTAGAAAAAAGACAACGCATGAATAATAAATTCTAATTTGTGTGAAAATTCTTCCGGGTTGAACTATGTGTGCGTGGTAGTCGTACATATTTTAACAGATTTAGAGGAAATTACAGATGCCAATTCTGATTCAGAGAGACAGTGGAGATCTTATGTGACCATCCCACGAAGGATTATAGTCTTGTAATATTTTTTAGTACTGTTGGAGGTTAGATGTGTTTCAGAACACATCAGACCTCCAACAGAGTGGTATATCACACTGAGAGATAAAAATTATCACCTGCCTAAATGGATATTAAAACGTTCATGTCCACAGTCGGTTTCGAAGCTATCTGATAGAAATTCGATTTACATTAACTAGAGATGGTCGTTGATATACAAGAAAGACAGTAGACAAAAGGACAGCATTGAAGTACTTGAATATTTATATTGTATGCAGTCTTTGAGTTTGAAACTACTCACTCTTATCTATGGTATGAGAAAGGAAGCCTGGACATCCAAATAGTAAAAGACAAATCATAAGATGGGACATGACTAAATAGGCCTTTGTGCTTAACACGAACAAATACTTCAGATTATTATGACCATCACTTGGGTTTCTTACTTATTTATTTTTTTGTTTGTTAAACTGCAGTGAAAATTTTCGCATTCTTTAAAGATGAAAAGATTTGTGTTCCCTTAATCATTTCTCTCCTCTTTTTCCTTCTTTCGACCGGAATCTGCGTAGCTCAGTTGATATAAAGGCGCCAATTGGTTGGAAAGACCCGGGTTCGAATCGTCTGTGACGTGAGGAATATTTATCAGATCTCTGCGATCAAATTGAGAGTTAGCCGGATATGGAGGGGGAGTCTTCGTCCCTCAAAAGAGGGGAACAAGTGCAGTCGATAGAAAAAAATACGTTATAAAGCATTGATTTCACAAGATGGTGTCGTACTGTCCGTATAGGACTCATGTCCGTTGCATCACCATACGCTAATTAATTCTTTCAGTCCACCTGAATCACTCGCGATTCATACTCCTGGCTAAGAGTTATGATGCTCCAGCGAAACGTTCTTCAATCAAACACGGTCTATAATTAAGTAATTAACTGTCCTCGGTATCATATTCTATTCAGCCTTCCTTGAAAGTTCTGGTGAATTTCTTCACATCCAGCGAGATTCCAATAAATCAAAAACATCATCTTCACCTCTGGCAGCTCTTCGCTAGAAAACTCGGCTTCGGATGGCGAAGGAGTGTAATTTGATACAACCCTTTTGTTCTAACTCATGCAAGCTAGTGATGCGTGTACGAAAGAGTTGTGCATTTCTTACGAAACCGTCTAGTTGAATCGTTTCAACTGTCTAATGAGTCTTCTCTGCTGAATTTTCAGATCAATATTCAGTATAGGGAAACTAATTTGCAGTTAATGAATAATAAACAACAGGAAAGCGTCTAATTTAAATGTTAGGGATAAACAAATGACACGTCGCGCGCTGATCATACTATTAGCTGTAGAGTATCCAAGAAAGAGAGACAGGACTGAAGAATTAGACGCTGAATAATAAATTCATTTATTCTTCATTCATTATTCATTCTCTTAAAACTCCTGATTTAATTTATCTTTCTATCCTGGTCTCTAACAAATGTTTTTCATACAAATATCGCTTAAATGTTTTAACCCGAGTCTTAACACAAATCACCTTCAAACGAAGAGCAATCTACACCCATCTTTAAGTACATTTAACTGTTTCCTCAGAACTCAGCCTGCCCTTAGATTCAAAATTAAAGCCATTAACGTCATCTACTGGGCTTCAATATTGTAACACCATTTTCGATAAAAAGGGAATGACTCAATGACTTCTATTGTGAAGAGTTTAGGCGATGGTTTAGGATGGACATCTTAGACCTTCGAAAATCGAAATTCCAAGGAGATTTTAAGATGGAAATCTCATAGGGTTTTTTACGCATTTGATCACACGCTTATGTTTCAATTCTGATCATTATACAGGATTTTCAAACTATTTTTTAGAATGCTTAAAACAGTTGCAAAATATGAACTTTCTTTATTTTATAGGTTCACGTTAGCGACTTCCCAAGTTTAAGACAATTTGACTTTCTTATGCAAATCAACATCCGATATTACGTGGAATGGACCACAGAGGAATCTCAAGATTATATGATTTTTTACAGACGGATTGTCAACCTTCGGCAAAACAATCACGTGGTCACCTGATCAGAAAAAAATAAACAAATTGCTGTCCGGTTTCCCCTTTCAGTCGTTTCCAGCTAGGCATTGCCCACGAAGTGTTCCTGGTGAGATTTTGACAGGGTAGTTCACCATTGCTCCCCCCCCCCACCCCCAATTTTATTTGGTCTCGGGTCCAGCACATAGCTGGGACGTATTCACGACTGTAATCTATAATCCATGTGTGTTCATTCATGGGACCGGTTTGCCTGTTTCTGGGGAACGAAAAACCCTTACCTCCATATGAGACCGGCTAACTCACCTTTAGTCGAAAGAGACCAGATAAAAATTCCTCACATCACTGACGGGAATCGAACTGGGGTTTTTCCGACCAAAGGGCTCGGTCTATACCGACTGAGCTACGGAGGTTCAGCAGATTGCTACCCTAATGTTTAGTGAAACACATCTAAAGCCTCTCGACCGCTTGTAATAAACCCTAAGTGGGTTTTCTACGAACCACAACGAATTTATCGTGTTCACATCATTAGAGGACAAACATGGAAATTTTCCATGTTTCTCCTCTAAACAATCCTGCTCCGAAATTCATCTCCGATCTAAGCACGTTTACATACATCCATGCTCAAGGTGGGATTCGAACCCCAGATATCCATTCAGCCAGGCGGACTTATACTGTGTTCCTAATGCGTTCCTGACGAACAGCACAATACCATCTTAACTTGTAAGGCTAACAAAAGTGTAAAAAGCAAAACCGTTGCAAACGGCTTCAGCGTAACAACCTTACTATCCATATACGAAAGAAGTTCTGAAAGTAATGCCTGCATGGCCACAGTATTTAGAGTGTGAGCGGCCTTGAATCCAGTGGCTTTAACATACAGTGGTGGACAATCATGTATCACATATATACAATGACACGTAGAGGTGCGCCACTTGCCCCCCCCCCCCCCAAGATTGAATCTGGAGTGCGCTACTGCTAAGGCTACGATATTGAAGGCACTCGCACTCAAGTAATGTGAGCTCGCAAGTATTTTTGCATCTTCCCACGTATATCAGGGCACTCAAGATTTAATCTTTGGGGGAGGGGCGAGTTGAGTAGACGATTTGCGAATACACACTACGCATCGCATACGACCTATGACTGAGCATCTGCCGTGATCTCCTCTGGCCCGACTTGGACAAACGAAGTCGCACTCTTTCCGCCCGAGCACTACTTCGTTCGCCTTTCGTTCACAGCGGCAGTGATTCCCGAGAGCTGTAGGGTATTCCCACCTTATGTGACTGCTAATTCATAAGCAGTATATAAATAGAAGACATGACACAACATAAATAGAAAAATGAATTTTAATTAGAAAAAGAAAAGATTTTTGGAAAATTTTCTAGTGTTTTTTTTCCATTTCTTTTTTTTTTTTGGGGGGGGGGGGGGCTTTCCCCGCGGTTGCGCCACTGAGCCTTCGCAATATAGTAGGGTACAATGAAAGTTACATTTCTCGTATTACCGCATATACAGTGACCGAATCTTTTACCACTTTGTCGAAGAGTATTAAATAGCATTTAATACTTTTTTTTTCACGTATTAAAAAGTGAATACTTCAGATTTGCCACCAATTACTAGCTTATCAAACAACACTTCAGTATACAACAGAAAGGCACGTGGTATCTTTTGGAAAGGCAAAGATGTTATTCTCACAAACTGTATGGTGAAGCGGATGACAATAAACACGCCATCCGATGTTCGTGTCCTTACTTTTGCAACATTAGAACGAACATGGGCGTGTTCACTTCAACGTGTATTGAAGAAATCGGATTGGAATTTGTTGAACGGCCTACAAGTGGCTTCATCAGACTTTTGGCCTAAACTGCAAACACATCACAAGGATATTCAATTTTTTTTTTAAAAAAATAATGAACAAGTCAAAGCAAAGATGAAAAAATGTCATTAGAACAATGACTTCGAAACACCTGCTTTCCGGTGGAAAAAATATATTCAAAGAGATTACAAATTCTATTTAGAAATAGTGAATGAACGCAAACTTCACACTATATATTGGTTTTTATCTCCTATACAGAAACTATTAACAACTAAGTGTTTAACATTTTCCTGTGGCAATGTTGTTCTCTAGTTCCTTAACGTACTAACGTAGTTCGACATTTAGCCGATTAGTTTATAATTACCGGATAGTTTATGTCTACCTTACCTTGACCTGGAAGCAGCTCAGATGTCAAACCAATGAAAAACTATTGGCATAAAATAGGCAAACGCATTTGCACGAATAACATCCTAAAACGCAGGGACAATGAAGTAGGAAATACATAAACGTATCCCCTCCCCCCGTTAATGATTTTTTTTTTACTTCGGAGAGATTACGTCACCAAAATAATGGTTTCTGATTGGGTATGTTATTTCTCATGTAACTAATAAAGTCTGAATTGAAAAAATGACGGATTACGTATATTAAAACATTCTTTAACGGCTTACACTAAAAATTAATTTAGTTAAACTACAGAAAATAATAAAATAATAATTTCCTACGTTACACATCTTTATCTATTATTAGATCGCTTCATGTATTATTACAAAGAAGTCTCGTAGTAATTTCTTGATGAAGTCACGGTGATTTGCCTTGAAGAAATTAATGCTAAGGTTACTAACGTCTTCAACAACTCTAAAGAAACTAGCAGGATTTTATTTAGGACATCGGGAGTCAGTCATCATCCACAAGCAATTCCAAACAGTTTTTTCTTTTTTTCTTTTTTTTTTTAATAATAATACAACTGACTTAAAACGTAATTAAGATTCCGGAAAAGGAGACTTTCTATACATGCATGAAAGAGCGTTGTCTTAATGGTTATTTTTCTATTAGTACTGAAATCGAAGGACCAGTAGGAATACTGCAGGCAGCATTATTATACTCTTTCTGAAATCAAATCATAATCCGATCAAATTATTATTATTAAAAAAAAAAACAGTGGCATTAAAAGTATTATCACTTGAATGTATTATCCTTTCTCATCGTTAACCTTATTTCATTAATCTCTATTATGGTTATTATTATGTTTTTTTTTTTCATTATTTTCTCAGTATTTTTATATTGCTCTGAAAACCTAATACGATATATTTTCTATATACGTTTTATACGAATTCCATCAATAAAAAAATTAAATCCACCACAGTACAAATGTACCGTAAGTTGACTATCTTGTCATTTGTGACAACGTAATATATGTGTTTTACCTTTATCTGGTCTCTTTTGACTAAAGGTGAGTTAGACTGTCTCATATGGAGGAAGAGGTTTTTTTTTCCCTCCCGGAAACTCGGGTTTTTGTCCCTCAAAACAGGCAAACTGGCCCACACACTGAACACGCTGCTACAGCCAAAAATAAATCCACCCTAGGTGAAGGCCGTTGGGGGGGGGGGGGGGTTGTACTAACAAAAGTCGCATCAGTGTAATACGCGGACCCTGCATTGGAAGCAGGATAAACGTGCAGAAGAAGAATATTTGCTTGTTGTAGTGATATTGTTATAATGAGATTCTACACTCCCACCAAATTTCAAAGATGTATCCCACCTTAAAACTAACGAAAAGATGCCAGTAAAACTACCCAAGGTTGTACCTCGTATTTCTGACATACAACCTTTTGTAATTAGAAGCTTGAATGCCGACAATATATAAAGTAGATGAATGGACGCAACTCCGTGAATCACGTGAGTCTGAACAACCAGAATCACAGACAAAACGTGCCTCGAGTTGCTTACAATCAGGTTTGTCCAGTAAGTTACAGTTGCTATTTCTTTCAATGTTTCGGAATCATCCAGTATTTTGCAATGGACGCTGAGTTCACGTTTGCTGAAGTGGCTGATATGCACTCTTAGTATGATGTTTCAACGGATACGCACAAACATGCATATAACGGTTATTTTTCGGGTGGTACACAAAACGAAGCAACAGCAGGAATTCGACTTGATTATGAAGCCCTCACTAGTAGCCTAATTCCATGCTCAGGTCACTCTCAAGTATATATGCGGACAGAAGTAAACTAGTCAAAAACCACTCGCAAAGTTTTATTATTAAGTAAAAATTAAAATCTGAATATAATTTTATGTTAAGTATAATTTGTTTTCAATTATTAGGACAAAATTATGTATGCCTTCAGCTTTACGAAGTATTTGAAAAATATAATTATACCCATGTTTTTTTTTTATATATATAAAATATATCAACTCTGCGTTGAGTATTATTGTGTTGCATTTTTGAACCTGCTTCCATTGGTCGTTCCGGGATTGGTGTGAAATAAAGTTGGAGTTATACCAGTCCTTTTTAGGACTTCCAGGGTAACAGTTAGCAACTGTAACCAAGGAAGTTAACTGAGGTGTTGCTGTTATCCTGGGTGATGAGTTTTTGAGTTCGCTCTCTTAGGGTTATTGCCTTAAGGGAGTAATTTGAGTCTCCGGGGAAGGTGTTCTCCGGCACGGCCCGCTGAGGGGTTCTTGCCGGTGAATTATTTTCCTCGGAATTTGAGCGGTTCTGCTCAGTGGTCGGGGAGCCCGTCACTGAGATATGGACGGTCTTTCGCCCACTTTAGAGTGGCCTAGAGATCGTCTGATTTTTTGAGATTTTACCCTTTACTTACTAATCAGGGTATTATATAGGCAACGCAGATAGAGATTTACAGTAATCTCGTAGATCAATCGTCATTTTTGGCGAGCTCTCGCAATTTGACAAATACCTCATCAAAGGTCGAAACTGATATCAGTAATGACTGTTTCCATAATGCATAAAAAATATGAGTCCGAAGGAAGTGTAGTGTGCATTGTGGGATATAAGACAACTGATGTCCACAGTTAAAGTAGCCTAGTCGTGAAAAAACTAAACTTTCACGCATACCTATGGAATTAAGGTTATTTATATATAAATATAATTTTCTGTAGGAATTCTCTAAAATATAAAAAGAATTGGAAATGGAAAAACGTGAGCTGTCAGACGAAAATGGTTAAGTAGAGCTGTCCCTAGAATGTCTACACTTTTGGTCAAATTCTGAAGAAATGATTTATCACTATAAACGCATCATTCAAACAGTTCATTCCTTATTAATTATATGAAGAGCCAAAGGCTTCAATTCGGCGACATATAACTTGTTTAAGTTAAGGGATATTACATCCCATATTGTTTCATAGTCTAATAAGAAACTCAAAGAGTTTCATGCCGAATATAGAAACTATATAAAGTTCGGCGAGTCCAAGCGTAAGCAAATACCTGGATAGTGTTACAACTGACCCTTTAGGGAGTGCAACACCGAGGCAACTCATGGTAAGGGTGGAGCAAGCTCCGATCACTATTTTTGATATTTCCCCATAATGTGAAACCCAGCTCCTAGGAGCTGTATTACTGTTCTACATTATGAGTGAGAGGTCACTACCCAGACCGGTTTCAACCTTTATTGAGGTCTCATCAGTGAGTCCTAGGAGTTGGGTTTCACATTATGGGGAAATATCAAGAATAGTGATCGGAGCTTGCTCCACCATTACCATGAGTTGCCTCAGTGTTGCACTCCCTAAAGGGTCAGTTGTAACACTATCCAGGTATTTGCTTACGCTTGGACTCGCCGAACTTTATATAGTTTCTATATTCGGCATGAAACTCTTTGAGATGTAATATCCCTTAACTTAAATAAGTTCATTCCTTGGTTGACATATTGGGAAGCATACCAGTTCTTCAATGAACAAGGTTCGAATCCAATTGTATGCATTGATGTTCATGTCTTTATATAGTTGTGGTTACTTGATATTACTGGGGAAGCAGCTAAAACTATGAGATCAGCGTATTATGCCTTAAGGTTAAAAACACGTAATCTGGCACGTGTTCTGCCCTTTTTTTTTTTTTATTTGAAGGACAAAAAGAAAGCCCTGTCACTTCTATGAAACCGTTCACCTTCAGTTCAAAAACCTTTGAAAATGTTTCCGTCCTAGACGAGATTTGGGCCCATACCTATCCGCTGTTCTACTCAGATGCACATAAATTGATGAAATGGGATAGGAATGCGGGGGGGGGGGAGTTACACGGTCCTTCGATGAACACTGGGCGTTAGTTAAAAGATCCATAATATATATGCTTCTGCCGAAACATCCCATACTGGATTCATAACCCACTGTTAAAGGCCGCTGCATATAAACGCAATATATCCCCCCCCCCCGCTCAAAAAAAAATGAAATAAATGAAATAAAACAAAAAACGCTAGGACTGATTCTGTGATAAAGGGCTGATTGTGGTAAACAGCTCATTCTATTTAACACTGGTTTAACAAAGGACGATGTGACCGCCGGAAACAATGGTGTGGTTATCGTAGCACAGTTTTACATTAGTCGTCCAGTAGCGAACAAATTATTCCGAACAAGCAGAATTTTAGTCAATCTTTTGGTTATAGTTTACTATTTTGGTTCAGCGCTGCGTGTCCGATGTATACGATGTTTATTAATATTGTTGGGCGTTTTTAATAGTGTAAACTAGTTGACATTCTTCGTGTTTTATTCCTTCTGTGTAGCCATAAAATGGACACATCGTCAAGAAAAGGTTCAAAAATAGGTACTCTTTCTCAGCACACATCCATGACTCAAAGACAAATTACCAATGATTATGGTATTGATTTGGATACAGTTAAATGCGATTTTAAAGATGCTTTAGGAGGACAGGTACCCTTTCTCCTGACGGAAAAGGAAAACTAAACTTACTCAAGATTGTTTACTAGTTAGGAAAAGAAAATTGAATCCAAGATCGTCTGTTGTAGACTTAAACAGACTTGGTAGCTCGTGGCATTAATGTTTCTGACGTGACAGTCCGTCGAAGATTGATGAAAGCAGGGAGGATGCCCACAGACAAAAAAAAAAAAAAAACAACGTTGACGAAGGTCATGCAGAAAAAGAAGCTCCAGTGGGCAAAAGTGTACACAAATTGGACTGCTGAAAAGTGGAAGAAGGTCACATTCTCGCATGAGAGCCATTTCTTTGTGCAAGGAGAGCGAGTACCTTATGTTCGCAAATCAGTGGCAGAGAAGACTTCTCTGGCCCACCTTCAACTAGCTCCTAAACACCCAGCTAAAAAGATGTTCTGGGGTTGTCTTACAGTCCAGGATCGCTTGTGCCTGTTGACGATATGATGATAACTGACATAAAAATATTGGAGAAAAGAGTGGTCCTACAGATCCAGAAAGACAAAGAACTCATCTTCCAACAGGATCAGCATACCACACTTCAGGAAAGTGAAAGAGTTCCTCAGCAATGACAACATCCAATTGCCTCAGTGGCCAAGTCCTGAAACTCTCCTGACATTAACCCAATAGGACATTTGTGGGCCATAGTGAAAAAGAGACTTGGGAAATGAAATTGTGATACAAAGGATAACTTAATACGATCCATTATAAGTGTATGGTTTTTCAAGATGCAGAAATAAAAAAAAATAAAAAAAAGTTTACTTAAATTAAGGGGATATTAAATCCCACATAGTTTTAAAACCGAATAAGAAACTCAAAGATTGGAATCAGAGAGTTTCTTGCCGAATATAGTAAACTATAAAGTATCAGCGACACTAGCGTTAGCCAATGCAAGTGATCCTAGTACGTAGTACAATATCGGGCAACTCGTTGCAAAGGTGGAGGAAGTTCAGATCGCTATTCTTAGGTATTTTCCATAATGTAAAAACACATTTCCTAGGAAATGTATGCTGTTATTACATTATGGAGGGAGGTCACTACCCAGACCGATTTCAGCCTTTTTTGAGGCTTCATCAGTGAGTAGCTAGACCGAGTTAATACCAAAGTGTATAGCGAAAAGAACTTATGTACTCTGCGAACGAGTTTTCCAAACAGGTGCAACCATTAAGTTAAGTATAAAGAGCTAATAAGCTTCATTTCGGCAATGAAAACATTAATTTAAGTAATGTTTTCCTTGCCGAAATGAAGCTTATTAGCTCTTTATACTTAAGTAATAAAAAAAAGTGTTCTACGTTGGTAGAGTCCATGCCTAAGCGAATTAATGAACTTATTAGAAACACAGGCGCATATATTAATTAATAGGTAAAAGTTGGAGTTTAATCTTTTTTTTTTTTACTTATTAAACTTAAAAAGAAATTAAAAATTTTCTGTAAAATGGGAGTGTTTTGATTAATTTATTCGCTACCGTATCTTACACGTACCGGATTTCCAAAATTCGTGTTCTACTCGAAATATTTACATATCTTAGACATTTAAGTCGCGTCTAAACAAAGGATGCCATTAATAATGTAAGAAATAACGTTAGAAGTGAGGGGTTGGCGCAAGGAAAATTGATTCTTGTCTGGGAGGGGACAATATTAGAATACATTTATTCATACATACCATTAATTTATAACAATTTTGTACGGCGCAGTATCCTGTAGAAAAGGCAACAGTGTCCTCGCGTTATTTATAGAATGAGCTACGGCATGAAGAAATCAATAGTACGGCCAGTTAGTCATTAGGCTCCGACTGTGCATCTTTCATTCATTCAGAAAATTCTTTTTTTCTTGTACGAAATGCTTGACTACATTAATATACAGCAAGACGTCTTCTGGAGTAAGGATCTCAAAAGAAAGAAATCGCTCTCAGATAACTTTTCATTCTGTTTGACAGCGCCCTCTTGTGGTGATTTTAACCTAGACTACCTTCTGTTTTTAGTTTCTGTAAAAAAAAAGTAATCATGGTAGATTATTGATATCGCCCTGGCGATCAAGGAAAAAACCTGAGAACCCGGAGAAAACCGCATTTTCAGACTATGAGCCTGTAAGTTATTATATAAGTGTATTAAGACACTGGCTTGAATTAAAACTGAGGCTAAGCTCATGAAGGTAATCTTACGTCTGTTGATTGATGAGTTTTCTTCTGTCATATTAATGATAACTTGTTCAACTTATGTAATGCAGCTGAACAAGTTAAAAATACAACTGTAGACAAAATAAATTTATTAAATACTTCTGTCTCAAAAATAACTATTATTTATGCTTTTATTACTCTGTCTTAAAACACTGAGCTCTATAATCTATGAAAACTGCCTGTGTGATGTACGTCTGTTTACACATAAATCAGCGCTGATCTGCTTCCAAATAAGTCGGATGGAGTGCACTCCAGCGGTCTCCGATTTACATTAGTCAGGAGAAAATATTGAAGGAAATAATCCAGTTAAGACCGCAACTAACCCACTTTTTCCTTCCTTATTTATTTTCTATGTGACATTTAATAGCTCGCAACAATCTATATTCCGGTTTCAATTTTCCAGATCCGCTTCTGTGGAACCCCGAGCATGTTAAGCAGTGGCTGGAATGGGCAGTGAAGGAGTACAACTTACATGACGTCGACACAACACGCTTTAATGTCGTTGGTCGCGAGCTATGTCAGCTGACCAGGGAGGACTTCGGTCGCCTGACCAATCCTTACAACGGAGAAGTGCTGTACGCCCATCTTAATTTTCTACGTCAAAGTGAGTCATTTATTATCGTATGGTGGCAGTAGTGTGACGACTGCATAATGTTAGGTATTTTATGGTGTATAGAATGCATAAAAAATGAAGTAAAATATTACTTCATACAGTTTCATTTGAATTAAGAATAAATAACCACAAAGTTCATATTTTAATTTCAATTGTTTATAAATGAAACAATGACTTATACGTAGTCAGTTGAAATCTAATTAACAATGCCTATCACAGTTTCGTTTGGCAAAAGATGTCCATTGTTATTTACAATTCTTTGTTACGTCATTCTCTATGTATGTGTAGTATAACGCTTTAATAAATTTCATTTTAATTTTTATTACTGATGTTAAGATATCAGCTAGTGTCGAACTACATTTCGTTCGTGTGATAGGTTCACCATAATCTTTAGTTAATTGGTAAGTTCAATCATTTATTTGGTATTTTCAGATAATCTATGCATGATGCACACATAATATGGCGATGGTGGTCAAATTCAACGTTTTCTGCACTAAGTCCGATAACAACTGCTGACCTCTAGTGGTGTGACTCCGTCAAAGAGTAATTTTTTTTTTTTTTAAAGGTTACCTAATAAATAAAAGATAGGGATAGTATCAAAGATAATTAAAAAAAAAGAGAACAAAAGGAGAAAACAACAAATATTCATAATTTTATATGCAATCGCAAACATTGAATATTAATTTTAAAAAGGGTTTAATATGCCAATGTAAATAATATTTTAACATACATTTTATTTTAAATTTCTCGATGCATCATTGTTTTGGACGTTAACAAAAGGGTGTCAGCTAAATTAAAATTATAAAATAACGCTACCGTGAACAATTTTTTTTTTCATATTTAAAATATTTCCTACATTCACGTGCTTCATTTCGAATGCTGCAAACAATATAAATTAATTTTAGTAAGAAAGGAAGATGAGTTATAAATTATTTATATTTATTAAAAATTTGTTGTGAATATATTTGCATAAAGAATTTCCCAATAGCCCTACATACGTGGCCTGTTGCCATTAATATTTTTAAAAAACAGCATTTTTATGATCAATACAGTAAGTTAAGGCAAAAAAAAAAAAAAAAAAAAAAAAAAAAAGATTCCTCTGCTTGTACGGGGAGGGGGGGTGATCCAAATTATAGTATCCCTTAAGGCCTTGTGAAGCCCCATCCAGTGATCTAAATACGACGAAACTGCAGGAAGACATTGTGCGACAATGTGTAAGCGACATCTGAGGGGGGGGGGGATAGTGGTTCCAAAATTCACAACCAGGAACGCTGTAGGATGCACCGAATGTAGATGTAGTAGTTTTCTGTGTGTGTGCGTGTGTGAAGGAGACAAGCGACACGAGCATAAATAACATATTTTTATTCACTTCCATTATTAACTGAATATACATGGGTTGTACTGTTCAATGTCCTACCTTTCTTGTATGCCACAAATTGCATTCTTTGCACAATGTGTTTAACGGCAGAGCGCAGCTGATCGGGAATTGATGTTGCGTACATGCTGTCTTTCAGCGCTGACAGGTTCTCAGAATGATGCGGTTAAAACGGATCGACCGATGCGTGGATAGGCTCCATCCTGAATGAAAATGACTGAATCCATGCACAGGCGCTGCTGTAGCTGTGCTACAACAAAACTGTTTATCACATCGCGATACCTCTCGGCAGTAATAGAGCAGGTCACAGGACCCGACTGGCGAATGTCCTCAAAGAAGAATAGTCCAATGATAAACAAAGCTGTAAACCAGCATCAGACAGTAACTTTGGGTGAATACAAAGGAATTTGTTGGATTGCATACGGGTTTTGCGTAGCTCATACCCGGTAACTGTAGGTATTCGCAGCTCGGTTCAGGTGAAAGTGAGCCTCATCTTCCGACAAAATGGTCCATGACCACGCAGCAAACACAACTCCACTCGAGCAAGGAATGTTAGTCGACTTTTTAAGTCTTGCAAGCGCAACTCCTGTGTCAGGGTTAGCTTGAATAGGTAAAAATGCAGAATCTTCCTTAGAATTAGAAAGCACATTCATGTGTGTTGATACAGCACTGCAGAAACCAACGCTGTTATTCATGACCTGCTCCACAACGGCAGTAGCAACTTCATTCACGTGTTAACTGATTGGTTTCTGACCTTTGCCAGGTCTAACTCCCAACGATCTCGTTCCTTTAAAACGACTAATCATTCGTCGCAGAGCACATGGAGATAGTGGACCGCGTCGACTTTTGTTCAAGAGAAAAAAATTCGTGGAGTGAGACAACAGCGTTTCAATTATTTATGTAGTACAGCTGCACGAGCAAAGCACGTTGGGGTGATGTTATCGCCATCACTGTGGCCGATATTAAAACAACCAGAATGAAGAGAAAACATTTTTTCTCTTCATTCTGGTAATATTTTTAAATTCCGTGTGCATTTTTTAAAGCCTCCTGCATTGGCCGAGTTGCGTGATATGCATATTCCATGCATTTGGTGTTTACAACGCCCCTGGTAGTGAATTTCGGAATTACTTTTCCCCCTCAAATATCGCTTCCGCATGACGCACAACATATTCCTGCAAAGTTTCAGCATTTGGATCACTAGATGGCGCTCCACATATCCTTAAACAGGGATCCTGTAATTTGGATCACCCCCACCCCTCGTACAAGCAGAGGGATCTTTTCTTTTAGCTATTTGCCTTAACTTACTGTTAAGGCAAATTAATAAATTGAAATGTAAACTGAGCAGTTTACATTTCAATTTAAATGTAAACTGCTCAGTTTAAATTAAGGAAATATATTTAAAATTCTGTTTTTTTTTTAATATTTTTCCTTAATTATAAATTGAAATGTAAACTTTTCAGTTTCAAACTGCAAAATGCAACTTGCTAAGCATGGAGCGAAATGATTTTCACCTACAGATGCGACACTACTTGGCTTAACAAAAACCTGAAATGCATAAATAATATTCGTTAATCTCTCAGCTATAGATCCTGGCTTAGGTAACATTTAGCTTATTAGAGGGGATGCTCTAGATTTACAAATACTTTAGCATAACCTCGAGTACGGCGATAACGGAACTGGAGCATTTCTGTGAAAAGTTAGTCATAATATTTATTTATGAATTGAGTTTTAGCGATTTCCTATGAAGACTATGACAACACTGCTGCACATGCACAGCACATCTAGCTGCTGAGATAATCAAATAAAAACAATATCCCTGTTCTAGAAACACATTAGTTACAGCTTGAATTTGATGATAGGTCAACGCACACTTTTTGTTTGTTTTAGTACTCTCTTAAGAAATGGTTTCTTAAAATCTAGAGAAAGGGAGCGTAAAATTTGGAGGATGATCTTAAAAGTCTGAGCCAACTTCTTGTTGTTTTCTGTCATTCAATGTTCGACACTTGACCTTGAACATTCAACTTCTTTTAATCTGAATTTAAGTTGATCTTTCGGTTTGTTATTATAAAGCAGCTGAAGATTAAGGGATTTATGGAAAAAAAAAATCAGATTCATAATCAGGAGAAAGCTATTCCTTACTAGTTCCAATGATGGAGGGTAACTTAGGAAATTGCTGAAGCGCAAAATCTACTATTTAATTTTTTTGGAGACACCTTTCGTATCCCATATGTAATAGGTGGCGTTGGTAGTTTCGGAGTATTCCAGAACGAAATATAGCGACCTAAGAACATACTGAAGTTATAAAAATTGTGGTAGAAGATGGAAATGATACCTTCTGTCTATCTAATCTAATCTAGAATTTGAGTTTGCAAATAAGTGAGTCTAAGGCCTTCTACGGCAAAGTTTCGTCAAAATAAAATTTAAAAAAATCAATATTGAGCTAGCCTTTCTTTACAATATATTTTCATGCAAAGGATCTCGAATACTATGTTAATAATAATAATCTCTCTCCTCCTCCCTCAGCCATACGCCTAGTGGGGATACCATACTAGGAGATGATTATGAGGAAGGTGGTTTCCCGTTGCCTTTCTGGCCGTAGTATATTGTATAACTGTAGCCGTGTGTGTTCACGAGACCAGTTTGCCTATTTTGAGGGATTAAAAAACCCTTCACCTCCTTATGAGACCGGATAACCAACCTTTAGTTGAAAGAGACAGATAAAAGTTCCTCGCGTTACTGACGGAAATCGATCCCAGATCTTTCTGACCAAAGGATCTATACTGAGCTCATATCCGTAGCTCACTCTATACTGACTGAGCTACGGAGTCCCCAATAATAATAATAATAATAATTCGAATACACTGAGGAATATTTTCAGAGCACAGATAACGAAGAATACAGTAATATTAGATACCGATATGCAAAACAAAGTTGCAAGTCCTTTTTTTTTTTTTTTTTTAAATATATAGCATCCTTATCTTCCATACGATTTGAGTTCTGAATTATAGCCAAACAAGTTTGCTTATCAAAACTGAAGTTTCAGAAAAAGACATTCGTGTTCTGAAGACGAGAAACCTGTCACTGCCATATGAGGTCGGCTAACTTACTCTCTTCGATGTACATCTCTTTTAAACATTCACGTGACGTTTTATTGTGCTGTTATCATTCCCACGAACACTTTCTGAAAAAGCGATAAATATATTTCAAATAAGCGTAGATATTAAATACCACCCGAGTAATGTACACGCTTTGGTATTTCATAATATGCGTTGAGTATATGTTGGTAATAACTACGTCACCAGTTTGGCTTTCACCATTCCAAGTAGCCAAATCGTACTACTTATTTGTGGGCAAGAAAACATTTACAAACGTACGCAGTACGCCACCGCTAAGGATATTAACTGATTCACAATTTTCAGTAATTTATAGCATCCAACACTGGCAGCAACCATTTGCTTCCTGCCGCGAATGCAAGCAGTCTCGTGCATGTTAGCGGATGTTTATAATTCTTTTAAAGGCATTCAATGTAGATCGAATTTTGTTACTTGGGAAGATGGACTTCTATGCGTTTAAAGGATTATAACATTCTTCCTTTTCCCTGCTTCTTTCTCCTATTTTACGAGGTTGAGAAAGTTGGCACGATCATACAAATGCAGTCACGATCGCTCACTTGTGTCAATTCATTTAGAATCGAGCACTGATTTTATGCTGTAAATAACGTTGCTTAACACTCAATTAAAAAAAAAAAATTCATAAAATGACCACGAACAGCAACGATTTGCTTTCAAGTTCTTCTCGACAATGATCAAGTAGACCTTAATATGAACAATTCTTCAGACTGCATCTGCAAGCCCATTCCTTGTTATCCATCTGATCACGCCCTAAGCAGGTCTAAACCAGGTTCTTTATAGTTGCTGTACTTCCTACAGCGGTTTCTAAAGTGGCGATTCTTTGGATGCAAACACTTTTCCAAATAAATTCAAAAAGAGGAAGAGAAGAATGCCAATGGAATTCAATCTGCTTCCTAGTTGTCAATGCAGTGGTCTGGATTCAGTACGACACACACACACACACACACAGAATCATATCGAAGTAATTTTTAACTACTGCCTCGGTGCAGACACTTTTATATCTCGGTTTGGTTATACTTTCGTAAGATGGAAAAAGTTCTTTCGAAATCCTTATAGCTTATAATCTTACGCCTTTAAGATATTACACCCGCTGTCCAAAAAGAAACCGAACTTTTCGAAAATAGAAGAAACTAGTGGCGCCACCTGTTGTATTTTTTTGTTGTCGAAAGCGGCAACCTTCAGAGTTGTGTCAACTGTTTATGACATGTGTTTCATTACAAGCCGAGTTATAGTGCTAAGAGTGACAGTGTGTTTTGACGAACGGTCGGTCGTCACGATATTCATGCCGTACGCGACGAATTCTCGCTATCAATCGCTTCAAAACTTCGAGATAAAACTCACCATTGACTGTTTGGCCAGGCGGAACGAATTCTTTGCGGATAACTTTTTCGGATGTCCCTCTTCCGGTGGTCTCCACTCAGCACTCTGTTTCGGGCTCATACTCAAAACACCACGTTTCGTCACCAGCAACGATCATTTCATGGAAGTTTGAGTCCTTACGACCGGTTTTAATGAGGTCCTTGCGGTGTTCAATTCGATACATTTTTTGTCGTCGGTCAACTTGTGGGGAACAAATCACGAATTCAATTTACGAAGGCCCAAACTCTTGGTCAAAATGTTGTGCGCAGTTGATTTTTGAATTACCAATTCATATTCAATGAATCTCACGGACGATTTCGGGTTTTCTTTGATGAAATCACGCACTTTTTTGGATGTTAACTTCTCTCAGTCCAGTTTTTGGACGGCCCGGCTTTTCGTCGTCCTCAAGCGTCTTACGACCACTTTGAAATCGCTTAAACCACTCGTAAACTTGAGTACGGGATAAGCATTCATCACCGTATGCTTTATGAAGCATTTGATGCGTTTCGGTAAAACTTTTACCAAGTTTAACACAAAAGTAAATCGTAGCTCTGTTTGAAACCGATTTTTCGACCGTTCGTAAAAACTGTCACTCTTGGCACTCTAACTCGGCTTCTAATGAAACAAATGTCATAAAGAGTTGAAACAACACTAATGAAAGTTTCCGCTTTCGACAACAAAAAGATACAACAGGTGGCGCCACTAGTTTCTTCTATTTTCGAAAAGTGCGGTTTCTTTTTGGACAGAGGGTGTACATTTTTCAGGATTAATCGTACTTATATATTTTTTTATTCGTTCGTGAATGTTGCACTTTCCGCTGACGGAATACCTCACTAATTTTAACATTCAGGAGGAGGATTGATTTCTATCTCCTTAAATACATTTCCACATCACGCGGAATGAGTCACACTCCCGCCAGATATGAAATTCGACCTTAAAGCATTCATGTCCACAGCGGATTTGAACCCAAACGCTGTTGGTCCCGAGAGCATATATGCTCTCCGCTCAGCAGACAATCCGATATTTTTTTACACAGGTTCTAAGAAAACTTGGTTTACATTTTATGTTGTTCTTTGGAAGGAAGAAAGAAAGAAGAGTTTGCCGAAACAAAACCAGTGTCACCTATACGAGCTTTACAAACTCTATACTTCACGATTCCTTCCATCAGAAAGGTGGTACATTTGTCATATAAACATTCCATGACATAGAGCGGTAAACTTAAAAGGGTCTCCCATTTGATCTTTTGCGACTCAAAATGCCGTAAAAAAACTCACTCATTTGCTACTGAACTGTTCATTATCTCTGAAATTTGAACTTCTGCAGTCTAATTACTTAAAGTGCGAGTTCATCTTCTTAGGGACTTCAGTGTTTATACTCTTCGAGTTTCACTGATCAAAATAGAAGATAACTCTCCGTTTAGCTACTACATATATGGTCCTGATAAATCTCCCACTATATTAAGAGCGCACCTCCTCTGACCTTTCACCAGAAAAGTCAAAACAAATTCAGAACATCTTGGATACTAAGAAGATTTCATTTTCCTGTTGATTCTGGAAGACAAACTAGGAAGTGGGATTTGTGCTCCAGAATTAATTGTAATTTTTTTCATCGGTCTTAATTAGCAAGGAAATAAGCACATATTCTACTATCGCACAATTACCGCATTGTCCTCACTTCATTCTCTCAAAACCAAGATCATCAAAAAATAACAGACGACACCAACAGGAATTCTATTCACGATGCAGGGAGGGCAATATCCAGCCAACATTTCCAGGACATTTAATCGGGTTTAGCGCAAACTCCCACCTTCCAAACTATCATTTCTAATCCATTGGCGACCATTTTCTGGTCATTCACAAGATCCTCTGGTAGGTGGCAGCTGTTACCAGATTTCTCCACGAATGCTAGATTACCAAACGACTCTGTTCTTGCATCCCACCTCCTCCTATATATTAACGATCTTCTCTCACTAACTTAAAATCCAATCGGCAGTTTTGCTGTTATCAGCACACTCCATTCGAGAACCCTTGTGGTGTACAAACGGTTTCAGAATCTTTCATAGTCTTAAACACTGATCGCTTTGTCTTGCGGAATTAGAATAATTTTAGATGATACCAACACGCTCTCCTGTTTTATTTCTCATAAGAAAAATTACACTTTACCCCCCCCCCCCCCATCTTACTTTATGTCACATTACCAGTCGAGATCAGTTCTCTCTTCTTGGACTAAATTACACGTAATCTATCATGGCACGAACACATCACATCCGGAGCTTCCCTCCACTTTATAAATCCCCGATTTATCCACCCATTGGTGTGGTGTAATAAAAACCTCTGTAAAATGTATGGATGCTGTCGAGAACAATTTGGTTTTTCTTGTCAGTCGTTTCCGACCGTAGGTGACTTTGTAGGCTTTGCCCACACAGTATTCCGGTGAGATTTTTGCAGGGTAGTTCACCATTGCTTTCCCCAACTTCCTCAGTTTTATCCGGGCTCGGGACCGGCATATGTCTGGGACGTATTCATGACTGTAATCCATGTGTGTTCGTCGCGCCGGTTTGCCTGTTCTGGGGGGGGGAGAGAAAAAACCCCTCTACCTCCGTATGAGACCGGCTAACTCACCTTTAGTCGAAAGAGACCAGATAAAGGTTCCTCACGTTAATGACGAGAATCGAACCCAAGTCTTTCCGACCAAAGGGCTTCGTTTATACCGACTAAGCTACGGAGGCTAGTCGAGAACAATGCATTTCGGTTAACTGATGACAACCTCTCTCACACATACCAAAGCTCACTGTCATCACACTACTTCTTCTCTTTCTCCTCTTTAGTTTAATCCTCCTGTTCGTTGGAACAATGTTCCTCATTCTTCCCCCAAAGACTAATTGTATATTACTGAATTTGGAGGAGGGAGAAAAGTAAAAAAAAAAAAAAAAGGTGTGAAAGTTTGGAAAAAAAGGAAAACAACCTTCAGCTGTCCAAGAAACGCGTCAAAAGATTTCTTCTCGACTAACTTGTCTGCACACATAACACTGATATACTCTGACAATCATTCGTGCACGGAGTTAATACAAAAAAAAAGACAAACCATCTTCCCATGAGAGTTCGGTATTTGAGATTCTACACAACCAGGATGGGAGTTAAAAGTAAATATTTGTACCAAGAGACGTGGGACTTCATTTCGTGTCAAGAAGGTATCGTACGCATTTGGAACAGAGTGTCTGTGTCAAAGGTCACCAAACGTTGAAAAAATAAGAGGGGTATATTGTTCAGATCCAGAACGTCACAGACAAATAATCAAACTTAGAAATCAATATTTAAAACCCAATTTATTATTTTAGTAATTATTAATGAATTATTACAGAGCATATTTATTAATTGTATTGTAAATTATACACTAAATGATTACAAAAAATGACATTTTTTCAAAATAGATTTCCCCAAAATATGTCGTATAAATTTTGCTAAAACGTTGAACAGACATAAATATTTCTTGTGTGTTCAACAATCTATACAGAATAATTTATAAAAAAAATAGAAGAATAACGACTGGCTAAAATTTATTTTAAAAAAATCAATGTTTTTAGATAAATGTGAACTCTGACTTTTGTGTGTGTGTATGTGTGAGTTCTGACTGTGAATTCATAGATTTAGAGAGAACAAGAAATTTTCTCATTGGACGGTAAACAATGCAGATGAGTTTCTTGTATACAATTGTTGTATTTTCATTGTTTCGATTAACAATATTTTTTACTGAGTGTGATTTACTTTATTTTCGCATTAGCATCCGAGTCCTCTCTGCCTCCATCATCCCGAGATAAAACGTTAGCCTCTGCACAAACTGGATCACCTCCTCTGGCATCAGGTAGGAGAAATGGTATTAGTAATTATTTTTATTCTAATTGTATATTACTGGATTTGGATGAGGGCGAAAAGTAAAAAAAAAAAAAAAAAAATGGCGTGAAAGTTTGGGAAAAAAAAAGCTATTACATTTTTATTTCATGGGTTTTTTAGGGGAGAGTAAAAAAGTTGTGAAAGTTTGGAGACAAAAAATATAGAATGTGGCTACAAATTCGGGATCTTTATAATTTTGTTGCCAAAATAGTGCTATATGAAATTTAAAATATTTTTTTACATATTTCATATTCATGAAAAATATTTAAAAACGTTGCATTATTAGGTTATAATTTGCCAAAAATTACAAAAAGAATAACACCAAAAAATTCAAATTTTTTTTTTTACGTAGAGACTGGGAGTAGGTAATGAAATTAAGCACTACACAATAGCAGATTATAGGGATTCTACACTACTACAAAAAAGCCCCCAAATTCAAGGCACAACAATATTTAGCTAGACGAAGAACTTAACTAAAGAGATCTGCAGATCACAATTAAGTCGTTGTTCTCAATAGCAGCAGCTGACCAGTTGATAAGGGTATTAACTAGTCACCTATTCTATATGTCAGATTATCATTGGCATCCTTTTATCTAAAAATAATTTTGCTAGACAAAGATGCATGTAACATTATGCTTTGTGTTCCCATGGAAACAGTAGGTTCTGGTTACGTACACCAGGTGGTGCTGTTTTCAGTATATCATTTTGCAGTTAGCGCACAATATCGTCAATAAATAATGTTACATAGACATGAATGAAATATGAGGTAACGCGCTCTGCATTGCACGGCTTTAGTACACGGTGACCGATAAGTCACGAAAGGGTTTAAACATTTAATAACTTTTATTTATTATTTTTATTCATTTTTCTGTTATCATGAAATACAGACTGAAATATCAAGTGAGTTATTTCTTAATGTAGTCCTTGCTGATCGTTTATTTATTTTTCAAACGCACCATTGAAGATATTTCCATTCAACAATGGAATGTATTGGTCCCATGAGGTTAAAAGAATAAATACAATGCTTTTAATCAACAGATTTTACGTGACGTAGGGCGCGAGATGTCGCAATTGAAAAGTATTTCTGTTAATTCCACGAAATGAAAATCACGCACTGGCACGTGGTTTCCATGACTATAAAGTGTTCATATTTTCAATGTATTGTATTTTGAACATCGTTCAAAATTAACACTGTTATTTTTATTAAAAAAATAACAGTGTTATTGTTAAAATTATGTTGTTAATTTTGACATTAGTTAAAAAAATAAACAAATACTTTTTTAATTTAAAGATAATTTAAGGCAGTTAAATGCTATGGGAAATATTGATAATGATGATCCAACACTCGCACCTCACTTGAAGTCCAATATTTTTATTCTTGTCTCAGCATAAACTTCTCAAAGGAGAATTTTGAAGCTCATTTATTCCACCCATTATTTATAAGACCACCACCATTTCTTTAACACCTAACGACGCACTTCAAATTATCAGCGAACCCATGAAATTCTCCCACCGAACAAGTTAAAAATCTAACTTCGGTATAATTTTCCCAGATGTTCATCAACACCCTTTCTTCTATCAAGTTCTCGTGCTTAACAAAGGTCACAAATCAAATTTATTCATCTGGACTGAGCACACACGAGTTCGACAAAGCAACCAAATGAGATTTTTTCCCTCTTTTTTATTCTTTTTTTTTTTATTCCGCGGACAATCATTAGCATGTAGAATACGTAAATTTAGCTGAAAGGTACAAACCTTTCCGACATCTCAAATCTACGAGGTAGTCCTTTCAGGCATAGGAAAGATAAGAAATTTAAATATTGCTCTAAGAGTGTAATAGAAACATTTATAAGTAGACAGTCCTTTGTGTAACCTCCAGGCGACAGTTTCCCATAATTAAACCGAGTACGGTCTGATTACATAACAGTTTAAATGTTCTTGCACAATTAAATAGAGCCTAGAACTTTCGGTCGTTAAATGTGCGTGTGTGCGCGCACACTGTGGGCAAAAGTGTTCTACAGCCCCTCCTATCGGTTCGTGCGATCCGGCCCTTTCACGTCATTTCTAAAATTAACAAGACGTGCATAATAAAAGCCCATAACAACGGGATGAGACCCGACAATGAAAAGGATCCATTCCAGTGTTGCCTTTTGCTCACTGGGCGCTTTTGCTAATACCGTAATCCTAAATTGTCCGCGGGGACCGACAGAGCGCCGCCTCGGTATCACCCATCAGATCATCAAGGGCTTTTAATTCATTATGCGCCCACTTTGACAATTAGCGGTGTCCATTGCAGACTGCGACTCCCTCGTCAGGGTAAGAGAACGCGCCGCAGGAGTTCGGAGTTCTCGTCTCGGCGAAACTGAAGGATGATTCAGTCAGCCTGTCTGTCTCAATCTTTATTTTTCTCTCTCTCGATGGCTGTTCTACGGCACTCGGTAAAACAGTGAAGCGTTGTAGAAAAACGGTACATAAGACGGACTAGGAAAAAAAAAAAAAGAAAAAACATTCAAGGAGAGATGTTTAATATCGGATCCTCCTTACTTATTTCTAGAACTTCAAGACTTCTGCGCCTTCTAACTTGCGCAAGTTAGAAGTTCGGTAATATCTTCCCACCGCTTGATACAAATTAAAAAAATAAAAATAATAAAAAATAGAAAAACTCTTTTATCTTTCTTAAAAGCGTGTATTAAAGACATAAGAGTTTAGACATTGGTAATACAAACATAAACAGGAGTTTATTTTTTTTTATTCGTTTATCTTGGTAAAGACCAATTCAGCCTTGGAACCCCAACATAAATTTTCCTATACAAAAATGCATCTGCGATATTAATAAACTATTGAAATAAACAGGTAAAGAATGGGTTAGACACTGATGTAGGCATATCTTGCAACCAAAGCCATCTTTTACATGCTCGTCTCTCCCAAACTTGCCATCGGCATTCCCATTATTGCTTTCAACTGGCTATTTATAACATGCTTTTCCTAGAGGCTGCCTTCTTTTTATAGAACTTATAAAATGCGTTTCGAGACAGTAACTTAAGAATGAACTTCGATGTCAACTTCTTATTCATTGCGACGATAGATAAACAGATTTTAGAGAATGGATGCGTCGGGCTGAACACACTAAGCGGGTATCAACTTTTAACTTACTACAGCTAAATGATTACGAGAAAACATGAACATCATTTACCAATCAGGCTCAGGTTTAAAACTGGTTGAGGCTGGATATCAACTATCATCGTATCAATTGTCTAAAAAGGACAACATCTGATGTTGCCCTTTTTAGAGTTTTATTGTTGTCTTTTTAAATACTCATTATTGTCAGGTTTTTTTAGAGATTTATTATTAACTGTTGTGTTTTTTAGAGATTGCTGGTCTTTTTCAACGGTTAGTATTAATTGTTATATTTTTTAGTCATTAACTGTTGTCTTTTTGCAAATTATTAGTTGTCTTTTTTCGAGATTTATTATTAATTGTTTTCTTTTTCCTTTTTAGAGATTCATTATTAATTGTTGTATTTTTCAGATTCATTATTAGCTTTTTTTCACGCGATTCTTAATTGTTGTATTTTTAGCAATTCATTATTGTCTTTTTCTACCTTTCACCATTGTTGTCTTTCAGAGATTCATTTTTATTTTTTTGCCTTTTGTAGGTAAGCAAAATTAATTGTTGTGTTCTGGAGGTGAATTACAAATTATCTGTTTAGAATTTTTTTTTTCCAGGTTCAGATTTAAATGTCACTTAAGAGAATCCATCCATTTTCTTTTTTCATGTAAAGGATTAATTTTAGAGATTTTTTATTAACTGTTTTTTTTTTTCTGGAGATTCATTACTAACTCTCCTTTGAAGGTTTTATTATCTTTTTTTAAAAGTCGCTATTGGACATCTTTGGAGAAATTCAACAATCATTGTCTGTTTTTGAGGTTGAGTATTAGTTACGGTCCTTTTCAAGGTTCATTGTTACAAAGCGGAGGTTCAAAATTAATCGTCAAGGTAAATATTAAATGCGGACTTGGTCAAAACGCCATAATACCAGTTTCGCTAGTTGCGGCTTAGTATTAATTGATTGTTTTGTTTGTTGAGATTCAATATTAATTGCCGCCATAACGGTGGATTCAAGAAACGTTTATATAAACTGTTTGCGAAGGGATGTTTGATATATTTAATCTTGAAGAATAGGAGTATTTGTTTTTGGATATACAGACCAAGCATCTAAGGCCATGAGGCTATAGACGAGTAGAAGGAACCAATTTGACCTTCACGAAGAACTGTATACAACACGAGATGTATTTTAAGGAGAAATGTGTACGTTGATATCGTGCCAAAAACCAATTTTGGGCTATCTAATAATCATAATCGAACTACAGAGAATTGTCATTAATTTTAGTTGGTGTTGCATTCTATGGAAGCGCTTTTTTCTACTTCATTATGCGAAGTTCCGCACCAAATCGACAACTTCTTTCCTCTCTACACATATGTGGAGAGTCTTTTCCGATAGGTTTACTTTTTTCTGTAGACAAAAGAATCGAAGTATTGTGGATAAATTGCAATTATATATCTGAAAGCAATACCGCTCTTCAAGGCATCTAATTTCCCCTAAATAGAAAAAAAAAAAAGGGCACCTCCCCTAAAAAAAAAAAAGCTGTTGTTTTTTTCCTTTATTTTCTTTCATAAATAAGCTCCTGTCATTCGTTGCCGCTTCTTTCTTATATAAGATTTATTTACATGCCATAAGGAGTGTTAATTAGATAAACAAAAGCGAAAAAATATGAAGATGCATCTTCCTGAATACAAAAAAAATCAATACACAGTTCCTCCCCCCCCCCCTCCTCTACACGATGCCAACATTGTTAGCGATAGCTGCGTCCTCTAGCGACTACCAGGATGTTTCCAGCGAGTTTTCTGATAAGGCCTTAAACAATAGAAAGCGTAAAAGTTTTTTAAATGTTCGAGTTCAAACTGGGAGGAAGTCCCCCAAAAAAACCGGCTAATATCGTTAGTTTGTTTTTTCACTTCCCGAACATCGGAAAACAGAGCTAAAAATAATTACGATAGGGTGGTTGATGAGGTACGCTAGCTAATCAGCTCTATTGACACCTGGGCCTTGGCGCTTCCTCTATTGTCTTCCTGTGAAAGGCCGACACGTCGCCCCACACTGGAATACTACACCGCTGACAGAGAGATAAAGCACACCTCGAGCGCGACAAGGTTTTTGCGCGCGCCCCTTATTGATGTACCATCTCTATCTTTCCTTCGTCTCACCGTTCGATTGCCATTTTCACAAGGGGGGGAAAGCAGAGGGGGTGGGGGATAGTCGGACAGAAAGACGAATAGAGACGAGAAGGATAGACGCTTTTGCCCATTGCTGGGTGTCGCTGATAACACCGGCTGGCGATACGAAACTCCGGCAACCAGTATATGTGTGTGTGGCGTATCGTCAAAGTGAAAACTGCATTTCAGCGGGGCCCCCTCTTCAGACTCTCTAGCGGCTCCGGAAACTGTTTTGTACCATCGGTGTCCTATGACAGTCGCGCGTGACGTAGAGTCGTGGAAAAACCATCCATCGACCCCTGATATCATGTTGAGTATTGTGACAGATATTAATGAGGCCGCAGACGACAGGCGGCGTTATCACACAGTTGAACTCAGAACGGGAAATTTTCTCGGCACCATTTAGTACAAGCCAACCCGCTTTCTTTTGTCTCCGAGTGACACATTGAAACAAAAAAGTGCAGTGAGCCGAGGGAGATAAAGGCTTGCTTTTATACACGTGGGACAAGTGTCTCACCTTTAATTTACCTGCTGTAATGATGTTGCAGATAATAACCGCTGGTTTTCAAAACTAACTGTGTGCACTTTTTTTTTTTTTTAAATAGATTTTTTTTTTTCTTGTCACCCGCTTTTCCATGGCGAATTGATAATGAACTAAACTTTCGTAGGAAACTGTAATCTGAGAGGATGTCATCATGGAACGGCTGATAAAAACGGCCACTTATGTTAGATGGAATGAGGAAAATAACAGAAGAGAAAAAAATGGCATGAAAGTGAAAAAGTTATTTTGGAAAGAAAAACTTGTAAAAATCCGTTGTTACGAACAAAAAAAAAAAGTTTTATGAAAGTTAGACATGCAGCGTGTAAAGATTCAATGCTTAGGCACTCTAGAATAATTAAAATAAACATTAATTCGTACTTAACATCCAATTCACAGTTTTCTTTATAAAGTAAAATTTAACTGTATCAGACCGTTAGTATTCACCCAATGAAACAGCTGGAAAAATCTACAATATGTACATTTTATTAACAATGAGCTAATCTGCATTGTTGCGTAAAAATAAAAATAGGCTTATTCGAATGAGTCATTGTTTATTGTCAATTGTTGTGGTCAGTGCCTTTACAACTAAACATATTGTTGATTTCCAAGCAGCGAGGTATATTTATTATTATAGTAAGTCTCCTGGACTCAAAGACTCACTGAATAAAACCGAGGTTTATGCCATTAACAAATATTATATAATGTGCATTATATAAGAATTATACAAGAATTATGGAATTAGAATGCGCTTGAATATAACCATACTTATAATGTATAGCAGGATACGTAATTTTAAAGAATTTTTGGTTGGTTTTTTATTAGGTTCAACACATATTTATATTCTATTTCTAAAAATTCTTCTACATTCTATTTCTGCATTTTCTTTTTTTGTGTGTGTGTGTGTTATTAATATGATATGATCAAGTACGACATTACATTGCGATTTAGTGACAAAGGTTACTGATCAGTGACAAATTACATGTAATTATCTAAAAAAAACCTTACAAATTCAATCTATAGATACAGAGAAGTGGATTTTAAATGTAAACGGAAATTCGGTGGATTTTTATCGTTTAACAGATTATTTTCGTTTGAGGTAGTACACCATTCTCTCACTAGATGGCAGCAAGCTCAAAATATTTGTACTATGCTATGACAATATAAGCCACTGTAAGTTTTTTTTTTTTTTTTTTTGCTACATCCTCCACCCACGGATAATCTGGAGTTTGCTGCGTATGCAAATATTTTATGTTTTATGTAACAATACTGCCCTTCACTTCGGTTAGAATCTGCATGACAATAATTACAAGAATAAACTGTTGCACAAACCGAATAAGAATTCAGCAATAGGAACTGATGGGATATCAGCACGTGTGCTAAAAGGGCGTTCAGCTGAACTGGCTATTCCTTTGATCAGGCTGTTTAATATTTCCTCAGAACAGAAAAGATTTTACAGGAATAGAAAAGAATATAATTCCATTGCACAAGGGTGGTGCAAAGATTGATGTATCCAACTATCGACCAATTAATATCTCAGGAGGGGTGATGAAGATTTTGGAAAAATTGATTGGGGCTCGCATTCAGAAATGGGTTGACAGTGAATCTCTACTTTGCAATGAGCAACATGGGTTTACTAAGGGAAGGTCATCGTTTAGCAGCTTGCTCACATTCTCTGAAAATGTTACCATTGAACTAGACAAGCGGAATGGACACACCATGATACTTTTGGATTTTGCTAAGGCTTTTGACAGAATACAGCATGGTAGACTGTTGCAGAAATCGGAGAATATGGATTTGGATTATAGAATATTAGCGTGTATAAGAGGATAGCTGAATGACAGATATCAAGTAGTGATCTATGGGTAATGTGAGTCTGTAAGATTTAAGATAACAAGTGGTGTACCACAAAGATCAGTGCTTGGTCCACTGTTATGCATTCTGTACATTAATGATATTGGGAAGGATTTGACAAGCGACATACAGCTGTTTTCTGATGATGCAAAGATAGGTAGAGTAATCAGAAATGCTGCTGATATGCAGTACATGCAGAATGATTTGAATAGGCTGGAATTGTGGCCATGGGAAAATGAATGTCAGTTCAATGTCAATAAATGTAAAGTCATTCAATTCACTTCGGCATGATTAGATATCCAATATCGTATTATATTGGTGGGATTAGGGTTGAAGAAACTGATGAGGTTAAGAATCTTGGAGTGTTAATAGATAGGTTGAAGTTCAGGGACCATGTGGCCAAGATTGCAAATATACAGCTGAAAAAATACTTGCAATGCTGAAACGAACGTTCACATGTAAAGATAAGAATGTCATTTTGCCTCTTTACAAGGCTTTGATAAGACCTGACTTGGACTGTTATGCGCAGGTCTGGTCTCCGTTGTGATTCGGATATATTGGAGAGAGTACAAAGGAAAGTGTTAAAAATGATATCAGGATTGTGGAATACTGGTTATGAAGACAGATTGAGAATTTGTAAGAGACTGCAGACATTAGCAAACAGGAGAAAGAGGGGTCATATGATTGAGAATTACAAATTACAATTGATGGAATTTTTCAATTTATTGAGGGTGGGGAAAGGGCATCCTTGGACGCTGAGAATGAATGCTACTAAGAAGGGGTGAGGCTAGATTTTTCTCTTATAGGGTGGTGCGTGGTTAGGAACCACGCACCACCGTATAAGAGAAAGATCCTGCAGAAGATGGATGGATAACATTGAAATGGAGACGAAAGAGGTGAAGCTGCAAAACCGGAAGGCTAAAGATAGGAAAAAATGGAGTACTGTGGTGCTTGTAGCTAAGAACCTTAAGGGTTTGTGAAGCTCAAGAAGAAGAGGGGTGGTGCGTGATTGGAATAGATTGCCATTGGATGTTGTGAGTGCAAGCGGTATGAATGAATTCAAGAATAAGTATGGTAGCTGGTGCGTGTACTATGCCCCCCCCCCTTCGATGAGTAGACTCCCTCGAGATCTCTCTTAATAATAATGATAATCTAGAAAACTTAGACGTATGCGAATATACACACTGCGGTGTATTCAAATACCAGATAACTATTAAGACGTAACATTAATAAACTTTGTTAAAGGAATCAGTGATTGCTTTGGTTAATTCGGTTTCATTCCTCCCAATGTTCTTCGTTTAGTAAAAACCCGTGCAGAGTGCGCACAGGCACTCACGCGCAGATTATGCTGATGTAGGCCAACTTCCGGCCACAAATGCGCAGTTACAACTCGGAACTTCCGTTTCACCAAAAGAAAACAAAAATCAATATTTTAAGCTTGTAAAAAACCAATAAAAATGAAGAATTTAATTTCTTCTAAATATACATCTACACTTGATTACAGAACCTCTAACAACATTTCTGAAGCCACGTCTGCAGGAAATGCAATAAGGTTAGATTACGGAGCTTGATAAGCACAATGACTTGACCACACAATTATTTACGTTATTTATTGAAAGAAATGTCCCATCATGCAATGCAGTTGAATGAAACCATTACAATAGTTTCATTTTAATATTGCGCATGTAATTCTGTCACATGATATGATTTGTTTCCGGTTATCCGGAAGCGACCAAGACACCATAAACCAGGTGTATTATATATCAGTTTTGCGTGAGTACTTTGGCTGGTTTGTTTCTTTAGCGGGAATGAATTTGCAGTATTGAAACCGTTCTTCCAAAGAACCAAATTCATCCTCTCCCCGTTGACAATTTTAGAATGAGAAGACTCAGATAGATCTACATCTTGTACTATTTCTCACTGGTTCTCAAAAACTGTTAAAACCGTCAAAAATCAAAATATTATGATAAGTCTTCCACTAGGAGACTTAAATCCATCCAGGGCGGAAGCGGCATGAACTTCACGAGGTATCCAAATTCGCATACCGTTCATACGTATTTTAGGTAGATTTTAAGACTGTGAAGAAAAAAAACAGAGCATCGCGAGGAAATTATACCTCACAGTGTCATCGGCTCATGCTCAAAGTATATAATAAAGCTTTTCCTGTTTTCGATCTGATTATTTTTTGATCCTCATTTAAGTACTTCATAAAAGCTGATCCTCTTTCGAGCACTGAGTTGATGTCGTTCTGACTTAGATTCAATGCTCAAAAGAAAACCAGCTCTTATCCCAGTCCGTATCTACTATATCTACCGTATCTCCCATTAAATAATGAAGTACAGTATTTTTTCTTCACTTAATTGGTCCATAATATTATCGCTGCTTCTTCGTTATGTACCACATAACGAACACATAACACATAACTCCTGTCTGGAATAGGAATCCAATGCATTATAAGTATGATAGACTAAACATTCCTCCACCTCCTCGTCTCTATTTGGTCCTTTCCTGACATTGTCACCAGTATGTCCTTGAATATCACTTACATTATTCGGCTCGATTTCTTCGGATAATAATTTAAACCACACGACATTATTATGTTTAAGCTTCGTGGGTTAGTATATAGGAGAGCGATACCATTCTAAGTACACCTTGAGATCAACTTCCACCTTCGTTATTGCGAACAGGAGTGAAGAATATTCCAAAAACGAATCAGTTCTGCATCTAAATCTCTTGCCATCTGCGGATTTCTTTATCTGATCAAAATTAGTAAATTTCGTAAGATGTTATGGCTTTTAAGGCTTTCTTTAAGCAATTAAAAGTCCACAAATGGCTACTGTGAGTAGTCCGTTCCGTATTTGAGATTTTATTTACCTTTAAGCTTTTTGCGACTTTGTCAATATGTCAAAGTATACTACACTATACTATTTCAGAGCCTCCTTAGCCCAATTGGTAGTATAGGCGAGCTTTTTGGTTAGAAAGACCTGATTTCGAATCCCGTTCATCAAGTCTTTTCAATCAAATGGTGAACTTATCTGGTCTCGTACGGAGTTGGCGCGTCTTTTCTCCAAGAAACTGATTTTTTGGTTCCTCCAAACAGCAAACGGGTCCCGTGAACATACGGTTGCATCCCATAAGAGCAAGTATTTACGGGTCTACAGACGTAAATACTTGCTCTTATGGGATGCAACTGAGGGGCAAGAAGTCTAAGTTAATTGCCTAAATTCTCTAATGAAGGGACTCAACCTGTCTTCGACGGATGGGATGGGATGGATAGTATTTGTAAAGTGGAACTCAGGTTTAGCAAAAACAGTGTAGATTGGCAGCTGTGTTCATCACTGATTTCACAAATATCTTCATTCGCATAGCACTCGTCCTATAGCTGCTGTTAAATCGCATTAACAAACCACCAGATCAAATGGGAGCAACAAAAACTGTCCTGTTGCAAAACCAAGAACTGTTCTCTCCATAACAATTACTGATTCCTGTCTATGATTGCTAACAAACGGTTCTTTTTTGTGTATATACGATCTTAATGTTATATTTCCTGCACATCGCGCCTGTCAAAAGGAAATACCAAATATCTTTTTTTCTTCTTCTCAACAATGTGCGTTAGGTTGAATGATCTGTTACACAAACACTTATTAATCCAGGTATGCTTTGAAATACTGTAACCTATTTTTTATAAGAACATTCAAATCACAGTTAAAATTAAACTACCAGTAAACAAACACCATTCTGAATCCACAGGCGAAGAGAAAAATTAAAGTATTGAAATGGAAAAAAAATGAAGAAGAAAAGAAAAACATGGTTTGCAGATTCAAAGTGAAAAAATAATGATAGTGATAAAAAAATATCATACGTTTCCATTTTTAATTCTTATATCAATTCGCACATCATATGAGAATCGAAAATGAATTTTTAATCACCATTGTTTTTTTGGAGGAGGGGGCTACGTTTAGAACTTTTATTAATTTACAACTTTGTAGCATAGAAAACATTATTTTGGGAGTTCATGTCCCTCATCATCGGCCTTTATAGTATAAAAGAGTGCTGAGATTTTTTTATATTTTTTTATAGAAAACATAAAAATCTAGATACTAACTTTCTAGATATTGGAAATAGATGTAAATATAAATATAGTCCTTATAAGGACTGGCTTAAAGGGGCGAAGTAAGAATGCTTTTCATCTTCCCCGTTATCTGTAGAGGAGAGTGTAGGGATAAAGTTTTATTGAGCTATTAAAGCTGTGATCATGGCAGGAGGGTAACAGCAATAGCCAAGCCTCAGTTAGAACTTCATTGGCTACAGCATTGCCATCCATTACCCTCCAAGGGTAATGCCATCCATTACCCTCCAAGGGTATTGATCACCGCATCTCACGGTCCAACAAATATAGTGTAGTGAACTGTTTGATTAGCTCTTTAAAATAATTTATGTAATAAATAATTTGGTGTATAAAAATATATGCCTATTATATATATATATATATATATATATATATATATATATATAGTATTCTTCTCACTCACCAAGGGTCGTAAACCTATATAATACCGTTGGTGAGCTAAGGTTCTTTTTACTGTTAGTATTTGTATAGTTTTTAGTATTTTTAATTTCTGTTTTGTACATAATCTGAAAATCCTGTTTTGGAGACCAAACATAGAACTTTTAAGCCACTTCAGGCCTCCAAGTCGGGCAATGAAATTCACAGCCCACCTGAAAAATTTATAAAAAATACAGAAATTTATTCGGAATGATATTTCTAAAAATAAAATAAATGCACCAGCGTAGTCACTTTTGGAAGTTTGCCAGTGTGGTTAGATATCCTCTTTCCAACCAACTGGAAGCGGGCTCGAATCCCATCCTAGGCATTGATGACTGACTGTTTTTAGGTGAGAGGTGAATTTCATTCTCTAGCTTATTGGAAGCCTGAAGTGACTAGAAAAGTACTAGGTTTGGTTTCTAGTGTAGGTTCCGTATTATGTAAAAAAATGAACTAAAATACAGAAAAAATATTAAATGAATAATAATTAAAAATAAAACTAAGGCTCAATCAAGGCACTGATGTAGCATACATTTTAACTGCTTACAGATAACATATTAAAATATATATAGAAAGACGAAAAAGATAATATGCAATTTAATGTTTTGAAAAAAAACTCAATAAAATATTTAAAATTAATTTATAAACATTTATTTTTTCATACATTGCAAACTATTTAATATATAAAGATACTTCAAAAGAGCTGATATCTGACTTTTTAAAAAATGGGCGATTGTGTTGGATGGCAATGTTGTAGCCAATGAAGTTCTAACTATTGCTGGTACCTTCCTGCCATGATCAGAGCTTTAATTTTTAAGAAATAGCAGTGATATTTCAATTAACTGCAATTCTATCATTTACATTCTCTTGTAATGTGAGAAGCAAAACAATGCAATCCTTATATCAACGTAATAGTAAAATAATTTTTATAGGAATCTCACAAACGAAATGGTGTAAATATCTAGTACGTTTACGCCATTTCGTGAAGTATTTACTAAAAGTATCTGGTTGTGTTTATGTTTTATGCATTTAGAGAATAATCATATGTATTCTGCAATTATTTTTGATCGTAATTCATGTTAGGACTTAAGAGATGAGCTAAGTGAGATTTACACTTACAGATAGAGAGGAAGGAAGAGTTTGCAGTTGGGCTTGATGCCTCTCCTCATTGTAATAATAAAAAAATATTTTGGTGTATTTTCAACAATCAATGCATTACATATTTCATTTGATGGTGAAATTACATATTTATTACATAAATTACATTACATATTTCACCATCCTACTTATTGGGGCCTCCGTATCTCAATCAGAATCGTCGAAACTCTTTTGGAAAGATCTGGATCCGAGTGCTCTCTGAATTTTTGTAAGCACTATTCAAGTGAAGATGGGCTAACTGGTCACATACAAATCTGACAAGTTTTATTACCCTGTAACTTGGATTTTCAACCCCCCTCAAAAAAAAAACAGATAAACCAGCATTAAGAATGCAGAATTAACAGACATAATACATTGGCCTCACAGCCTTAGTTGCTTGGTCGTAAATTTAAAATAACCCACTTGCATGTTGAAGAACTTTTTTATTTGGACAATGCGAGATATGGCTCCAATTAACAATGAATTAGAGCTTTATACAATGTGATTTTTAGTAAACAATTAAATGCAGATATTAAACTGTACTAACTTTAAAATTAAAACTATTCTATCCACTGATGGATGGTCATGAGGCTAAGAGCTGCTGCAAGCAATCGTGCCTGTTTGATAAGTTCTGACTTGCAACACGACAAATTATGAAAATATGTGTAGTTATATCGGCATCCTAATGGTAGGGAGGAGGAGGAGGAGAGTATATGAAAAAAATGAGCAGTGAAATACTCCCGTATTAGTTGAGAAGACGGCAAAAAGGAGCCATTTGCATGCAACCATTACCAAGGGGAAGCAGGCAAGCAAACCAACTGCAAAAGGAGGTAGAATTACTATAAAATGGGAACTTACTGGAGGTTCATAACAAATTACGTAACCCTTGGTGGAACAGGGGTGTTGTGATTACGCTATTGGGTGTAGTTTAATTAGTAGCTGATAACTCTGCCTGGGATAATGTACATGTTTTATCACTGATCTGAGACCGGCCCCCAATACCTTGGCCCCATAGAATCTCACTGCCTCGTTTCAAACGAGATTCTATTGTATTGGGAATGACGTTTCCTTCAGAAGGTTTCAGACTATTCTCTGTTGTAAACTAATAGCTCGAAACAATTCTCAGCCCAGCGAAATCTTTAATCAACAGTAATAAAAGGCGGATGTACAATCTCCAGGCAGAATTAGTTGAATTTGTATTCTCATAAATTTCCATCCACTGAATTTTTTTTTTTTTTTCAAAACTACGATTTCTTTTTCAAAGACAGAATTTTTTTCAAGCCACTGCAGCCTCCAATAAGTAGACAGTATCGCATCGGGGGTAAAGATCATCAACTACCTAGTCAGTTGAAAGGAAAGCGAACACGCTTGCACTTAGTCAAACAGATTTATTTAGAAGAATGGATGATGTCATTTGGGTCAGTGTTAATTGCATATAATTAGAATTATAAAATTCAGCAAATACACGAAACAGAATAGACGCAGCATCTTCCTCATTTAAAGTTATATGTGATTTAAATCCCTCCCCTCCAAAAAAAATCGTAAATTCGTGCTATGGATTCTAACATAATCGGTAAAGTCCTTATAAGGACTGGCTTAAAGGGGCGAAGCATGAATGCTTTTCACTTCCCCGTTATCTGTAGAGGACAGTGTAGGGATAAGGTGCTATTGAGCAATTAAAGCTCTGATCATGACAGGAGGGTAACAGCAATAGACGAGCCTCAGTTAAACTTCATTGGTTCAGCATTGCCATCCATTACCCTCCAAGACTATTGCGGAATTCAAGTTCCTAAATTAATCAATCACCGCATCCCACGGTCGATTGCCAAGTTCCTAAATCTCAACAAAATGGAATATATGTATAAAGAAGAGCTATAATAAATTATGGTGTATCATTACTATTCTAATTTTTAACTAAGTATTGAAATATATTATCTCTATAGATAAAAATTTAATATATTATTAAACATATTAATAAATTAGGAAAATTAATATTCCCTGTTTGGAAGAGAAGGGTATTATTTAGTACATAATTTCTGAGTAGAAAGACAGTGGCTATAGAGTGAGATCTGAAACTGAGGAAAATGGCGTTATTTAATTTATGGACGAATCTTCGGAAGGTTCAGTGTTATTTAAAATTAATGTCAGGACCAGCTTTTTAAGTTAACTTAGTTTTCTGTTGGTTGAAACTTGGCTAATTTCAAACTTGTGATAATATGCCAAAAGTTGGCCAAAAAAGCTGAAAATGGTATAAAACGTGATGTTACAAATGATGATAATAATCGGTAAAAGCAATAATACAAAAAAAAAAAAAAGGTTCTGAGTAGAAAGCAAATATAAAGCAAACGATGCTGTAGGTTTAATTGTTGTAACAAATTGTTGTACAACAATCCGATTACAAAGTAAACTCGTTCATGACTGCCTACGATCTCATGCATTTGATTAAAATAACAGGAGAAATTAATTTCTGAACTATATAACAAAGACTAGTCGAAATTGAACTAAAGAAAATTTTGTAATCCTGATTACACAAGTTGCAGGATCAGTTACACATCATAATTCAGATTTAGCGTCGACAAAATGGAAGCAAGTCAACGATCTTGATGGAGATGATTTATCTCCTCCATAGCGCAATCGTAAAGAACAGATCTTACTAACTAAAGAACACTTGTTCTTTAGTTAGCAAGATCTGGGTTCGAATTCCGTCCATTCGAACGTTTAATAATAGTTTTTCGAACGAAGATGAGTTACTAATCTCATACAGATACGGAAGGAGTTTTCTTCACAAAAAATCGGTTTCTCATCATGCAAAACGGACAAACCGACCACGAGAACACACGCAATTAACTGATATGATATACTTGGTGGATTAGACGGATGTGACGTCATAGAAGTATTTCTTATTCCATTGCTGGACAGTTCGCTTTTGTAGCATGTGATATTCTAATATGAAATCTCCTCGAGTTAAGTTTCTGTAACGTCACATCCGTTTCCGCTTATCAAAGCGTAGCTTTATATTGTGATCTTACTCGAGATAAAATTAAAATAAAAACAGCGAAAACTTGACAGGCATAGGGCCAACCGCCTTATACTCGAGACGGTCGTGGGTGTGAAGTCCACAGCTAAAGAACCGTAATGGTTCTTGAAAGGCTTAAAACAAGACGAGATGGCATGTTAGTGATTCTCCAAACCTCATTATCAGTAGGATTTGCATTGTTCAATGTCTCAATGACGATATTAAAAAAAAATGGGTGAACTTTCGCTTAGCCAAACCAAAAACTAATTCTGGTCGGGATAAAATGAAATATAAATGGTAGAAACCAGCTATGACTTGTAAGAACTGTGTCAACACAAGGATAAACTATCGCGCAAGCTGATAGCAAGGTTATCAACAGTTCAAAGAACCCCATAAACAAAGATATTCACAAACAGATAAAGACTCAGTCGTTTCTTCCTGATACCAATGTCGACTGAGCAGAATTTAGACTGCTGATCCTTGGCAGAGAATCAAAGATTCGATTGAATCATTGATCATTGCTAGTGGCGGATTCGTGATGACCTGGAGAGCATTTGGTTGGGACTAATGTTGTTGCTCAATGTCTCTTGACAGTTGTACGATCCCACAAGCAAACAGGATATTCCTGGATGAGAGTGGAAGGCATCAAGCTGCAACTTCTTACCTCACCCTCTCTTACCTGAAACCTATTTTGTGGAGAAGAACCCCCAAAATCTGTCTGAAGGAAAGGCGACAACTTCCCCAATCTTGATAATGGCTTTCCAATAATATTTTCGACCGCCTGCAGTAATAGACTTGGGTCATACAGTTATGCATCGCTTTTCGTTAGGATCTTGCTTCTTTATCCAGAGGACGGCTGTCGTGCTCCGGTAATCTCTCTTTATTCAAGGAAGTACTAATTTACAGATAGAGTATAACATAATGTAGAGATCATGTGCAGTAAAACGGTTTTTTTTTTTTTTTGTCTTTATCAGAATGCATGAATGATGGTCAGACCATCATTACATCATCCCACAGAAGAGTAAAGTTGTTATTTAGACTCAGTACAGTTTTGTGATATGTTATATATTTAATTGCGAAAGATCTTTTTAGCTGGGAAAAAGGAACGACATAGTTCGTCAGACGGAGCGGATAAAATAAAAACAGAAGCATGAAAAAATCCCCTAATGGCTTTTATTATTCAAAGAGAAAAGATGACGAACTTTTTAGCTTTAACGAACTTTTGGAAATCGGTAGGCAGGTGATCCATATCCTTAGCCATCTCAAATATCTACGCTCATGGCCATTGATGAATTTCGTGGAATTATTACAGAACATAATAGTCGCCATATCGAGATCCTAAACCCTATTTGGTATTATTGTCTAAAATAGTGCAAGTTCTACAGTTTTCGTCTCGGAAAAACCCGTTTTTCTGGGAAAAAACCCTATACGCCTGTGCCAAACAGTAACTGGTTATAATTCACGGATACTGTAACTGTTCAATGCATTTATTCTCTTGTACTTTGCCTTAGGGTTCATGAGTTTCAGGAAGAACCAATCTTTCTATCTCGTATGAGAGTATGAAATAAGCAGAATCGAACCATAATTCGGCACTCACAGCAGAATGAAAAGTCCAGCGCTTTATCACAAGCCTGATTGATCGTGGTTTTGGCCATCCCACCCATGTATCTGACCGGAAAACACCAGAACTTCGTATTTGGATATCAATTTTGTCAACGGTGTTTTGGTCCCGATCCAGTAAACATCCCCTGCAAACATCTTATTCTAACTTCGTCTTAGAGTCCGAAATAGTAAGCCTGGCATGCAAAACTTAGTTAAAGCCGCATTCGTACTCCAACACCACCCTTCATTCTAGCAAACTAATTGCGCAGGAAATGACTCAAAGCGCGTAAGAGAATAGATAATCCCTCCCGCCCTTATTCGCAGCGTCCGCAACCCTTCTGCTGATGTCTAATACACCGTTTATCTGACTGCCAACGGACGCTACTCGGTGAATTCAGTTCCCACATCTGTTAGAACTCCATTACAGTCACCTGGGAGACATCCCCTCATTAAGCATGCTGAAAATGACCAACTCCGCTAACCCTGACGTGTTTGGTGTCGCTACAAACTGCTGCTTATTACCGATCTCCGCTGCTAGCTCGGCTACAGTTTAATTTCCTTTGCAAGGAAGTCTGATTGTTCCAGCAACACGACCAACCCGCGTGCATTCTCACTATTCATAGTTCAGACCGGAGGTCAGAATTCGCTTTCGGACACATCCAGGCTCGCGTGCTTGCGAGGTCTCTTCCTTTTCACCCGTGGCGCCCTGCAATGCGTGCAGTTGGGCGCTGCCATGGGAACGTCGATTTTTGCATCGCCACCGCTCTCCCCGCTACGCTTCGTTGGTCGCGACACCTAGCGGGAGTGACGGACAATAGCGGGCAATTACAGGTTTCCATTGTCGGTGACGGGCTCGTCAGCTCTGATAACAAAACGATGACTGGTGACGCGAACAAGATGTTATGTCCCTTGACGGGGGGAGGAGGAGGACGGATCGTAAAATATTCACAGAGTTGCCCTCGGATCGTCACGGTCAATTTCAAATCCGCTCGAGTCTACCGAATAATGCTAGTTTCATAATGTTCGGTATCTTCCTCAACACCACCCCTTCCCACCTCATTTCGTCTTCATGGGAACATAACTATCATGGATGTCCCACTAGTGGA
The DNA here is from genome assembly GCF_054136105.1 of Typopeltis vanoorti. Taxonomy (NCBI): domain Eukaryota; kingdom Metazoa; phylum Arthropoda; class Arachnida; order Uropygi; family Thelyphonidae; genus Typopeltis; species Typopeltis vanoorti. The sequence continues at coordinate 28,092,027 of NC_143566.1, read as the reverse complement.
ATATTATATTTGGATGGAAGAAATACATACCAGCAAAACTATAATTTTAAGAGTTTTCGTGTTTTAAAAATTTAATCTATAAATAAAATTAACTAGAAAATAATAATAAAATGCTTTTAACGATTTCTTTAAAATTCAGATTTTATAAAGCTATAAGATTCAAGTAAAAAGCTTAAATACGGTTTCATAATTTAAACTTTTTAAAATTATTTTAGTCATTTTAATCATTTTAAATTAAAAGTTTGTTTCTTTGTCATCACCTATCAACAATCCATTTTTAAAATATCAGAATTATCCTTATAGTCCTTATAATAAGGACTGGCTTAAAGGGGCGAAGCAAGAATGCTTTTCATCTTCCCCGTTATCTGTAGAGGACAGTGTAGGGATAAGGTGTTATTGAACTATTAAAGCTCTGATCATGGCAGGAGGGTAACAGCAATAGCCGAGCCTCAGTTAGAACTTCATTGGCTACAGCATTGCCATCCATTACCCCCAAGGGTATTAATCACCGCATCTCACGTCGATTAAACATTCCTCTAACAACCATCATCTTCATTATCTTCATTATATATATATATATATAACCTGATAACCTGATAACCTGATATGGCTTGATGGATTACAGTCCCTTGGACTTCTATCCCTTAATCGGTATGGAATAGTCTTGTATTAAGTGTTAGCGAGCACCTGGCTCACCCTATTTAGGGTTGTACGGAGGTACCAGAATCGATAAGCAAAGCAGCTTTCGGGCGCTTATGTTTCCACCTATCGTGTTCGTCATAATTAGATGACTCTTGAATGAGTTGATTTGGATGAACAGCTGCTTTGGCAAAATAAGCAGCAGCACTGTTATGGAGGAAAGTGGAAATATCTGGAATATCGGCATCTCGATGTAAGAGAGTATTTCTTACAAACCACGGAGCGTTGAAGATCATACGGAGGCACTTGTTTTGTATAACTTGTAGCTTTTTGATGTTAGTGGCGGAAGTGTGACTCCAGGCCGGCGATCCGTAAGTTAACGATGGTCTGATAATTGTTTTGTAGATCCGTAGTTTGTTATCAGTACTGACTTGGCTTCTTCTATTGAGCAGAGAATAGAGTTGTACTATTGCAGAGTTTGCTTTTTTGCATGCATAAACTATGTGGGAGTTAAAGTTTAAACGGTTATCAAGTTGAATGCCTAGATATTTGGTGCTAGATCTCCATGGGATGGCTGTGTTAAAAAGTTTAACTTCTCCAACATGAGATGCTTGTCTTCTTGTGAAAAGAATGGCAGTGCTTTTATCGGCATTTACAGATATTCTCCATTTTTTGAACCAGTCTTCTAAATTTGTTGCTGCAGTTTGTAATCGCTGAGTAGCTACATTAGGCCTGAGAGATCTGCTGAGAATAGCCATGTCATCCGCATAACTAGCTATAGTGGTTAGTGATGTGCTAGGAACATCAGAAACAAAGATGTTAAAAAGAAGCGGTGAGAGCAGCGAACCTTGAGGGAGATATATATATATATATATATATATATATATATATATATATATATATATATAATTACTATCTAAATAAATTATTCCTGTGCTGTAATTTTCAAGAAAATCTTATTTAAAATATATTTTAAACAATTAGAATTATTATTTTTTCAATATTTTTATAATTAACACTTTTTTAAAATTAAATTTAATACTTTAAAGTTATTGCAAATACTTTTATAGTGTATTATACTATATTCGGCATGAAACTCTCTGATTCCAATCTTTGAGTTTCTTATTCGTTCTTAAAACAATGTGGGATTTAATATCCCCTTAATTTGAATAATGTTTATATCGCCGAAATGAAGCCTATTGGCTCTTTATATTTAAGTAACTTAATCGGTGCACCTGTTTGACAACTCGTATAGCGGAGGATATAAGTTCTTTTCGCTATACCCTTTGGTATTAATTTGGTCTAGCTACTCACTGATGAAGCCTCAAAAAAGGCTGAAACCGGTCTGGGTAGTGACCTCCCTCCATCATGTAATAACAGCATGCATTTCCTAGGAAATGTGTTTTTACATTATGGAAAAAACCAAGAATAGCGATCAGAACTTTACCCACCTTTGCTGCGAGTTGCCCGAGTTTGTACTACGTACTTGGACTACTCGCATTAGCTCACGCTAGTGGTCGCCGATACTTTTATAGTTTACTATATTCGGCAAGAAACTCTCTGATTCCAATCTTTGAGTTTCTTATTCGGTTTTAAAACAATGTGGGATTTAATATCCCCTTAATTTAAATATTGCAAATATTTTAATAAATTTGAATGATGTAAATTTTGATTTTTACTCCTTTTACAAAAGCATACGGTATCATGCGATGTCAATTTCAATAGTTTATTTTCATAACGAAACACGGTTAAAACATTACTCCACACGAAAAACATATACAGTATTAATCGCAGAATTTACCGAAATCCGTTGATTTCATTATTTGACACTAGATGGCGCCACACGTTCAGGAAAAACGAGCGTTCGCTGTTTTTATCTTAACCCTGAATAATATATTTGCCTATAATAAATATTGCTAGATATAAATTAATTTTTAATTAAATGGAATCTTTCATATATTTGAATATAAACTATTATATGATAAAAACGCTAAAACACCTTTATCAATATTTAATAAATTTACAATAAAAGTCGAATTGTTAAGTGTTTCAATAATGTTGATGGATTAGGAATCAATCGACCGTGAGATGCGGTGATTGATTCATTCAATCCAATACCCTTGGAGGGTAATGGATGGCAATGCTGTAGCCAATGAAGTCCTAACTGAGACTCGTCTATTGCTGTTACCCTACTGCCATGATCAGAGCTTTAATAGCTCAATAACACCTTATCCCTACACTGTCCTCTACAGATAACGGGGAAGATGAAAAGCATTCTTGCTTCGCCTCTTTAAGTCCTTATAAGGACTATAAGGTTTCAATAATGTTGAAGGATGTATGCTGTTTTGATCATAATAGTTGATCTAAAAGTATCAGATTTTCAAGAGTTGAATTCGATATAATCATAAAAAGCTAAGTAGAAATAGGCAGAAATGTCTGTTTTAAAATAAATACTCAGTTATTTATAAATCTTCTAAAATTTGCAGGTTTTGCGTGTGGCTTTGCTAACTAGCACTTTTATGAGTCTTACGAGGTTTCAATTGTTATCTGCAGGGAACGACAATGTCCTTGTTAACAACAATTAAAATATACAGCAAGACGTAACAATCTACTTATTTCTCAACACATTTCATGCAGTTTAACTTCTGCGTTTTCCATGAGTGACTGATCTGCAAAATATACGTAACTCCCACAAGTTCTTTGCTGGTTTTTCATATTGAATTACATAATTTATTGGGTTCATTAGCTTCGTATTATTTCATTATTCTGCCTAAACCTCTCACATGTCCACTTAAACACAAATCCAGGGCCATGGGAGGGAGGGTCGTCTAGAATTACAAACGCGATCAAGTCACACTGAAGGACTAAAACACCCCAACTACATTCACGGTGGTTTTTCAACATCCCCTGTGGGAACAACTCGCTGCTAGCAATATCTCGCACCTCTCTCCCCGTTATAATGACAGGTAATATATCAGCGCCCGTGGAGTTGTGCGATCCTTCCATAAAGACTGCAGTCACGGCTACAGAACGCGTCGAGTGTGCCGAGACAACCAAGGTTCGTTAATCGTTGATGCTGACACCACAGGAGGTCAGGCTAGTGAAAGTAGGATGGCAGTCGCTTCTTCTTCTTGGTCTGTTATTCCACGCTCTTGGTCGTGACTGCCCCCTGCCGGGAGAAATCAATGACTGCAGTGACTGCGGGCGAAATGAGTGTGTGTTGGACGAATGGTCGCGTACGCTGAAACAGATGCTCCACGTTCTATGTGCGTCTCGGTGTACATGAGTTGCGCGTGTCGGCTACAGAACGAATAATGATGTTTTGTTGGGAAGAAATGGAGTTTGAAGCACTGAAAAGAGGAGCCTAAATATTAATGGGAACGCGAATCAGTCAGAAAATGGTGATGCGACTACTTCTTGTCGGGCTGGATGAGAATCCAGTGACGCGATATTTGGTTGTTATCCAGATTCGTACCTACTTTGTCCTTGGGAATAATTTGATTTTTAAAATTTCAGCTGGTAACCATAGCAACGGAAAATGAAAAGATGGGTTGTATTAGGACATATCCTCTGAGCAATATAAAGTGAAAGAATATTTGAGAAAAACTTCTGTTTGTAATAATGGAAATTAACGGTTTATTATCAGACCAATTATTGGTCTGATAATAAACCGGGTTAACAATATAACTATTAATTATTATTAATAACACCACTTCATTGGAAAGAAAAGAGAGATAGTATAATACAATAGGAAAATACGGAAACATAATATGAATAAATTTAAAAAATAACAAAAGAAGAATAAACTAGATTCAGAATAGAGAGAAAGTATGAAGTAAATATATAATTTATACTGGTTATAAGTAACCAGTATAAATTATATACTGATCAATATAATATACGTAATTAATGCGTCAAGCTCTGACGCATTAATCACGTGGGAATTTACACTCTGTTCATATATTTACATTAAAAATTTTTCGTGTATTTTATCACCTCCTGATGAAATAATTTCAGAAATGAAAGTGAAAATGAAATGCTCAATAGATGGCGCCACTAACCACGTTCGCTTTAGTAAGGTATAGTGCAGGAAGAGACCTACAATCGTGCGTCTAGTCATGGAACATCAGTTCAAATAAAGTTTAAGCATTACTCAGAAACCCATGGTTTAGTGCAACAGATCAAATACCTTCTGTAGACGATGCAAAAAATATATTAACGTATTACCGTCATTAACAAATTGGAAAATAAAATGTGACTATGCCACTTATGGTTATTACCGAAACTGACGAAGGTCGAACTGCGATTTTGTTTTAAATTGCTAAGTAGGTAACTCAGCTTCATTTGCAACGTCCTTATAAAGCTTCTTCTGTTGGTTCTTAGACGGAATTCTAACCAAGATCTTTTTTTTTTTTTTTTTAAATTAAAACAAGCGCACAGTTCTCGTAATGATGTCATTTCCGTTTAAAATAAGTTTGTGTGTGTGCGCGCGCGCCAAGATCATACCCAATATATTAGTTGCGATTTATTTACGAGTAGTAAGAAAGTTTTTTGAATTTCTTAAAAGTAAACGAAGGCCATGGAGTCATATATTATGTGCGTCACTTGTGTGTGTTCTTCGACTGATTTGCTTGCTTGCTTTGTTCGATGAGAAACTCAATATTCCAGAAGAAAAATATCCTGTTATTTCCACATGAGACAGACCCCCCCCCCTCCATACAGCAATTAATAGCTATTAATTGCTGTATGGGGGGGGTAATAAACTGTTAAAAGAGCTGATTCCATTTTAAGAGCATTCTGAATAAAACTACCTTTAGTGGCACCTCTAATTGTAGCTACAACAATGCATTTACAGCAGAGTTGCAATTATTTTTCAACAACCACTCCTAACAATGGATTTTTTTTGTGACGTAATTTTTTGAAGTACTTCACTATTCTATTATGAATGACGTCATCTTAACTAAGTTTGAATTAATCGTATTGCATCATTCCTACAGCGGTGTTCATCCAAGTATAAGAAAAGTTAGCATTTATTATAAGGCCACCCCAAAAGAAATTTATCAACTGCATTTTAACCAAGAAAAAAAAATTGAATTCAGTTTTGTCATTCAAAGTGGAAAACCGCGCCATCGTGCTTTAAATGCCAAACTCCAACAGTATGTTACGGAAAGAAGTAAACCGTTGTTAACGTAGGGAGTACAGTATTAGGGGATAGACCACATCCAGTTAACACAACCCGTGGAGAGAGAGAGAGAGGGGGGAGATTGGCGTCCGTTCCCACGTCCACAAGTGCCAAATCCCGTACGACAACATACTTCGTGGGATCATAAATGCAGCCCAAGTCGAAAACCTGTACAAGACTACACTTAGTCGTTTTATTCATTGGAGTTACCGCCCCCCCTTCTTCTGTTCCCGGTCAGCCATCGTACGGTGGCATTGAAGGAAGAGGAGGGTGACGGGTGGGTTCATGGGGGGAGGGGGGGATTATAACAAGTCCATTCTTGGTGGCCGTGGAGTCCTGCCAGAGATCGCCGCACGCCTTGGCGTCTCGTTTCATGCTTCGTTGCTCCGATGTGCGAACAGGGAGCATGTTGTGAACGCGCGCGCCACGAGACCTATTTCGTCTGTGTAGCTTGGTTAAAGAGACCGTTTTTTTTTACTCTCTCTGTCTCTCCATTCACCGACTCCCGTACTTGCTCTCCCACTGTCGGCCCCTGAGCTTGTTTGCCCACATAAATGGCCCCCAGCAATCTGGTCATTGAGCTAATTGTTGATTAGCGAAGCGGCTCCGATGAATACGAAGCCCCCACTCCTTGGTGGCAGCGGGTTTCCCAGCCAAAAATAGTACTGCTTTCCTACCCTCCCTTCTCTTCTTATAATGCGTGTTATTTTGGGGAAAAAACAGCCCTTTCTACACCACCCCCTTATCGGGTGGGGGTAGAGCTCTATAGAACACACATTATTTCTGTAAGCCATTTGGGTTTGAAAGCCCGTAAGGAATGGGACGATCAACCGTATACGGTACAGATGTAGAAGTAAGCAGGAAGTGTTGTCAAACGGGTGTGCGACACAATCCTTTTGACGATTTTTGGGAGGGTGGTGCGGATTTTAGAAAAGAAAAAAAAAGCGAAAATGAAAAGTAAATATTTCGTCAGCGTGTGTGTGTGTGTGTGTGTGTGTGTGTGTGTGTGTGTGTGTGTGTGTGTGTGTGTGTGTGTACACAATTGAACAGAATGGGGCTGAGCAAGTAATCAAACAATGTAATAGTGATGAATCGCAATATCACGTGCCACAAAACAAAACTCCCGTAAAATTAAAATTATCATAATTTTCAAATAATGCATCCTTCCAACACGACCATAATTCGTACAATATTCGAACACAGCGGCATCTTTAGTCTTTACCAAGAATATAATCATACGTTCTTAATACTAAGAAGCATCCACCGGGAGATCATTCTAGTTAAAGAACTTCCTAAACAGCTCCGAAATCCAACCGAAAACACAAACTGTTGATTTGTTGTTTATGTCATTCAATAAAGATCAAACTCAAGTTGTTTTATGAACACCAGTTGCATACTCGAAGCTCAAAATTTTTAAGGCCTCCCCCGTCTTCGAACATGTAAAAGTATATTTTTACTGATTCATGCAATAAAAAGAAAGAGACCCATCACGTCACTTAAGTATTCTCCAATGCGGATTTAAACACATTCTTTTTTTGTAGATGACTAGATAACACTACTTCTGAAGATAAACTTCAGAAAGTTATTCTAAACTTAAAGACGAAGATTTGGAGACGAAAATATCAAAATAAATAAATAAATAACATTTAAGGATTAAGATCTAACTAAAAGTAAAAAAACTGGAACCAGTTAATGAACTTTTTTAGGTTTTATAATTTCATATGAATATACGTAAAAATAACCCCAAGAACCAGGTGGGTGTTATCAATCCTGTACTTAACCAGCTGCAAATACAAAACTAGTTTAAAAGTTTATGACCTTACGAACATAATTTACGAAAGTAAAATCTTTTACATTTTTGTTAGCAAAAATAAGTAAACAAATATTAATAGAAACTTAAGATTGTGAGAAAAAAACCAAATCATTCTCTATTTGATTATTAAGGATTTAGCAAAAAAAGTTACAAGAACCAATAACAGGGAAAAATAAAGAAAATACGACAGGATGGGGGTACATTAAAAAGGCAAGTAGAAAGATTGTCCGAACGAGTAAGTCAACATAAACCATCTGGGAATAAAGAGAACAGATTGCAGATTACAGTAATTCATTGATAATAGTTAGTCCTAAAGGAAAGATAGTTATAAAAATCGAATTGTTTATAACCATGTTTTTATTCTTGAGAAATGTCACAGTTAAGAAGAAACCTCGAAAGAAATAAATGTTTCATTTTTTTTTCAAGAAAATAAGCATCTCCGTGTCTATTTACTGGGCGAAGTTTTTATCAAAACTTACCTCCGCAATAGAACATGAAATTACTTGAACCTCGTTTCGAGAAGGCAGAACACCGAACCTATCCTACCATCGAAGCAACCCATCACTTCAAACTACGCATCATTCTTTTATTATTGTGTACCGTTAATGTCGTAGGCTGTGCATTTATTTTATAACGTTGTTTCATTATTAGCTAGGGATGTTTTTATTCCGATGTGTTTTGTTTCTATTCAGATTGTGCTTCCACTAAGATTCCACTAAAATATTCTTTTCCTATCATAGGAGAAAAAGCAAATTTGATCGACCAGAATCACTTTATTCCTAATTTAATATCAGCACCTAATAACCCAGCATTTTTTTTTAAATTAAATTTTGGGGAAAATGTATTTATTTTGAATTATCCTTTTAATTTTCTATCTTCAGCAGATAAGGAATTTGAGGCATTAATGCTTTCAAATGTTGACAAAATTTCCTGTAAACAGATATTCCAAAGGGGTAACATTGTAGAGATAATTGGTTACGTATTTTCCGGTTAAGCTTTGTTCTCAAAAAAAAAATAAATAAATAAAATCACGGATGAAGGAGCATCTACTGATTTGAAGTGTCTACATTGTTTTCTTCCTACAGTCAGTAAAGCAAACTAAGTATTTCATCTAGGATCTCGTTAAATTCTCAAAATTAAAGTCCTGGTTAACATTTCTTCATTTACGATGTTTCGGTGTTACCTAGTTTAAATATTTCGTTATTATCTTCTTGATGGGATACATTAATAGCACAATTTATTAATAAAATACCGCTACACCGAGGAAAGCGGAATTTATCCCATTTATTTAACTTTACTCGAAGACAACACTTATTTCATTGTCTACAAGAACCCGAAACGTATGCCTGCAATGTAAAACATTCAATTTATTGCACATTTACTGGGTTTCAACTTTTAACGTAGCAGCCTTTTCCCGTAGCGTATTGGGTGCAAGGGACTGCATGCGTTCGCACGCGCTCGTGTCTGTGGATTCTGAAGAAGCAGCTGAGCGCAGAGGAAACTGAGTTAGCCAGCTTGCCGCTCCTATAAATCAGAGATTCCGGTTGGCCCAGTAAAGCCCACAGTGTGTAAACGTACGGATACAGGAAGCGAGGAAATATGAAATTATTAGATTGTCACTCCGCTACCTAGTCGACTGGCGGCATCGCCGCCGTCTAACTATGATAGTAGGGGGGGACAGCAGGGGAAGAGGAGGAGGGATGGGGGAAGAATTCGGTGGTAGAGAATGCACGGCACAAGTGACATCTGTGGTTCCAACGAGAACAAACGCAAACAACAAATTGTCGAAATGATCTGAAGGGCCCCTGCCTCGATAAATAATCACCTTCATCAGGAGGAAGTTCCTGCTCAATTTGCCTCCAATTTACTGGCGAGCTGGGAGCAAATTGAGGCTCCGATTGTGTCAAAACGCCGCCTTTTCTCCTTCGGAAAATTGGGCTGTGGGATCAGAGAGAGAGAGAGAGAGACTGTACAGTAGCGGCCCGGCGGAGAGACCCGGTAATCAAGCGAACAGAGAAAACGTAACAAAGGTAATGATCCAGGCACCTCTGAGTCTGTGGGTCGGAATACAGATCCGTCTCCCGACGCCAACATCCAGCGGGGGAAACACTTCTCTATCGTGAAAAGTAAGTAAAGATTTACATGTCAGTCACTCGAGGTATCGACATTAGTCTATCACTTTGTCTGTTCCTGTTTATGCAACAGTATTTTTATGTTTCTAGGAACAGATTCTTTCTATCGTATTATCTTCTGATGTTCCGCTTCAAGTGTTGCATTTCATGATGTAACATTTCCTAACGTAACATCCGTCGTGATATACTGCTACGTTTCATGATGTAACATCCGTTTCACTGTTTTGTTACATTTTATGACGTAACATTCGTTGCACTGTATTGTTGCTTTTCTTGATGCAACTTCTGTTCCACTGTGTTGTTGTACTTCCGCTATGTATGCTCATCTTACATTTTTAAATCCTTTATTTTCCTACATCCTACTTTTTTGTCTACTTATTAATGAGCATTTATTAATCCACAATGTATTTCCCATTATTCTCTATTCTGAGTATCTCTGAAAGCTTCTTAAAGGTCTTTGAAGCTTTGCAATTCATGCCTATCATGATTGAATGTTATCCACCAAATTAATCAATCTTTATTGAGGTTGTGGGAAACGTATTAACTTATATGGTCAATGCCTAGCTGAAAACAATTAGGCTCGAATACGGTCTTGAACGCACAGAACGTTTCGAAAAGAAATATTTTAATCTTAAGGCAGGCTAGCACGTCTTATAAAGAGATGGAAGATGTTCCTTCCGGGAACGTTTGCTGTGTTAATTTCGCAAAATAGACAAACCAGTCACAGTATCTGCATGTTTACGATACACTATGCTAGTGTATCGTAAACATGATACACTAGCATCACAGACATAACCTCTTTGACCGTTTGAAACAAAATACAACTGAGGTGAGGCCACGGCCAAAATGGTTTTCTTCAAGATCAACTTTAATGATTGTTAATTCGATTGAAATCCGCTTTCCGCCATGAAATAATCAATCTTCAAAACACAAGGTTCCTCCATTATGCGGCCACACACACAGAAAAATGAACCTCGCTATTCTTATGCAGGATGATGTAACTAGCTAAATAATCTCTGGGGAAAACCGCTGAGAGTTTAAGATGAAGAATTACGTCAGTATTAATACAATGTATAAGAAAACTGTCTGACACTACTGATCGATCCATCTACTGGGCTTTCTGAATATTTAAACTGATGTTTGTATTGGATTACCAAACATACAGAAATATTTCGAAATATACCGAAATATTTCGGTATATTTCGAAATCTTAATCTTCTGTATTCTTCCAATAATCAGAATCGTTTTTCTGTGTAGTGAGAGAGAGAGAGAGAGAGAGAGAGAGAGAGAGAGAGAAACACATAATTTTGGATTTTGTTTCGGAGAAGCAGATCTATGGATCTGCAGAAAATTGTCCATTCTTCATTGTTACTTTTACATTTCCTATAATGATTCTGAGTGATAAAAGAATATTTTGTCTGTCTATCATGTCTGTAATAAACGAAGAAGAAATTATTTCTTATCTGATCTTTCTCAATAAATATCAAAACGCATTATTTTTGCGTTATCTGGATTTATAGCACACACACATTTCGGTTTGCTTAAATACAACAATGGATCAAACGAGGTGCTTGTCTCGTTTCTATGGTGACGAAAGAATGGAATCGGAGAAATTGCAAAAGTTGTATATGACTTAGGCAGATGGAGAAAGTGATAGAGATAAAAACCATAGATAATTATGAAAAGAGAATGAATAAGAGCATAAGCTGCATTCAGTTTTAATTCAATGGGACATAATTTGAAAAAATCAAATTATTTCATATGCTATACAAGTCCTTATAAGGACTGGCTTAAAGGGGCGAAGCAAGAATGCTTTGCATCTTCTCCGTTCGTTATCTGTAGAGGACAGTGTAGGGATAAGGCGTTATTGAGCTATTAAAGCTCTAATCAAGGCAAGAGGGTAACAGAAATAGCCAAACCTTAGTTAGAACTTCATTGGCTACAGCATTGCCATCCATTACCCTCCCATATGCTATATACAAGCAGATACCAGATGAAATTTGTTTATTAATATGTGGATTTAATTATGGTGTCTAGTTCGTATTTATATGATTTATAATTCTATATTATTTATCTTATTTATATTTAATTTATATTTATATAATTTTAATTATTTATAAAATAATTATTTTATTTTTATTTTAAACTTAATATATTGTGAGTATCAAAATGAATAACGAAATACCAATCTACTGAAACTTCACACGCAGTTTTTAATATAGGAATGACTATAATAAAACTTTAAAAGAGAAATATAACTTTAGATCAGCATAACATCTTTTTTAAATTTAATATTTTTTGAAAGTTATTTTTAATGTAATTTTAAGTTAATAACTTTTTTTTTAATTTAATAACTAAAACTAAATGCTCCCTTTTAAGCAGTGTACAGAAATTATTTTAAAACATCTAAAATAATCAGGATAATGAAAAAAATCTTATAAGGAGAGTTGCGATTGACTTTTTATGTAGTTATCCATAACTTCTAAAAATGTTTCATGCGGTTCAAAAAATTCTATAATAATTCAAAAACTGTTGACGATAATTCACAGTTCAAACGAAGGGTAACCAAACAAACAGCTTCAATAAATTTCAAGACGTCTGTCTTTGAAGTTCTACATTAATGTCTTGATTCTTTCTGCGTGTGTTGAAAAGCTGCAAAGATTTCTTCTTTCCTTTCTTAACTAACTTCGCGTCACCGTGGGGAAATAAGCCAGCTCGCTCTAGCATCATTGACAGCGGCACTAAAGTTGCCGGCAAGGGTGGATTACGGTGCCGTGATTGAGGAAACGACACAGGAACTGGCTTGTCTTCTTCTCCTTCACCCTAGGCGATCCCAGTCTTCGTTGTGTGTGCAGGCGGCGCGAGCAAGGTGTAATCAATCACTCATTCGGTCGTTAAAATAGCCAAAGTTAACACACACACATTTTGTAGGTGGCTGTCCTTCTGCACATCCGCGTTTTTGCCTTACGAAGGCTTTCATCTCTGCACGAGGCGAGAATGGAGAGTAGGGGGGGGGGAAGCGTAAACTGAAATAAGCCAAAGAGGGTTCTAAATAATGGAATGGACTAGAAAAGTAGTTTTTTGCAGACTGCTAAGGGAGGGGGTGGGTGGTTGGGGGAAAGATTCCTGGTGCCAAAATCTGACCACTGCGAATGAGCTGATTTTTTCTCCCCTCAAAGCACTACTGTGATGGTCGTGTATCTCATTGAGTCCAAAGTATTATTTGTAAAGATTGTGTTGATTGTGCAAATTGAAGTTACTGGATTCTAGAATATTTGGAAGGATAACTGATTTTTTTGACAGCGTACTGATTGGTTGTTTGAAAATTATGTATGGCTATGAGGCCAACTGTATCGTGTTTGTTTGCTACGTGTGGCCGATTTACCTGTTTTTTTTTTTTTTGAGGAAAAAAACAACTGAATTTCTAGGAGGAAAAAAATTCTTCCGTCTCGGTATAAGACTGACTCACTCATCTTTATCTGTGAAAAGTCCTTAGAAAGTTTGCGTCCTAGATGAGTTTCGAATCTATTCGTATGAGTAAGATCTGTCTAGTTTTTCAATTAATAAGAGTCAGTCTCCCTAATGATTTGAAAGCGAAGCCAGTTCATTCGATCCATGTAAACACATTGTATCCGTTATTGTGCCTATTTGGTACCTCGCCATAATTAGTTCTCAATATTATTTCACCGTTGTATATTTCATTGATAAACGTGGTCCACATTGCAACAAAAGCTAGAATTCTGCATGTTTCATCCCCACTTTCCTGCCATTTATGTTTGGAAATGACATGAATTCACAGAGTTACCGAATTCCAAGCCGTCTTGATCAAGCTCCTCTAATCAATGTAGTCATTGCCATTTGCAACCTAATTTTGCATCCTTTCAACTATCACTGTGGTAAAGATGTTCATGTAATACTGTTTCAAAGGTTAGAAACGTAAAATGACTGTCCTTACGAAATATACCTGGTAGATAATTTTCAATTGTCATTGCGCCTGGATCAGTTTGCTTATCAAGGACCTGAAGTGGTAAAAATATTTTTAGACTTTTATGATCTCTCTTGTCAATTTTCACAATCTTTAGAGCAATATTAATCCACTTTGTTGATCCCTTATCGTCCCACTGTAATAATTTGTTATTTAGTTTTCTGCCTTTAGCATCCTGGCTACTTGAAATGGACGCATCATGTTTATAGTTTGCTCAATGTCAACTACGTTGGTTCATAACAATACAGGACGACAGGAGAAAAAGTTCAAAGTGGGGATGCCGTATATGCTAGTGCGTTAATATATTGCTTTAGGCTAAAGGATTCGTTTGTAAGACAAAATTATTAAACCAGGAACCCTAACGCATATCTGATGCTAATATAAATTGAGTGTCACCGTTAAAGTAAATTTAAAATCTTGTTTAGATTACGAAATAAAAATAGATAAGATTCAAATCAGAAAACTTAATTCATAGGGCGTTAATTATCTTTTAATTTCGTGTGGGGGTTCCCCCCTTTCCTCAACTGTCCCTTAGGACAGGTTGAGCCCTCATAATGAGGATTTAATTATGTATTTATTTACGACTGTAGATCAGTGTGTGTTCACGGGCTGGTTTGCCTGTTCTGAGGGACGAAAAACCCACGTTTCCGAGACAAAAAACCTCTACCTCCGGATGAGACTGGCCCCTCTGTCCTTCACGTTATGGACGGGAATCGAACCCAGGTCTTTCTCCAAAGGGATTCGTCTATACCGACTGAGCTACGGAGGCTCATAGGCGTTAATAATTAATACTTTCTCCCCTCAGAAATAAAGCCGAATCCGTTTATCTCAATAGATCACACTTCGGTCACTGACAGAGAAATTATTACAGCCTAATTGACACAATCGGGTCACGCTGCAATGATAATTACAGAGTGGAAGATACAGAAGAGTATTATGATTGAAGATGGATAGAATAATACGATTTCGTTGTATGGGAAGAGTTACGTAGGGAACCAATCTAATCCACAGTGTTATACATGAGGAAAACAGATATGGACACGCATACAAAGAAAGAAAGAAAGAAAGAAAGAAAGAGACAGAAAGATAGAGAGAGAAAGAAAGAGAGAGAGAGAGAGAGAGAGAAAATTTTCTGTGATGAGCGAAGTAGAAGAGCACACCTTCAGAAAGAATCGACGAAGAAAGATATGGGTACAAAAATGAAAACATTCAACAGGGAGGCATTCTCCCTCTCTCTAAAAGTAAGGGATGATGGAGGGAAGAAGCAATGCAACATGCAGAATGGAATGCTGAAGTCAGAAAAAAGCTGTAAACAACAGTGAAATGCTTGTAAGTTGTTGTATATCCACAAGGTGCATTCTTCTAATCTATTTTAAGGAATATGTTTCTTCCACCTGAGCCACATTATCCCTGTAGCTGAAAATCGCAAAAAGAAGTAAATGGCTCCTGCATTTCTAAGCAACAATCCCCAGTTCTGTAGCTGTCCTTTTTTTTTTCTGTCTAGCGCTGTGACCAGTTCGCTGCAGACTCACACAAAAGGCGAGGGTGAACAGCAGACACACTTTCGTCCACCGTTGACGTAGGAATGCATACATGCAGTGTGACAGTAGCGTCTAGATGGCCGACATTTAGCAGTTGTAGCAGTAACATTGTTGATGGAACCTCGCGTAGCCCCCAGCACTGGCGACAGCCTCATATCCTGATCTACTTCCTGAATATGTGCGAAGCTGTACTGTTGAATCTAGACTAACAAATGGCTTTTCGCCTTCATCCCAGCGCTTCAGCAGGAGATAGGCCGTGGATTGCTACAATACTTATGCTGCAGGCGAAGTACAGAAAGCAACTGAGTCTCTCTCTTCCCATCATCTCTCTGCCTGCCTACCTATCGGCATAATCGCAGTGACTCTTAGCAATAATAGAACTTTGCGTAGTGCCTATCGGAACCCATGTGACAAAGCACCCGGATCAGGAAGCGGTGAAGGAGAGAGAGAGAGAGAGAGAGAAGGAAAAAAATAGTTTGCTAGAAAATGCATCGTCACCGCGGGCGATAGTGCCAGCTATCTAGTCGGATTCTCGCTAACCTTAAAACCATACCGAAGCTAGTGGGATAGATTTCGTCTTTGCGCGAACTATGTTCTTAACGATCGATCTCTTTCTCTCTCTTACATACGCAAGCTAAATTCTCTCCTTCGTAGTCATAGCAACGGATACAAATGAACACAAAGATGCTATAATGTGAATCGTCCGGACAGAGGTTGGTTACGTTGTAATTAGCGATAATGCCATTTTTTCCCTTTTCGTTTTGAAGCAAAAGGGAGTTCCTTGTAATCTTTAATTCACTTCCTTCTTGTTTCTTTTTTTCTTTTTACTTTCTCTCTTTGAAATGTGGAATTGTAACGAAGCCTGTTTATAGCAATGCTAATTTGACTACGCCAAGGAAATGGATACAAAATGGAAAAAGATAAGTAGAGAAAGCAAATATGCACAGGAATGCCCCTAATGCATAATTCCCTAAGTGCATCTCTTTGTTTCTCTTTCTCTTACGGGTAATCAACAAGGCATTATTCTTTCTGTTTCAAACTATCTTTAAGGTATTATTATACATATCTGTAATCCTCAAATATAGACACTCTTTCTCTCTCTCTCTCAAAGTTACACGTATTCCCCCTCTCTCTCAATACAAATTTAAATAATATATCTTTCAATTTCTTCTAGTGTAACCTTCAGTGCATAAACTTTTGTAATTCATTTCAGTACGATCTTTTTTGTAATTCATTTTCAGAGCAATCTTTTTTGTACCGAAAAGTACAATTTCAGTACAATCTTTTTTGCAGTTAATTTTCAGAGCAATATTTTTTTGTAGTTCATTTTCAGTACAATCATTTTTGCAGTTGATTTTCAGTACAATCTTTTTTGTAGTTGATTTTTAGTACAATCTTTTTTGCAGTTGATTTTCAGTACAATCTTTTTTGTAGTTGATTTTCAGTACAATCTTTTTTGTAGTTCATTTTCAGAGCAATATTTTTTTGTAGTTCATTTTCAGTACAATCTTTTTTGTAGTTCATTTTCAGTACAATCTTTTTTGCAGTTGATTTTCAGTACAATCTTTTTTGTAGTTGATTTTCAGTACAATCTTTTTTGTAGTTCATTTTCAGAGCAATATTTTTTTGTAGTTCATTTTCAGTACAATCTTTTTTGTAGTTCATTTTCAGTACAATCTTTTTTGCAGTTGATTTTCAGTATAATCTTTTTTGTAGTTCATTTTCAGTACAATCTTTTTTGCAGTTGATTTTCAGTATAATCTTTTTTGTAGTTCATTTTCAATACAATCTTTTTTGTAGTTGATTTTTAGTACAATCTTTTTTGCAGTTGATTTTCAGTACAATCTTTTTTGTAGTTGATTTGTAGTACAATCTTTTTTGCAGTTGATTTGTAGTACAATCTTTTTTGCAGTTGATTTTCAGTACAATCTTTTTTGCAGTTGATTTTCAGTACAATCTTTTTTGCAGTTGATTTTCAGTACAATCTTTTTTGTAGTTCATTTTCAGAGCAATCTTTTTTGTAGTTCATTTTCAGTACAATCTTTTTTGTAGTTGATTTTCAGTACAATCTCTTTTGTAGTTCATTTTCAGTACAATCTTTTTTGTAGTTTTCAAGTTTCCATTGCTATCCTCAGCAGCGTTTAAAAAATATACTTATCTATATTTTGTCCGTTACTAAACAGCAAGTGGCTGGTGATGACTGGATGAAAAAAGCGATGAACCGCAGCATCCCTCTTTGCAGCTGAAGCGCATACTAAGGACTAAATTAAAATAAATTGAAACCCCCCGTGAAGTTAAATCAACAGTTGATCACCCAGTCGGAAAGTCGTAAATCAAGCTCAGCCCCTCATTATTATCCTGAATTGTCATTTGTCACATCTTGTTAAGACCCCGAGTGCTATGGACATTGAGCTCGTTCGATACAAAAAGAATCGCTGTTTCAGATGAATTATATGTTGTGTCCGTAATCTTATTATGTACACCTGTGTACATATTAAAAGTGAAGATTCCCCAGCGTTAGGGAAGACGCTTACTATGTGAAGACTGCTATCGAAGGGTTTGATAGGCTTTTTCTGTGTCTACTTCTTGCGAAAAAAAAAGAAAATTGATGGAATTGTAACTGAGTTTTTGCAACTCATTCAGGAGAATAAATGCTAACATTTACATTTTTTTGAAGTTATTTGTAAAAGGAAGAAACCAGTAACATTTGTTTTAAAAGAATTAATAATACTAGGAAATATTATCGGGTATGCCTTCCATTGAAAAAAGATTTGACGGTAATTATTAAACTGTATTATTTATTATTTTCATTTTTTTTCTTTATTCTCATAAATAATCTGCAATTGAAGATAGTAAACAAGTAATCACTCAGGATGACGTAAATAGGCCAGATACACGATTAAATAGATTGCAATTTATCTATTTCTACATCTCAAAAAAACAGTTACTATTCCACCATTCTTATAGAGATCACATTTATTCAAGACTCACGTAAACTCGTTCCATAAGGAAACTTTTTTTTTTTGCTAAAACATTCGCTGATGGCTTCCAACCGATCTCTTGTTCTCTAACATTACTTAGGACGCATACACACACACACACACACACACTCGTGCTGATACATCACCCTATCCGTGAGTGTTCGATGTGTTTGGGAGTGAAGAAGCGGTCAGTTTTCACAACAAGAGAACCCGCGTGTCCGATCGGAGCCGGACACTAGTGGACGGAAGCTGACCTCATTGAATTTCCACCCTACTTCCTCCGTCCTGCTCCTTTAATGCCATAACTCCATTTGTAGCCCCTGCTGTCGAATAGTTCTTTGGTCCATTAAGAGTCTCGAGTTACCTCTGTAGCGCTTTCTCGTCTTTAGCTAATGTCTCGGGGTGGAGATTAATCCATCCGATCAGGAATGCTTTCTCCCCGATGTATGATATCTATTCTTAGAGTCAAGGATACATTGGAGACCTTCAATGAAGGAAAAAATCTTAGAAACCTGACATCTAAAAGATATGCTTAGTTTCAGGAATTCAATACGAATTTCGATTGGTTAAATGATGGGTCTTCCGTTTCTTGTATTGCTTACGTAAACTTTTAATTAGTTCATTGCCTATACACGTGGACATTTCTTACAAACATTTCATAGTGAATAAGAGGAAGGAACAAACTCTGAGTGAGATTAGGGAGTTTATTAAACCCGTATTTATAAAAGATCACTAAGCTATTGTTGATTTCTCCACAGCCTCCCTATTTTTTTTTATCCCTTAGGTTCCGCAGTTATCTGTTTTCTCCACTTCCTGAGCCTACTTCAAGTAAAGTTATTTCCAAAATGTGTGAAATATTTTTACCTTTTGCTATTCTTCCATTTTCTGATCTTTTGCCCGGGATCAGTTCTCCTTGTTATCGTCTGTTGCTCAGGGCAACTTGCTCGGTGCTCGTCTTCATATATCATTTTTCTCCCGTTATCTTCCTCTCTGTGACACCTGCTCTGCATTCTTTTCTGCCGTCGTGATTTTTTTTTTCTTAGAACGATGACCGAGGATCGAAGAGCAACAATATATCTGGCTGTTAAGTATTACCCCAAGGACTCTGTCAGGTCCATCTTCTAGGGAAACTACGTAAGATGCAAGGAAAATAAACTAGGTATTGTCATAGTTTTGGGCGTAGCGGACTTGATCATATTTTTTTGAATCGAATTATACGAAAACAAAAACTTATTTGTTGAAAACAGTCATAACATTGTTTCGTAATTAGGAATAAAAATATTTTTGTGTTTTATTTGAAACCTGTTTTCATTGTTGTTACTATTTCATTGTTAATACTTACAGATTTCCATTGTTAGCACTTACTTTTGTTACAAATATTTTTTCTTTCATCTTTAACACTTACTGCTATTCAAAAATTTCAATGTTGGTACGTGCTGCTCTTCCAAAAAAATCTTTTTTCAATATTAGTACTTGCTGTTTTAGAAAGTTTTCATTTTTAGCTTGCTACTTCTCCAAGTCTTCTGAGAAGTAGCAAGATGTTCCTATTTTCGACACTTTCAGTCACACTAAAAACAAAGAATTATATGATCTATGATCTTAATATCTTTAATCTCCACTAGTGTTATCGTGGATAATTTCTTTAAACCGTGTAAGGAGTCTCTTATAAATGGTAGATTGAAATCTCATCTTTAATGTATTTTAGAGAAGACTCAATTTTAAAAAATTGCTTAACCAGCTCTTGCATGCACATAGATCAGAATTAATACGAGAAGGAAGGAATTATTGGAGTCCCTGAAACTGATATAAACTATAGAGGGATTAAACACGCTCATGGGTCGGCGAAAAACAGTCATACGGCCCCTCTTATCTCTCCATATACACTAAGCCTACTCATGAATATCAGAAAGTGGGTTTAACGAAGCACAAACGCTGTCTTTATTGGGTGATCAGTTTCGGAGTCTCTTAGTGCGTGTTAACCGTGGTGACACGTGGCCTTTGCGTACTTTTCAAGAAGAGTCCCATTCTGGGGAATCTGAAAGGGGAGGTAAGGACGCCGGTGCGTGCCGTATGATGTAATCAATTGGAGTCGCGGTCTCCGAAGGCACAAACAAATTGAATGATGAAATGAAACTCTCATCTTTCTTCCCCCCCCCCCCCCAGCCCGGCGTGTATCATTGACCAGCGCCGTGTGACAAGACCCATCGTACAGGTTTTCACGATTTTAATCTCCCTCATCCTAAAGTTCTCTTCTGTCATTACATGTTAGGGAGATCTCATCAATGCTGCCACCGTGTACAACGGTGTCTAGTTACCAGTCTTTCGTTAGAGCCTTATCTTTAACACCGTTATTATGTAACTCCCAACCACCTCGTCAAGCAATGAGGAGGGAGTTTGTTCGCGTTTCTGTAGTGAATATTTTTGAACAAGTCCGATATGTAAGGGTGAGTCACGTGAAGATAAACATTAGCTAGCAATGATGGCATCGCTCTTAATGGCAGCTTTAGATGCTTAATAATTATTTCAGACATTTCGACACAAAGACATCTCTTCAGGCTATTCTGTAGCGTAACGTAATCAGCACATCTTTCGATTCAGGTAAATTGCCAGATAGTAGTTTAGTAAAACGAAGATGAAAGATTGCATACTAAGACCAACTTATTTGAAACAGAAAGTACCTGATCATTCTTATTAGTTTGTAATGGTGGAAACTCAAGCTATTGGTTTATGCTAATTTTGTTTTGTAGAGGAGGGTTATGAGTTATCGAGACTTTTGGGGAGAATAAAGAAATCTCAGCATTTCCAGTTACATCGGAGATATTTCTTTTTATAAACGACTGCTGATCAATATCTTAGTTGTTTGTAATTTGTTTAATATCGATTAATTTTCCATCTATCTATCTCTCCTTCATTCAAGACGAGTTGCATCTTCTAAGTAGGAGTTTTGGAAACTAATGCAGCCGGCTTGCATCCCCCTTAGAGAAAGTATTTTTAAATCTATAGACGTGTTCCTTTGAGGAGCAAAAAATCCGACTTTCAAGGAGGAAAAAATCCTCCACCTCAGCTCGAGACCGGATAACTCATCTTTGATTGAAAAAAACCTGATAAAGGCTTCTCACATCTAAGACGGGATTTGAACCCAGGTTTTTTCTAACCAAACGGCTCCGTCGAAAACAACTGAACTGCGGAGGCTGTGTATTTTTCCGACGGAGCTGTTCGGTTGAAAAGACCTGGGTTCAAGCACCGTATAGGAGTGAGGACCCTTTAACAGCCAATAATTATTGAATTTGTAGCAAATATTCTTCCATTACTTAAACCATTTTAGAACTGTTTTAAAACCTGTTAACAATAAGAAAACAAAAGAAAAATCATGCTACGCATAAGCCCGTAAATGTATATATGAATCAATATATTCGCCCGTAGAAGTTCCGTTAACAGGTGCATAAGACTCCCCTGATCCTGGAATAGAACAAGAACTAATTGGTATTCACAATATCTTTTCTGTTAGCGCTAAACTAATTATCAAAGCCAATAAATTATGACTTCAATTTGCATTGGAACACACGCGTGTTTCATCTTAATGCAATATCTGAAGCTGCTAAGCCTATTCGTAATAGCAAGGGGGGGGTAGAGTAAAGTGTGGGTCCGACGAAAGATATCTGAGTTGAAATCCCCTCAAAATCATTAACTGCAGTGGGCTATAATTTCATGTTAAAGGTGACAGTTGGAACCCACAGGGGTTTATTACCACACACGTACCGATAAAGGTGAAAAATAGTCAGTCACAGATCATCGAGGGATTAGATTCTGTTGCCTGTAAAGCCTTAATAGAGTCACTTCATAATGAAGGGGTGGATTAGGACAGTTAGGGGGGGGGGGATGTGAGGAGGAAAAAATGAAAGCGGTAGAGTGTGCAGTATTCAATTCTGGTGTGGATCTGATTGTTACAAAGTCTTCGACAATCCGCATGTTAGGCCTGTTTCCTGCAGGGACACAATATCCGGTAGTGACACCAGCATTAAACCGTCATACGCTTTGAAACCCGACATCAAATCTCTACCGGGACTGTTGCTCGCGGAACTAGAGGCGGACGGAAATTACTGTGCACACCCGTTGAGCAGACCCGGGGTCTTGTCGCTAACAAGACTAAATCCTTGATAGTAAATTACTCTGTTTATCATTTCGTGACTACTCAAAGCCTATAATCGCCCGGAGTAAAAATTAATGGGTCTGCTAACCTGCAATTAAGTTTTTAAATAAGTCAAACAACTGAAGGAAATGTGCTGATGTTGATGGGATCAGGAATTTGTTTTTGACATTGCGCAAATCAGAATTACAAAAGGCGGAGTGATGTTGATGCGATCAATTTAAATGATTAAGCCTAAAATCTTTTAACAATTTATTCATTAGAATGCGTGGAAAATTTATTATTAAAATACAGCAATGCTATCTCTAGATGGTCATTTTAAATGCTCACTGCGCATGCTCGGAAGAGACTCCTAGTTAATATAATTTTCCAATCACAGATATGAAAATTATGTATTCAAAAATTATGCACTGATTACTTAATCTTGTAAATATTTTCCAGTACTGGATACAGAATTTTTATTGTTAATAGATCTTCTAGATGACGTCTATAAGCACATAGAAGATTAAAAGCGGTTTTCAACACTAAGTACGAAAAACCAAAGAAAGCTATTTTACTCATAATTTATTTAAATAAATTTCAAACGTTTCTATCATTTTTACTACGCAATGAAGGGGATGGGGATAATTTTAAGTTCGTTATTTTTATTATTTATTTATTTTGAAATTCACTGGTGTGTGGAAATGGAGTGTTAATGAAGCTAAGGGCGCTAACTTACGGAATAAAAACTTAACCTCAACTTTTCTCAAGCATCCCCCCCCTAACAAACACAACGCCCCCAAAACCCTATGGGGGGGATACAGGAGTGCCTGTATGGCCTCCAGTGATATCTCCATCTCCATATCAATAACTAAACTCCTTTAACACAAAATATAAAGCCTGATTATCAAATCCCCAACTATTTGTATACAAATATTTGTATATATATATATATATATCTTATTTCTCTTTAATTTTTTTCTTTCTCTTATTGTACTCACGTTTTTTCCTAATTTCTATTTGTATACTTTCTCTAATCTGTCTTCTTGGCACCAATGTTTTTCTTTCTATTTAATTTTCTTCCTTTCTACCATTTTTAATTTATTTCCATTCCTTAGATTCTCCTATTAATCCAATAACTCACTGCCGTTCGTAAATTCCCTTTGCTAAAAATCTTATAAACCTGAAACCTTTCATCCGATACGCTCAAGCGGCATCTGGATGCTCTTGAGAGACCCCCCCCCCCTCTGCCCTTGTGAAATGCATTCTACAGAAGATTCTATAAGAGAGAGAAAGAAAGAAAGAAAGAGAGACAAAAGGTAGTTGTGACACATACGAGTCTAGTGCTTTATCTGGGGAACGTCTTTGCAAATGGCATTTCTTTCATTAAGCAAAGACTTCTTTCCTGTATAACAGGCAACAATTATGAATTCTTCAACGTGAACTGGAGGTAAAGTTTCCCAGTGTGCCATTCTCTCTCCGCTGCCATTCTACATCCACCTCTCTCTCTCTCTCTCTCTTTGCCATGTTCCTTACTGCGAGCGGTTGCTTTGCTCCTTTGATTGAGGAAATACCAAGTTCCTAGTTCCGGAGCCTTCTTACTGTGTTTCCGTCTATTGACAACGAAGAGGAAAAGTGTATTCCTTAGGAAGGAAATAAGCATAATTCATTAACATTGCCGGGGAACGCCGACTCGTGCATGCTCTGATTGGTGGCCGCGGTGCGGAAGAGCGGGAACAGATACTTGACACGCATGCCGGACGTCATAGGCCGTTCTCCACTGTGATTGGTTCGTTCCTGATCCCGGGGCTGAACGCGGTGTTGCGGTTGAAAGTTGCTATTAGTTGAACATTTATAAAGTGAGCAACGCTAATCGATCGAAACATGGTTGACATTTCAGCGGAAAGTCACCGAGAATTTAGAGGGGTGGTTTGCGTGTCTCCCCACTGCTCGGCCACGCAGACGCCTGGCGTTGTTGTGTGTGTGTGTATGTAGCCCGAAACGGTCGCTCGTTTTTCGCCTGTCTATCGTCGTAGCGTTCACCCTCAC
Organism: Typopeltis vanoorti; assembly: GCF_054136105.1. Lineage (NCBI taxonomy): Eukaryota > Metazoa > Arthropoda > Arachnida > Uropygi > Thelyphonidae > Typopeltis > Typopeltis vanoorti. The sequence goes on along the minus strand of NC_143566.1, from coordinate 28,067,579 downwards.
TCGTAAAATAACTAAAATTCGAGGCGGATGTCCTGCGGACTAAAAACCATCCCGATGACAATTGTCCACGATTCCGTGGACGACAGTGCTTAAGAAACAGAGAAAGATAGACAGAGAGAGAGAGAGAGAGGAGAAGTCGAACAGTGACACGTAGGAGCGTGACCTCTGACACCCGAACGACGACTCTCTCTCGGTGGGAGAATTTCGAGGCATCACTGCCCGACAGTGACCTTCCAGGCACTACCGTGCTTCAGCTTAGCCACCGTTCCTCCTCCTGCACGTGCACTGCATGCCGTGCCGCAGCAGCAGCAGCCGCCGCGAGTCCAGTGGACAACAGCGCCTGTAGCAGCGCAAAGTCTACCACCGTGGCTCGAGACGGTGATTGTCCTCATCAGCTCCCGTGCCGCTACGGGACGGCCGACGTTTACCGGCTGTGGATGCAAGGTAGCAAAGCGACGGACTTCGTACCTTACAGCAACGGCTCTCCCGTCGGCAATCTCCCCATGCTGTTCACCGGTAAATGTTTTTCTTTTGTATGTATTTGTGTGTGTTTATGTTAATCTCCACGCTAGGCTCTTAATTCTTTCAGTTGCGAGTTCACCAGCCTTCAAATCTAATCAGCTTAATTTAATAGCATCTATCTTTCTTCTTTCCCTTTCCCAAACCATTCCCCTGGAGTAAACCAATCTGTATTTATGTTTAGCTTCACGATAGTTACATTTCTCATTCGTTAAATGTATTCAGCTGTTGTACAAAATGCACCTGAAGAGAAAAATGTAGAGCTCTGGTAGAAAAGTATTTTAGTGTACTTAATTAGAAATATCCGTCTCTTATAATTAATAAAAGAATTCATTTGCATTCTAGAACCATCATATAAAGGAGCCTGGGGCTCGCCTTCGCCGACTCAAGCTCAAGGTAAGATTACTAATTTTATTATTTACGAATGTTTAGCTTAAGTTTACTTCTAATTACAAATGCTTAAACCGTCCTGTAAATTCCGCTTCTCTGCATAGCAGAAACGTATCGCGTGTTGGTAACAGTGAATGACTATATATTCGCAAGTTACAGAGCTGTTCTTACTTATGCTGTAGAATACAGTAAACATGATTCTTCGTAGGAATGTACTATAACGTATGTGCATAGCTATTATTGTAGTATTTCATATGCATGACATCTTTTTTGATTAATTAGGAAATAAAATTAAACCATATCGTACTGGTACTACAAGAAATGAAAGAAATGCCCTTTTTTTAAATTTATTTTTTAAAATTTTACTCTTCTGCATTAGGACAGTTTTAATTAAATGATTTAACATAGATTGAAAACAGAATAAGTTCAATTAGAAGAAATATATAGAGTTGGGTTTACTTTATATTGTTTTTAACTTGTGGAGAGGTTCTCCAAAATAACTTGGTAGCAATTACAGTAAACATTATTTTCAAGTGTTATCTTTATGTTATTCTTCAAGAAAAATAATATGAAATATATAATATGTTAATCACTGGGATTACTAACATTCATCCTACCATCCTAAGCTGTAAACAAATTCCAATCTCTCTATTCTTAAAAGAACAGAGAGATTGGATTTATGTGTTCTTAAAAGAACACATCAACCATGCAGTGAGTATAACGCAAGATACTGTTTAAGTTTATTTGCGCAAGATTTCATTGAGAGAAATATGACAATTATTTTTGGTAGCGTATGTCATATGTTTATTTAACCGCTATCCCATAAAAGAAGTTGATGATGCTCTTTTTATTGATGCAACTTTTGATGCTCTTTTTTATTGATGTACTATAGGAAATCTCTTTTAAGATTCAATGCAAACCCTTTATGCCTGTTCAAATTTTAATTTGCAAATCTCAAACTTGCGATGAGTTAATTAAAAGGATACTTTGAACATTATTGAATACGCTCGCTAGAAAAATAATAGGAAGAGTTAGGATTTTCGAAAATCCTTGACCTTGCTACAAGTGAGAAGAAAAAGCAGAGTTTAATATAATTTTAATATTTTGTTTATCTATAAATCAACAGAGTATGTTTGTTTTTAAGTAGTTTCGTGATACTCACTATACAAAGTTGTTTATAAAAAATAAGTGCTTAGTTAAAATAAAATGTCACGCTTTAATTCTGTTAAATGTTGGCATTTGTTCAATTAACTAAACGAAATGAAATTGACTTTTAAGCCAATCATTCTACGCAACGTCTAAGGACGTGTCTCATTCATATTGTCCTTGACTTCATGAATAGACTTGAACTTGCAGAAAGGCATTTTTCGGTATATGTGGATTCTAAAATAAACAACTTTTGCTAAATCATAGTGGATAAGAGAAGGTTGTTCTGAATTTCTAAAGTTTGTTTGTTTTTTCCCATTTCAACTCGAACATATTTTTTGAATCTGCGTCATGTTGCATTGCAAACATGAATAGTTCCATTTTCAAAAATTGTATTTTTCCCATGCATAAATACAACTAGAATAATATTAGTTGGAATTTCTCCTATTTTTCAGTTTCGAAATGAATAGTTGTTAATTTAAGTCAGCCACATCTTAAGTTTGTCTACCTTCGTTAGACTTTTTAATTACTAATTATTTTTTCTGTAAAAAGCAATACTGTGAATGATCCTAAACGTTAAATTATCAGTGATTCGTTTTATGCATTTAGCCAAAAGCACCAAGTAAGAAATTCTATTACTAGAAAAACAATTTAGCATTAAAGAGCTAACCACGTCGCTACGCTGTACTTAAAGATACGCCATGAACATCACACCCAGAACATAATAGTAGAGCGAAATTGTTGTGCGTAAATATAGACAACAATGTGAACGTTATCTTCTTTTGATGACAAGATTCCTTGATTAATATTCAAGAAATGTTTTGTCTTAATCCAATGCTTGTTCAACATTCTCGGAAAATAAACTGAATCAACAAAATATGAAAAGAAATTACTTCTCAACTTCGGCTTATTCCAACATCATCCGTTGTTAAAAATTCTTCTTTTAACATCTTGCGCATAATTAATTGTGAATGAAAGCGTTGTTATATGTCTGTTAATAAACCCAAAGCAATAAGTCTCGTGAAAAGGGGTATAATGTATTCTTATACACTTTTACAGTACGATTTGTAAAGCTTTATATTTCAGACCCTTCCAATAAACTGTCTGAATCGTTTTAAGAAATAAAATCTCATATTATTCAAAGAATAAATTTAAAACACTCTCACAGTAAATGCTAATGGATTCTGTTCGTTCAGCTCAACGTAATACTTTATCTTTCCTCTTGATTTAAAAGAAATTATTCTGGAGGTCAGATCATACAGCATATTGTTCGCATTCGGAGCATATCGGTTGGGATTGTTCATGGTATCGCGACACAGCAAACATATGGAAAGCCCTTATTCTTATTCATCTGGTAAATCGCTACACCGATTCTGAATTTTACATCTTGAACTGTGTTTATCTGCGTCATTATTAACTAATAGCATCGCTGAAATTAAAAATAAAAAAAACTAGTAGGAAATAAATATGATATCTTTTTAGTCTAATACTCTAAGTAAATTATAAAAATTTTAAGAATTATATTTGTAAGTATTATATTTAATGCAAATTATATAGTTTCTTTTTTAAATATTTACATTATTCTAAAAAATTTCCTATAAAATTTAGACACCATTTTTTATTAAAGATATTTATTAACTTATTTGTTGCTAACGTTCGCTTATTGTTTCGGTTCTTGCTTGTAATCGCTGAATATGTTATTAATTATCTAGTAAATTAAAGAGTTTTAAAATAAAATATTTAGATGTTTGTGGATAATCTCGTTCCTCTCACTACTGATATATACATTAATGGTATACGAACACCCAAACAACTATTGACTTCTTAAATACTTTATAACATCGCTATGAAAAGTGAAGCTTGTGAGATCATATAAATGTTATTTTAAATAAATCGTTGTATCTATGACGAATTGATCTTTTGAAGAGTGTACAAACTTGAAGGTTTAAATGATGGAGTAATACATTGAAGGAGTTGTTTTATATTTGGAGTTGTTTATCTTACTAGCAGTAGTTGGTTTATATTATGTTACGCTAATAGAATTGGCTTAACTATCGAACTTTATCTGACGCAATACTGGTATAAATATGTATTCTTATGGAAATTTGAAATATCGTTAAATAAAAGGTTGATAGACAATTATTATCGAATAGAAAATGGATAAACAAGTTTACCTTTAAAATGTTCGACGTCTCGAAAATATGTCTTTGGTATTTTATCTTAAAAGACAGGGATTTCGCCTAACTTTCGTCTATCTGTTTTCAAATAGTACGGACGAAACAGACTTTCAAACGTGTTGGCGCTCATCAGAAACAGGAAGAAATCAAAATAATTCAATCTCATGTTTGAAAGATTTGTGTCTCTCATGAGTTGACAATCATGATTATTGAAGCACGATTGTGTTTTTCCTTCAAATTATTGTTAATTAACCTCTGAACGTTTTATTGGCAAATGACACAACTCTCAAAGATGAACTGCTGCGGGATATTTAGATTCTGTTTTGATCATTGGTGATAAAGGAAACAATAGTTCGAACGTAGTTGTGTTCAGGCCAAAGAAATCCTCAATCTATTAAGCAACGTACTAATTAGAAGAGCGAATATCTCATTCTTGGGTATAGTGTGTGTGTATTTCACGCAAAACAATACCAAGGCACCTCGCATGTCAAAATTTGTACTCTCGTAAGCACTGTCACTTTCAAAACTTTTACTTTATTATCCTTTCTTTTAATAATTCCCCTCTCCCTCATAAGAAGCAGCTTTCAGGGAAAAAATCATTAAAATGGCACATAACAGAATAAATTTACTAATTTCCCTTTGATTTGGAATTAACAACGTTTAACTGTGAAGCAGTAAGAAAACTGGTACAAGCATACACGTGGTTCTCTTAACAACAACTTGATAATGTTCGGCAAAGACTATTTACTGTAGATCTTATGTTGCTAAAGCAACGAAAGTTGCGAGGCGAGTCCTTTACTTTGTAGAGTTGGTGTTCTCTGAGAAGTTTACATTATGCGGTTGGTAAAATTAATTGTGAAGTCCTTATATATGTTATTAGTCTCATAGAAGGGATTCTAAATCCAGTCTTTATACTCTGAAAGTATCGTCTAAACTTCCTTGCGCTTAGTGTAAGCGGGAATATCACAAAATGTTTGTTACGTGTTCACTCAAATATCAAGAGCTTTGTTTAAAGGCGCAACAATACTTTGCTCAAGGCATCCCTCAAAGGAAATATTAATATGGTTCTCAAAATAGAATTTCTCTCACTTGAATTTCTCTACCTAAACGAAAAGTAAACTATATCTTACGATGACAATCTCACTGCTAAAAAACTCTTGCCAAACACAATAAAACGAACGAAGGCATAACGTAATATGAAGATTATGACATCGAATCTTAAAAAAAGAACTTTAAAATAGTTGCTGTTATGCAAACAATTACACATTAGATCGATTGATCAGACTATTGTATCATTTAAGAGTCTCCGCAGCTAATTCGGTAGTGACATTGAAAATGCCGCCCTTTAGCTGGAAAACGAACCCAACTAGAACGCGAAGATTCTTCCTCATAAGGGTTTTTCAACTGAAGATTAGATAGCTAGGCTCATACAAAGTTTTTTCCTTCTAGAAAATTGGCTTTTTTTTTTATCCAGCAAAAACAGATAAACCAGCCAGGTAATAGACGACATTGACAGAAAAAGCATGCAGCGCCCTCTCAGTGCATTAATTATTTCTGAAGCAAGTTATCGGGCCATAACAGACTCGAACCCCGTGCGTAAGATGTAAAGGGAAGATAAGGAGGGATTCTATCAGTTATATCAATACAATAACATACATTTCTTAACCCCAGCATTGGATTCTAAATAAAAGTAAACACATTTTGACAATTGAGGAGAGGATGCAGCAACTCAGTCTGTTAGCTGCGTGTGTTCTCCAGGTCAATTGGCGTGTTTTTCGGGATGAAAAGCTCTTACACTCCGTAGCTCATCTTAAGTTGAAAAACCTTTATTAAGTTCTACAAATGCTATATGAGATTAGAATTCCGATGAGTCCAACCAAAGGGCATCGTCCATACCCGCTGAGCTAAAGAATCTAATCAGCACAATCTCTGCTAGGGCTTTTATCTTGACATCTCCTACACCATTACGTTGAACTGTGTAGTTTGTTAACACCCAGTGACCTTTCTAAAGTATAATGAATTACTCTCTAGAGAACTTTCTATCAATAGTTTTACTAAGTAATTATCCGAAGTTCAGAAGACATTCGACCTGCGGGGCTACTTTTAATAGCGTTACCGACTAAATGAAATTTACAAAACAGATTAAAGGTAAAAAAAAAAAAAAAGAAAGCGATCACAAGAAATAGAAATCTGAATCGCTTCTGACTACCGTTATCTTCAAGAAAAAATCATAAAATCAGCGAAATAAATAAAAGGGACTTTGTTGAATGTTAATTAACAAATGCACTTTAAATAGAATCTGAAATGCCGCAATATATTGGGAAAATCTAACAGTCACAGAGTGCATATAAAAAGTAAAAGTGCAAATCCGACAGTACATTTTAGTTAAGTGAACTATCACTAGGGGCGCACTTGTTTATATTAATAACTTTATTATAATTATTTTAGTTAAGTGAACTCTCACTAGGGGCGCACTTGTTTATATTAATAACTTTATTATAATTATTTTAGTTAAGTGAACTCTCACTAAGGGCGCACTTTTTAATATTAATAATTTTATTATAATTATTTTAGTTAAGTGAACTCTCACTAAGGGCGCACTTTTTAATATTAATAATTTTATTAAAATTATTTTAGTCAGTATTTATTATGTATTTTGCGTTATAATATATTAAAAGATTGGAAATGCAGTCTGAGTTATTCCAATTTCATTCGTATTTATCGTGTGTTTTTTTTCCCTTCTAATATTTCTTTAGGTGTATTTTACACAGAAATTTTCTTTTTAGTTCTCTTCATCCACTTTCGATTTACGTCGAAAAATGTACTCCATTAAATCTTGTGTCGATTCTTCCTGCAGGATCAGTTGTGTTGCGGTGGAGCAGTTCCCAGAGCCGGGAGAATGACAGTGTCATGTATGCTGTTCTGGGAATGAGGTTTAGCACGCGACAAAATTTATCATACATTAGATTGCTGTTTCTAATTAATTCCAGGAACAGACCCGTGTTAAATATGGCAAATGATGGGAAGTGATTTGAACGTTGTGAGAATGCTAAATAAGTCTACTGGTAGATGCCATCGCTTGAAGGCTAAATGAGATAACATCGTATTTAGACGGTTAAAGGTTAGGCTTGTATAAGCACAGCCTGAAGCCACGAAATTTCAAAGTGATCCGTTAAAGAATAACATATTTAGTGACTGCATGCTTCACCAACTGCACATCTCGTGAACACGATCTAATTGTGATGTCATTAATGGTTCACCAAGCTGTTGTATGAATAAGTTGCAATACAAATTCTTTACTTATGAACATTCCTTCCTAACAATAACACATAAAACCGAGAAGTTTTTTTTTCATTTTTGCTAGATCGGTCATAATCAAAAGCAAAAATGCTTTTCATATTCCCCGTCTCTAAAGATAATGTATGGATAGCGTAATATTGGGCTATAAGCCCTGATTATGGCAGGAGAGTAACAGCAGTAGCCAAGCCTCAGTTAAAACTTTACTGGCTACAACATTGACATTCATTACCTTCCCTGGATAACCATTTTAGTCGCCTCGTACGACATGCATGGGCTGCAGTGGAGCTGTTCTTATCCCGGCCACCACTTCTACCACACAGGGAGTGGGAAATGCTTGATCAGGCATATATTATATAATGTCGCTGTATACATTATTCTGAATGGTGTGTTTGGTGTGACAATAATAATTTTTGTAATTCTTTATTTTTCATAATTTACTTTATCTTTTATTATTTTCTAAATGTTTTCAAAAATAATTTAAATATTTCTAAAATATTAAAAGTATGATTTTCTTTTATGACCGAAGTCAACATTTTGAGAAACCACTAAACTTCAAAAAAGCTAAACATTGAGCACCCAACTCAAAGAATATCCTAAAACAAAACATATTTCATTCCTACACTCAAATCAGTTTTCTTATTTACTTTAACAGGAAACAAATCTTTCCCTCAGCATTATTCGAAGACCCGTTTCGATAGAGTTAGTTCGAAAACAACCTACCTTCTACCAGCAATTGGATCAACCCGGAATAGTCCGCATTTGCTAAATTCATCCCAACCGTCCTCTAATAACTGCATTAAGTGCTACAAGAGCATATAACAGATCGACAATTATTAAATTATAACCCTTTAATTCGTTTTGTTCAGTTTAATAGCATTCCTCACTGTCATTTGTCTTGTAGCTACAGACTTTTCTTTCTGAGTACTGTCTCTGATTTCTAAACCAGAAGTCCCCCAGTTGGCCGACTCACTGTGTTATACGTTTATCACGTTTTGTGAGCAGAGTTCACTTACCAAATTCAGTTACTTCAATGAAAAATTGATTTTTATAGCATTGGCTGCTACATATTGAGTTCGCTCGCTACATGTTAGGATTTTATCAGCATGCGATATGGGTTTTTTTTCAACCGTAGTTGAGTGAGCTCTGTCTCAGACGAAAGTGGAAAGATCTGTTCTTCCACAAAATAAGTGCATCAACTGATGAACACAATGAAGGAACAAAATACAACATTCAGCTTAGCTATTCTACGAGTTAATTTCAAACAACTGAAACCTACGAGATATATTATGGCGAACTTTACAGCATTACTGCATAGTGTGTGTGTGTGTGTGTGTGTGTGTGTGTGTGTGTGTGTATGGAAGAGAGATACTATACAGCTATCAGGCACAGAGATAAATGGTCACAATTGCAGCTATATAAAAGGTTGATTATTCCAGTGGAAGTTTATCCACTGGAATAATCAACATCATTTAAAGACATGTTTAAGTAATACAAATATTTTGATTGCTTTGTTTTTACGGGAGATATCCACTTAAGTATTCATCAAGCGCTTCCAGATACAGATTCTAATCCCCTAGTTCTTAGTAGATTAGATCTTAATCCATATTCCAGAGGTCCTCCTGAGTATGCACACAATTGGTATAAATCACTTAAGTTCAGTTTAGACGGACCAACCATTTTAATTCCCGACGTTATGGCTGTTTCTTCTTATGTATTCTCAAGCTGATTTGTCCATTTGGGAATAACGGAGTTTGTCGAGAGGGAAACTTAATACCCCCCCCCCCTTCTATAATGACAACATTGTTGAACGTTCCTTTTCAAAATGTCAGTAGCACGAGGAAATGTTTATCGTGGCAATGACAAGAATTGAAGCAAGGGTATTTTAACAACCACGAAAAAGTGTTAAGCCGTTTGTCTTCCAAATCCTACGTAAACCCTAGGGCTGTCTTAAAAGACATGCATATTATTTTCGAAGAATATGAAAAGCCATTGGATGACCAACATAGACTACGCACATTCCAATAATCAGAACCCAGTCTTCCTGGTAGTGAAAAACCTTATTGCCGCTGCTCAAAACACGGACGCTTCTACGGCTTCGGAACGTGCGATACTCATTGGCACAACCCAAGAACTATTTCTTATTCTCTCATCATTCGAGCAATCTTAGCTCATTGAAAGATGGCGGCACTAGATTCTACTTTAAAGTCGCTAACTGGCTAACCAGCGCGTGTGGAGGCTCAACCAAGTCTTCTAATTATCTCACTAACCTCCGTGTTACATATACCAAGAGCACGGACAAGCCACCGTAACCGGACGCTGTGGCTTTACGGGTGTAACCACGCCGCGTCCGGCTTGCGCAACAGAAAAGGCTTACAACTCCGCCCCAGCATCATCCTGATCCAAAGGCGCCGGTCCCAATTTCCGACAGTCAATCTAATTTCCTCCCTTCAGTTTTCGCATCCACATTTCCCTCTCATCGCATTCCCATATTCAACCCCCCCCCCTCGCACTTTTCCTCCCGTGCCCTCACACAAGCCGTAAATGTGTTTTTGGCCACTCAATTTCCAAATGTTCATTACTCTCTTAACAGCCCGTAGATTGTGTGTCGTGTTTCTCCTTCGTGTTGACGTCAGAGGCCCGAGAATCATTCTCCACCACTTGTTTCGTTAGCAATAAAATCTGTGGTTTCGACATCGCTCGAATTCTTAGCTCATCGGCATGTAATTAAATACTTTCAAAATTGCTTTGCTTCTCGTATAATGCATTTAGCGAAGCAAAGCTGATGAATGTAAAGAGGAAACATTCTGCTTACAAAAATCTCCAAAACCCCGACTTGTGTTGGTTTATAGCGCGTGTATAATAAATACATGCGAGAATTTTAAATATTTAGATTGCAAGCTATTTCGAACCTTCAAAAATTCCATTGCTGTTTGATGAGCGCTAATATTGCGAAAGCGCTCAGAAAGACAGATTATGTTTCTTTGATAAATATCATTTCGAAAACTGCTTACAAGACAAAATTTATAAACAAAAATGCATTCAATCTCAATATAAATTAAAGAGTAGTGTGAAGGAATGTGTAAAGGGAGAGTTTCAATTTTCATCATATTTTGGAGGGTGTTCGTTAAGATGTTTTTTTTTTTTTTTTCAAAAATGCTTTTCGTCATCTACTATGCAAGGACATTCACTTTTCCCATTAAGGAACTTCTCATTTTATTTTTTAGTTTACGAATGACTTGTTCGTCCGTCAAAAGATTCAAATACTTTTTATGTAGCTTTTCTGCGATTCCATAAAAACACTGACACTGAGACAAATTCGATCCAATTGCGTTTCTAGACTCGAGAACTTGACAAGGAAACGAATAATGAAAGAAAAGGGAAACAAAAAAATCCTTTCTCTTATGATAAATGGCTGACATGAGAGATGGAGACGATTTCGACGGTGCTTCTGAATAAATTTAGTCTGTTGTCTAACATACCACACCTGATATGAAATTTATTCTTTATATTGAAGTTATTTTTAAGGACGGCAGCTTAAAATGACTAATAGAAAATCCGAAGACAAGAAAACATATCTATGATGCTGTGGTATAATGTTCTGTCATTTCTTTATCTGACAAACATCTAAAACTACGTATTTTTCTTCTTTTGTGTAAATAATGTTTCTATTATAAATTAAAAAACAGAAAATATTAGTAATATATGTGATAATTGTTATTTGATATGCTTATAAAGCCCAAAGATTCATCGAAAAATATTATACACCATTTAATTTACCATATATATACTTTATACATATGAATGGAATGAATATTTGATGGTTGTGGAGGGAGGGATTCATTCAATCCAATACCCTTGGAGGGTAACGGATTACGATGCTGTAGCCAATGAAGTTCTAACTGAGGCTCGGCTATTGCTGTTACCCTCCTGCCATGATCAGAGCTTTAAATGCTCAATAAGACCTTATCCCTACACTGTCCTCTACAGATAACGGGGAATATGAAAAGCATTCTTGCTCCGCCCCTTTAAGCCAGTCCTTATATAAGATATAAGGATTTGATAGTTGTAGTAATCATTACGAAAATGTTTTGAAAATTTGTTGGCAGAACCTTTGTTATGATCGACTATATATATATATATACATACACATTCTGAGATTAAGGCGGATGTCTGTCCAATGAATGACATATGTTTGTCTCTCCATCCAAAGATGACTCAGTACATTGCTTAGGGATTTACGGGTATTTTTAATACATCTAGCTTGCCATTTCTTTGCTTCAAACCCCTAAGAGTAGGTTTATATGTTTATAAATATGTGTTCACTGTCTATTCCCACTTGCGGGTTTAAAAAAAAAACGTGTACTACCTCAGTATAAGACAAGCTAATCTCTGAAATACTGCAGAATTCATAGATTGTAATAATGTTTCATGTACATATTCAAACTCCATTTTATATAAAATGGGATATATTAGGTACTCATTAACCTCAAAATATTTTAGTTTTGACACTAAACTTACTGGAAAAAAATATGGCCTCTTAAAATAATTTTAAAATGTCAGTTAATTCTTCAATCGATTCAAAAATTATATTAAACTATTCCTTCTCTCGGAGTGCCAGGTCTGATTAAATGTTTGTGCATTTACTATTATTATATGCATCGAAAGCAGACGGCAATGAAATCGTAGAATTCGAAGTTCATGCTTATAGCGAGAGAGAGAATGAGGAGAGGGTGTATTTTTCGCGTGAGCTTCTCGAAAAAACATTTATCAAATTCTGAAACGTTCCAAGTCTTTGGGTGACATTCTTAAGTACTTTCTACAAATCATGGCGTCGACAGAAAACCGGAAGGAAGGGTTTCTTCCTGTGTAGATATATTCCTCTGATCTTGAGCTTCCTGAGGCTACTTCCGTTTCCTGAAATGATCGGGAGTCATCATCTCTATCTTCCTTCCGTTTGTGTGCAAGTGTCGTATATCCTTGTAACTATGGAAACGTCTTACATCTTATAATCCTGCTTGTTCTCAAGAAAGAAATGGATCACAATTTGGATGAGACAAAACACGATCATATAAAGAAACAGAAAGAGGTAATAATTTCGTATTTCGACGATTTTCTCCTCCTATTAAGTTAGCTTTGGGCCGCAAATTAACCTTTTTTCTCCTCCCTCTATTTCATCTCCAAGTTCACGGATCATTTAACTCAAAGGTCACAGGATTGTCCTTCCAGGGTAAAGGTTAGTCACATTTCTAACAAACACACGATTACTATCATTTTGCAATACCAGTCACGTGACATTTCGTGTCAAGGGAACGGCGCTAACAGTATATTTAGCTGCAAGTCGGTGTCCTATGTCACGCATACCTTTCCGCTGTATTTACTTACGAGGTATGCCAAGAGGTGGAACTGAAGCAGCATGGAACGAGATGATGTTATAACCTCGTTGCAAATGTGCACAGGAATATCTGTTTGCATTATCCATTTTAATAAAACTCATCATCCAAAATAAAAGCTACCCATTTCCAAAGGAGTCTCCTATCATTTAAAATGTACTGTTATGAAAGCAGCGGCCAAACATAACATACACTTAAAACAGGTTTAAAATAAAGTATCCATGCAGCTTTCAAGTTGTTGAAGTGGAGCAAATCACTTTTATCTCTGTAATTTAGAAATAATGATGTATAAACTTCCTGTAATGCTTATACTATTATATTGTTCGATAAAGAAATTGGAAAATATCAATGGATTAAAACCATATCTAATACAGCTTTTCATTAGAGTGATCAGATATTCCATACTACATTTTGTGTGTGTGTGTGTGTGTGAGAGAGAGAGAGAGAGAGAGAGAGAGAGATTATAAAAATATGCTCTTCATGTTACAGTATTATTTTCTGATCATCTCACACGGCTGTGTTGTTCGAATGCAAACTCCCAATCAGACTATTTGCAATTAAAACTATTTTTATAATCTTAATGCTGTCATCACTTTACAGGACAACAGTGAGATTATCACATTGTTCTTGTTCCCTTTCTCTAATCCTGAATTAATAGAAAAACGTATAATTTTGGTGATAAAAATTATCTTATATTTAATTTAAATACCCAGCGAAGTTATAGTAAATCTCCGAATATCAATTTCATCCAAGACTTGTTAATCGTTACTGCGCTACTATTCCTGAAAAAGAAAATTTTCAGTCCCAAAAGAACGGAGATTAACTTGAAAATTGTGAAAGCTCCTCCTGTTAAGGTTTTCACATTCTCCTATTCAGTTTCGCAATGCAGATAAAAATCCTGACAATCATGTTCATGATATATTGAAATTTCATTCTTCTTTCTTTCTCTCTCTCTCTCTCTCTGTGTGGGTGTGTGTGTGGGTGTGGAAGTCTTCTTCAATACAACCAAATGGTTCCTCTCACAAGGCGTATCGTGTTCAGGAAGAGTTGAAAAAATCAAAACTTATCGAGCCTTATCTCGTTGAAGAATCGCGAACCATTTAGACAACAAGAACGCCCATTTGTTAATTACCATAACAGCGTCTGGATGTTATTTTTGCTAACTCGGTTCACAAACTTCTTAAGAAGCTTGTGAATCATCTGAGAAGGCCATTTCGGTTGTTTTTTTTTTCCAGTCAAATATGCACCGCTTCTTTGAGTTAATCAAAGAAAATGCATTTGTTGGAAGACAAAAAAGATGGCAATCACTTGGTGAGGATAAAAAAATGAAATTAAAAGTTAAGTTATAAAAGTGATCCATTGGTGCTAAAGATGGCGCCTCTCACAGTATAAAGATTCCTAATAAATATATTACAGCTGAAAAAAGAGAATTACTGACAAACATCTGATAACAGTATTGTTGTTCAATAACAATACAAATGGAAATTTAAAGCTCCACGCGACACAAGCAGTGGAAACTAGGAAAACACATTGTTTATCTACCAATTAAATGCGGTTATCTTAAGAGCGCACTGACAAGCTGTATTATATTATTCTTAAATGTAAGCATTTGTATTTAGATTTCGCCTCATACATTCTATGAGTGCCATTTTAGTATTTCACTGCTTTTTATACTTGCTCATCGATTCTTAACAACAAATAATATGATGAAATGTAGTTAGCTGCTTGGAGCATCAACATAGAGGACCTTATTATTTGCATGAGCATTGAAGCAAATCATGAAATCATGTTATCGCTGATAGTTGCTTGTTTTTCTCGCAGAAAGATCGCGCATAAATATTAACCGAGCATGAAATTCACGCGGTTCACTGGAAAGCTAATACGAATCACCGCGACAATGCATAACTAACGACTCATCTCACAGCCAACTCGCGAATCTCCGATATAAAGCTGATCGTAGGACAACAGGGGGTTTGCCGTCATCACGAGAAAAATGTAATGGTTGATTGATTGACTAGGTTTAGGTCCAACTATATAAGGGTGGTCTGCAATGGGGATAGAGAGCGTCCTGCCTGTTTATACAAGAGATCAGTTGAAACAGGACGATCACGTAGCCCTGTCTTTACGCCTACGGATACATATTGGATGAGTAACAGATGTGGAAAAAAATTGAGGGTCAAGTGTACCAGCGTATGGAGTAGGAGAGGGACAAACATTTCAAATGTAAAACACTTGAGATCGAATTTAATAGATGCATATAAATTTAGTGATGTTTCATTGCGAAATATAAAGTGACTAATTAGACCTTCGCTATGCATAGCACTCTACAATACTGTCTAGTGTGCTCTTGACGACGTAATAACATACACGGACAATGTATATTCCCTATAACTCATATGGTAGACGTGAGCCGAATACTATTGCCCTGGAAACGTATCCAGTTTAATCAAAGAAACGAAAGTATTATATACAGGAAAATTCTTTAGGATAGTAAAAGTGGAAATCATTTCACCGTGTTTTCTGTTAAAAGATCTATGAGTTGCTAATCTTATCACGTGCTCTGGGGGGGGGACACTATTCTCCTAAAACATCTCGCGTAGTAGGCGATTGAGTACGACTGTTTAAAATGGCTTCATATCATTAGAAGTTGCATCACCGGACTAATATTTAGCAAAATAAGTAAATATTTCTATGTTTGGCAGTTTATTAGAAGTACAAGATGTTCTGTGGTAGGGTATACTCCTTTGGTCGAGTAATCATTCGAAATGGACACTTTAAATGAAAAGAAAACCTGCTGTACGTGCATCATCGGAAGTTGACAAAATATAGGGCCAATTATCAATTGAACAAGATTTAAAAATTCCGGCTAATCACACAGTCTGGAATATGTGAGGCTTACCTTTCTTCTTGCATGAAAAGGCATCAAGACAATGTAGATTCAATATCTTAGCGTTCGCACTAACTTCGAAATAAGACGAACCTGAAAGGTTTTTGGAAAATGTAAGTATATATGAAGACTTCTATCCAAGAAATGTCGCTTCACGTATTAATATCCCTTTGTGATCTTAAGTTTACGCAAGTAATAGCAAAATGGAAAAATTTAGTCTAATCCAAATCGAGTTAGTTCAGTGCAGATCCAACGTGATTTAGTCTAAACCAAATAACACTGGTTGCTTTAAAAACCATAGAATTTGTTGTGTATAATTCCAGAATAGTCGTTCGGCGAAAACCCTCGAATAAAGAATCGAGAGAAGCTCATTAATTTGTTTTCGTTTTATTTTGTTCACAATTATAAACTGGTTGCGCAGAACAATGTTAATTCTTAATTACAGACCTTAAACACCATAAAAACACCAAAAGAAATCAAGTTCGGTAGATTAATACGGTATTGTTACGTCATTGGTACTGTACAATACAATATGTGATCAAAATATTTTCACACTCATTGTTACACTCAGTCCACAGCTACTAAGCTATGTTTAAATCGAGTAGGATATGTCGGATCTTTTAGCATTTATTTCAATGTTGTAGTTTGTAATATGGGACTGTGTGGTAGCAGATGTCGAAGTAAAATACGTGCAGGGACGTAGAGTAAGTGCAGAAACTTGAACATAACCTGGAGAGAAAGCAAAAGGCTCATCATTAGAAGAATTGGACATTATCTTCGTGCCTGAACGAGTTGCATCACCGGACTAATTTGTTGATTTAATAATAATTACTTTCTTTACGTTAATGGAAATGTATATTACAAATTCATTGTAAAGGATGACGCTTCAATCGGCATTTCGAAACAGTTTTTTTTTCACAATTAAATTTGGCTCTGAATGGATAAAAACTTGATGACGTCACGATTCAAAAGAAAATCACAGGCATGCTCTCCAGGTTCAAAATATGGAACTTCTGCAAAAGTTTCGACAATGACGATGGACTTGCTGTATCAAGTCAGAAGTGAATACCTTGACTCAAACAAAAGTAAATCGTGATACTTATGGATGACATATCGCATATCAAATCAGTTAACTGTGCTTCTTTATAAGATTTTTTTAGTTCTTTATAAAGCCTCATAAAAATTCTTGCATGGATTTTAAGTACCTTACACCAAACGCATTCCTTCCAAATCTGCAAATGCCTTTTTCAAACCTCCTCATCAAAACTAGAGGTTCACAAAACTGCGTAAAAAAATCGAAAACCCTGTTCTATTTAAGTTGTTCGAATTCTCATCAAGGGGATTAAAATATGTTAAAATGATCATAAGAGAGACTCATGGTTCCTACCTATCATTTAGCTGATCTAGAACATGGTATACGATTATCTCTTCCTACTTGTGGTTCCTACCTCACTACATAAGATTAACAAGGTACATCCAATCACAGAAACTATGTCCTCTACTTGCTTATTTGATTTATCAGTAGAATTCTAGAAAGCATACGTAACGTCCATCTAAAGCTGACGTTTTATATAGGATTGTTTTTCGCATTGTTGAATTTCATCTGTATATATGCGGACAATCTACGAAGAGGCTTCTCTTGCAGTGCTGCAGATTAACTATGGTTTCGATGATAGTCATGGCAACATACATTTCCTCAAGCTAATGAAAGAATGAACTAATATTAAAAATACAATCCTGGATTGTATTGGTAATTGTAGTTTCCAATTCTTTGTCTTTTTTGCATCGTTACAATGGAATTCACTTTATGTGAATTTATCCACATGGTGTTTGAATTTTCGGTACTGGATTGATGTTATCGTAGTATGATTATTAAGAATGGTCCTTGTTTAATAAACCCCCGTTGCTTTGTTTATAGAATTAAAACATTATGGAAAACACATTGATTATGTGCGAACATTCATTATTTCCATTTAATTAAGGCGCTCGCTTTGAAGATGATTTTCAAGTCTTCGAGGTGCAAATATTACAAGATTTCGATCTCGTCTGAAGTCAGTTTATCTAACTGAAGAGATACATAATTTAATTTACAAGAAACGCAACATCCCGTAGAACGGGAACAATATTTTCCATTGATTTGGGGATGGATATAAGGAACAAATCAATGGAACAATATTTTCCATTGATTTGGGGATGGAGGGGAGATAGAAGATAGCAGAGGAGATACAACGAGAATATAAGGGATCATTTAGAAGTACTCACCCTACCTAAAAGTCGAAAATTAACTCCGTGAATTGAAATCTTTGGATTACGGATGTCACTAAGATAATTATGCTAAACATACTACCTATTAAAATAATTGCAAAATTGTCCATTTCCACGCTATCTGCATACCAATTATTGCATCTGGATGAAGAGTGCCGATAGCAACATCTAAAGATTCATCTTCTACGGATGATTGCAATTCAACTCTGACTGGGTTATAATGAAGTGTGCATAAAAAGAATTGTACATCAGCTCATTGATAAATTCATGAATATTTTTCATCGATCATCATTGTTACACAAGATTGTACTATGCCAATCAATTCAAAATATTGAAGTGTCCAAGTTCTGTGACGAAGTTACGAACATGCGATCATTTCATATAAGCTACTACCACGGTCAATATTTGACCAAAGCAGCCAGGTAACAATTACTCGGATTTACGCCCCTAATAAATAGAAGCGGGATGCTGGGAAGTCCATTACGTGCGAGGCATTGTGTACTTAACAAAACCGAGCCAAAGAACCCGGATGCACTTTTAGTTCAAGGGTAAATTGTGATTCAACAGAGACCTCAAGACCTATAGAGGAACTTGCACTTTACATATCCTTTCTCTATCTTACGCTCCGTGACTAGTCGACACTTTTATTATTTTTTTTTTGTTTTCATTTTTCGTTGTGTATAGAACAATTATGGGGGTCAATACAGTCGACAGCGACATAAAAAAGGTTTTCGTGTGCATGCATGTAGTGTCACCGTCAGCACGTGGCGCTCTCTCAAAATGCTTTCTCAACTGACGGACTCCCGAAAGCAATGACTCAATAAATTACGTACAAAATACCGGACAGGCGGACCATGAAGGAAGCAGTGAACGTTTTTTACGGACAGCAGACATAAGGCCGACACAAGCTTTTAGTGTGCACATGGCTCTGTTGAAACTCCGAGAAAGTTCCATTGTCTCTACCTCTTTGCACGGCTCCGGTGTGGAGGAAAACACCATTTAGCCAAGCTAGTGATGCGTGCTGTCCTGTTCACCAAAAAAGATGTGAAACAATTGGATCAGTTGCTCGATATAATTAGGCTTTTATGTTGCTCCCCCTTTTTTCTTTCTGTTTTTCTCTTCTTTCATTTGGTCGTGCGTACTCTTCCCTGTTGTTCAGAAGTAGTGTTTCTAGCATCTGCATGTTTGGTCTTCCACTGTACCCATCTTACCCTTTTTCATCCGGTTATTCTTTTTGTGTCTTCATCTTCCCTTCTTCATCCGGTTATGTTTCTTGTCGTATCATCATCTTCCTTCTGCATCGAGTTATTTTTCTTGTTGTATCTTTCTTCCTTCTTCATCCGGTTATTTTCTTCTTTCGTTTTACTTATCCAGTTTTTATTATTGACTCCATCACTCATGTTTTTATTATCTTTGCTTTATTTTCCCTTTTTTACATTCTTCCTATTCTCTTTTCCCCCTTCATTAAATAATATCTGCGAGTAATGCATACCTACGACAGATATAAAATGGCAAATATATAATTGAATTCAATCAATCTACTCCACAAGTAAATTTGATCACAGCTGGGCATTCAAACAGATACGAAAGTGTAATAACATTTTGCTCTATGCATAATCAGGACAGAAGTAAGGATGCATGAAATTCTTTCTATATATTTACATATACACTTGCCACTACGCAAGTGATAAGTGATTTCACTAGTTATAAGCTCTGACCCTACCTACGAACAAAAATACTTTTTCCAGTTACTACAACCAAATACTCAAAGAAATATCAGTCGATAACAAACACAACTGTGAAAATCGAGAGGAAAGAGATTTGAGTGTGGACTCCAAGTGAGAAAAAATGCGATCGGGGCGAAATTCAAACCTTAACTCATAAATAAGTTATGGGCCATCCCAATAAAATATTCGGCGAGAAAGAAAGAGATTGACGAAAACGTAAACAGGAGTGTGTTGACAAACATCGTTACTTTCCTTCTAGATATACTCGTGAAGTATCTCTAATATTTCAATGGAGTGAGATACATCTGTGGCGTAATAAATATTAGAGGAGAAACAATACCCCAAAGTATTATTTCTCCTCTAGTTGGTCACGAAATATCTGCCGACCAACTTCATCGCTCGCTTGGAATGAGCCCACAAACTTGCTTATTGGAGGCTTGAAGTGGCTTGAAGAAGTTTTATGCTTGGTCTTTAGAGAAAGGTTTGCAAACTATGTAAAAGTAAATAAAAATACGAAAAAAATCCTTTATCCACCTGCGATACGAATGTACTATAGGCTGACAAATAAACATTTCGTGGATGGAAATCGCATTCAAATAGCAGATGGGAAACAAACCGGACAACATTTCTTTAGAATGCAGTTTAAAACAGCATCTTGGCTGTTTGTGAAGACACGGGGTTTTCTCAGTTTGTGTAGGTTTTAAGGAGAAGATATTGTGTCATAGTACTGATGAGTTTGTAAGACAAAATACTTCTAAATGTTTTGGATAGTCTTGTAAGGAAACTCAAGTTATTCTTTAAAACATCTTGGATTTCTTAACCAGTACTCATTTTGCCATTTAGATCACGATTCTAATTTAAATGTCACCAGTATTCTTCTAGATTATTATAATCACCTTTTGTTATTTTAGTAGTAAAATTCCTGATCATTATTGAAGACGTTAATGTTTTTTTTTATTCCTTAGAGCTTTAATTTCGTAGCACTATTTTAAAAAAAGTATTTTCTTACAAGGAAAAAATGGCTACCAACCTTCTACTAATTTTATGGGATTTTTCTGTTGCCAATATTCTAGTTTCTTCAACGACAAAAACGAAGGCAAAATACGGTCGTTCTCTCTAAAGAGTCCTCGAGATCCATACTCGATCTTCTACTAATTACTCACGACATTACTATGACCAAATAGTCTGGGCAAATTACACATTTCTTATAAGGAAAAATATATTTTGATTAACTTTTAAATGGGCACTTCTCAAAGCACTTATTGTACGAAATTCAATTGCCAATGTTTAAACTCCTGTCTTGAACTAAACCCTCCTGAAAAAGAACCACAAAAGGGATGTAAAGTCTCTAACACATTCGATACTTAATGGAAACAAAAAAAAGGATAAATACCGAGTCAAAAACTGTGCAAACACAGCACGCTAATGCCACATCAATAGTTGCTACAACAGCACAAAAACAACCTCAGATTTGTAATTAATTCTCTCTAATTTCCGAATAAAAAACAGATTTTCCATTTCGATCCTTTAAAAGCTTTTCGTAATTTATTTTCTGTCGCCATTTGAGTATTCTTTCGCTTATTTAGCACGAGAAGATTCATGCACTGTCTTCTATCGAAGAAGAAGGAAAAAACTTACCCCGATATTATAGGCTTAAGTTGTGATTAACCAGTCATCTACAGAGATGCCTAATTAACAAACGGACCGAAAAAAACCCTCCGTATTTGATTCAGATAAACATATATAACGGTGAAACGTGCTTACAATTCGGCAGTCATTTCGAACACGCGTTATTGATTGTCGAGTGTACATTAGCCATGCTGTTTTTGTCTTCCAACAAATGGAACAATTCGCCCATTTATGTACTTGCTGACTTCCGCGAGTTCACTCATCTTCTTTATGCACAGCTGAGTGATGAATGGGAATCCCATTCATTTGTTATTATCTGTGGTTATGCCATTGCCAAAGTGGGTTTTATTTTTAGCCTAACTCTTCTATTTGTGCTTTAGCCGCTATCTGATTGACGGTATCTCTTATTTCCTCTACATTATGACTTTTACAAAAGTGCAAAAGCTAGTCGCCCTCCCCATTTCTATTACTCTAACCCCCCATTTCCTAGAAGTATCATGAACTGCACGAAAGCGTAATGCTAGGTTAATTGACAATTTTCTTTAATACGGTTTTTTCCAAATAAAATCTTTCTTTTGTGACTGTTGGTTGGTTTGGATTTGAACCAAACCGTATAGGCTTAAATAGTCACTGTTTTGGATTTTATATTATCAAATAGATTAATATTCGTATAGATTCACCTTTAGAGAATTATAACTATGTCATGCGATGTTCTTATCCTCTTCTTCAATATGATAATCCAAAAGAGATATCTACATTTTAACATCCTATTCTTCAATATTATAAAAGAGATATCTATCTACATTTTAATATTCCTTATAAGGACTGGCTTAAAGGGGCGAAGCAAGAATGGTTTTCATCTTCCAGTTATCTGTAGAGGACAGTGTAGGGATAAGGTGTTATTGAGCTATTAATGCTCTGATCATGGCAGGAGAGTAACAGCAATAGCCCAGCCTCAGTTAGAACTTCATTGGCTACAGCATTGCCATCCATTACCCTCCAAGGGTAATGGATGGCACTGGATCACCGCATCTCACGGTCGATTCATTTAATATTCCTTATAAGGACTGGCTTAAAGGGGCGAAGCAAGAATGCTTTTCATCTTCCCGTTATCTGTAGAGGACAGTGTAGGGATAAGGTGTTATTGAGCTATACAAAGCTCTGATCATGGCAGGAGGGTAACAGCAATGGCAAAGCCTCAGTTAGAACTTCATTGGCTACAGCATTGCCATCCAAGGGTCCTTCACCAATTCCCTCCATTTAATATTCCGTCCTTATAAGGACGGGCTTAAAGTGGCGAAGCAATATTGCTTTTCATATTCCCTGTTGTCTGTAGAGGACAGTGTAAGGATAAGGTGTTCTTGAGCTATAAAGCTCTGATATAGGGATAAGGTGTTATTGAGCTATTAAAGCTCTGATCATGGCAAGAGGGTAACAGCAATAGCAGAGCCTCAGTTAGAACTTCATTCGCTACAGCATTGCCATCCATTACCCTCCAAGGGTACCAATTTTAGTCGCCTCGTACGACATGCATTAGCTACATTGGTGCTATTTTGGTGCTATTCTTATCTCGGCAACCACATGCCTGATGATTATATTTTTTATAAATAAACTTATGATAGGTGTGAAAAAAATTACTAAAATTAAAGAATAAATCTGCCTTATTCTGCAAAATTAATTATTTATTAAAATAATATTATATATGTCTTTTAATTCTATAGATTAATTAAAATTATCCTGAGAATTTAATGAAAATATGACTGTTTGGCTCTTTTTAAAGAAACTTCACTAAATTCACTAATCAAAGGTGAATTTATGGATTCTTGAGTTGAATTTCATGCCTATTAATTAGTGCTAACCAAGGTAATTCCTATGCCGAAGGTTATATTCTCATAAGCTCTGAGAAAAATTTAAACTGGCTATATAATTAAAATAGATATATTTTTATAATTAGCTTATTTACGACAGAATTAAGCCTTTTACACTCTTATTTTAGTAATGTAGATTGTAAATGTCGTGTTTAAGGACAAAAATAAAAAGTTTTGGTAGTTAATTGAAGCTGAACTGTGAATTGATGATTCGCAGGTGGGATGAAAAAAATGTTAAGAAAACTTCTACAAAGAAAAAATGCCTGTGTAATAGGGGGGGGGGGAATGAATCAATGATAGATAGGTCGTTAACTAAACGAAACGCTCTTTATATATATACTGCCAAGGCAACATACAACTATAGGGTGCTATCCTGTTCTTCTGGAAGAGAGGATAGTTTCAAATATATTGTCCTCTCACATATGAGGACGGTTAATTATAAAAGAGCTTATAAATGCTTTTAGCATCTTAAGATGATACTGCAACCTAAGTCTTTCCAGTTTAAACGGCATCTGCCATTCTTCTAATTATACTATGTAAATGATTTATCCAACATAAGTAAAGGTAAACAGATCCCTTTTATGAAAGGGATTTGAGGTGGCATCGGAATAACTTAATGGTCAGGAAACGACATATTTCTGGATAATATCAATACATTCATCAAAGAGGACCTGAGTCCCCAGATTTAGGTAGTTTATAATGCTGTCGGCTTCCCATTCCTCTTATGTATCCCGCTAAGTACGTATTCTGTGTCTGTAGATATATTTACAGGACATGTTTTCCTGTTTGAGGGATGAAAACTCCGGTAGGAGGAAAGACCTTTACCAGGAGGAAAAACATTTCTATCCCTGTATAAGACCGTATAAAACCCCAGGTTCTTCCTTTCCTTTCTTTTGAGCGATTCTAATTCATGTCGTCTTTCCTACCAAAGCACTTCGTCTATACCGACTAAGCTACGAAGACTCTGCAAATAACAATTGGTTAATATTCGAAACATTGTGTACCAAGGATCGTCAAATAATAAAGAAAAAGAACAACGTTCTCATCACTGTAATGCACATAGCACTTCTACTCAACGGATAAAGTGTAGTAAAAATATTAAATAAAATAACTGCAAATGGAATGGTGCAGATTTAATAGCAAACAGTTGAAAGAAAATCACATGAAATCTCAATTGCCTTTTTTTTTTCTATTAGCATACAGAAGAAAAAAATTGACAGACCGCAATTATTTAGAGAGTTCACTTTTATAGCACGATGAAATACACTTTAAAATGTCAGAAGGGGCGCTGGAGTCTTTGTGAAGTTTGTAAGTTTCCTACAGATGAACAAATTAGGAAATCTTAATAGTTAAAGGGTTTCAAATGGGCAATAGCTATAGGGCAGATTTTTATTCCCTTTTTAAAAATAGGTTGAATATAAATAGGTTTGTCTGAGGAAGATACTTTTGATTCTGGCAAAAAGATGATAAATTTGTAAAGGGTTTAAAGGTTATAATTTATAACTGAAGTGAATCCAACCAATCCAAACTAACTAACATTTTCTGACTCTCCACTGACATAGGTGGAGAGTTGCCAGCAGAATTAGGAACAGAAGTCAATTCTGATCCTAATTCACTTCTATATTGGGTAACGTTATAACAGGACTAATAAGCGGATGAAGAAAGAGGAGCATAGGGAGTGGACACCATTCACGACCAATGGCTAACAAGTTTACAAAAGTAGCTCATTATTCGATTGTAAAAAAGTTTTATATTTTTTCCTATAAAATAAATTCATTATTCAGTTCTCCAGGACACATCTCGATAGAACATGTGCGATATTTGGTTGGCCACCTAAATGTTTTATAAATGTCTAAGTGGGAGATGAATTTTATCTCCAGGTGTTAGATTACTACCAACTAATTGGTGATCTGAAGTGGCTAAAAATCACTTCCGAATTGAACTCCTATTTGGTCAAATCCATAAATTCGAGCAATATTCGTGGTGTTTCAGATTTCTAAGTAAGATGATGAATCTGCATCAGATTGTGATCATCATTCATCTCTTTATGAGATAAATGATGATCACAGTCTGATGCCCAATTAAATCAGACCAGATTAAAACCTTTCGTCTGTAAAAATAATTATTTAGAGGCTCAATAAGTTGATTTTAAAATTTCAAAAGATTTTCGATTATGATAATTTTGACACTTCATACGAGGAGTTGTTTATGCATCAAATAACAGAAATATAACTTGGAATGTAACAGAATATGGCGTCTATGGAACAAATACAGACTATCCTTCGGATGATCCAGCTGCGAAAATTCGCAGTGAGGAACAATATGGCACCTCGTAGAACAGGAATTATTTTTCTTAGTACAGAAAAGCTGCTTCAATTTTTTTTAAATAAAGAGCAAGAAATGTGAGAAAGTGTCCATTCTCCATAACTACTGTTATATTAATATCTCTTCCACTTTTGAGATTGATTCTGGAGTGTTTATAGTTGCAACATCTCCCTATGGACAAGAATTCCATAAGAGAAACAGCAGTTTAAATATCAATATCATCATCTCTTTTCTATGAAATTAAGTCATGTGATTTCTTTCGCTCCAGTGGATGGTTTTTCAATATTTCATTAAATTTATTCATCCTTCTTGGCTTCTTTTAAAATATTTGTATTATTTTTATTTAATCTTTGTCTAAGAAATATACTTTTTTTTTATCGGATTTAAATATTATTCGTTATACGCATTTTTCATTGGAATGCTTTCTCTGCACATTCTTGGAGATATGCGAGGAAGCGACATTTAAAGGGGGTTAATAATAATAGTTGATGGAAACCTTCACTTTTACAGATATTAACTTTATCAACTTCAATAGAAGAACTTGTAATACAAATATGAATTAAAGTTTTTATCCTCCTTTTTGGTTTTATAAAATCGTTTTTGTGAAAGAACTGAAATCATGATTTTCCATCTTCTAATACAGTCATTAGAACTTAACATCGGAAACCTTAGACGAAGAGATTTTAACTATATTATAGTATCATCGAATGGGTATTCTGTTCACTTATATAATGAGGGCATTTAAGAGTCATCTCATTACGCATTAGAAATAACAATAGCGAGCGAAAAGAGACGGGATAATCGTTACAATTTATAGAAAACAGATATGTGGGTGAATGGAAATATATCATTACGTAAACTGTATGAATGTAAAACCGTTGTGCTATTTGTAATCTCAATCTAATTTGATTATCTTCTTGTAATCAAGGAAGGCTACTGTTGAAAAATGCGGAAAAATTAGAGTGAATTTCAGAGGCCTCAGTAAAGCTGAAATAGAGAAATAAATAGAAACTTGATTCTTCTAAGATCAGATCTTCGCTTAAAAAAATTTAAAGTTTGTAATATTGGGGTATGTTTATACATAGATTCTGTTACATTATCTCAATAAGTTCCTTTACTTCTGGAATTTTATTACAGTACTGCTGTTTTGTTCTTATTGCGACTCGTCAGATCCAACAACAGAAAATTAAATAAATTGAAATAATTTTATAACTGTGAAAACTCATTTTTCTTATTCTTGAGAAGTCATTAATAGTAAATATCTAAATATAAACAGTCAATACAAAGAAATATCTTCTAAATCACATCTTTGATGATCCTCATCTTACGCATCTTTTCTGACGCTAATTACAAGTATATGAGCTTGTTTCTTAATCAGTACTTACTGTCACATTAAGTTATCTACCCACAAAATGCTAATTAAAGGGTACCAATTAATGCATGCCGGACAAAGAAGTTGTGGTAATGGCGGCTGAACTTTGCTCTGATTGGCGGGGCTCGGCAGCGAGACTGACACCAAAGTAATAACGCAGAATATTAATGATAACCGTACATTGTATTTGTCTCTTCTGTCCTCTATCTAACGGGAGATTAACTCATTTACTGCACATTGTTGCGTAAGCATATTATACCACGTGATGGCTCGCGGAACATTTGCCTGGTTGTTCTAATGACTGGGATACTCCACTCAACGTGGTCAACATTTGTTGTTTAATTACAGCTAAACAGAAGTTAACAGGGCCACAATAGCTGTAATTTATTAGTGCGGATCTGGTCTGCATCGCAACATCTTGTCGTAATTGTAGATGCTTTTGTGCTAGTCGGTCGCTTCAACGTTCATTAATTGCGCTAAATGTAAACATTACATGATCCAGGATATTGTGCAGACTTGTTTTACATTATCGTGCTCGTGGGTTTGATGGTGTCAGCAGAAACTAGACTACAGTAATCGACTCGCGCTCCCTACAGGAAACCAAAACCTACAGATTTTTCCATTAAAACTTTACGGCACAATTGATTTATATCGCTGTGATGTTGGCAAAGTGGAACTCTAACGCCTCGTAAAAGGTTATGAAAGTTTAGGAGTTCTGTACTACTCATTGTACATTAGGGGGTGTGAAATTTGTAGCTCTTTTCAAGAAATTGGAAATAATTAATTCGCAGAACGAGGAATAGGGAGAGAGTGAAATCCACGAGAAGCCGGAACACATTGCTAACGGAGGATTGCATATTTAATTCAATAGTCATTTCCAGTTGTTGGTAAAATCCCTAAAAGAATACGACCCCAGTACAGTAATGATTTTATATGATTCTGAATGCTTCCTGCATATACCGGCCACTGAATTAAAAATTTTTATTTTAGTGTAAACATATGAATGCCAATACCGACCCTCTTCTATTCCCTGCGCATAGTCAAGTGAGATATGGGCTAGGCCTTCATTAAATGCTTCGGTAAATTACTCTACACAGGAAGTTCTGTTTGTCCGTACAAGCCTTCTCAGATCTTGTTCCTAACAGACTGTGTTATGACCACAGCTACACTTCTTAGAAAAGGCAATGGTGGGTTATTTTCCCACTGAGTAAACACTCAACGTGGTCGACATTTGTTGTTTAATTACAGCTAAACAGAAGTTAATAGGACCACAATAGCTGTAATTTATTAGTGCGGATCTGGATTTCAAAAGTGAGATCCCGGGTGTTTCATCTTTTGAGAAACCAGCCAGTTCTGCTGTTTTCAAAGTCGTGTCTCCAGCAAGACAGGTGCTTACAGTACACCCTGTTATTGAACTCCGAAATATCCTTTGTTTTTCCCATTGTGATCAACACTACTGACTATTACTGACCAGCATCATTGTTAAAGCCTCGGTCAGTATAGACGAAGCCCTTTGGTTGGAAAGAACTGGATTCGATTCCAGTCAGTGACGTGAGGAACCTTTATCTGGTCTCTTTCGACTAAAGGTGAGTTAGCCGGTCTCATACGGAGGTGGAGAGTTTTTTTCACCCGGAAACTCGGGGTTTTATTTCCCTAGAACAGGCGAACCGGCCTTGTGAACACACACATGGATTACAGTAATAACGTCCCAGAAATATGCCGGTCCTGAGCCCGAATAAAATTGGGGGGTTGGGGAAAGCAATGGTGATCTACTCTGTAAAAACCTCACCAGGAATACTTTGTGGGCAATGCCTACAAAGCCACTTACAGTCTGAAAAGGCAAAGGGAAACCAACCATCATTCTTAAATAGTTGCCTAGAACACGTGGTGACGCACGTGATAAAGTATTTTGCATATACGCTGCGTAAGTGACGTTTACATACACCTGCATAAAGATTTCTAATTCAGTGGCCGGCGTGTGTCAATCCTAGGAGATATCAGAACTGTTGCCGTGCACGATACTAGAAATAGTCTTCCAGCTTTGTGTCAAGCATTTGGATATTTTCTGTAGTAAATCAAACTGGTTTCTTTTTGCCTGTCCCTTAGAAGTGTACGTTTCAAAAATTGTTACATGGTAAAAAAGCCACCCACTAGACGTTTATTCACCAGTTCATTTTCTGAGTCCGAATGGCGAAACCCAGTTATTTCCTCAACCTTAAACATACTTCACATACATGTGCTGGATCCCCCATCATACTTGCTATTATAATAATGCACATATTCAGATAGAGCATTCTTCTTCATGTTTCCTTAATTCCCCTTAGAGTACATATCAGGAAATTTCCCTCACAGAAATATCCTATTCAATTCTCGATTTAGTAAAGCACCTATCCAATTGTTTTATACTGTCTATCCAGTTTATTATAAATTTGTCTCTTTTTCCAGTCTCTCGAATACGCCCGTGAAGAAGTTCGGTTGGCCAAGTGGATATCACACTCATCCAAGAGGGCATGGATGTTTGTAAACGTCTGCTCTAGATGAACGTATATAGTTCCTTCACTTTATAAGGCTTAGATTAAAAAAAAACTGCATTTGAAGGCTATCAGATCTGCTGATACGACCAAGCCTGTTTCCTCCGATAAGATGTTAACCCCTTGGACCGACAAAAGAAGATTCTTTTTCTTACTTCAACATTTGTGACATGACCACTGTATGGCATCTTTAGTGGTCGTCAACAGCACCCTATTTTAAATGTTCTCAATCCCCCCTTAGGAGTTTTAATATTTTTCTCATTCACATAACATCGTACTGTAATTTAACACTTGATAAACCTCTGCTAATCATTTTGTTTTATAAGAAAGATTTAGTTATAATTTAAACCTGATAAAAACTAATGTGTCGAATAAGGGTGAGAAATGATTTAACATAACAGATATTAGAAACATATAGTCTTACAAGTTCTGTATAAATTTAGCTTTGAAGAAAATCCTCTCCCTTAACAGTGTTTCGTCATTCATCACGATCTTACTATGCGTATAGCAAAATCATGATTAAGACTGAGTGTAACGTTAATAATTCTAAAAAGAGTCGAAGGGTATTTATTCACCTGCAGCCAAAGCAGAAGGATTTGGTCTCTAAGTCAGGTACATCCGACCAGCTTAATAATGTGTATAGCCAACTATTCTCGCTTCAACTCTAAAATAACCATTCCATTTCTCTTATAATCAGCTTATTCACCAACCTATCGCTGTACTTAGTAAAATAACAAAGAGCCAATCAACAATCCATTGACCACTTGGAAGCTTTTCACGTAATCAGCGATTGCCAAAGAAAAATCCATCATCTTAGTTTAATTCCTCTCCGAAGATCTTCAAAAACTTAATGTTTACAAAACAGTCTTCTTCTATCAGTATCTCGTACGTCAACGACTGTCTCATCTGGATAACTTCGAACTTTCTCTCTCTCTCTCTCGTTTCCAACCGTTTATTCATAGGAACTTTTATCAATAAAAAATCTCCTCTTCTCTTTATTTTCTATACACTTTTCTGCATCTGTTCTGCGTCTGCTTATGCTACATTTTTATCAGAAGCTATTTACTTCCTTTTCCTGTTTTAAACCCTCAACGTGCAGCTCACTAACGTCTTCAATTTCAATCTCCCAATATTTCAAGTGTCGTGTTGTCGTATTATTTATGTCTTTCCCACCCCTCTTTCTGTTTAATGCAGTCTTCGACCTCTATTCCAGTCTGCTTTCGAAACGAGTGTGTATGTGGCTACTAATAATATCTCATTTATCAGTCCCGTCTATCTTTATGTATCGTAAAATGACCCCCAAGCGAATCTATCAATCAAGAAACTGATCGATAAATTCTTCGAGCCAAACCGTTGGTTATCAGTAAAACGACTACCTAAGTTCGGTGTTTCCGGTAAGTCTTTGCTTGCAGTCTTCATCTTTATGAGATCACTTGGACTTTCATTGAACTCGCTTGTTATATGCTTTAATCTGGTTCATCTCCATTCGCTGTTACTGCGTCCCATCATTTTTCTGAAACTCTTTTGTTCACTGTACGCCTGACTATTAAATAAAACTTTAAAAAAGCGTTTAAATTATCTTTTCTTTTTCATCTAGAAAAACGTGAGTGTAAAGTGATAGTGAAATTTTACCGATTATTTGTGTAACATATACAATGAAAGCTTAACTGGGCATACTGATGAGTTCACATTATAGCGAAACGACATTTTAAGGTCACTTCATTTTTCCTCGCATAGAGTGTAGTGAATTTTTGCTTTCGAATACCAGCAAACAATGGAGTACTGCTTAACCTGAATACGGAGATGTACTGCCGATTAATTCATGTGTCATCATCACTTGACAATTACCAACCCCGAATGCATATACGATAACGGATTGAACTCTCTATAGGATTTCTATCTTTATCCCCATAACAAGGATACATGCTCTCCCCAATAACCCAATCTAGACACAACATCCTGGTTGAATGGCTCTGTAGAGAATCTTCCCAGGAACTGACCTATTGTTAAACTCTTGGGGGAAAGTACCACAACACGCTCCATCATTAGATACAATCAAGGGAGAATACTAATCGCGTTCCCTTTTCATAGTTATCTTAATTACATATGTCGAACTAGAGATATGCTACTCAGATTTGTCTGTAATCGATTTCGGAATCAATGCTGTGGTTCTGTCTCAGTTTGCCTCAATACATATCGAAGTCCACTCGCTTCGAAATTAATTCTTGTTTAATATATATTGGCTGGTGAGGGACATTACGATAATATAATCGGCCTTCTTGAAATCAGCTCAAATTAATATAGAGTAAATGTGAGGCTGAACTTGAAAATTTGCAATCCTTTTATTTTTTCTAACCACAATTGCGTTCTAATCCCAAGCATCAACAACAGCTATTACAGATAAGAGCCGGAATGTGGATGGATACTTAACTTTTTATTCTACTTTAATTTCAGTGAGATAAACAAAAAAAAAATTATACTCTGAGAACTCAGAACAAGCTCAGATTGTAGTTAACAGAATACTAAGTAAATTGAGTGCGTAAGTCATTAGTAAAATACCTCATTGTGAAAATAGAAAATTTAAGGCGAAATCAACACCTAAGGGTTAGTCAGTGAAAAATTGTGTCATTGTACGGAATAAATGGAAGTCTTAGTGGCATTTGCTAATTTTTTTAAAGGGAGAATGGAGTACAAAACGTAATCATAAAATTAAAAATATCTAACACAATGCAAAAGTGGCGTTTGCTTTACAAATAATTTTTCAATGTGCATTTATAAGTACAGCGTTGATCTACCAGTTAAGCGCTACACTTGGGTTTTTCTCTAACATTTGTTATTGCACGTATACAAAGAATCTCCAGGAGATGCAATAATATGTATATTATCTTATTCATCCTCCCCCTTATTATCGGTTTCGCTATTCGCGGTTTCAGTTATCCGCGGTCAACCCCGGTCCGAAGATATTAACTTACGAAAGGTCAAGGTCAACTTACGAAACTTTCATAGTCACTACAAACATTCGGCTTTGAAATAATGTTGGATTCTTAATATCCACTTTTCCTATGTAATTTTACATCACCGAAATAAAGCCGTATGGCCGCTCTTTCTTTTAGTAATTCGGCTGATCCCAGAGGTAATCCAACACCAGGGCAACTCGTTGAAAAGGTGGAAAAAGCTACACGCTCCTCGCAACCTTTCGGAAATCAGCAATATCTGGAATTGTGAACCGTTCTGAGTAGTTCTTGGTTATCAGATCGACTGCCGCGGTATCGCAGTGCTTGCGTTCATGTACCCTTATGGTATGCCCAAAGTGTAAGAGTAGTGACGCTGGCAATTGGCTGATTCCATTCATATGACTTTATTACAGTCATATATAATAAAGTCATATGTTACAGTTATAATTATTTTATTTTATTATTAGTTATTGTTATTAATCTCTTAGTGTGTCTAATTTATAAATTAAACTTTATCATAGGTATGTATGTATAGAAAAATACGTAGTATTATACAGGGTTTGGTATTATTCGTGCGGTGTCTTGGAGCGTATCGCCCGCGAATAAAGGGAGACTGATGTGTAAGGTTGCCCATCTCGCGGATTTTGAATATCGTATCTATTACATTATTTTAACCTGAAATAAACGTTGCAAATTTTTCGTAGCAACCGTTTGGCTTTACCGATTTACATGTACACACCACTTTTTATCCCAATTTCCTTATAGTCCTTATAAGGACTGGTTTAAAGGGACGAAGCAAGAATGCTTTTCATATCTGTAGAGGACAATGTAAGGATAAGGTGTTATTGAGCTATTAAAGCTCTGATCATGGCAGGAGGGTAACAGCAATAGCCGAGCCTCAGAACTTCATTGGCTAGCATTGCCATCCATTACCCTCCAAGGTTCAACTCCCCTAGGAACATTTTATATTGGAAAAAACTTTTGGTGCATTTTTTTTATTTTAGTAGTTTTCTGTTAATTTCACTGACATTAAAAGGACCTATCACTTCCACAAATGCTTACTTTAAGAAATATTAAGTTTTTTAATTATTTTTTAAAAATACCAAAATCTTTATCTTTTTTTTTTTTATGAAACGTTTTCTGAAGATTACGAACATTAGTGAATAGAAAGTGACGAAGAGCTAAAAGGGCTTGAAACGTAGAGAATCAAAACCAGAATACGCATGGAAAAGTATGAAGGATTGATATTTTTCCAAGTGACGAGCTCTAAAACAATTAATAATTGTCGTTTTTAATTTGTTACGTCGCTATACCTTAATATAAATATGCAAATGACCTCTTAGTCTATTTTGTGATGTGGAAAAAATTAAGCAAAAAAAAACTTTAGTTTGTATTTTTCTTTTCCAGGCTATCCTCATAATGCGATTGCTGGAATGGCGAAACCCACTTTGGATGCCCACACGCATCCTCACATACGGAACATGCAGGGTAAGTGCAATCTCACAACATCCGGATTTGAAAAAATTAAAAGGGTAAAAAAATACCAAATTGGACAAGTTATTTAATTATTGATGTACTGAAATAGGACATAAAAGGCCAAATTCAAATGACGCCAACTTCAGAAACTGCTTTTTCTACATCTAAATTACTTGCAAACGTCCTTACGCCAGCCTTGGATTCATGAATTGTAAATATCCCTACTCCAGCGATCTAATGGATAAGGAAATGGGACCTAAGGTTTCAACTTCTCTACGCGAAGATAAATTTCTTGATAAGCTTCAATCTGACTACCATTTAGTCTCTTTTTCTACGGAAAGTTAGAGAGGGGGGGAGGGAGGAGACCATGGAGTCACGCAATTTATCAAGACATCATTTCCTGCACTAATGTAGATGGCGCTTCGGAATTTGTTTTCGTTCGCTGTTAATAGGTATGGAAATGATAATCTACCTTATATGGTAAATCCTGTAGGCATGTTTTCTAGAAAAAAACTGACAAAAAAGGAGTTTGTCACTAAATTTCAGACGTATTCTCCAATTTATTTTGTATGATTATATAATGTTTAATTTTGTATACAACTAATCCAGGATTTGATCAAATGATGATGTTAACCAACGCCAGCACTCAAAAAGTAAAAAATACGCTAAAAAACAAACAAAATATGCCAACACTGAAAATAATATTCAAATAATGAAAAGCGTTATTATTATTATTAAAAACAACGTCAACAATACAACTCAACAAAGTGCAACAATGGAATTACTGAAAGATTCAGATTCATTTCATTGTTGATGTAAAAATGATGACAACAATACGAACCCTACAATGAAAGAATGGATATAGTTTACATATGAGGTTTTAGACCTTTTTTATTTTCAAGTTCAAGTAAATTGTTCTTTCAACAGATAATTCAAAAAATAAAATTTTTGTGTAATTTATTAACAGTTTTTAGATTAAACAGAAAAAATTTAAAGAATCGTATATAACGATTTTTTGAGTATGCGCACTAGCTGAAAACTTTTTTAAAATGTTTTTGAGGTTCAATCCCACAAGAGAATGTGAGTTGTAAAGATCTAAACAATCATGAAAATGTGACATTTTTATGCCGAAATTTCGATGACATCTTTCAAGTTAAAAATGTGATATTTTCGATGACATCTTTCAAATACAGGAATGCAATCGTATGTTTATTTTTGAAGAGTTTAGCGTGCATTTACAAGAAACTCCACTGTTATAACGTGAATACGTACATATTCTACTCAAGATTTCAAGAAGAGTGGCAGAAACATTGTTCTAAAAAAACTTTAAAAGAACATTCTATAACCATTACATCCTAACAAATATAACTGTCAGGGGTTGGCTCGAAAAAAAAAAGAGTACGGTAGTCTGTCTCACGGGGGAAAAGAAGACTTTCGAGGGCACACGTAGATAAGAAGACGAAACAGTGAACATCGTGTTTTGTTTCTACAAATCAAAGGGATCAGTATTGGGAATTCGCAGACCGTCCACCTCGTGCAACATCCAACCCTGCTTTCCACTACATCTCACTCGACGATCGAATGCTGGTCATGTTTGCGGGCGATCACTCCGTTAATCTGATTCTCGGCGCTTGTGTCCTGGTTGGCCCTCTCGCTTTCTTTTTCTTTGACTCCCGTCTTTGTCGCCCTCTTTTTCTTTTACTGCCTCCTCCTCGCGCACGCCGAAGACCTCGGTGGCGGGGGAAACAAGTGTCGCAGGTTTACACCAGTCCTCACCGACGGCGTCGGATTAGGAGCGGCAGGAAATTGTGGAAAGCCGGACGGGAGACTTCGCGATATCTAATAGCACCAAGGTTCCGGTTCTTCTGAGATGTTTTTTTTTCCTTCTCGTCCACTTCTTGTAAAACTAGATCGTGGCAACATATTCTCTCTTTCTTTCTCTATCTCGCTCTGTCTGTCTCTCTCTGTTTCTCTTCCCCCCCCCCTTTTTTTTCTGGGAACATGGCGCAAGATTCATTTCTTATCCCTGTCCTCTAATTATCCGATGGAAGTCCCAGAGGGTGAAGGCATCGTTTTCTTTCCCCTTCTGGAAATCTAATTTCGTCCATCTAGTCAAGTCCAGTCGGTCTATTTTAAAGCTTTAAAATTAAATGTTACTCCACGACTTTGTTGTCTAACTGAATTCGACCGAACGGATATGATGGGAACGTTAGAAATACATCATTCATTGCCATCGGCAACCAGACAACTGTTTCTGTTTGGATGTAAACTTACAGCTTGCTTCAAGGTGTCCAGTCACGACCTACAAGGAAAAATTGTGTTGTGTCCTTTAACCAACCAATGAGCAACAGAAAGTGGAAGCGGTTCTTTACCGTGGAAGCGTTAAATTAATCATCCAAAAAGCAACGAAGAAGATATAAAATTGTACAATTAGAAATGTGCAATGGAAGCTATGTTTACAAAGAATAAGGTGGAATAAAGTTGGTTTAAGGTTTAGGCAACTAAGACTTTAAAGTCACTATACTACGTGCGTCTTCTCCTCTACCTGCTTGCGATGGGAGAAAATGAAGATTGACTATTAAACATCACACCTACACTGAGTTTTTCATGCTGGAAAAAAAAGAAAGACTAAAATATGCGTCTCCTTTCCACCAAACGTTTTATGTCTGACGCGCCATACTTGCATCATTCTTATTACACTTTGAAATGATAAAAGAATGACAAGCTCCACATCACAAAGAAATATGATTTGTTTCGTTGGTACAAAAAGAGCATCCAAATGTTTTTCTAGAGTCGCTGATAACAAAAACAGATTTCACTCTTGTCATTTTGTAATGATGTAAAGAAGATTAAAAAGATGTAAAGAAGCATAAAATGACGTCACTTTATAATACATACCCCACATATATAAAATGAATTCATTAATGCTTTAGACGTGTGTGGGTGCGCGTGCTTTGAGTAGTTCATTTCTAGGAAGCCGAGATGCCGCACTCAAAAGTAAAGGAGATTGTGGGAGATGCAGTTTTTGTCTTGCATTACAGTGCATCTGGGAACGCCATTATTTAGACCGGTCTTGGATGGGTTGAGAATCAGATGGACTGCATGAATAAGAGTCCCATTGCATAACGAAAACACGTCTGTCACCAATAGTTTATTATTATTAATAATACAGACACAAATTCTAATACTATTAGCTTGAGAGTTTTGCTCAGAACAATGCGATGGTTTGTAATCTACAACTAGTCGTTTTATTCTTTATAAATGAAAAAATAAAATAAATGGATTAAAGCCTTATTATAGACTGGTGTATAGACCGGTATATATATAATTAGCTGTCTATATCTTGACCTGTTTCATACGCTGTTACTAAATTAATAGCTGTGCTGTTGCCCTAGATCCATCACATTATTTTAGTATGTCATTTAGCCACTTTGTGCTAAAACCGGCATGACTTAGTGGCCAAAACTCGTAAGCACATAAAAGCATCTAAGAAATTAGCCAAGGATGTACTCACTCCTTAAAATTACGAGGCATTACTCTATTATTGTCGTCGTTTTGGAGGAAATAAAATCCTATTTTTCTCTACGGCAAGGTGAAATTATAGTGATAATGTCCAATTCTTTGCTTCTTCACACATCCAAACGGTGGAGAAAAATACCGAAAATGTCTTTCTAAACATAATGAATTTCAAAGAAATTGTAATTGCCTAAGATATCCAAGAAGAAACCTTGACGTCTTATACGCTTAGCACGTATCGCTTTGCGTTGTATTAATCCAACAAAATTACGATACAGGAAAAGGGGAAAATGAACATTAAAAAGCAACTGATACTTTTTAAACTAGATGTTCCGATGACGTTTGGAGTGTGTTTGTGTGTGTGTGTGGGGGGGGGGGAATTTCAGCCTCTTCGCATTATTTCAACAATCAATTGTGAAATAAACGGCTGTCACGCAGACAACAATACAGCTTACATTTTTATCTAACAATGTTGCTATTGAACCAATAGGAAACCGTATTGTAACAGAAATGATTACAAAACGTGTTTTATTTCACTTCCTTCCCAATTTTTTGCAATGAAATATATTTCACGGCAAAGATAATATTAGGAGAGTAATTTCAAATACTCGGAAAAACACCATTAAAATGAACATATTACAAATATTGTTTAATGACACCTTGCATATGCACGACATGGGATTCTAACCCATTGACGTTAAACTTTCCTATCAGTATTCAAAAACGTGTTTGACAAAAGCACACCAACCTCGTATGTGTGTTGGTAACACAGGCATCGATAAAGCGGTTTGAATCTAGTGGATGATATTCGTAGAACTCTATCAATAGATTTAGCTCTTCGCCTTCCGGGTAAGAGACATCTGGTGCTGCTAGGAACGTTAAGCGTTTTAGAGAGAAATACTATTTTAATATTAGAAACGTGAAAATTGGTAGGATTTGTATGAATACGGCTCACAATAAAAACATGTTAAGGAAAAGATTGAAAATTCGGTGTATTCTCATATCTTGACAACAAACTGCATTTATTAATATAATCCTGGGTTTTTTATTCTAATTTCCATTAAGGTAGATTTAATTGGATTACTTGGAAATTGTAACAAGGTAACTCGGCCAAAAAGGAGTCCGAATATCTTTCGATTGCTGTATCAGGCACAGTTTTCTATTTTGCAACAAAAGGCTTAAGTTTCAACAGGGAAAAGACAGATTCTAAACATTTATATCTCAATGACGTATGCAATATTTTGCATACGTCCTATCCTTATATAATAAAACACCTTGTTTGACGACTATAACTCGTTCTATTTATTTCATGATCTATTTCTATAGAAATAATAGGTTCTTATATAATGAAATAGTAAATGCGTCATCATAAAGAGATGAAGTGTTGTATACACGATGGTAAGATGTGCACTTCTACATTCAAATGATGTGCGTTCCTGTCTAACTTACCAAAAGCATTATTCTGAAGCGGAAACATTAATTTGATGACAACAAATATAGTGTCTCTATGACGAGAATGGCTTCGTGTGTTGTCATCTAACAGATCGCCTAGTAGAGTAGTTGACTTCGTCAAGAACGAAATATGCGAACTCTAGACTTTCGAGTTCAGATTACGTCATGACGTTATCTTGGTAAAAAAACAATGTCACCAAATATGATGATTATAATCTATTAGTTTATCAGAAAAGCAGACAGAAGGAACAAAACAGCAAGCAAAAATGGAATCAAGATGGAACTCCAAACATAAAAAAGAAAGAAAGATGGCGAGAAAAGTAAATAAGTGACACATACATCGCAGATCAGATAGAAGGAAGCAGAGGTGTGAGGAGTGACTAAAAGAGAGACAAACAAGCAGTTGAGACCAATCATTAAGGTTTAATTGCATCAAAGACCTTAATTCACTTCACTGTTCCAAAGCCACCTCGCTAGAATGTCTTTAATTACTCTCCGTGTTTTATTTAAGAGGGGAAAATAATGCGACAAGACTTCGGCTTAATGCAAACACACTTAAGTAAACTTTGGCATGGACGTAGGGTCCTGTTTCAGGGGGAATCTAAGTATTTAATGACAGTCACCTCCTCAAGCATTCTACTGCTCAAACAAGCCTACGGTTTCCGATAATTGCATTAAGTTGTTTAATTCTTTTTTTGCAAACAGCTCTGAGCAGAAAAATTAAGTCAAAGTAATGAGAAGTCAGTTTTCGTTTAAAGTGTGTCGACACCGATGTAGATTCTTGGGGGAAGGGGGTTTCTTGTTCGTGAATTAAATGGGAACTACGAAAAGAACACGTCTCGTAAAGGCCATCTTAACATCCTCATTTGGGCTTCTGGGCCTTCTGTAATTACAGTCAAAATGTAGGCAAAGTAACGCTATCTTAACATCCAGTTACAGGCAAAGAAAAGTGAATGTGTTTTTTAATTAAAATATGCTACAGAATTGTTGAGAAACAATATCAGATATCATTGTTAACTACCTTTCAAAACAATTTATGTGCTGCCCTCTATTGAAAACAGATTGGTTTACTCAACAATTGAGGTGGCTTTGCCATTGTTAAAATATAAAAAAACATACTGAAGTTTACAATGTTGATTCGGTTATCAATGAAATTCATTACAAACAATCAGAATTAGAATTCGTCTGCTCAGTTCGCTGCCGAAATCAGTCATAAAAGGTCACCATCATCTTGAATACGTCTTTATTGAAACAGAATCTTTTCTACAGTATATTTTAATTTTTATTGTTGATTTAATTTCGTAACAGTTGCAATTGTACTTGAAGTAATTCAACAGAAGGAAAAAAAACACTCAAAGGAATACAAATGTTCGATGTTGGACCACTAAAGGGCCACACCATTCACGTTGGAGGAAATATATAATTTCCAGAATGCAAATCAGAGAATTAACGCTATTTGGAATAAAGAGCGTGTGTGTGTGTGTGTGTGTGTGTACGCGCATGCACTCCCCGTAGCTCGATTTTCATCGCTTTTCACTTCAGGAACCTGTAAGCAATTCAACTTCCGTAGGTTGTGTAATTAACTCTGTAAAACACTTTTGCGTTCAACAAATTTTCTTGTTCCAGGGTTACCTGCCTGTTCCTGCAGCAACCCCCACGACAAAACATTTACGGTAAGAGAAAACGGAAATGACTTTCCGCCCGCTGATGGCGTCTGTCGAAGAGAAAAGACTCGTCGTGTGTGTTCCCTCCGTCCGGCTTATGATTTACTAAGCAGGTATATATGCAGCCGTTTTGACGCTGATTGCTTCGAACCCACGCGTCTCGCGCAAATATTTCATTTGTCATTCACGAAAAACTCGGTTTGTGGTCAAGTTTCTGTGGATGGTGCTACATTCACACTTTCCTTTAATCCTCTATTGGTCAGAATAACTAAAAACCACTGTAGTGCATCCGGCAAAATTATCTTAATTTAGATATCAACAGTCAGTAATTTTAAAAGACGTTAAAAATTTAATCTTGTATTCTGGCTGCTTCAAATTTAAATTTTACAAACAAAACAAAATATAATATATAAAATATGATTGTATCTATAATATTTTCATTTCATTATCTTTATTTTTGCAAAATTAAAGCTTTCTAGCTAATATTTTAGTAATTTATTATGCACCTTCAAAGAGCTCACTTAGGAAGAATTTAACAACTTTTCTGTAACAAAACGAAATTCAGGGATAGAATCTGATAGATTCATTCAATCCAATACCCTTGGAGGGTAATGGATGGCAATGCTGTAGCCAATGAAGTTCTAACTGAGGTTCGGCTATTGCTGTTACTCTCCTGCCACGATCAGAGCTTTAATTGCTCAATAACACCTTATCCCTACACTGTCCTCTACAGATAACGGGGAAGATGAAAAGCATTCTTGCTTCGCCCCTTTAAGCCAGTCCTTATAAGGATAAGGACGAAATTCAGTTGGTTGGACTAGGAAAATCCACCATACCTTTGGAGGGTAATGGATGGCAATGCTGTAGCCAATGAAGTTCTAACTGAGGTTCGGCTATTGCTGTTACCCTCCTGCCATGATCAGAGCTTTAATAGCTCAATAACACCTTATCCCTACACTGTCCTCTACAGATAACGGGGAAGATGAAAAGCATTATTGCTTCGCCCCTTTAAGCCAGTC
Organism: Typopeltis vanoorti; assembly: GCF_054136105.1. Classification (NCBI taxonomy): domain Eukaryota; kingdom Metazoa; phylum Arthropoda; class Arachnida; order Uropygi; family Thelyphonidae; genus Typopeltis; species Typopeltis vanoorti. The sequence goes on along the minus strand of NC_143566.1, from coordinate 28,025,972 downwards.
CTTATAAGGACGAAATTCAGTGAGTGGCTGTCCTTTTTAGGACTTCTACGGTAACGGATAGCAATGCTGTAGCCAATGAAGTTTTAACTGTAGAGCCTTTAGCTCAATAACACCTCATTCGCACAGATTTTCTTCATTCAGATGACGGGATGAAGAATCGAGGACTCAGTACATCTGCCAGTTCTTTTAAGAATGAAGTTCAGTTATATAATTAAATAAATTAATTTATAGTCTATTAAATATATAATATATCTTTCGCCCTTTACTAAAGATTACCGTGAGCTTGGGTGACGAATGGCAATGCCCATGAAGTTTTAACTGAGGCTTGGCTGTTGCTGTTACCCCTTAGATACGCAAATTTGCGTATCTAAGGTTTGTGATACGCAAATGTGATACACCGTGGCAGGTTCCCCCATCACCGAGATTCCGACTTGGTCCTGCAGACCGCTCATCCGTGGGATCTTACACCGCACCTTTACATTACCGCAGGGTGAAGACCTCTCCCATTGGGGAAGGTTTTGGGTCTTCTACTACTACTGACATGGTGACCCAGACCATGCCTACGCTGGATTCGAAGCCGCAGCCTCTTCGCTAGAGAGCGGATACGCCAACCAGGGCGGCAAAGTTATAATTATTCTTAAATAAATAGCATAGAAATAATATAGCAAATTTAATTATCATTAGTTAAACAAACAAAAACGAATACAACTTGTAATTTTAAACTTTTTCTTATAAAGTTATTTCATTCATTCATTCATTAACATAACAATTGAGAAACTACAGCCGTTTCTAGCATGTGTGCTAAATTGTGTTTACACAATCAATGTAAAATTAATTAAGTAAAAGAAATTACCCAACTGTGCCAATATAGATAGTCCGATTGAAGCCAATATTCAAGCAACTCTGAAAATTTTAACAGAGATTTTGAACATCAAATCACGGTGGAATTTTAATATAATTTCGAAGTGTGTTGGAATGTTTCAATTTCTACACATCTCCCGCTTCTAATTGCTTTTTTTTATTAGTGATCTGCCAAACTGAATCCTTTTATGCGCTATTTTATTTTTTATTATTATTATATAATTACTTCTAAATTAAAAAAATAATATACTCTGATAGTATCTTTCATTTACATTTGTTTTTATAACTAATAATTAATATTTCCTAATTATTATTCGGCTGTTTTCATAAATTTTGAAGATCCTTGATATACACCATAAGTTTAAAACAATACTTTAATATAAAATTAGTGTGGTGGATTTTTAATGCTTAAAGGAAATTGCATCGTTCCACATATATAGATTTTAAATAAAAAAAAAAAAAAAACAGGTTACGCAGAACAGAATAATTTTGAATTGCAACGGGATTGGGTGGTCGGTGTTTGTGCAAACCGTTACAAAACTGTGCTACAGGAATCTGTGAGTGGCTTATGGAGAGCTGCCAAGATGTGGGATTTAATGAATGTTTTCCTGAAGGGTGTTGCAAGCTTTGAGTTAACACCAAACAAAATTATAGTTCACTAAACTTTCGTACTAAAAATGAGATTAACTTTTTTTTTGTCTTTGTTTATGTTGACCTTTAGAGAAAATGATGACGTAATAATGACTTCAGGATTAAGAGACACTCACACAAGTAATGAAATCTGATGCCTAAGGAAGGACAGACTAGAAATTGCAACGTAGTCCTGCAAACAATGAGTCCCAACGTTAAAAATGATGAAATTCACTCCTGTGTTATGCAGGGAAAGGCAATTTACAGGGGCATCATAATATGGATGAAGTAGGAATCAATTTTACTCTCAAAATAAAATGAAATTTTCTATTTCATCAGCCTAAATTTTTTCTAGGATGATGAATTAAAAAAATGCCGTACAACCAAATTAATCATCGGTCAGTAGAATTGATAATTAAAATGTGGTTGACGTTATTTAAAGTTGAAATCGACGGTTGAAATAACTCGAAAAATAATTTCATCTTCTTTATACCTTGCGGTGTCGAGGGTCCATTGATCATCGGACCTCAATCCGTTTACAGGATAAGGTGGTCAGCCCAATGCCGCGGTATATCCTATGGGCTGTAGTGTTAAGTTCTCAAGGCCAGTTTGCCTGCTTTGCGGGATGAAAAACCCCAGAATAAACTGGGGAAAAAACCCTGCTGCCCATGCCCAAGACCGGCTAACTTGGCTATGGCTGAGGAAGATCCTTCAGCTCCTCACGTCACCGACGGGAATCGAACCTAGGACGCTCCTTCCCCAGGCATATGGTTGCGAAGCGCATAACCACTAGGCTAACCGCGCGGGAAAAAATAATCAGTATACGCAATAGTCAGTACTGTGATCTCTGGGTGTTCTCAACACAAAGTAATCTTTCCTATAGTAGTTGGTATCAGAACATTGAGTAATTCATTGCTTCAGTTTCTATACAGGAACTTCTGCTCACAGGTTGAAGATCATTAATTGAAGGCAAGAGGGCCACTGGATTAGAAACCTTTAAGCAGATGTACGTAAACGTCACTTACGTAGCGTATATGCAAAATACTTGATCACATGCGTCATCACATGTCCTCAATAATGCTGCTGGTTTGGGTCTGGTGCCACGATTTTTAACACAGCAAAGCTGACGGTTTCTCAGAAGGCGAGATATCACGAGTGTTTATTCAGTAGAAAAATAACCCACACTGATTGTCTAAGAGGCGTAACCATGTGATCCTATTACAGTCTGTGAAGAACGAGATCATTGTCTCAGAAGGTTTGTACGGACAAACAGAACTTCCTGTGTGCAGCAGCAGTTGACCGAAACATTTAATGAAGGCTGTTCCCGACCCTTATCTCACCGAATTATGCGCAAGGAATTGAAGAGAATCGGTAATGGAAGTCGCATGACTATACAGAAAATAAAAGTTTCTATTGCCGATATGTGCAATTCTGGCACAATAGTTGAGCGGTTTTTCTCGCTTAAGGGAGCTAAAATGCCTTTATCTAAGTATCAAAGATTTAAGAGAAAGCCTACTCAGTATAACAGTATCTGTAAACCGCTCGTATCCATATAATTTTTCAACGTATTGTACTTTCATCTGATTAATATTTAAAAAATGCAAAATATTTATAACCTCTTTGATTTTTACAGTTCTATTTCTGTAACTGAAAATATTTCGGTTCTGTATTGAAAAATCTGTATTCGGTGTTCAAAAATCTGTAGGCCGAACTACTAAATTCTAAATAGTAACATCATTAAGTTTAAAATAGCCAAAAATTCATGCAGCCAAAAATAAAGGTTACTACCAAATGTTGACATTTCAGTTTTTTTTTTTAAATTCCAATTTTAAATTTACAGTTATGTTTTTTTTTTCGGGTAACAAAGGTAACTTTGAAATCCGATTAAATATCAGTATAGATAGCTGCGTATAAACCGAAAAGCTCCCGATAATTACACATTGCTGTGTAGCACTTAATCCTACTATCACTTAATCTCCTACTAGAAAGAAAACACTAACATAGTGAGATAATCATTCATATTATCGATGTGTTCTTAGGAAAAAATAGCTGAAACCTAAGATGGAATGTACATGAAAGGATGCAAAAAGAACACTTTATTGCGAGTCAAAGCCTGACTGTTCATTGTATCCAGGATAATTTGAATTTTTTTAGAAGCACTGACCAGAAAGAAGGCAGCCAATCAAGGGTATACAACCGAATGTTTTATAACAAATACGACGCAAAATTCCATGTTCCTTCAAAATTCAAAATAACACGGCAAAATGTGCTAATTAAACACAGTTTACTAAGACAGTTGATGGAATATTATAGGAATAAACATCGTTATTAGTTTGTTTTCTTTTTAACGAAACTTTTTTGCTTTAAGATCAAGAATTTACGAGAGAAAAGAAGCTATTGTTTGTAAGGTGTTTCGGAGTTCCCTTTTTATGTAATCAAGTCTGTCCGTATTTCCACGAAGGTATTCGAATTCATTTGAGCAGACGGCGGACGTCAAACTGTTTATATTTGCAAAGTATTGAGCTTAAAATCTAACCACGTAAATTATAATATTGGATTAAACGTGATCAAGCGTCCGTTGCAACTGTAAATAATGTAAATTGAATGCTAATCATTGCAATGCATGCTTTAAGGAATGTACAAAGTCAGTTATTTCAACTTTTGGTGGCTAGTTTTATCTAAATGGTACCTGACTTGCAGTAGTACAACTGTTAGAGTTTTCCGTCTTTCTTTTGGGAGACAACCAGGATGAAAACGGTCGAACCTCTTAATTTAATAATCAAATTATTGCGTACAATCACACACATTTGTGGCATTGATTAGAAAAACAACAACCTAGATATTTTACTCACGTGCTCATTAAAAATTATTTAAATCTCACAGCATTCATATTCAGTGCAAAACGTTCATTTTGAGCCTCCGTAGCTCAGTCAGTACAGACGAACTCGTTTGGTCAGAAAGACATGGGTTCGATTCCCGTCGGTAACGTGAAGAACCTTTATCTGGTGTCTTTCGACGAAAAGTGAGTTAGCCGGTCTCATACGGAGGTAGGGGTTTTCTTCACCTCGGGTTTTTCGTCCCCCAGAACAGGCAAACCGGCCCCGTGAACAAACACGGTTACAGTCAGAAATACTGCCCTTAGGGGATGCAGCAAAGAGTGGCGATCGGGCTGCATTAGTTAACTGTAAGTCCTCTTGGTAGGGGGGAGGGTGGAACTTAATCCGTCCCAGGGGATAGATGGATGAAGGGATGATGATGAAAACGTTCATTCAAACAATACAGTAATTATCAAATTATATCAACTTCAAAAATCCCAGTTCGTTATAATTCGTTTTTAAGGTATGAAAAACGAGAAGTTTAAAAATTTAAATTTATGAAAATTAACTTCACCTAAAGTTAAGATTTTCATAACTATGTATAATTTTCAGTCGAAGTTACTTATTTCATGTTTTAACAATTTTAATATCTTCTTTCTGAGAATAAAGTTTGGAAAACAAAAAAAACCTCAGGAAGTGTGTCTTTAGTATTTTTTTGCCGCCGACGTTGTCGCAAGTTGGATAGATGCAGGAGTTGTCGGAAATAAAGATACGCTTCAATTGTCACTTTGTGTAACTAAGAAAATATTCGAGTATAAAATGTAACGCAAGGGATAGGTATAGAGCAAGCAGATGGGAAGAAAAATACACACACACAAAAAAAAAACCAGAGTAAGGAAAGACGCAAAGAAGATGAAGCGACTATCTGTCTCCAGCCGTCAGCTGCTAAATCCTAGAAGCAGCTAGGCGATCAAGAGTCCTGCTAACGAAGCGGAAAATGCAGTTGCTTCTAACGGAAGTGCTAATGTTCTTGCAGTAGTTTTACGTTACAATGTGTGTGTTTGTCTTTTTCTGGCACGCCCAATCCATCGACAAAAGTCCGGATACAGACGATGTATCATTTGCTGCTCGCTTACTTCCTCTACCCCTATACTGCATCCTTAGAGCACATTCATCCCATGCAAAATGGAACTAACTGTTATCTTCGGCTCTGGCAAGAGTTAATGTCAGCACAGCTTTTGTCCGTGCAGGTTTATTGCTCTCTAAAAATATCACAATTACCGTCTGCGCACTCAGTTAGGCTTAGCGATGGTTACGTAAAATGTCTTCACCGATCTCTCTCTCTCTCGTCATTAGACTGGAAAAATTTATTTCTTAACCATTCACAATGTAGCTCTTGTGTACGGGAAAGGAACGATAAATACGGGAATAGGATGGAGTGATAAGAAGTGTCGTTTTGCTTGCAGTTCACCCGTCGGAGACCTCAAGTATGAGTCGAGCAGCCAATCACTGAACAGCAAATCATAATGCGATTAAACACTCGGGATGGAAAATTAACCTGCGAAGTGCTCTGTAGATAGTGATTTACAATACTGGCTAGTTAATGTGCTAATATGTATTGACTGAAAAATATGATTAAGTTCCGATCTACATTCACTGTAACAAAATACAGCAAACATTCCAATATTGTACTCTAAATAAATTTTGTCTTATCTTGATGGTTAAAGCACAGCACACGAGAATATGATACGCTTATTATGAAGGAAATATCCCAATCTCTTTCTTATGTGTTTGAAAACATGAGCGAGATCAATATCAAGATATATCTCTGTAGTGTTCTGGTCCGACAACGTATTTTGATTTTTTTTTTTTTCAAGATGAAAACAAACCGATAGAGTTTGGAAGTAAAACCCTAACCACATTGATATAAAACCGGTTAACTTCAGTTGCAAGGCCTTGTGAATATTCTTCGCGACTTAGATTGGAATCGAACTCGGGTCTTTCCATCCAAAGTATGTCATTGTACATTTACTGAGCTGTGGAGGCACTGAAGAAACAGCATTCATTGAATTCGCAAGTATAATTTAAAACATTTCAATAAAATGTTTAAATAAAATTTTAAGAGATTTCAACACATAAAAATACCGGTAGTATTCGTTTTAATGATTCCATCCAGACTTTTATCGGTTTTATTCCTCCAGCGAATGTTAAGCCTAATTTTTCTAACTTGGTAGAGTTTTCCTTTTCGGAAATAAAGAGGAAAAATGCTATTTCCGCCTAAAAAAAGTAGATGTTGATGTGCGAAGTCCAAAGATTCTCCTCCTATGCATCGTGCTTCGACTACATCAATTTGCACCTCGAAAGGGGGGGGGAATAAGAGGGCAAAGCGATGACGCAATACACAGAAGTTGAAGTAAAACATCCAAACACTTGGACGCCCTCTGAGGGTCTTTCCCTTGAAAAGACGAAACATATTGAGGGGAGAGTAGTTGAAGTTTTAATTATAATTTAAAGTAGTAGTAAAATTATGCATCTGAAGAAAAATAACAACACAGAATTCCGCTATAGATTGTTACCGGCATAACATGGTGCGAATGAGTTTGTTAAGCAGATGAGGCACAAGATATACCTGCTGCATCTGTTAACACTATCAAAGATAATACTACCAACGAAGAATTCCGCCGAATCAAAACGTATGGTCATTAAGCAATCCTTTATTAATCCGGATTCGAATACACAGGTCGTGTAACATATCGGTATTAAATCACAACATGGACCGATGTATTTTAATTAAAATTTTCTTAGTAACGAAGAAATCCGACGAAATTGAAGTCTACAGTAGTGCCCTCTTGCGGCAACAATATTTGCTCTACTCCGTGCAAATAGTTTACTGTAGATATATTTTTACATCACTACCCATCCATTTTATCAACTCCACACGCACAAACTCGATTTTTTTCTTCGCTCCTGCGTCCTCCCTTTGTGTTTCCAGCTGTGTAAATAACATCTACCTGTGAAAAGTAATACCGAAGTCCCCTGACATCCGCTGCTCTATTTGCTATCACGTACCAACATTCAATTTTTTTTTTGTCTTCCAAACACCTTCAAATCGTAACCAACCTCCCCCCGGTACAAATTCTCTATTTTCTCTGTTTTCCATCAGGGAAAACGAGGCAGTAGCAAGGATGAGGGAAGTATGGGGGGGGGAGGGAATAAGATTAAATAGTAATCGTCAGAAAGGCATTGAATCTTTGCCTGTATATAACATCCGGTTTTCCGAAGAATGGCCAGTCCTTTCAACATGAAATAAAATCCTCTATAGGCCAACCACTCACTTCTTATTCCCTTTCCCTCGACCATCTCTTCCCCCCCCCGCAACCACTCTATTCCACCTCCGTAACTGTCCTCACCTCTCTTCTTTATGTTCATTGGACGGAAGAGGCGACCTAGAAACAAAGAGGATGTTAACGGCAAGAACTCCATTTTTGTTGGCGGCAATGCGCTAAAAAAAAAAAAAAAAGACAAAAAAAAAAAAAAGTCAGCCGGGCCGGCCTTAGCTAAGTGAGTCCATCAGAGTTGTGCAAATAGGGTTGGTTATGCGAGCCCTGACATGGCGCACTAGGACAATATTGATGTTAGGTAGATGAGTATTAATATTCTCGTCCGTGCGTGTGCCACTTTGTTGACATGTCGGCAACGCTGTTGGGATAGATGTCATCGTCATATCCTCAAGTGACGCTTGATGCGCGCGCCTTGGCGCTGCCTTTCTCTATCGCCGACCCCGAGGGCACGTGAAAGTAAAATTGCCAAGTAAGTTATGTGGCAGCTAAAATATTATAACTGTATTTGGCATATGCTTGTCTTGCGGGAGGAAAGCGAGATCGGGAGGAGTGGCAGACGTCCAACATTTATTTTGATAACACCTGGGATGGGAGTCATGCTCGCCACTTTCAAATAAATTCTCTGAAGAAAAATAAACACACACGCGCACACACATACTGCAGTAACGTCAATGTGTTTTCCATCGATTACTTTTTCTTGGGGGTGATGTGGTTACGCTGTAAAAATGAAATGTAGCCAGTCAAAAAGGTGCCGTATGGATTGACATCAGAGAAAGCACTGACACACAATGCTAGCGTCGGATAAGTAGTGAAATAAGTTTGGTTGACGGAACTTTTTTTTACCATTAATGAATATATATCAAAGAAAAAAAACATTATGGTATATTTAAATAAACCAATTGAAGTCTTCGTTGAAATAGACACGTGTACAACTGCGAGGAAAACTTAATTGTTGTGTAATCAACTATTTGTCTATATTTAAATAAAGCAAGAAAGAATCACAAAATATTTTGTGATTCTTTGACATCAGATTGACATCAGAGAAAGCACTGACACACAATGCTAGCGTCGGATAAGTAGTGAAATAAGTTTGGTTGACGGAACTTTTTTTTACCATTAATGAATATATATCAAAGAAAAAAAACATTATGGTATATTTAAATAAACCAATTGAAGTCTTCGTTGAAATAGACACGTGTACAACTGCGAGGAAAACTTAATTGTTGTGTAATCAACTATTTGTCTATATTTAAATAAAGCAAGAAAGAATCACAAAATATTTTGCTATGCTTTACATTTGGAATGGTAATTGAAAAGATTATTAATATATATCATGTGATTTCCGGTCTAAAGACCATACACGGAAGCTAGTAACTGTAAAAAAAAAAAGTGGTATTTGTTGTATTTCATCAGAAATAATACAAAAAATATAAATAGTGGACAGTGTGTCATTCATTCATTCTTTCTTTCTTTTTTAGACCCATACCAGATGTTTGGTCCTACAAGCAGTAGATTGGCTAGCTCAGGTAAGAATATTTTTTTAATTATTTTTCATGTAGCTTTATCATTAATACCGAAATATAATATGGATGAAAGATATCCAATATTTATTTGATGTTATTCGTTATGAATTAAATATTCCTGTTTTATTAATATTCAGAGGTTATTTAGCTGGAAATTTAAATGTTAATAATCAATGAGAGATTTTTAGTAACATCACGCGCACTGTTGGATGATGAGAACGAGAATAACTATCACGTGCATCAAACTGGAAATTTCATTTACTGAAATTCATGCTTATTTCTGATTGGCCAAAAAGACGCGATAGGATATCAGTTTTTTTTTTTTTTTTAAATCATATTGTGCAGGTGGATTATTACCCGTGAGGATGCGCGTGCGTGTATTACGTTGAGGACTAAACAAATTAGTTTGTTTGGTCCTGGCACCTTTTCTACAGGTTTAATGTAGGCAGTTTTCATTACATTTAGAAAATCAAATGAAAACAACAGAACTTCTTTTTTGTTCAAACGACAGATTCAAAAGAACTGTATTGTAAAATACAGACGAGTGTGCAGTCTTTAGTGGGGGCGGAGGAATCTGTTTAACAAGCCGTTCATTTTCCAACCCAATTTTCAAGCGACTTGAAAAATAAAAAGGAAATGCTCCGTCGAACATCGTGGAGATAGCAAAGAGGCCTTGTACTTCCTCGTGCTCTTGATCGGTGTCCCCCTCTTTTCTCTGCTGAACGAGGGTTGTCCGTTAATATTCCTTTGTCTTATCAGCGCTCTTCTCTCTTCAGCGACCACGTCCGAACTGCGCCACTACACGGGGACCTCCATCAGATCGCCAGTAATTGCTCCATTGTGCAGTTTGCGTGCTGGGAAATGTGGACGGCGCCGAGAAGTCAGCGGCCGATGCAACCACCGTGAGACAGAGAGAGGGAAAAGGGTGGGTAAGGGGGGGTGATGAATGCTCGTCGGTAACACACTCCATCATCATCGAGACGACATAATTTTCGCGTTTCTGAAAGCCATTACCGATCAGTAGCCTGGCAGATAGAGTAGCCGAGGCCTATTTGCAGGCAGCCAGAGATAAGCGTTCCGTGGCGTGTCGTGCGTTCTAGCCATGTTGATGCAATATCTTCATTTCCCCCTCCTCTTCCTCCTCCTCCACTCCTTTCCTCCCTCCCGCCCCCCACTGCTCGTGCTAGAACGTTGTGCAGAGGGGGGGGGGAAGAAGGACGGGCTGCCATTCCTTTTCATTTTGGGTCAGCTCAGTGTCGGAACGGAAGTCAACAGGTAATGCAGAGGATGTGTAAAGCTAGAAGCGGAAGTATGGCGGAAGAAAAAGGGTGTTTTTAGATCGAGGAGTCATCTCCGCCAACGACGAAATCCGCGTAGGCACATTAGGAAGCTACAAAGAAGTATCGACGACCATCTTTACCCCAGCGGATTTTCAGCTAGGCACGACATCGTTTTGGGGTTGCCGAATCGTTACTTGGATGTTCCAGTTCGAGAGGGAAAAAAATAACCGGAGAAGATGCCACGAAAAGACACCTGCGAGTAAGTTGGCCTTGAAGGACCGACACGTAACTCCGGAGTGCCGCCGTTTTCAGTATATTCCATCTTTTGGTGTCGCAGCGACTTATCATAAAATAACCATGCAGTCCCCGTGGCCGAGAATGCATTCGTGAAAGGATTCATGAAATGTGAACTGGCGGTCAATAGAAAAGTTTTTATTTAGATAATTTTTTATATTTTATTAAAAATTTTAATGTAACTTATATGTTACTTAGAATATTAAATAATCTTCTTGAAATTTTTAAAAATATTAATTACTTTTTAAAATGATTAATACACCCTTAATATTTCAAATCATAATGTTGCAATTAATTTTAGAGCAAAGTTGGTTACATTTGCTGTATTAAAGGAAGTGGTGGCATTAGCCATAGCCATATTTTTGCCATAGCAATTTCCATCATTTGCAGTTAGTTTAACTACAAATTTAACGCACCCATTTTTCATTATCTGAAAAGGTTCTTGAATATTCTTGAATATAAACAACAGAATGGGTTCTACAGGCATAATAAGTTTCGCATATCTAAATTTTAGTTTTTGTTCATCTTTAAATCTAAATTTTAGTTTTTGTTCATCTTTAAAACCAAACTTTCAAGAAATTCAGAATAACTAAAAGCTCTCTTAAAGATGTTACCATGAACACAGTTCCTCTACATCCTCGTGTATTAGTAGTATATGGGTAGAGGCCCCTTTAGTCATCGAATTTTTAAATCTTATACGTCGACTTCGCAGATCACAAGGTATTTTCTTCATATACAAACGGCGTCAAGAATGCATGCCATTGACATACTGGTGGCACTCCAATAATTTAACTGATGTGGCTATAACTTTTTTAAAAAATAAAAAAATTAAATTAAAATGTCAGAGAGGTGTGGGCCAACACTGAGTTGTTTGGCTGTTGTTTCAATTACTTGACCAAAGAAAAATCGCTGATAACTCCGTTAACGCACCAACCAAACTTATACTCAACTACTTTTAATTATTGCCAACTTCTTTTCATACTTGTCTTTCTTCTTTACACACGTCTGCCCTATTCATCGCTACTTATGATTCACTTCTGCACAAAACGGCTTCGCTAATCAACATTCTTTTACTTATATCTCTTCTTTAAAACATTACGTTTTTCTAAATACTCCTCTATGTCGCCTAAACTTGGTCACATCTGCAAGTTGTTTCGATTACGCATGCGCATTTACCATTATGAGATGGACATTATGTCTGTTAAGTGTCATTTTCACATTTGTAATTTTTTAGGTTTTATAATGTGGAAATATTTAAGCTACGTTTTAATTGTAAAATTTCAGGTTTTCAAATGTTATTTAATTTTAAAACGCAATTTTCGCAAAATAAAAATTGGTCACTCTTAAATTAAAATATAATCATTCATATTTTATCAGTCATTTAAATATGAAAATGTTTTATATAAAATATTGCTCAAAATTCATTAATATTTTATTTAGTTTCTTAAATTCAATAAACACACTTTTTACCATTTTGTATATTGAATCCGAATAGTCTTAAATAGAGATGACAGTAGATACTATGTTGTAAATTGCTGTGATGTCCTTTTTAGGACTTCCAGGGCAGCGGATAGCAATGCTGTAGCCAGTGAAGCTTTAACTGAGGCTCGACTATTGCCGTTACCTAGCCATGACTAGAGCTTTTAGCTCAATAACACCCCATCCACACAGATTTTCTTCATTCAGATGACGGGATAAAGAGTCAAGGACTCAGTCCATCGCCCAGTTCTTTTAAGAACTTAAGAACTACTATGTTGTAAATATAAACAAATAGGAACCCCAATTTTCACACAACATAGTCCTATAAGGACTATGTTGTGTGAAAATTGGGGTTCCTATTTGTTTATATTTATATTTGTGAAAAGAAAATTAGTTTTCTTTTCCATATTCATTTAACGAAATGAACGTCCGGGCTTCGAAGCGGAAAGCGGAGTTTTTTTTCCTAACGTCAAACTTTCCACCCTCTTTCTATGTGTATATCAGCACATACATAAATAAATCACACTCTTTGCTTAGACATATAAAATGAAAATTTAAATAACTCATGATTTAAAATTAGCTACTGAGATCTAACATAGTAGATCAACGATTAATTTGTACATACACGCTTTTTTATCAGCAAATTAAAGTCTTCTTTTATTTAGAAAATTTTTAATGCAGAATGTTTAATATAAAATATTGTTCAAATTTCATTATACTAAACTGCAATATTTTATGTATTTTCTTAAATTTAGAAAAACATGTATTCTTACCATTTAGTTTATTGAATATGAACAATTTTAATCGGAGGTGGTTTACATACTCGGGGTTTAGACCGTGAGATGCGGTGATTGATTCATTCAATCCAATATCCTTGGAGGGTAATGGATGGCAATGCTGTAGCCAATGAAGTTCTAACTGAGGCTCGGCTATTGCTGTTACCCTCCTGCCATGATCAGAGCTTTAATTGCTCAATAACACCTTATCTTTACACTGTCCTCTACAGATAACGGGGAATATGAAAAGCATACTTGCTTCGCCCCTTTAAGCCAGTCCTTATAAGGACTCGGGGTTTACTTATGTAGATAGATATTATTTTGAAAACGTAATAGGAAACTCTGTACATGTACAAAATGCAACATCGTAAATTAAAACATCACGCTGATCAAATAGTTTCTTCAACCTCTCCCTCTGCAACTGCAGTTTCCAATCGTGTTCTATTTTTTATTAAAATGCTTTTCATTATTAAATTGCTCTACAACAATATTAAAAGTCGCTCATCACTAATGAAAAACTGGAATCTGCCATTGCACGAATGCCAGCTGCTTGAAATAAAAGATTCAATCAAAACAAACAATAATAAAATGCTCGCCCATTTTAAAATTAAAAGATAAACAATAGTCTCCTATATTAATTCCTCAGAAAAGAGCATTATTCCCAATATTCATTTCTTTCAACAAAAAAGTAAAATCTCCCAAAAGCCATAACAGAAAAGTATAAATTCAATCAAAAATAGAATCTCTCTCTTCCACTCCCACACACGTCTTGTTTAAAAACAATTAAGCGAATAAAACGTAATATTTCCTTGAATTATACTATTAAAAGGGTACTTGATCATGTGCCTTTCTCGATTTGGGTCGTAACGGTTGTGGGTGCGTAACGTTACGGGAATCCAAAGAAAAAAATATCACGAGAAGACTGATGAAATTTTTCTGAATTCTAGATTAATTGACTGACAGGTGACAATTATTTTAAACACTGAATAGGCAAACAACAGGAGACTTGTATGCGAACCATGTGGGAAAGGAATATCCTCTTAATAATACTTTGTGCAAGTTAATTTCTTATGAATCAACGTGATTGAAATGTGATACCATTTAATTCGGGTTTTGTAAATCTTTATTTGGATTAAAATTTTAAAAGGAGATAGTAAGACGGGGTCTTCCGAGTCGACAACGTCTTGATGTTTCAAACAATGTGCGATGGGTTCAAATCCCGCTGTGGCTGTTCGTGAAAGTCTTCAGGTGATAGATGAATTCATCGTTTGGTGTGAGATCACCACCTGACTTAACGGACGCCCAAAATTGCTTGGAAAAGACATCATCTTTGGATTCCAGATAATTTCTAAAATAAATATTATACAGTAATATGTTTACAACTTTTATCGAGTGGGAGTCACAAGCCCCCCCCCCCGAAGAATATAATGCAAATAGGGATGTTTACAGAATGAGAGAAATGAGGAGAATATGGAAAGAAATACGCTGCAGTATTTATTTCCTATGGGATTCCCCCTCTCCTCCCCCATCCCTTAAGACGGGTTAAGCCCTCACAATGAGGGTTTAAGTATGTATTTTATGACTGCAGATCCTTGTGTGTTCACGGGCCGTTTTGCCTGTTCTGAGGGACGAAAAACTCAAATTTCCGGGTGAAAAAAAACCCTCTACCTCAGTATAAGACCGGCTAACTTACCTTTAGTCGAAAGAGACCAGAGGCAGAAATCGAACCTAGGTCTTTCCGACCAAGAGGCTTCGTACTGAGCTACGGAGGATCATGTACGAGGTAGTTATAATAGTGACGAAACGAGAGATGACCGTATAGGGTGTGTGAATGACATGGAGAAGACGTAACAGTGGGTAAATTTTTTTTCAGCTGCATTTCTTTGTCAAAACCGTTGAATGAAGCGTGTTTATCACATAACCTTTCAAAACACTTCATTAGTCGGTACTACTTGTGGGAGAAATTATATGTAGGCGAATTGCTTCCTTTTTAATGGCTAGACATTCCACAACCAAGATAAGGCAATTTTTCCATGATCGCTGCTGCATAAACGGAAAGCTACACCTGTGGAAATATTCACCGCAACAAAAGTTGAATACGGTAATCTAAATGTTAAGGTGAGCACTCAAAGTTGAATGTATTCAACTTCAAGTTGAATTGAAGTTGAATAAGGGAAAACTGCGGAACATTTTGCAACTGTTTACTTTAGTGGCCGTCTTACGATGAATACTAAATTTAAGTGATTGATTATTGTGAATAATGATTGGTTTCAGAAAATTGCCCAGAGCATGGATTTCATTTCCAAAGGAAAACTTCTGTGGTGATGAGTAAGATGCCACTGACATAACGGACAATCTCCTTTGGTAAATTTTTCCCTCGAATAAGAAGTGTGCGATTGAAGTTATTATCGGAAGTAGTTCCACAATCCAATTTTCCTTTAGGTCGTTGTGAATAGATCGATGTTCAGGCATCGCAAAAACTACCAACACTTCGCTTTTATTTCTGCAATCCCTTCCCTGTTTAGTGAAAGTTGTAACTCATAATCGGTTGCAATATCGTTAAAACACCATAGACACCCACATATGATTTAAGAAAAACAATTATGCTACTCATCCAACTTTTCCTAAAGAAAAGCTGTGGCCTAAACATAAGACAGTGCAAAATTGCAATAAATTCATTTATTTTTTCATATTAAACAAATACGGTGTTCTTGAGAAACATACTAAAACAGTCCATCGCAATCAAAGCCAATACTCGGACATAAACCGATGAACGTTATAAAAGGTATCATTTATAAAAAGTTAATTCCTTTTATAACGATGAACGTTATAAAAGGTATTAACTTTTATGCTCAGAATAGAATGCTGGCAGAAATGGGCTCTTCACAGAAGGCACACAGAAGAACTTCCTCGACGACTGTGAGCTATCGAATAAAGTGCTACAAAACATAAGGTAAAAATGTTTCAAATAAAAATACATCCTCTACCGAGCTATCAACACACCAAAACATATTCTCAAAATTGATGCAGACAACAGGGAATGCAATACCCTAATAGCAAATTTCTATGGGATACGCATCCATCGAAAAGAGCAGAAATCTATGGAAGAAATTTCATACGTAACACTAACCAAATTCGCTTCGATCTTATCTTCGAAACAACAAACAATACTTAACTTCCTCTCAAGTGCCTTCCATTCTTCCTCTCTGATAAAACACGAGGTTTGGTTTACTCTGATTGGAATTACGGTTTAGGCAACTAAGGCTATTAGAATCTGCATTATGACCTGTTAACGTTGTATGACAGTAGGAGATCACATGCAATATCATTTTGCTTTGTACCTGCCTTCATATAAGACCAATTGATTCAAGTTCGTTTTTAAACAAAAGTATAAACTTATCATTCTCGAGATGACTTTCCAGAGCAGCACGTGACCAAATCGTTTTCCATTTCATCCACAGTCTGACAAAGAAAAAAAGAAATTGTCCACTTCCCCTTATACCTTTTCCTAATTTCACTAGTAATCGCTAGTGAAATTATGAAAAGGCAGAAGGATACTGTCCTATTCTCAGTTTTCTCTTTCATACTCGTTCTTCCCAATAATTTCCCCTATTCGCATTATGCCTTCTAAGTTTCTAATGGCGTCAAAAATCCCTTTAGGCCATCAACACTATTCTTCTTATCGTCTTTTAAAATTCTGTAATCCCTTACTTAGACTTGCTTTGAGAATAGCCTTTTACATATCACTAATTGATAAGCATGATGCTTACTTCCGTTGCACCCCTGCTAGTTGAGCATCACTGACAAAGTGGGTCTACCGAATATATATATTATTTGCTATAACGTCGGTAATAACTCACAACTCAGAAATACTGTATAACTAACAACATCATCTGCTAAATTCTATATCCGCCTCTTGGTATATATAAAGAGAATCAGTTAAAGTGGAATCAACAACACGTTCATTTTATTCAAATTGATTTTATTATACACATTATCACAACTACAGTGATTACTAGTTTTCTTTACGAGTCAGAAAATGAGTTCCTAGGATTATTTTCTAGGATCTCGCGTATGCAACCGTTGTGACACGAAATACAAGCTGAAATATACAACGTATGACTTCCTCACATGATGTAATTAAAATGAACAAAATTAAATGCGTTACGATTTTTGTGTTTCCCTTGTTTTTCAAAAATATTGGTCCCTTACACTAAAAAATAAATAAAAGAACCATCATCTCTCGAAACAGAGAGAGATTCAGTCGGATTATAGGATGCAATTTTGTCACAAGAATACAACACAGACTATCAGTATCCCTTGTGTTTGAGCTACATTGTGTGGAAGTGAAGCACGACATGCTCTGAACAATAATGTTCAACTAATTAAAAGTGTTTGTTTTAAAATTAAGTAAAAGATTAATTATATTATTAAGTATATTATTATTATTAAGTATATTTCATTTTGAAAGTCAGCAAAATAATAAACATAATGTTAAAAACATTTTAATTTATTATAAAATAACACTTTTTTTTAAAAAAAGTGTTATTTTATATATTTATTTTTTAAAAAACAAAGGAAGTAACGGTTAAAAACTAAGTACGTCATTTTTTGATAAGAATGATTTGAATATAAATAATAAGACGAATATTACATTAAAAAAGAAGGCAGTGGGGAATCAATCGACCGTGAGATGCGATGATTGATTCATTCAATCGAATATCCTTGGAGGGTAATGGATGGCAATGCTGTAGCCAATGAAGTCCTAACTGAGGCTAGGCTATTGCTGTTATCCTCCTGCCATGATCATAACTTTAATAGCTCAATAACACCTTATCCCTACACTGTCCTCTACAGATAACGGGGAAGATGAAAGCATTCTTGCTTCGCCCCTTTAAGCCAATCCTTAAGGACTATAAGGACATTAAAAAACAATTTCCCATGTGGTGGCCGGGATAAGAATAGCCCAAATGTAGCTCATGCATGTCGTACGAGGCGACTAAAATGGATATCCAGGGAGGGTAATGGATGGCAATGTTGTAGCCAATGAACTTCTGAGGCTCGGCTATTGCTGTTACCCTCCTGCCATCAGAGCTCAATTTATATAGCTCAATAACACCCTGTCCTTACACTGTCCTCTTCAGATAACGGGGGAATGAAATGAATATGAAACGCATTCTTGCTTCCCCCCATCTAGCCAGTCCTTTTAAGGAGTTAAGGACATTTAAGAAACTATTTCATTATTTTATCTAACGTTCATTTCATGCGCATGTTTTTGAGCATAAAATGAAAAACATGACTCAGAATTAATTAGTATACACAACAGTTTAAACAGTCTTAAACGAAAGATGTAATTTGTAATATCTTTAACTTAAATCAGTTTACGTTGCAATTATAACGGTTTTTTGGTAATGGGAAATGAACTGTTGCATATTATATAGAAATCATCCATATAATAGGTTCTCAGACTTGCGCACGCGCAGACACACAATCTCATGTTAGCGTCAGTTCAATGTCTTACTGTTCATTTACGAAATTCAAATACAGTACTTAATATATCCAACATTCCTTACTCGCTAGAATTTAAATGAAACTCCATGCGAATTTCATTATTTTAACACAGCTTGCATTCATAATCTCAACATGCTACCAGTTCTCCTGCTAACATCTTTTGAATGCGTAAATGGGATACTTTAGATATGGAATTAATTAAGTTTTTAGCAAGTGAGGCGCAGAAAACCCAGTTTATTGACTAAAATATGCAATTAAAGAAAAAATTAATTATTGTGGCAGCTAGACTAGATGTACATGAGAAAGACTGGCCCGATTTTTTCTTTCAGAATTCTGCCATGTTCGAAAATTTGACACATAATATTTAATTTATGCTATCTAAAATTGAATTCATTAATCGTTCTGTTACTATTTGGATCTTGCATCAGTTAATCATTTTGAAATGCATCCTTCAAAAAAAAAAAATTCGTGCGTAATATAATCACCAATACTGTTGCATGCCTTCGAGTATGCATTTGCGGCCTTCATTGTATGCGCGCATAATTTATTAAATAAATTTATTTATATAGAAAATAATAACAAATTATATTCACTTAAAATTTTTAAGAAAAAAATGTAAAAATGTAAATATTTTTAAAAATTAGAAAATATTAAACACACCTTTAAAAATTTTACATCTTATTGTTATAAATGAAATGCGACATGAGTTAGTGTTGGATGAACGAGATGAATATGATCGTAGAGGATTGATTCATTCAATCCAATACCCTTGGAGGGTAATGGATGGCAATGCTGTAGCCAATGAAGTTCTAACTGAGGCTCGGCTATTGCTGTTATCCTCCTGCCATGATCAGGGCTTTAATAGCTCAATAACACCTTATCCCTACACTGTCCTCTACAGATAACGGGGAAGATGAAAAGCATTCTTGCTTCGCCCCTTTAAGCCAGTCCTTATAAGGACTAGTGTTGGATGTGATAAAACTTGTCACAAACTGGTCACAGGATTTTGCAAACATTGAAGCATCGACTTCTTGAAAGCTTAATAGAACCTCATTATGGCTTTAAGAAGGAAAGTATTTGTTCTGTGGACGAGTGTCCATGGCACAAAAACTGCATATATCGGTTTTATTCACAGAAAAAAATATCATGCACGTAAAATGTAAAGAAATGATAATACCGGAAAAGGAGTGAACTGGCTTACAGCTAGTTTGTACCACGATTAAAGTACCCCCTCCCTCCACTTAAGAATATTTAGAAAATCCCCTTAAATGCATTTACTTGAATATATTAACCAGAACTCGTGTTTTTGCCAAGGAATTTAATATACTTTGTAATGTCAGTATGATTTCTACTTACACCTTGAATTAAAACCACTTCTACAAGTTACAAGAAATTTGCTTTCCTTAATAAACGACGAGTCGAATATGCTTCAAGCGAAATATGTGCACAGATTCCGTTGATTATAAACTCAGATACTTATTCAGGAAGTTATGAAACAACTAGGAAAACCTGAAAATATTAACAGTAAACCTCTTTATATCCGTTGATGTATACGTAGCAATAACATTGCGCCTATTGTGACCACTTTCGTAAATTTGATCGATAGAAGCATTATGTACAAAGAATCTAATTTATGCCATTAATGTTATCTCTCATAGAATATTAACCACATTTGCTTCTCTTTCTTTCTCGCACATTCTAGCGCGAATAAAATTATTTATAAATATCACTCACTCACAATCGCTTTCTATACTTTAAGCCTTGCTGTTATTCATCAAGAAAGTCGCCAATTCTCCAAATGGTTTGAAGCGGATATTTTAAAATTCTGTAGAACTCCAGAACAAAACTCCTATTTTTTCGAAGAAAAGAATTACACTCAAACAAAATAATGTAATTCAGGCGATATTGGCATGCGCGCTCCCTCTGATTGTTATAATAATACTGTTCACTTTTAGTGCATTTTCAGAAGTACTTATCCTTTTTTTAGTCAGGTGCGTATCGAAAAATCCGTAAGTACCTATTTATATTTGTTTCTGGTCCATCCGTACGTGTTTAACTCGCCTTTAACTGGACCGATATTTCACATATAGTTTATTTATTAAAATGTGTCACGCGTTCTTTAATGAAACGTAAATTGTAAATCAAACACAATTTGTGGGGAAAGAAAACTGACAAACCTATTCAAAAAGATAAAAGTAACAATTCCGTGGCTCTGGATGGAATTCAATGAAATTTGCGATGAAAACTAAAATCTCCTGTTGAATCAATTTCAATTTTTGATTCAAAGGATTTGTTTTGATAGCATAAATGTGCGCAAGATATTCTTTTAAGAATTCGACATATAGAAAATCGAATGTTCTTAAGTTCTTAAAAGAACTGGGCGATCTGACTGAATCCTTGACTCCTTATCCCGTCATCTGAATGAATAAAATATGTGTAAATGGGGTGTTATTGAGCTAAAAGCTCCAGTCATGGCTGGGTAACGGCCAATAGCCGAGCCTTAGTTAAAAATTCATTGCTACTACATTCCCATTCGTTACCCTGGAAATCCTAAAAAGGACTTTTCCACAATATCTTCCCCTTATAAGGACTGGCTTAAAGGGGCGAAGCAAGAATGCTTTTCATCTTCCCCGTTATCTGTAGAGGATAGTGTAGGGATAAGGTGTTATTGAGTTATTAAAGCTCTGATCATGGCAAGAGGGTAACAGCAATAGCCGAGCCAAAGTTAGAACTTCTTTGGCTACAGCATTGCCATTCATTACCCTCCAAAGGTATTAAACACAGCATCTCACGGTGGATTCTTCTCAAAAGCTTTTTCCCCGCACTTAATGCAGACTTCATATATTTTCTGTAATTAAGCATAAAAAAGGTGACTTGCATTATTATTAAATACTCTTGAAAAATAATAAATTTTGAAAGCTTTTTTACTTTTTTTACAATATATATTATACTTGACAATAAACTATATTCTTAAAGACCGAAACCAATCTAATTAGTGATTCTCCCAATGTTTTACATAATGGGATACATATTAAATTAATATAGAATTAAAACAAGAATATAATTTCTGGTAAAGTATGTGTGGGTGTGTGTATATATGTTAAAAATACCAAGCAATTTTAAACCTGGTTTTACTCAATTTCCCAAGTAAGAAAACAGACAAGTCAAGTTTGCACCTGCAAGTCTAGCTGATCCTACAGGTAGTGCAAGACCAAGGAAACTCGTGGTAAAGGTGGCATAAGCTCTGATCACTAATCTTGATATTTACCCTTAATGCCAAAACACATCTCCAAGAAGGGGATGTATGATGTTTTGTATTAAAGGCAAGGGCCACTACCCAGACCGGTTTCGACCTTCATTGAGGTCTCATCAGTGGGAGCCAGGCTAGAAATACCAAGATTTAGTAATACAGCGCTTATAATACATTTGCCTTTAATACAAAACATCATACATCCCCTTCTTGGAGATGTGTTTTGGCATTAAGGGTAAATATTAAGATTAGTGATCAGAGCTTATTCCACCTTTACCACGAGTTGCCTTGGTCTTGCACTACCTGTAGGATCAGCTAGACTTGCAGGTGCAAACTTGACTTACTTGTCTGTTTGCTTACTTGGGAAATGGAGTAAAACCAGGTTTAAAATTGCTTGGTATTTTTAACATTTATTATACCCAAGGTAAAATACTTTCTACATATATATGTGGCTCACGTGTAATTTTTAAAAATTTAGGAAATGATTGTAGACAGTTGTAGAATGTATCTGCTTGGTTACTATATATATATATTATATATATATATATATAATGATTGTAGACAGTTGTAGAATGTATCTGCTTGGTTACTATATATATATATATATATATATATATATATATATATATAATATATATATATAGTAACCAAGCAGATACATTCTACAACTGTCTACAATCATTATATATATATATATATAATATATATATATAGTAACCAAGCAGATACATTCTACAACTGTCTACAATCATTTCCTAAATTTTTAAAAATTACACGTGAGCCACATTTAGCATGATTGTCAGTAACAATTCTTGCCAGAACATTTTCAACATTTCAAGCCGAGCGGTTAGAATTTGTTATGGTCCTCCTTCACTGCACTCACTGTTGTGCTTCAAAACATGGCGTAACTGATCTAGGCTGTCTGGTCATCTTTGGAGTTGCGGCCAAAGCAACTAAGGATGCAGGACAATATACTGATTTTGCTGATTGTACATGCTCTTCGAGCCACTGCCTAAAATGTGAGATTACATATCTTTCCACTCCATATGAGACCAAATAATCGCCCTCAGATGAAGAACAAACCTTATGAAGTTTCTTTACATCCTAGACGGGAATCGAACCCAGGTGTTTCCGTTCCGAGTGTATTGTTATGGACGAAGTTCCATCGGAGCGCCAGTAAGGATAGTTTTCCGTATTATGACCAGCCATCCTGGAAAGAACGACATAAGGCAGTCACAACGCAACAGCACTAGAATAAATACTGAGCAGTATTCTAATTTTGACGACTGATTTCTGAGTACTGCAATTCTTCTTCTTCTTCTTCCCTTCACGTATTAGGCCTAGTGGCCTGCCACGGGGCTATCCTTAGCCCTTTTCAGCCGTACCGGTCTCGAGGATAAGGTGACTAGTCCTATGTCTGTAGATGTGTGTGTTCATGGGACCGGTTTGTCTGCTTGCGGCAGGAAAAACCCCAGATAAACTGGGGAGAAAAACCCTGCTGTCTACCCCCAAGACCGGCTAACTTAGCTATGGCTGAGAAAGATCCTTAAGCTCCTCACGTCGACGACGGGAATCGAACCCAGAACACTCCTTTCCCAAGCATATGGTTGCGAAGCGCATAGTCACTCGGACACGCAATTCATCTATCAATAAAGCTTGTTTTGTTTTCTAGAATAATTAGGAAATTAATCCCTAACCGTCTTGGATTGATTGGTGTCATTTAGAGAGAGAGAGTCATAAAGCGAAGATATCTACTATTAAACATAACACTGCGACTGACCGGATGGTGAACGTTTTTAATGACAATTTGCGATGATATTGGATCGAGGACTCAGATCAAAAGTTGGTCAGAGATGTCTTCAAGGATGTTGTGGTAACCATCTTGTGTACAGTTCGTCGGTTCAGTCCTTTTTCTCTGAAATTTCGTAGCTTTAGGATTAATCTGTATTTTTAATCTGTGAATTTAGTTTGTGTTTTTTTTTCTGCGATCAATGCTGTTCCAAGTTTATAAAATTCAGATGTACTAGTGTGATATGCAACAATTCTTTCGTCCTAATTAGGAGTTACGACGAATCACAGTTCTCACACAACTTATTTATGTGAGAACTGTTCACGAGGCTACTTTGCCTGTTTTGAAGGGGGGGAACCCACGTTTTTGGGGGAAGAAACCCTCTTCTCACCATTTGATTTAAAAGACCCAATAACAGTTCAAGATGTTGGAAGTTTTTTCCACTTGGTTAGATTATAATAAATTTAGTTTACTCCTTTATCCAAGTGTAAGCAGACAAAGTTTGCACCTCAAATATCTTCAGGACTGAGGCAACTCGTGGTAAAGGTGGACCAAGCTCTCATCACTACTTGTCTTGGTATCTCCCATAATGCAAAGCACATCTCCTTGTGGACATGTATAATGCTATGCATTAAGGGAAGGGCCACTACCCAGACCGGTTTCGACCTTTATTAAGGTCTCATCAGTGAGAGCCAGACCCAGACGTGGTGATACTAAGGTGGAAGTAATGGAGAACTCTTAATTACCTATACGAGTTGCAAAAAGGTGTCTCACCTTATTATTAAATTACTCTGGATTTAGAGAAAGATGTTGGAAGGTTTTGTCTATTTTATGGGAGATACTAAGACAAGGAGTGATGAGAGTTTGGTCCACCTTTACCACGAGTTGCCTCAGTCCTGAAGATACTTCAGGCGCAAACTTTGTTTGCTTACACTTGGATAAAGGATTAAAATAACTTACTTAAATTATTTCAATTTAACAAAATTTAATAAAAAAAGTAATTAAAAATTACTCAAATTTTTCCAACGAGTTGAAAACCAAAAAGGTTTCCAACTTGTCTATACCGAATGAACTACAGAGGCTCCACATGCAACATTTACTGATAATATTCGACAATGAAAATCCAAACTTCATTGTCGAACTTTAAAAAACAAAAACAAAAACACGCTCATATGATCTTATACAGCAGCTCCTAAATAATCTACTTCTCATTTACACGCTAAAGATGTGATGTTTGAAAGAATTAATATTTTGAGGATTGGTCTATGAATCAGAACCACAGAACCTATTGGATCCCTACAACACGTATATAGAGGGGATCCAATAGGATTCTGTTACATGTACGTGTTGCAGGGATCCAACAGGTTCTGTAACATATTGGATCCCTGCAACACGTATATAGTAGAAAATATCATTAAACAACGATTCTAAGTCTGGTCTGAATTTAAAGACTAAGCAAAAACATGATTGAGATAATTGTTTAGCACTACTTATAATGTATCATGTTTGAATCATCATGAAATTCACAGTCGAATATTGACTAATTTACAACGAAAAAAAAAGGCATTTAAACTCCTAAACAACAACAAAAGACAATATATTTTTATTGTTTGGAATAATAATCTCTATTTGCTTTTTTATTAGTATTATTTATTTATTTTTAAGAAATCTTAACATCTTTTTCTCTATTTCATGTGGCTCCCTCTGCAGGCAGCGGCCAGATTCAACTATGGCAGTTTCTCCTAGAATTGCTATCGGATAGCAGCAACGCCAACTGCATCACGTGGGAAGGCACAAATGGCGAATTCAAACTCACAGATCCTGACGAAGTCGCTCGAAGATGGGGTGAACGCAAGAGCAAGCCAAACATGAACTACGACAAACTGAGTCGTGCCCTACGGTATTACTACGACAAAAACATCATGACAAAGGTACACGGAAAGCGGTACGCTTACAAGTTCGATTTCCAGGGACTCGCACAAGCTACTCAGCCAACGGCTGCAGACCCCACCGCATACAAATACCAATCGGACCTCTTCATGTCTGGATACCATCACAGCCCCAAACTGAACTTTGCCGTTGGGGCTCACACTGGTATACCCTCAACTACGGGGAGCATCTTCCCCTCCCCGACATCGTATTGGACAAATCCAAGTGCCAACTTGTACTCCAACATCGCCGCTGCTTCAAGCCACACCATGCCCCATCACCCGACTCATGTGACGTCACACATCAGTTCTTATCCTCATTACGCATGACCATCGTACATGTGGTGACGTCATCGCTGTGTGTGTATATCGTAGGCCAGACATTCCTCTTCTATAACGTAAGAAGTCGTTCCACCAATCGTCATATATACCATTTTTTTTTTCGTTCTGTATAGTAATTTATGATGGATTTTTCCCCATTATTATTCTGCTTTGCTTTCTAAGCGTTATTTTTGTTAACTTTTGTGTCTAAGTGCAATAGTTTTATCGAAGATTGTAGAACTGGACTCACGGACTTGGACCTCTTTAATTTCTAGTCATGTTTCTTAAAAAGGTAACATGGGAACAGTAATCTTTGTGCTGTGATTATGTTACCTTAGACCTAGTCAGTTTAGTCACTAAAAACCTTGTATTATACTGATTAAAAATTTATTGCCACCTTCTATCATTCCTTTATTAAAAACTTGTCAAGTAGAGTACAAAGTATATATATATATATATATATAAATAAATATAAATATATTCAATTGTACAAAGTTTTTTGGGGTTCCAGAGTATCTTGTGTAGACGATGTATTTGTTGATAAGAGAAAAAAAATGTAATCTTTTTATTCGAAACTCGGGCGTATGAAAAATTTCTAAAACAATCCCTATATAAGATATATTTAAAAGATTGTGCGTGTGTTTATTGAGTGGGAGAAAGTCATGCGACTGGATATTATCAAAACACTTTGCTACAATAGTGTGTCTGAATTCTATTAAAATCGTTTATTAAATTTGATGCAATGCTTGTTTTTTTTTTCTTTTCTAAAATTTTTTCATTATGCACCTTTCTTTGTCAACTCTTAAACAGTGAATGTTCACCTCTAAAAAGGCTACATAAGTACTAGTTAGAAAATTGTGTACCTTATGTACATTGTAACACATTTTATTATTATACTTCCGTTTATCGACATCATACCTGATGAAGATTGAAACTTGAATCGAAAAATCCTGAAAAATAAATGATTGTGTTTCCTTGATCGATTGTTTTTCATCAATGATTGTTGTAGTTTAGTAAACACGTGTTTACAATACTTTTGCTTACGTTTGTTTCCTTTTTTTTCAAGAGGAATTGGAAGCATTTTTTTTTGCCAAAAGTGAGTAATGAATATAACTATGATTTAATTACAAAAAACCTGATCAAGATTTGAATAACAATGCTACGCTAGTTATGTACATGTTTCGAAATTTTAAAATACAATGCGGTTGTACAAAATCTTTGTTGCATTACACTCAACTACTGGTAATAGACTATGGTAATAGAGAAAATAACTATCTTCCTTGACTTTGGTGATATCACAGATTAAAAGTTGCAAAACTTATTCAAGAAATACACAGTAATATGTAAAGTTTCCTCGAGATACGACATCATTGCAGTCTAGGAAGATAGTAGTTTTCTTCTGTTGTCATGACGATGAGGTATAACTGCATGAAATGCAATTGTTGTGTTGAGTAGACATTTAACAATGTGCTAATATATACAAGCCTAAAAATTTATTAGGAACGTAGGATGATGATTAGTGACAGTTTTAATTTTTAAGTTTTGCATTAACGTCTAAGGCATCCAAATACTGTTCCTAATAAGTTTCTCATGTCTATACTTTAAGACATGGGAAGAAATCTGATTCTTTTATTCCTTAATAAACAGCGCTTATTATGATATATTCCAATTTGGTATAATTCCTTATGAAGATTGAAACGTGACTCGAAATATCCTTAATAACAAAAGGATTGTTTTTACTTCAGATAATAACGTTTGTGTATGGTATTTCTTGTCAAAATTAAGACTTTTTTCAGAAAATTGTGAGAGAAGAATACAAAGCGTTGCTGTTTACAAAATAAGTGTGATGGCAAAAGAAATAAAACATTACGCTATTATATTTTATTTGGAAAGCCCTTTAGCTTTTAAGATTCTCGTAAGTCTTGTAACTCTGTTCAGTATTTTTTGTTGTTGAAGAATGAAAGTCTTTAATGATGGGTTGATTAGGTAAACGACCTTGTGGGCATGCGTTGCGATGCACTTCCTGTTGCATTAAATGAACTCATGCCCAGAGGACACTAATATTTACATTAGTCGAAAAAGTAATTATCTCAAAACAATTATTGTTTTGTTTGTAGTTCGGCAATCTGTTTGTTATTAAGGGAAAAAAGTAAAAGCCAATTACGGCTGCATTATTAAAACCAGGTAACGAAGCAGGCGGTGGTGTTATTGATGTATGGAAAGATAAAGGATACCTACTTATTACTTCGACTACGCGATATTTTAACAAACACGCAAATCTTCGTAAAAAATAAAAATGTCGCTAGAATGGGATCTGCTATCACTCGGTCTTTGTTCCCGACATGCAACACAACCACATACGAACATCAATGGAAAAAGAGATCGCCAAGAATTCTTCGAGTACAGCATCCACTCTAACCTACCATCAAGTCAACGTTTTACCTACACAGAAAGAAAGTCAAAAACAAGAAAAAAAATACAAGATAACTTCAAGAAGAAAGAGGAAATATTACAGATGGGATCACACTATTCTCGTCAGTGTTTCCATGTGCCATGACTTGTAACCTCGTTAGCAGCGTACATCAAAGGTTGACAGGCCTGACTTTAATGGCAATCCTTTTGGGCAAACGCGATCTCTGACTCATAATACGCACACACAGACAGACAATATGGCCTTCGAAGCGCACTGTTGCATGAGGTGCTCTGAGTCTCGCCGACCGCAACCTCCCGCTCCTCCGTCGGGGCGAAGAGTTGCGATCGGAAAATCCCCTTTTCCCGAGGTTTGTCTGCTCTCCGTTGGCTCACATTCGCTGATTTCCGGCTTTATTTACTTTGCATGAGTTCTCTCAGGAACCGGTCGGACGTTTTGCATTGCTAATGACACGCATGCACGAGAGATAGATAGAAAGAGAGAGAGAGAGAGAGAGAGAGAGAAACCCAGCTCAGTTTCTCAGTAAGCTACGAAGTCACTCGTTGCGTCATTGTCGGATGTGCTCTCCACCTTCTTTTCCAAGGGATAGAGTGGAGAGAGAGAGAGAGAGAGAGAGACGGCCGCAGCCGACAAATAACTAAAGCAGTCTTTCATTCTCTTGTTCATAATGACTGCCTTCTCTTTTCGTAGCTAAAATTAGTTTTTGTGTGTGCATAGACTCGGCTGGTTTTCTACAGAGGACACCTTCTTTAAAGGGGGGGGGGGGGACGAGAAGGGGTAAAAGGGGAAAAAAGCTCATCTTCTTAGGACAAAGGTGTTCGTGCATGGCTGCGTAATAGATGAGCTGGAACCGATAAAAAACACACATTATGTAAAACGACTTCAAGGCATTTTAAAACTATAAAGATGAAGGATAGTGCTTCGCTACGTAAAACTAAAATAAAAAAAAAAATCAAATCTTCTCAACGCCTGCAAACGCACTTCTTAATACGAAATAAAACAAAAAAGGTATGAGATGCACGGGAAAAATATTCCGAACACGATCCGTTAAAGTTATTTCTAACCCGGCGAATAAATGTATTTGAAGATTTCTTTCAAACAAAACAAAACGGTAATAATTCTTAAAATTCGAGTTAAAATGTAAATATATACAATTTTATTTATCTGTTGGCGCTGTTCTCTTCCAGTTCAGAATAATTAATTATAATCTAATTGTTGAAACTGCAATTATTGGTAAATAATTGTAATTATTAATCAGTATTAGAATCATCGCGGTTTGGTTTCATATCCTACTCATTAAAATCTCAGTGTTGTTGTTATATTCGCAAGAATTCCGAATTCTTTTTTTCAAATTTAAAATGTAACTCACTGAAATTTAATGAACTCCATACTACATTGAAATATATATCAAAATTGCGTGCTGATCTTTCAGTGATTTCAAATGTCTTGAATCTCATAATTAAACAGAATGATAGATTTGCGTTGATTAATTCGACGTGTGCTTTAGTGGTCTAGTAAAAAACAACCCTTTAAGATGATGAAAAACCCACTGGCAATTTGATATCGGAAGGTGAGACAGTTAATATACTCGTGAATCTGCTTATATTTTGTCAGATCTTGTTATAATCTACAGAAGCTATCATATTGCAAGGAAACAAAAAAAAAAGAGAATTACGGCTAAGTATTTATCATAGCTACTCCCCAAACCACACGAACTATTAAAGCTCTGATCATGGCAGGAGGATAACAGCAATAGCCGAGCCTCAGTTAGAACTTCATTGGCTACAGCATTGCCATCCATTACCCTCCAAGGGTATTATTAATCACCGCATCTCACGAGCGAGTCCATCCCCAAACCAGACGAATGAATGTTTGTAACTATTTCCAGATGAAAGATGAAATTTATGACAAAGTGTAAGAACCATATACCATTTATTAGAAGTCTAATGTAACTTAGAAATGTTTAATGCTTGGTTTATAAAATAGAGTTTTTGTTGCAGATAAAAAAATATAAGAAATTTAAAATTAATAAAAAATAGAAAGAAGCTTGAACCCATCCACCGTAAGAGTGTACTATAGATTTATAGAAACCTTTCTTGGGTTCGGGGCACATAAAAATTATATTTTTTTTGACAACTCATTGCGTAGATCTTACTTAATCAATCAGATCATTTTGGTAGCTACCATTTTCCCCACTAAATGTAACATTATTGCCCAGAGATGATAGTTGTAGTTCTCAAAGGTTATATAATCCGCACATCCCTATCTAGCGACTAATCATGGAGTTTTTTTTTTTTTTTTTTGAAGTCACTTCAAACTAGCAGCGTGACCTCACACTGGTGTATGAAATTCATCTCCCACCTACACACAACCACAGACATCCATATGTGTGTGTGTTAGGATGCAAACCAGCAGCCCGTTGGTTGGAGAGTGGAAGCTCTCTCAACCCCGGACCAAACAGGATGACGAAATATAATTCCACGTGATCTAATGCGCTTTTCAGGAATATCCATGAATATTAATTTTTCATAATTTTAAGACCTTGCTGAGGGTTGTGGAACCACAGGAGAGTATTATTCGGTAGATTTCACGGAAATAGTTATCTGGGTGGTAAATTTAGAGAATATCTGATCAATCAAACATGCTTCGATGCATTGGCCAAAGAGTGCATGCAGTGAAAGTTCTACGCAGTTCCTCAATGGTCCCCGATTCTCAAGGACCCGGCTTTCCTCTCTCGAAGAGAACACATTAAAATCAGCAGTTTCTTTATAAATCTAATATAAGTGCTACAGGCATATAGAAATAATGAAACTCCCATAATGCATTTCTTGTTGACACATTCAGAGGGAACCAAAATACCTGCAGACATCGCTGTCGAGATCTCTGAATGCTAATCTTCGGATGTATAAAATCATGTAGAGCATTTCCCCCTAATTCTGTAAATGAGTTATTCTCTTTAACATGTGACCTTATTTTGATTAAGGTTCCTTCTTAAAAATCGTAATTTTAGTTTCAAAAACCTGCACTGCATCATCCGGTGGTGAAATATTTTACTCTCAAAAGATTTCTTGATTTTAATAAAAAAATTGTATACATATATAAAGAATTTGTTATTTTTCATCTACTGTGTACCTAAATAATAAAGGTAATTTAAATTTAATTATTCTATCAATACAAATACACACACACCATAAATAAAGTAGAATAAATTAATACTTAATGGGAAAAAAAAATCATAGCTCAGAGTAAAATCATCGCTGCCTTAGAGTGCTGTTTTTAAACTTTAAAAACATCGTTATTTTCGACGCGACAAGAACGACAACGTATATCTACTTCATCTTCTCCCTCCATTAAGAACATTTAATAAAATTATTATCAAAGTTTCCCTTCAATGAGCGTCTCAAATGTGGTAGGAAAGCAGGTTATTTGCCGACTTTCCAGATTAAGTCAACTCATATACATTTGTCCAATTAAATCATGTTGCTATTAACGAATTTCAATCCTTCATACTGAAAAATCAAACACATTAATAGCGTTTATTATTAATAAATTGTATCGATGTTATTTAACTATAAACTGCATTTAATAATGTTTAATCAATAATATTTTTGAAAGATGTCATTTGAAATGCAATTTTTTCAATAAATCTGAAAACCAACTTTATTCTAAGAACCTAACATATCTCTCTATCTATTTACTGCTAGTCAATCTCTCTATTTATTTATCTATTTACTGCTAGACTGACTAAGTATCTATTCTGTTTCATTCCTGGGACGTGAACACATACTGACTGGTTTCTGTAGTGAAGACAGGGGCAGAGATTATCGAGTTTTTTCTTTACACAAGATATTTCAAGAGGTACAAACAGGGATTCGCATTAGCTATCAATCAACATAACTTAAAAAGATATCAACTGATAATTGCCTTCAACGAATCAGCCGAAAATGAATTGATATACAGTATATGTGAAACAACACAAAATGGTAGGAACATCGTTGTAGCCACTGTGATAGTGTAAATCATTGCAATAATTATTAAATTAAAACTATAATACAACGTTTTGCCAGATTGCAAACATTATTATCAAGAGAAAATGCGCCGCCAAACTCTGTAGCTCAACTATAATGGGCCGATGAGTAGTTCACAGCTCAGAGAGAGCCTGTTGGGTCGTGGTGGGTCTCTTTAGGGGAAGGCGTCCGATTGAGCTTTGAATCTTGCATCGGGAAGTTTGGTTGAGATGCAATTTAATCTCGTCATTGCTTTAACATTAACAGGGTGGTTCAGCACCTCAAGGGGGGGGGGATTGTTTTCTAGATTGGAATTTTAATCGATTAAGTATGCAATGCCAGTTGATGTAATCGATTCAGTCATTCAGTGTAATCCATACAACCTGTAGGATTCAATGGTGTAATGTGACTGATTATATTAGCAAATTTCTTAATGATGGCACATCTTTTTGAAGGATGACGATATAATATGGCATTGAAATATCTCTTACTGTGGACCTTCAGTAAATAGTGCTTATAATTGCTTGCTTGAATTCTTCGTATCAAGAAAAGATAGCCACTTATTGTTTTGTAATTTCAAGGTAAATTTACTGGGATAGAAGTGGATTATTTTTGAGAAGGTGTTTAAATAGAAATTTTTAAGGTACAGCTTACACATCTAGATGGCAGAAGGATCCACCGGCACGATAGAATTAAACTGTGTATAATTTAACAATGAGTACCACATCTGGAATAATTCAAAACATCTACGTCATCAAGCTGGGCTTCTGCTACTCGAATATAACAATTAAAAGCATACATCTTTTATTCTATTCTGAAATAGCAAGAGTTTGGTATTAATGCATGAACACTTTGGAACAAATGAAATTCAAAAACAGTAAAATTGCATAGTTAAGCTTGAATATAAAATACATAAGATGTTTAAGGGCGAAAACAAATGGAATTTACTTATAGTAATAAAGGAAAGTAGGTTTGAAGAATACCGTATAAGATGCAAAACCTAAAACCTGTCCATTTTATTATTAATGTGCTACTAAACTCAAATGTTTAGATCAGAATTTAGGAACGAACTCATTCTGAATATGGTATTTAGAATAAACAGTATTAGAGTGTTAAAAGAACGTCATCAATCATGTGAATTATGCAGCCACTCGGCCACCGAGGCTGAGTGGCTAACGTCAGCTCAGGCTGCGGATTCGAATCCCTTTCCTGTGCATGAACATTTGTGAATGTCTTTGGGTGGAAGATGAATTTCATAGTTCGCTATAAGATCATTATCCTGCTTACTGGAGGCTGAAGTGGATTGAGAAAGAGCCACGAGCTCTAAATCACAGTTTCTAGATGACCTAACGATTAACTCACTTAATATGCACAGTTCTACGATCTTTCGTGGGCGGGAGTAATAACAGTGCCTGAAGTTGAGCAAAGCACATCAATTCGTTTTAAGTGAAAGAAAAAAAAACAAATTCAACATAATAGTACGTACAAAGCAGGTGTTTTCAAAGGATGCTGTCTGAGGTAGACCAACAGAAACAACTAGCTTTTTGTAACTACGGTAAGAGAAAGGACCTCCGTAACTCAGTCAGACGAAGCCCTTTGGTCTGAAAGACCTGGGTTCGATTCCCGTCAGTGACATGAGGAACTTTATCTGGTCTCTTTCGAGAAAAGGTGAGTTAGCCGGTCTCATACGTTTTTCATAGGTTTTTTCACTCGGAAACTCGGGTTTTTCGTCCTCCAGAACAGGCAAACCGGCCTCGTGAACACACGTGGCTTATAGTCATGAATACGTCCCAGTCGTATACCGGTCCTGAGCCTGGATAAAATAGGGGGATTGAGGAAAGCAATGGTGAACTATCCTGTAAAAATCTCACCAGGAATACTTTGTGAGCAATGCCTACAAAGTCACCTACGGTCGGAAACGACTGACAAGGAAAATCAGCCAGTCAGTAACAGAAAGGTGACTGCTTTCTCTACCAAACTGTCTCCAAGGATGAATCACGATCTCACATTTCGATACCAAAACAAAGCAAAGGAACATAATACAAGTATAGATTCTCATTATCACTTAAAATTCACAAGGGCTTAAGAAAAAAAAAAACCTAAGTTTTTCTTTACCAATTAGTGTCCGATATTGTTTTTGATGGTGACATTACTCACAATACTACACAAAAACATTAACAATGTTAGGAATGGTTTGGGATTCGCTTTGAACATCCATTCTGCAGTCTCGATCTCTTCGCGTGCGTGTTTTCACATTTTTTTGGGGTCTGGAGAAAATCATGCCAGGAAAATATTCGACTGGGTTCAAGCAATTTTCTCGTGAGTGAAGAATTTTTCATGTAACAACCAAAATAATTCTTACAAAAAATCATTATTCTGATCACTTAATTAAACCGCCCAAGAAAGCATTAATGCATTTTGCATATAAATTATTTGTTGCGGACTCTTTAGTTGTTCACTCTCTACAAAGCGAAAAAGGGATATTTAGCAAGATGGATTACTTTCCACGGAGTTATAAACTATTATTTCACCGTGGTAAAACAATTAAATCGAACAGTCAAACTCGAGTAATATTGTTCGTACTTTAGTATCGTTTTTAGCCTTTTTTTTTATCTGATTTGTATTTCCGAAAACTTAATATATTTCCATGGCCAAGAGTCATCACTTCATTCGGAAACATCACCGTTTAGAAATATCAACTAACTGTTCAGACAGATCGTATATTCATGCATGAGATAAAGAAAAATTGTGCGATCTTCAATGGCATCAAAAATAGGGTAAAAAATGTAGTAAGAATAATGATTTTCTCCTGAGTATGGGGAGCAGAAGAGAGAAACTAATGGGGGGGGGAAGAAGGGAGGAAGCGAAATCTCAGTTTACACTTGGAAGACGAACTTTTCATATGATTCTCAGATTCGCTATTCAGTATTATTGACGTCACTTCCGGTGGCAAAATAAGTGAACCGAGATTTCGTTTTTATATACGACTCCCACCCACGTCACGCGAGGTTATAAGCGAGAACATTAGTACTGATTTGGAAGTGTGAATTTATTTTTATTAAATTTATTTTAATATTATGTTTGTACATTTTAACAACTTAATTGTTTTTTTTTTCTGCTACAGTTCTATCTGACAGACTCGGTAAAATATCGCCTTAAATTCTGGGGGCAGTAAAAGGAATTTTGTTATTAATAAATTACGTTGAAAACTCCATCTGTGATGTCTCTCCATTTATGAACGTATGAGGTCATTTTTGAGGAGAACTAATTTATTGAAAAGTCAGCAAATTTAATAACTTCGTGTAAGTTTTCCGTACTTTATTTTGTATATTTTCAAAGTTTACAGAAAAAACTAAATTTTGCAAACAAATGATTCGTTAGATACATTGAATGCCACCTGTGGTTTTGTTCCACGATATCCAGACGACACAAAACAACAATTGATGCAGACGCCAAGGCACCAAACAAGAAATGAAAAGATGCGATGTTAGGACGAGCAAAATAGAATTCAAAAGACTACTTAATAGGGAAAAAATATTCATCCTTAACAGTACATCGCGATTATTCACTACCTTACAAAAGTGCCAACTGGGTAATTGATCACCATGTAAATATTGGATGATATTAAAGAAGAACGTCGAGCACTTCTGTCGTTTTTTTTTTCCTTTTTTGTGAGCCACATTTAATCGCTCTGAAGTGTGCAACGCAACATATGTTTATTCGCTACGTCAGTTGTTCTTTGAAACAGAGGAAGTGAATGAAAAAGAATGCCACGTCTTTTTCTTTTATGAACTTAAATTGTGTTTCCTCCGGAAATCTAAGGAATTTATCATTGTCGCCAAGGAAGACTTGGCGAAAAAGTGTTCCAAACAAAACGTTCTCACTGCAGTGAATCATCGTTGTCATAGAGAAAAACAACCGTGTCTTATAACAGAGGATTTTTAAGTACTTTGAAATCTGCTGTTTGCAATGGCAATGTTTTCATGTCAAAGATCGCAAATAATACCGTATATACAATTTACCTTTCAAGTGATAGATTTTTAGGTATTTTCTTATTATTATTTTAATATTAAATAATTATTTACATAAAATCATAAAGCATACTAAATAATAAATAAGATTAACTTAAAACATTTTTTAATTTAAGGCAGTTAAAAGAAAAATTAAGATGTCTAAATACGCCTTTTATTTATTTATATAAATTTAATATTAATATGATTTTAATATATTAATTAATATAGGATATAGGATAGGAAATGAATAATCAATCAACCGTGAGATGTGGTGATTGATTCATTCAATCCAATACCCTTGGAGGTTAATGGATGGCAATGCTGTAGCTAGTGAAGTTCTAACTGAGGCTCGGCTATTGCTGTTACCCTCCTGCCATGATCAGAGTTTTAATAGCTCAATACCACCTTATTCCTACACTGTCATCTACAGATAACGGGGAAGATGAAAAGCATTCTTGCTTCGCCCCTTTAAGCCAGTCCTTATAAGGATAAGGATAATTAATATAAGTCAATATTTAAACCCTGGGAGGGTAATGGATAGCAATGCTGTAACCAATGAAGTTCTAACTGAGGCTGGGCTATTGCTGTTATTCTCCTGCCATGATCAGAGCTTTAATAGCTCAATAACACCTTATCTCTACACTGTCTTCTACAGATAACGGGGAAGATGAAAAGCATTCTTGCTTCGCCCCTTTAAGCCAGGATTAATTAATATGATTTATGATATTCATATATTAATATTATTAATGATATATATATATATATATATATATATATATGATATTAATGAATGCTTTTCAAAATAGCAGAAAATTGGCAGCCTACGGTTTGATTTATTCATCATTTATAAATAAATTTATAAATATAAAAATAAATTTTGTTTTGGTTAATTCTTGTATGGTTTCACCATTTTCAACATACGGAATTATGTCGGCAAAGTCGAAAGGCCATGATCACGTTTCCCGCACTGCATCAGCGGACCATGTCGCCACTCCGTTCCAGAGGTGATTATGACATAATCTGTCGCGCTAAGTTCTCCAAAAGGCACACAAACAATATCCATAACGTTTACTTAATAAACTATGACAGAATTTATCACAGAATCGCTTGCTTGACTTGCCCATAACACACACGTAAATCAAATAAAACAATCAGGGTGGCACACAGGCGGAGTGTTTTGCCAAAATATCACGGGCGTGTAGCTCCTCACCCGCTACCGTTATGCCGCACAGCTCCACTGGGAACTGTCAATATGAACTGGCAGAAATCATCAACGCTACCAAATCACGCAATAACACGCTTAGATATTCGTGTTTAGCAGAAAACCGCACCCAAAGGAGTAGTTGAAAGTCCTCTATTTGGTACTCAAACGTCTGTTTTATGCTAATACGAGATCAAATCTAACTAAGAATAATTATTGTTAAAACAAAAGCCTATGCATCTTTTTTTCCATTCAACATACCCACACCCAAAACGCAGTCGCCAATAGAAACAACCGAATTATATTTAGTTACCATAATTCCCCGGCAGATGTCGTGACAACAATCAGTTGAGGTTTCAATTTTCCCAATTCTTTTTTGTAGCTTTTTAAGTGTTGTTTCTATGCACAGTTCTGGTTCGTTTATTTATATCTCCTCATTCTTGAAGGGAGGTAGGTGGTACTACCGGAGTTCGTGCAGTACCTACTATAAATTAACCAAAAGTCATTAAGGAAGTCGTTAGTATATTCAATAATCTGCTCACGTGCATTGTTTCCTATCATAAACGGTTATGTCACAGTTGGATTTTGGTTTTATGTATGCATAATCTCCACGCAAGGTGCATGTGGAGATGCATGAGGCAAGGCAACCGACAGCCCTAATCAGTCTATCACTCTTGTACTAATTTGGAAACGCATCAAAAGGTCACTAAGTCATACACCATGTATTTCAACTTCTTAACCTCCATCGAAGAGTGTGTTATTATAGTTTTCAACCAACGCACGCTTTTAGCTGTGATGATTTCAGTTTACGCTTTCATTGAAATAACGTCATTGTTATCGCACCACCTACCGGAAATCTACAGTAACTAAATATAATCATAATTCGGTGTTACTTCAATTTTAAGGAAAATTGAATTTTTCTGCAAATGTATTGCTAATTTTTCTCAAACACCTTTTTCTTTTCTGGATAATAAAAACTGAAAACACAAGACAGTCCGTACAACATTATTATGTTGTTGTTTTTTTCTTCAAATTAATATTAATACCGTTGGATGGCAATGCTGTAGCCAATGAAGTTCTAACTGAGGCTCGGCTATTGCTGTTACCCTCCTGCCATGATCAGAGCTTTAATAGCTCAACAACACTTTATCCCTACACTGTCCTCTACAGATAACGGGGAAGATGAAAAGCATTCTTGCTTCGCCCCTTTAAGCCAGTCCTTATATAAGGAATAAGGCAACCTTATTGTAATAATAATTCTTCCATTTCTATTTGCGGTTCTACAAAACATCAAGCTAAACATTATCGTAGTGTATTACAATAAGAACAAGTCTTGTCCAACATCAACGCATTTTAAATCACGTAAAAATTGAAGCCGAACTCTCCTTGCTGGCCGACAATAAGCAGTCGATACAATATTTGCTCTCTGCCAGCTATCCTATTTGCACGTAATGCTACGCCTGGGTCGCGTAATGTGCACGCGCCCTGTATGTCGAAGACCTGTTTAGCACCGTGCACAATAGGAAGGTCTACCTTTCTGTCCTCTCACTACAAGCGTGTTCAGAAGCGGGGCCAAGGGGGGAGGGGAGAGTAGAGGGAAGGTGCCTAAGCATTATGTGACTTACCAATGATCGATTAGCGGAGTTCATGCGAACAGTAAATAAAGCAGGAGGCTATTTATTGTCAAGGGAACCAGGGGAAAATGTTAGCCCCCTTATGTTCGGCATGAGAAAGACACACACAATATGCACAACACATGTAGCGAAAAGGTCGTTCTACAGTCGACTGAATTTGCCTCCCATTTTAGAGGCAAACAGTAAAGATGGGCCTTCTGTGATTATTCTTTCTGACCTGCTTGCAAACGATAAAACGATAGATGTCAGTTGACGGTAGGGTACACGACGATGTTTGTAAGTGTATTGACATCTGTGACTGGTTCCTGGTGGTCAATAGATAGTCCAGGTTCTGATTGCCAGTGGTCATATGTGTTAGTCATTAGTAAAACAAAGTGGCCATTCTATAGCTAGAATAGGAACTGCATTTAGAATAATGACAAAAATTAGCACTTTAAAGAGTGTACACCAATGGAAAGGAAGACCCAAATGAACTCTATACACAAAAAACGGTGGCCAATTGTGTGTTGTCCTTTTAGTGCAATTTCAACTATCCAACACTTAATATGTGTAATTGAAATGACACTAAAATATACACGTGACCTCTTCTGTATGTATTTACCAATTCCTTCTCTAATTTCATTCCTGATATTTCTATTCCTTCCTTCCATCCTGTTTTAGACTTGCAGACTTTCAAAATCAGGTCTAACGAAATAGGGTAGATAAATCCTTACTGAGCATAGTCAGTAAGGATTTATATGCAGACATTGAAGATTACGTGTGTTCTTTTGGCCTTTTTTTGTATTGTGGTAAGGGGAAAAAAAACTAGAGATTCCGCTTTAAAACACTATGAGACCTAACTTAGCTTCTGATATTCTTCCAGTGTTAAACCGAATTCAAACCTAGGTCTTTCCAATCAAAGGGCATCATTCAAAACAAACTTGGCTACTGAGGCTCGGCGTTTCTTTCTGTTATCCACTGTTATGTACTAAGCTAGAATTCTTAAAAATCACGTTTCTGTTTTTTGTTCTACTGCACTGTCAAAATGGTACGGTAAAATTTCATTCATATTCAGTGTGTGTGTGTGGGGGGGGGGGAGGTTGAATGTAAACTGGATAATTTAAACTTGAATTAGAAAAAAAAACGCACTCTCGATTCAATCATTGTCCATCTTCTTAGGATTTTGCCTACTTTTTCTTTTTCCATTATTCGTTTTTTTAGTATTTAAATATCTTTTCTTCTTCCACCGATTTTGCATTATAATTCACGAATGATATTCAAGATTATTCCTTCTAAAGATGAGATTATGTTCTTATTTCTCCTGATAAATAAAAAAAATGCATTTCCTTGTCATCTTCCAATTCACACTGATTCAGAAAAATACGAACCCAATTACCTCAAGGTAATTCTTCACTTGTATATTGAGACTGCGCATGTACTGTGATTTGGGTTATCTCTAGTTCCTTCATTTCTTCCAACTTTTATTCTGACATTTTTTTTCCAATAAAGATACAGAAAAACGTAGGAGAAAGACTATCAGGATGTATTAAACTTTACTTATTCCAATTGGCAGCTCATTCTTACTCCTTAAAAATGCAAAAGTTCTTCCCCGCAATTTTACTAACACGAGGGTGTGGTGAAAAGTTGTGATCATCACCATGAAGGAATTGACATGTCTTCTAATACATTCTAAAAGAAAAAGAACAAATTATTACAGTTTGATAAAACATGCATAGGGGTTAAAGGGTTTAAGACGTTTTTTTTTTGGTTTGTGGTTAGATCAGCTGCTTTAATATCAT
The DNA here is from genome assembly GCF_054136105.1 of Typopeltis vanoorti. Classification (NCBI taxonomy): domain Eukaryota; kingdom Metazoa; phylum Arthropoda; class Arachnida; order Uropygi; family Thelyphonidae; genus Typopeltis; species Typopeltis vanoorti. Next base: position 27,985,109 of record NC_143566.1, on the reverse strand, counting down.
TTTTGTTCTAAGTATTTATCAGAACTTTTCAACCCTCCCTGGTACTTTTTTCTCTGCCAATGCCAAAGTAATATGTGCCCTGGTACAGGAAGCGCCAACTAGTGAAGGACTAATATTGTACTTAAATCTTAACGTAGACGTTTCAGAATGAATTTGAATCGAGAGTTTTTATTTTCACCAACTCGCAATGTATTTAAATGTTGCAGAACAAATTACGTATCAACCTTGTTCCGTAATCTCTGGGCTGATTTTAGATCACAAATATCAATTATTCTGACAATTCACAATAGTGACCAGCTATTGTTGAATTTGCCAACCTTGAACTGAAGAATCCATCTGTCTTTTAATGCTTGAAAATTACAATCTTAAGTGTTTCGTGAAAAAGGATAGTCTGAACTGGCTGATGGTACATAATAAAAAAACATTTTCGTTTTAGTAAATTTAATACTCAATGGGAGTATTGGGAGAGGCCTTCACTTAACTGACTGATTATTAATATATTATAAATAGATTTTAATTAATGTAATACAAAGTAATCAGTTTTATTGCGGTTTATTCACCACAATATCTTGAGTAGCACCACATACTGAAAGATAAGCAACAGAAGGGATGTCCTAAAAGAACCAATAAAAATGTTGGTTCTTTTAGGACATCGCTGAGTACTCATTAATATCACACCTGTGATTATCGGATGGGGAAGTTCCTAATCACGTGATGCGCAAAAGAGAATAAATATCACGATACACCTTTTTTGTGTGTGTGTGCGCTCGTGATTTGTTCTGTTTCCGTTCGGTCTGGAGACTATGACTGCTACTTGAACAGGTAATTACGCGTAATTTAGTGGAAAAGGTGCAAGAATTAATCCTTTGACGCTGTAGTAAATCTTTCTTAAAACTCTCATGAATAAAACGAAGTCGAACAGACGTTGAAATCTATAGTTCTCAGAGACAGTCCGCTTCTGTGTGTGTGTGTGTGTCTCCTTCGTTCAGAAGAGGCTATCTCCCCCTTAACAATAGCAAGCAGCTGCAGTGGAAGATCACGTGCCAAGTTAAGCCTAATCCTAAGGATTATCGAGCCTCAGTGCTCATCATCACTCTCCTTTTAAGTACTGCTCTCATTGTTATGAGGACCATTCTTCACGAGACCACAAACCATGCTATTTAGGCCTAATCCCAGGGCTCCACAACGCACAGCGTAAAGCGAACAGCAGTGGTGGTGCGGACACTAAATCCCGTCGACTGCCACTACCAAGGGGTGCTCTCTCTCTCTCTCTCGTGTGTGTGTGTGCGCGCGCGAGTATGTTGAAAGCAAGAGAGAGAGAGAACGCTACCGTTACCAATCTCCGCAAAGCGTGACGAAATAGGTCAACGCCTGCAGCCTTCTAACTGAAGGGCACGAGGGGGGGTATAATTAATATCGTGAATTTAAATAACAGGATGAGACTTGTCATTTACCGTGTCCGCGGCTCGGCATCGCCCCCCGCGGTCCTCTCAAGCTGTTACTGCTCACTGCTAAGCCTAACCGATTGACTTGAAGATGAATTATGTAATGATTACCACACTCGCCACACCGCCACTGTGGGAGGCCGGACCACACGAGGGAATTTACGGTTGTGGGAATCCACACGTGTGTGCGAACTGAGTATTAAATATCCCCCCCCTTTTCTATCTTTATCTCTTTCTCCTATTCTTCCGCAAGGACAATACTGTGGTCGAGAAGAGCATGTTTGGGACAATTAGTGACAGTCTTAATGTAACAAGCATTTATTCCACGGTTCCCTTGAAATGTAGGGAAGCGGAAAGATGGGCCAGGATTTCTTTTTGCAGGTTTTATAAGATGGTTTCTAATAGAATGGTAATGACACTGTGTGTGTGTGTATATATACAAGAGACAGGATTATGCTTAGGACGTATAATAGCATTTTAGCATTTATTCTCCTATTTCCATCTCCTAGTTCCAGGGAAACTTCATGGTTGTGACGTAAGCAAGAATTGTAACAATGTGTACTGGCAGCAAGATCAAACGAACACTTTAAACGCGAACTCAGTTTGAATCAGAGCAGACGTATGGGATAGTTTCCAATACTTTTATTTTTATAGTAAAGAGCTCATTCTTTCATAGTCATTAAAAGTGTTTATAAAACAAATCACCGTTTTTGTGTTAAATTTTAGTTTCCTTTGTTACATTGTAATGGGAATCATATCATTCGCATATGGAAAGACCTCAGAAGCCTCATTAAAATACTCGTTTGCGAGCGCTTAGCGTATTTAATTTCCAACCAACAACAGACTACGTATTCTAATCTCACATTGGGCTTTGGAACTTCTTTGGGAGATGGACCGAGTCCTTGACTCTTCATCTAATTTTAGCTTGTGTATGAGAGGATTATTGTGGGTAAATCACCCGCTCATTGTGAGCATTGTAAGCTGTATTAGCTTTCTCTTGCGATGGAGGATTTCGGTTTTTTGTGTTTGAAACGATCTGAGGGTTTGTAGTCCGCTGCCTGTTTAATTAGTTGATTTGGGTCATTATCAGTGACTGCGAAGAATTTTTCTGCAATGCCTATCATGTAAGTCTTAATATCTGGAAGGTTGGCTTTTTGGTGTAACTGGGGGTTTCTCATGAACCAAGGGGCATTAAATGCCATTCTTAGGCATTTGTTCTGGATCGTCTGTAATCTGCTGATGTTGCTTTTAGCTATGTGTCCCCAGGTTGGTGATGCGTAAGTTAGTTGCGGTCTTATCACTGATTTATAGAGGAGATTTTGTTGTTTATGTTTAGGAAGCTGTTCCAATTCAAAAGTGGATCTAGCTGTGCTATTGTCTGACTCGCTTTAGTGGAGACACTATTTATGTGTGTCTTGAAATTTAGGCGTTTATCAAGATGAACTCCTAGATATTTGGTAGAGTTGCGCCAAGGGATGATTTTTCCAAACATTTGTATGCTTGTGTTCGGTTCTGCTTTACTTCTGGTGAAAAGTACTGCAGAGCTTTTTGCTGGATTGATGGCAATGCATCATTGGGTGTACCAATTCTCTAATTCGTTGACTGCTCTCTGTAGCTTGTTTGTGGCCAGATGTGGTCGGAGGCATCTGGCTATGATATTGTGTCATCGGCATAGATCACATTGGGCTTGAATGTTTGTAATCATTTTTGGTAAAAGATGCATTTCTTTAACAGGTGTAAATATGTTATTCCGTTTATTCGAGGTCTAAATATGTTATTCCGTTTATTCGAGGTCTAAACTAGTATATAATGTTTATTTTTTGTTTTCTAAAGTAAAATTTTTAGATCCGATAACAAAAAATAAAACCCACAAAAAATTTAAAAATTAATTTAAACAAATTCCTTAATGTACGCACGGTACTAATGCACTATGGGTTTACACAAACAAAAGATAAAATGTTGTTTTATGCTATTTAAACACTCAGTTGTAGCTATTACCGATTCAATAGTGAACATACGATCAACAGCCTTGTGTCATCCCATGCGAGAACAAACAAAAAAGCTAAAACGCCATTTAGAGGGATACATATATGTAGCCGTGGAACGGCTGCATATAATAAACCGCTAAAAATTAAAAAAATAATAATAATAAAATCCTAAATGTAAACATAGTAGGTGTGTATTCATACGACCTTATTCAAAGCGTGTGTAGATTTTCGGATTTTTCACGTCATCTACGACATGAGAACATGCATTGCACACAACAAAAAGGATCTCATTCATTCCCCCCCCCTCTTCCCATGTATGCCATAATAATGCGCCCCGCTAGACCCGGCGTCAACACTGCCATCGCTAAACAAAGCCCACCTCCCGAATGGTAATGGAGGGAACAAAGTTCTAAGGGCCAAGGGCTGATGGATCACGGGGAGCTTCAATAGCAACCAACAGAGTGCCGGTGATTAACTGCGGACCTAGTCACTACATTCGGACAAATAACGCTTGCATTGCTCCGGCGACGGGCTCTCTAGGCTACTAAGGGGGTGCAACACTGGGCACGCGCCGAGCCATTGGACTTACCCATTTCAACAGAGCGCGTGGACCGCCCACTGAGTCGAGGGACACATCCAAGTTGTCCTTCGAAGATGGATAGACAACAGCTACGTCGATTGTATAACAGTTTACTTCCAGTACCGGAACCAAACCTAGGTCGATTTCCCTCCCACATAGGACTGCTTGCGTATGTAACCTTTCTTCTCTTGTAGAAGATCCATCAACCTCCCCACACCACCGAGACTACAATTTCAATAGACAAGATCAACATTGGCTTAATATTCACAAAACGGATACCTAAATCGAAATCCTGATTGTTGATCGTTTCATATAAGTGGATTTGCTATATTATTTCTTGTGTGTCTATTCTGTCTTGCAAGTGTTAATTAGTCATAAAAAGTTCATTTTTATCTGAAAGTTTTAACTATAAGCTACAAGAAAGGACATCAATATCACGTGCGTTAACAACTAATTTCAACGTTCCTAGTTTTGATGTCACAACAACCAATGAATAGCAATAAATATTATTTCTTGTTCATGCGCATTTGGAACAGTATGACGTCAGCAACAACTATATACGTAATAGGATGTTGTTCTTTGAGTTATAAATAAAAATGTATGAGAATCAAGCATATTCTAGTGTATCGTAAATGGAAAATATTCTTTCTGATATTTTGTTATAATTCGACTGCTTCTTAGCGGTCTTGTAGACAGAAGGTAAGACGTCTGTGAGTAAGACAACTTCTGTTGTTTACACAAAGTAGTTCTTTAAGCTTTTATCCATCTTAAGGCTTACAGTATCTGCTGCATGTGTGTGTGGGGATGGGATGGACGATGAAGAAAATCCCAGCACTGTTTATAGCATAATCGTTTATTCCAGCCCTGATTGCTGTGCTTAACGATCGACAGAGACGTGCCCTGGTGTCAGTCTTTAGAATTATAATTCTTCCCACGTGCGGGAGCAGGAAAGAAAAGAGGATTATCGTCCTTAATACTCACATGCGGAAGAGAGTGATCTAATACTCGGTAGATACAGGAACTGGATAGATCTGTCTCTTGCGGCAGTTACATCTCTCTCACAGACGCAGATGCGGGCTTTTAATACATTCCTGTCGACTCTGGGACTTCATTAGAGTATAAAGGAAACTACTTATTACCATCCCTGTCAAATTTCCTCGCTAACACTTTGTCCGTCGGGTCACATTTTGTCAGATCCATCTTCACCTTCTATCTGCTAACGACGCCAAGATAAATGTTTGATGCTTTGAAGTCTTTTCACTTGAAAGATGATTCTCTCTCCGCTGTTCGCTGTCCGAAATGTTAGTCGCTACAAGGCAGTTTTATATCTTATTTGTCATTGCAATATTCAGCTGAATCTACTGACCAAATTCACTTGACTTATCTGGTCAAGTGAATGCCATACTACCCCCCCCCCCAAAAAAAAAACTCTCTCCAACTAACAGGTTCGAACTCCACCTTGAGTACGAATATTTGTAAACGCTTGCTCTCTAGACGAGCACGTAGAACTCTTTGGGTTTATAAGGCTTTTCTTTAAATAAGAGTTTAATAACTCTCTTCCTTCCAAGCCATCTTCTTCGTATTGAGACTTCAGATAATTAATTTACTGTGGCATGGATACCTAATTCTAGTTTCCAAGGGACTAAATGACACCGTAAACGACTTTCCCACCATTATAATCCTTCGGAGCGTAATTCTTTGCGAGACTTTTCGTCCTAATTATTATATATATGGTATTGTAAAAGCCCGAAATAAGCGATGAGTCTGTCTGAGCCTGTAGTCCGCAGGTCCCAACATGCTCGTGACTCTCTTAGCTGTTCGCGTACCTAACCGCTCAGTCGAGTGCGAGTATAGACGGGTGTGAGCGGTGAGCTACGATCTAGAATTGGTTTGTTTTTGTGCTAATATATTTTACGTTTTTTTTTTTAATTTCCTGTTAGGTCAGGTGTGCAAAGAAAATTTTTTAAGCATCGAAGAAGTTGTAAACGAAGAAATAAATGTACGTGAAGTGATAAAAAAGCTTTCTTTAGTTGGTGGACAAGGATTCCAAAAATGCAACTGTTCGAAGAAGTGTAACACAAAGATGTGTTTGTGCGAATCAGTCAATTTACTTTGTAACTCCGAATGTCAAAAAAAGTCAAACTTGCTGTAATAAATAAGTTTAATTATGATTTGACAAGGTTGAAGGAAATTGTGATTAATAAGTTACTTTTATTTTATGAACATTTTCTTATAATACATTAAATAAATGTAGCAAAATAATAAAGCAGTTATTTTTAATGTTATCCTAGACATTATGTTTTGAAATTTAAATTGACAAAGGTAAATCATTATAATGTAAACAAAACAGGCTTTTACCAATTGGTGTTAGTAAATGCTGTTTAAAAGCTTTTCTTTTAAAAAGATAGTTGGAAGACCATCGATTCTGATTACTTTGGTAAAACCTGATTCAATATCGAAATCACCGACTTCGGTTAACATTTCTTTAACCCAAGTTTGGTGCTTTACAGTGAAACTGCATTCCATTATACTCATCCCATTCCTGTGTGTATTAACCACGTGTCAACAATATTTCGTACCTGATTTAACGACCATCTTCTTTGTGGTTCATTTCCACCGTATTATACAAACCAGTAAACAATTTTTTCATCTTATCAATATCATTTTCTTTTTCCCATCACATAAATTTCTCTACTGTATTTTAAAAGCCCGAAATGGAAGCGTTTACAAGCATATTTGACTTTTACTACCTCATTGTGGTAAATGCTAGGATTTACCAATTTTCGGGCTTTTACAGTAACATATACTTTATTCCTATAACCATCACTCTTTTTTGCCAAGCACAAATCAAAGTATCCTTCATATCTACCTTCCCAGAAATCAGAACATTCACAATGTTCAGGTATTCGGATATAATACATAAATCACTTACACTCTCCCACCCACCTTCGCACTATAACAAAAATGGAAAAAATTTTTAAAAGATTGTAGTGCATGTTCTACATTCGGCTTTGAAATAATGCTGGATTAATATCCACTTGAGTTATATAGTTAGTTCATTTTAGTTAATAAAATTACTAATAAAATAATAAGACCTACACTTGTGTTTTGCAAAGGTCATTTATTCTATTTTTAATAAAATGACTTAATTATCTAAATTTTGATTGCTTTTACGGTTCAATTGTGATTTTCCTTTAACACATTATTTCAGACAGGGCTAGACTGGTGTTTGTATTAAAATATAATTTTTCTGACATTAAAAAAAATGGAAAGATTGCTTTGTGTAATTTCTTATCTCCCATTGATAGAAAAGAAAGATCAAAATAAGTGCCCTTATTAGTGTCAACTTTAGGTTTCTTCCTTCAAAAACTGTTTTTTTTTTCGATTCATTTCAATAGTTTATTTTTAGATATTCTTATCTTGAAAGCCCCTGTAAATGTCGTTTGCCTGTAGAGCACCACAAGCACTTTTTCTCCGTGGTTCAAAATATGGAAATTACAGTGCATGTTCACCACAAAAAATACAATCGATTAGCGAATAAATCTTTTTACAAACACCAAAAGACACTCTTTTTATCTTCACCAATAAGATATTGAAATTTCTGTTTAAAAAAGTACTCGCTCGAGTACCGATAACGCTCGGTTAATATCTGACCCATTTTATCAGCTAGGAAATTCAACGGTCGCTTTTTCTCATATTTTTCGCATTATATATCAGGTGGAAGTGCGACATGCTCGCCAGCAAACCTGAACATTGTGCCAATCTGCTAGAAAGTGACCAGTTCTGCAGCTGATAACATTGAGGAAGAGAGCAGTTTGCAGCAGTGAGTTCCATATCCGGAGTGACCAGGATTATCCCTTCAAGCGCGGGGGTATTCTGTCCTGTCGATATGACACTTTCACGGCCCCGCCAGCCTACTTCTAATCGCACACATACTCTCCACAGTTGGCAACCGACGGAGATGGAAGCCTGGTCGTTTCCGGAATGACAGTCTTTTCGTCCGTTGGCCAGAGTCGGCCAAGGGAACTCCATTTTTCTAGACCTCCCGGCGTCTCGCGGTCATCTGACGAAAACGATAAAAAAAAAAGAGACAGAGAGAGAAAGTCGGCTCGCCCACAAAGCTTCTCGGAGCCTAAAGGTCGTCGCTTGGCAGGATGCCGTGAACAGGAAGCTGCTCGCCTTCCAGGAAAGTGTGATGTGCCAATAAAACGACGCGCCTTCTTCTACGGAGTCGTATCGCAAGCTTGGCCGTGAGGAGCCCCGAGACAACAATGGCAAAAAGGCAATACGCCTTTGTAAGAGCTACAGTTCCTCGCTGCAGGGGGAAGGCGAGAAGCTCCCCTTATTGTTTGCAGTGGCCTGTTTAGTATGTCACCTTTTTTTTTTTTTTTTTGCTTCTTATTGTGGGGAAAGTAAGCCTCTTGCTTTACCATCGGGTCTTGCCAGATAAGTCGTGTTTCCTTTAATGTTGTTGTTGTTGTCTGTTTGTGTATGTGTGGGTGCGCTCGCTATTGTAAGCTGTTGCCTAACTTCAATGTCCATCATTTAGTTTACAGTTGTTCATTAATAGGGTTAAGATACGGTGCGGTTTAATCGTTCTATTGAAATATTAAAACAACCTTGAACGCTCACAGGCGAATCGAAATCATTGTGATACAGTTATCTTTAAGATGTTTGCTTTTAAATCAAGAATGGCCATTTAAATCTCCAGCTTTTCTTTTAAAAAGATAGTTGGGAGACCATCAATTCTCATTACTTTGGTAAAACCTGTTTCGATCTCGAAATCACCGACTTCAGTTAACATTTCTTTAACCCAAGTTTGTTGCTTTACAGAGAAACTGCATTCCATTATACTCATCCCATTCCTGTGTGTATTAACCACGTGTCAACAATATTTCGTACCTGATTTAACGACCATCTTCTTTGTGGTTCATTTCCACCGTAATTGTACAAACCAGTAAACAATTTTTCCATCTTATCAATCTCATTTCCTTTTTCCCATCACTTAAATTTCTCTTCTATATTTTCAGTTTTTATCACCACTTATGTAGTATAGAATGCGAATTTTATTCTATATTATTCATTCCTTCAGGTTTCAACGGTTTATTTTAATATAACACAAAGCCAGTGAAAGCTATTGCGTTGAACAATAACAAAGTACACGGTTTGAGATACCTGACTGGTACAGTGACCACGAGGGACGCTTCCATTATATTTAAATACTGTTTGCTTTTCTTGCTATTCTCCTCACAAGGACAGCAATTAAATGTTTTCAACATACTTCTTATTCCTTCTATTGTGGATGCTGATTTCGATTTTACTTTTCAAAGTAGGTTTTCAGCCAACCATCTGCTAACATACGTCTACCCACTTATTTAAATTTATCATCTTCTTATCTTCACTATTTGGTTTATCCAAATGTAAAGTCACTTACTGGATTTTGCATGGTCATTACACTTGCAAAAAATAACTTTTTTTTAAGTGGTTCCCACCAACAAAAGGTTATTAGTAAACCTACGTTACATTTGCACCGCGGGTGGGCTAAAGAGTTTTTTTTTGGTTTTCATTTTTATCAATTTTAAATTTATGTTTACAGAGTCCAGAAACCCTGCTCTAGAAACCCTGTTCCCAAGACACGCTTTAAGCAACTATGACACTTTTAAATTTTATTTTAATAAAAATAACACATAAAAAATACTTGATATTCATGTTCATATCCCATTAATAAAATATTTAATTTTTCCATACATTTCCTTCGAAGTCATTTTTATATTGATGTAACGCGTCACAAAAGTGGTTATCAATAATTGAGGATAGGATTATGTAAATCACAACACAATCTCAAGTTGATATCATCCCAGGCGCACTTTATTTCGGAGTTATCAAGATGTGGATCAATTTCCCTTTAAGTACGAGATAAACCCAACTAATGCGTCATCAGATGTCATACGGAAGCGAGACTGTTTTCAGCCCTTGGAAGAAACAAATTGATCACAGAATACCCGAAGTGTGGAGACAGCACATTCAACTTAATAAACAACCGAATAAAGAACAGACATATGAAGAAATCAGAGCACAAAGCGAATTCGAAAAGTGTATTAGATGTCTCCTGAAAGTTAGTTGATTCACGCGACACAATTCCATTCTGATACATTCATCCAGCGGGTGTTGATTACTTTTTACACGAAGTTTAAACAGATGGGCGATATATTAAATGAAAATGGAGGCATGGGATCTTCCCTTTTTTATTCTATAAGCTTTCCTTCATCTACTTGTGTGCTCATTTCCGGATCGGTGTCGGGATTTAATTCTGCGAGAAGCGGAATTTAAAGCAGGCTTCTATTTGACAACACTTGACCCCGGTCCCGTCCCCGAAATTAAACACAGACAGTGCGTGCACACATTTGACACAGTTCAAACCTATTGAATATTCCCGTGTGCCTTGACCTGTGTAAAATGAGCCCTCCGTTTCTGGACCCCGCCACGTGAAGGCCCTCTTCCCGAAACGTATTATTTGGCGCAGTTTCATTCACGCACGCACACACACTCTTGAAACTGAAGGAAAAAGAACTCATCTGTTCTTTCAAACTCAGATAACCTATGTGTGCGTGAGTTACTTTCTGGGAGTAAGGGGGGGGGTCCTTTGTAGAACGCACCTACTTATAATCCGTTATGTTGTTTCAGCCCGATCATCCCGGAGTCGGGTATCACAAGCGGGACCCTCGTCGGGTTCTCTTGGGTATAGAAAAGGCAGCAGCGATTTAATATCTGGCGTCGGGAGTTTCTGTTTACCGTGTGACGTCGCTACGAAGGCACATTAGCATGTAATTGTTCCCTGGGGGAAGTGAGGCTTACAACGGAAGACAATGGGGTTTCGGCTGCTGGAAATCGCTGATCCCGCAATTCAGTGTAATCAACGTCATACTTCGCTCATTAGGAGCTCGCTGGCTGCCTCCTGGCTGTGTACGGGTAATTATGTGCTTGCTGGGTGACGCTACTTTTCCGCCATGTTGGGACACTTATTCGTCTAGGCCACTCTTTCCTCCTCCATTCTCTCTTCCTCCCCCCCATCCCTCCTCCAACTGAGCGCTTATCAGGCAGCACTCCAACTAGCATAATTTGGGCCACCAAAAGAATTTTTGTTAGTTAACGAATGCCTTGATACAATGGCAAGGAATTCTAAATAGAATTTAGCATTCCGAAGGATTTAATTAGTTCGTCCGTCCATCTCAACGTCTCTTTTCTAATCCTCCTTTGTCTCTGAGCATATTTGTTCGCTATTAAACCGCTCGCCTTTCCTACAAAATTTCTCTAACAATCCCCTATTCTTTTACAGCCGCTGCTAACTATCAGTTTGTGTTAATCACGCAAAACTTCAACTGACAAAGTTTATCTAAGCGTAGAACTTGGTGAAATTTCAAATCACTAACCCTATTTACCATCTCAATTCTCAAAGTTTTGGGGAACTCAAGGATCGCACTCATTGCGAAGCACTGGTAAACTTCAGTGACAATTCTCGGCATTCTGAGATATATTTTCTATTAGTAAAGAGCTGCGAAGGAGAGAAATGTGGTGGTCATGTTCAACCCGGAAGAGTTCTCCGGTTTTTCCTATAACAAAACTAACAAAATGTGCAGTCGGGGGTGAAATAAGTAACGCACTAGACGCCAAACAATTCGAGTTCTAGTCACTTAAAACTCGACTCACTCCTCACGACATTGGAGCATCCATAGAAGGGTTAAACGCAGGAGTCTTACGTGAATGAATCAGGTTTAGTACGGTACACATTCCATTGATAATATTATTTTCTTTTTCTCCAATAATCTTAAGCATCATCTAAATTTATCTCAATGGATGCTTAGTTTTCTTTATGTAGTTTTATTTTGTCATTTCATTCAATTCTTTCGTATTACTGCTCAAGTGAACTTTAAATTTTTTTATCTGATTATTATAATCTTTTTTATTCATTCTAATAAAACTATAAAACTATGCACAAAAACGAAAATTTTATAAATCATTATTAGAAAAAAAGTAGTAAATAAAATAACAGAATGGAAACTTACTTTAAAGTTTTAAATTTCAAAATATTATTAAGATAAAGAGATATTACCAAACACACCTCTATATTTTTACAAGTAATAAGACTTAATAAGAACTCCAATTTTCGTATTTTAAAAAAGAATTTTTCTTGAAAAGATTTTTTTAAAAGATTTTTCAAGAAATGCAAAGGCTGTTCGGTATGTTTTAGACATTGCTAATGAACTTTTTTATTCACTGTATCATTCAGACAGCGGGGAATATGAAAAGCATCTCGCTTCACCCTTGGAGTCAGCATTATAAAAGCAAATAAATAAATATATTGTTTTAATTTAATTATGGAAGCAAAATGAACATATACAGCAAAACAAAGATTTAAAATATTTTTATAATATATTCCATATAATAATAATTCATATTATTATATGGAAGCAAAATATGGACGTTAGTACAACCAAGGAAATTTAAAGCAAGTGAAATCTTATAAGAAGAATTAGTAAAAAATAAGTTCACCACAAAAGAAATGGAGATATATTAAAAGAATCGAAAATAAAATCCATACAAAAAGTAATTAAGCTGATTGCAAATAGTTGATCTCTAAGTGAAATCAAAAGAGAAAGAAAGGATCAGTATACCTAAAATTACAAGATTCAAGATCAAAAGATACATATTTGATGAAGATTTTTAGTGTTTAATATTTTAATTAATGTTTAATTCAATTTTTTATATATAGTTTTGTTTCCATGGGGTTTACACAAATTCTCGATCTATTTCTAGTGTGTGTGTGTGTGTTTTTTTACTGGATAAGCCATATAATTTTTTAAATAATGTAAAGCAAAGTAATCATTTAACAACTTTAAATGACAATTCTGCTTTTCGTGAGAACAGTTCTTTAAATGCGACTCTACAAGAATCCATGCGCTTCATCTTCGAAAAAAAAATAAACAAAGAGGCGGATAATGGCGACTAATCCCGCAAAACGAACTCTAATATTGTACATAACCACCATGTGGCACGAATTCTAAAAGGCGTGAATTCCGCTAGCGTCTGAAAGATGTTTGGGACAATAAGAAGCCCTTTCTCCTGGAATAGAGCCCCTGGGTTTTTATTAAAGAATGTAATGAACTTCTTAAACGTAAAAAAAAAACTAACGGAAATAAATCTTCTGTTAGTATCTTGCTGATTTTAGCTAACTGAAGATGACCTTTGTATGAGTCACTTATCACTTGTACAAGATGCAAAGAAATTATTTTCAGGAGGAAATAAAAAGAAAATAGCATTAAAATGATCGATGGAGAATGAAGGCTAAACACAAGTGAATGACCGAAAGAGAAGTTGTTGTACAGGTATGTTAATCAAGAGATGTTTATAATGATGCTGATAATACAAATGATGTGAAATAATTGCAATCGTATTTCGTACGATGAATGATAAACAAATATGCAATCACTGATATTTAGTTTTCTATAACCAGCGCTGATAGTAAATTAAACTATTAACATCACAAAAAGAGGCTTTCAACAAATTATTACTTCATCTATAATTATTACTGGATCAGCAGTTCAAGAATGATATAACAATGTTGCATGTGACACGGTTGCTAGAGTATTCAGAGATGCCAAATAATATGATTATTGCAATTCGATAAATGAAAATGATGCCTATTGTTATCATGCAACAATTAAATGTAGATTTATTGTCAAAAACCAAAGACAATAGAATTATGTGGTTTGCAGTTACAACAGAATTGAATTGTTAATTTTATTTGGTTTTAAGGCAACATGAAGTTAAACAAAATTTGTGTTTGCTTAGATTGCTGCGAACTGAATGCAAGATTAAGTTACGTAAGTTCAATTGCACAATAGTACAACATCTTCATCTCATTGTGTATCTATCTTTGTCTAATTATAGTTTATTTAGCAAAAATTTCGAAAGAAACTGTAAATAAAAAGAACATCAAAGCATTATTATTTTTTTTATCTTTCGCAAGGAAATTTTTTTTTATTCGTGACTATTTCGTCTGGGAATTTCTTTTAATCTTTCCCTCTCTCTAATAATCCATAATTCAACTACAAATCTGTAGGCTGTCCACTGTGCACGAAGCAACGTCCTGCACTGCGGTGTTGATCGTTTCCTATCAAAAAATGTCATCGGTTACAAGACGAATGACATCTTTGGACGCAGACCATACGGTCATCAGGGGGGGTGATCAATGACTAGGGCGGAGATAAGTTTCCTCCTCCTCCTCCAATTTTTTATGTATATGCTTCTCCGATCTAAAGCACGATGCCGTTATCCTCTACGCACTACGGCCTGAGCGGAAAACGGAAGATCTACTGAACAACAAAACACTCAGAATTAAACATAACTCTACGACCAGACGGGAACAGTTAAATCTGTCATACAATAACACAGTTTTAATGAAGAAAAATGCTATTTTCTTCTTTTTGAAAATAGTTCTACTTCTCATAAAGCATTATTTATTTATAAATAAGTCGTATTATGATGCGATTTCAGCCTCAGTGGTGGTGTGGATAGAAGTCTCAGCTTTGTGGTGTGCTACAAATTTGAATTTTTCATAATTTTTATTTTGTAATATTTGCTTTTTAATTATATTAAATAAATGTTTGACATTCTTTACAGCTCGTCTAAAAATAATAAAAAATGAGGCATCCACGTGATAAAATGATTTTTGTTTCCGATGCGACTCCACGGCATTATTTAGCCTGGTTTTCCCTTTCAGTCTTTTCCAACCGTAGGTGGCTTTGTATTGCAATTATCGGCCGCTAAGTATTCCTGGTGAGATTTTTACAGGGTAGTTCACCATTGCTTTCCCCAGTCCCCCAATTTTATTCTTGCTCGGGACCAGCATATGGCTGGGACCGTAATCCACGTGTGTGTTCACGGGCCGGTTTGCCTGTTCTGGGGGACGAAAAACTCCCCTACCTCCTTATGAGACCGGCTAACTCACCTTTCGTCGAAAGAGACCAGATAAAGGTTCCTCACGTCACTGAGGGGAATCGAACCCAGGTCTTTCCGAACAAAGGTTTTCGTTCATACTGACTGAGCTACGGAGGCTCGCATTATTTATGGAGAACTAAAATTACAATATATATTTATTTATTTATTTTTGACCCTAGGAGGATGGTCACTTTTAATAATGCCGATGATGTTTAAATTGATTACCCCCTTTTACTATTTCAATAGGAGTTACAGCACCTGAGAAGGATCGCCACTTTTACGTATACCGATTTACGGGGAAGACAGTTCAAGGTGATTACCCCCATTTTTTCTTATTTTATTGAGAAACAGCAAGTCTATCTGTCCTCATCAGATCGAATGCATTACAGTTTTGTTAAGATTTTCGGCGGAACATTAGCAAATATGTCATAATAGTGCGAATAACAATATTTGGTACTGCAGGATTTATGCAGACGATGAACCAACAGAGGGTCGAAATTTGCAGAAAGTGGTTTGCTTACAGACTAGTGTACTCAATGTGGGGATTTTGTGCAAATATAAAGTCGATAAAATAAAGTTGTTTTACAGGAGACTTGACAGTTCCATATTTTGAAAGAGGCCAAGCAGATGGGTCCTGGAGAGGTTCGATAGGACTTTTTAATTTCAACATTTTGTAATCCAAAACGCGTTTCTTGGTGACCGTACAACAATGAGTTTATATTGTAACTTACATTCGGAGGGGATTTTTTTTAAGTAAGGCAATTTTAAGTGAATAATCTGTTCCTGAATGAGCATCTGCGGAGTATAAGACACGATAAAATTTTGGTTCAAATATTTCCATTCAATTGACTGTTTAAAATTTTAATTTTGATATAACACAAACTCTCCAACCAAACATGGTATTCCGATGCACTTTTGTC
Source organism: Typopeltis vanoorti (assembly GCF_054136105.1). Lineage (NCBI taxonomy): Eukaryota > Metazoa > Arthropoda > Arachnida > Uropygi > Thelyphonidae > Typopeltis > Typopeltis vanoorti. The sequence goes on along the minus strand of NC_143566.1, from coordinate 27,969,178 downwards.
GATTAATTACAAAGACAGTTTTTCCTTTGTTTTCTAAACATCCGCTTAGCATATTCATAACTAAATAGCACAAACTATCTCATCTTCCTTTTCCTCTTTTTATCTTGCGGTGTCATGGGTTTATTAATCATCGCACCTCAAACCGTTCACAGGATAAGATGGTCGACCCTACGCCTCGGTGTATCCTCTATGTCCGTAGTATTGAGTTCTCGAGGCCGGTTTGTGCTTTGCGGGATGAAAAACCCCAGGATAAACTGTGGAAAAAACCCCTACTGTCCGCGCACAGCCACTAGGTTAACCGCCCGGACTAGCACAAACTATGAAATCAATATTAAGTTTGCAATTTATACATTGTTATATGTATTATAATCTAACAAAGAAATGCATTTAAAAGAATGTGGTAGTTATAAAAACGAACAAGAGTACCAGAGTCGAAATACTAACTAATGTACAATCAAAAACATTGGTTTGTTAAGTGGCCGGCAGATGTCACTTCACATTATTTGAAATGCAACGGAGTACTGTGTTCAGAAAATGATTGGTATTGGAAAAATATCCGATTTGAGAGATTTAATTACATTATAAATACTGGGATTTAAAAGACGAAATTTATTATTTGTTTAAATATAGAACAGTAAATTTATATATTTTTCTGTTCTGTGCAGAGTTATTCAAGCGACAGGTTTGACCTTTCGTCTATGAATTCCCTCGTTCATCAGCAACGCCATCTCCAATCCTAAGACTGTGATGATGCTTAAAAACCTGTTAAATAAAAAATCCCCATTATTGGCGAGCTTACTGATCCACCTTTGTGCTATCATCATCATTTGTCAACCGACTAGTTTAAACAGACACGTCTTGTCTGCGCAAAGGAGTTGCTGCCCACCATATGGACAGTCGACTGCCAATTAGCACGTTGAGGACGCCATTGTAAGGGGGAGGGAGGGAGAGGATGCATAACGTCGAGCGAATGTGAAGAGTTGTGTTCTTGTCCGGGTGTCAGAGGGCTGCCTTTACACTAGACTGACTTCGTAGCATCTCTACGGCCTTACCCGGTATAAATCTCGAAGATTAATGAGGCTAACTACCCAACGATGGTGTCGGCGTTATATACTTCACTTGAGCCGTGTTTCTGACGAAAACAACGAAACTCCGCGCGCGGATGCTGCGAATGCCAAAACCTACCCAAACCCGGGGGGAGTGGTAGTGAAACGACTTATCTAAGTGCACGATCTGACCGAAACGACGTCGGGGTCTTGCAAGCAATATGGCGGTTGTCTCTCCCACCCATCATGCGCACGTCATCCGGGAGACGCCGCGCAAAGCACGCGCCCCCATAATGCCAGCAGACGCCTGAACGCTCTTCAATGGCAACGTCTTCACGGTGAGCGGAGAACAAGAAACGGGCATGTTTCCCCCGCCTCCTTCGTGTTCGCTGTTACGTTCCCTAACCCCCCATACCCCCCCTACTCCTTCGTTCTCCCGTCTCTGTCTTTGAAAGCGGTACTCGCGCTTTCAGTCGATGCCACCGCGCTCTCTGATAGAAAGTTTCACAGTAGAACGACTTGCGTTGGTGTAGAGGAACTCGAAACGTCATCTCCCACATAATAGGCCAGTTCCGTATTGCTCAAACCGGGTTCTGGTGATAGGGTCTAGCTGCGGGGCAGACGACAGGGCATCTGTCTTAGCTGAGATGCTTGGAAGTGGTTAAAACAATTCCTTTGTATGGAAGGTGCACAGAGTGGTCCATTTTTGCTTCCGTTTTCGGTAGAGAGAAGCGGAAGATGTTTTTTTCTGGGGGGGGGCGGTTCTTTCTCTTTCTGAGAAACGTTTTTAAAAAGGGAGATTTTTCTCTTTAATCTAACACGTTGAAGCGCTTAGGAAAGAAGTTTGTTTAAAGAAGTCAATCGAAGTAATGTGGCGTGAAACAGGAAAGAAAATAAAAACATCCGCATTTTAGTAACGAGATGTTCACAACAATATTCAGGTCTTATTCACTTAATAAAACTCCCTCTGTAATCAACAGCATCTATTTCATTGTTAGATAAAAAAAAGTAAACTCATTGAAGCCAAACGATTTTCAAAAGTTCATTGTTGAACAAAGCTCTTCACTTACAGATTAGAATAACAACTAATGTTTAGTTCATTATTGCTTTAAAACAATGCACCGAAGTGTGTAATTTTTTAGGCTTCAAACTATTTAGATAATGTACCAGACTTACATTAGTGATTTGGATGGTTATCTTTATTTTTCTGGATTTCGCATATATTCCATGAGATCAAAATACATCAACTTATTCCCTTGAATATAGATTTCTATTGCATGTGATTCAAATTCTACTATGGTCTAAATGGTTGAAATAAAAATGATGACGTAATCTATCCGTGTGACTATCTTCATTGATGCGACATAGTTCCAGCAATACACTTGCAGATAAAAATGCTATAATAATTCTAGTTTTGTTAATATTTTAAACAATTTTCGAGGGCTTGTGTAAGACACTGTAGGGTGCATTGCGCAAAAGCAAAAACCACCAAATAAGTAATAAACGACATTCGGTAATATAAAATTTGAAGTGATTAGTAATAATTAATTTCATGGCTCGGAGTCACATTAGAAAGAAGATCTCAATTTACTGGGGGAAAAAAAAACCAAAAAAAAAACGCTTGGTTTCGAACATTAGACAAAAAGCAAACTGAATCTCTGTGTGTGTGCGCGCGAGACGCGTACCGGGAAGAAACACAAGCACGAACGACCATTTAAATCTTTCACACCATTTTCCCAAGAACGAACGTCATACCATGAAAACATATGAGCTTCATTTTTTTTTTGCCTTTCCAAATCGCCACTGCAAAGTGGTTCGTCGCCATCCCCTTCATAGAAAAGAGCGCTCTCTATCAGTGGAGAACACCTCAAATCGCGGCTCTACCGGAAACACCTTAATGTTTCCGGTTTCCGGTTGGAGAATGGAAAATTCCGGTTCGTCGCTTGCGTTGTGTTTGTATCTCACCATCTTGAAGAATCGTCGCTAGAGTGCTGTAACTCACCTGGGGAAACTCCAGACTCAGGTGTATTACGGACCGCCTGAATGACTAAGCACGTGCACAACATTACTGCCGACCCCCGGAAACCGCTACATTTACGGAAGGAAGTCCCACTCCAGAGCCCTTTTCGCTCACAAGTCGCCCATTCATACACAAAAGACAAGGCTTGTAAATGAACTGGAGTGACTCCATTTCTTCCACATAAAAGCGCGTGCTTGGGATGGCACGTGACAGAAACACACAAGTTTCTCGTGTGCAATGTGTGGCAACAACGACTGTTGCTATTGGTTCACCAGTGACTGACAATATCTCCTTGTCTCTGTCGTTTTCGTTCCGACTTCTCATCCCTTTTTAAGATTATCTTCAGCAGAGGAATGAGCAGATGACATGGCGATCGCAAAACTCACGCACACGATCATGGATTCAATGAACTCATTTCCAAACTGCTTCGACTTATCATGCGTACGGCCAGACAAAAAATCTTATTACAATTTTTTGTTCGTACGCATGATAACTCCGATTTGGCTTGGAGGATATTTCTATTCAAAATTAATATTTGAATTCTTTTACTACACTTTATTACACCCTCATTTCACTTTAGGTTTATCGAACCATTTTTATTGACAAATCGCAACAGTCCTTCGAAATAATATGAATTAAATAATCTACAATACATGGCATGTATTGTACATCCGAGTTCATTTGTTGAGATAAATGTTATTATAAATGCTTTTTTTTTTTGTACGGTTTTGTCATTTCTGTACTTGTTTAGTTATTTATTCTTCGGAGATGAACATTATAAAAGGAAAATACAGACTGAAGATGAATTATAAAGAAAGTAAATTGAACATATATTGAAAATGTACATTACAAAAATTCATATTGAGAAATTAACTTAACCACAGGAGAATATGGATTCAAGTGATTTTTTTCACCAAACAATAAAAACAAAAAAAACCCTTAAAAATATTCCGCTAATTCATCCTGTAAGGCTTTCCTCCATAGCAAAATAATGCTTTGGTTTGTTTTGACTCAGACAGTGACATCATACAATAAGTTGACTACAGTAGCATCTATAGCATTGTGGGAATTTCCAGAATACCGCAAGACTGAAGTATGAGAGCCGTGTGGAGTTATGGGGTAAGACGACACTCTCTTACTTTCAAACATTTGAATCTATCCTAAGCCAGACTCTGTGTATGTATTGCACTTTTATCCGATGGGCACTTGTTAAAATATTTAATTTTTTCATATTATATTATTTAGAGAGCTATGTTTGCACATAGCTTACCCATACACGGTACTAATGTACTATACGTTGATCAACCAACCTTGTGTATGGGAACAACAACTTAAAAAAAAAAAACATAGGATAAATTAGGTTGAAAACAAAGAAGACTACAATAGAATATTTTGCATATTTTTATATATATATATAAATTCTAGGTGATTATTTGTTAATCACAAACACCCAAAGATTAAGCTCTTTACATGAGCTGCATCATAGGAGTTTGAAATGATGTCGACGTAGACATTGCAAGTATTGTCCAAAATCTGACTAATAGTCTAGAATACGCTTGGCAATTTTTTTATCTGTTGATGAAACCTATATCCTCTAAATAAAACTAAAGCAATATCTATTCATAAAAAAATATACTAAAAGCGTATCAATTTAGATCTCATTGCTTTTTTTTAATCTAATGGATAGTTTTGCTTGATATATTAAATGATATACAAATTTTATTCCTTTTTGTGAAATACGAAATTATCATTATCATTACAGAGTTATTGCCTAGTTTTTTTCTTAAAATAAATAGATACGATAAAGAATTTTACCTGGAAACCAAATAATCATTAATGTTGCTAATTTACAAAAATAACAATTGTACTACAGAAACCCTTGTGTGTGTGTGTGTGTATATATATATATATATATATATATATATATACACATGCATAAGATATGTCATCATCTTCTTCTTCCTCTTATCCCATCTATTTGGGATCGGCCTTTTTAAATGATGCGACCTTACGCGCGTGATTCCAAACGACTTGTCTCTGAGCCTGACGTTTTGGGGAGGGGGGGGTGTCTGTAGAGGTGCGATTGTTCAGATGGCCGGTTTGTCTCTTTTGGGGGACAAAAAACTCGAGTTTCCAGAATAAACTCGAACTAACTCACCTTCAGTCGAAGGAGACCAGATAAAGGTTCCTCACGTCACGGACAGGAATCGAACCCAGGTCTTTCCGACCTGGGTTCGAACGTCTATATTGACTGAGCTACGGAGGCTCTCTCTCTCTCTGTGTATGTATATCACACCAGGTGGTTCATTAATCAGTGGATGATTTCGTTGTCTGTACAGTGTTATTGTTAAATATTGCTATCAAGAACAAATCGACGATATTTAAGCACGCAACGCGTGCCGAAGCTCTAGTTTGACATTAAATGTATTTTCTACTAACAAAATTTCTATCATGTTTTTTTTTTCTAATTCAAACATGTAAAATGAGGGAAAAAATAAAAGTAAGAAAATAAAACTACACAGTAAAAGAAAAAAAAAAAAAAAGGCAAGTCGATCTGCGCAGAATCAGGTTATTTCTTCACCGTAAGAATACTTAGAACAGTTGTAGTATATAAAAAGAATCGAATAATTCGTTCAAAATGAAACCTACTGAAAACTCAGGGATCGAATTTCTTCCACCATTTTTTTTTATATATTTTTATTTAATCATCTATTCATATGCATTTTAGTTGCTATTAACTACCAAGAATCAATGACTCCCGAAGGAAGTAATGCCCTGAGACCAGTGTATTATTTATGTTAATTACGCATGTTCTTGTGACCAGTGTCTGTTGTTACGTGATGAAAAAAAAACTGACTTTCCATGATTGGAAATCCACCTTAATATGAGACTGGCTATCTCACCTTCAATTGAAAAGTCTTCATAAAAGATTCAACAAGTACTAGACGGTATTCCAATCACGTTCTTTCCAACTAAACGCTTCGTTGATACCTACTAAGGCTTCTAAACAGGGAGATAAATATAACATGCAGTGCAACCGCGATAATCCGAACCTTCAATTAATCCTTTCATTCTATCTATTGAGTAAATTTATTTTGCTAACGAGTCGGTCAGTAAAATAATCATTTTTGGTTGGTGACAAAACGAAGAAAGATTTCAAAAATCTTAAAAAACTGCACAACATTTTTTAAGAATTATTCTTTTCTATAATGAGCTTCTCATTAAATGCGCGTTAGTTAATATTCTCATCTTACCATTTCCAAGTTCTAATATACGTCAATGTAATTATATTGAATTATATGCGTTAAGTTTTAAAAACAGAGCCGCAAAATGTCAGATGAATATAGAAATAATGTAAAAAAATGTATAGTAGGCCCACACATACGAGGCCCTTCGACACTTCTGCGCATGTCAAAAGAAGGAGAATCCATTCCGATAATAGGGTAATCAATCCGTATTGTGGGATGAGTTGTTTATTATTATACCTCGGAAAATTAACTTCTCTTTTATGATCATTGTAGTTTTTTAAATGGTAACTATTTCTCTTGTATAACAGTTGGAAACTTTTACGTATAAAGCATTTGATTTGGCGTGTTAGTGACCAATTCGTACATCGCCTTATTTCTTTCTCCCCTTCAACATGAACTGACTCTTCTTGGCAGTCTGCCAACGAGAGCTCTCGCTTCTGTGGTCGGACTATACTGTGGTGTATTGTAACAAATTAATTCTCAACAAAAGAGTATGGAATGTTTCAAGCAGTTGGTTTCATAGGAATTAGAACTCCATAAACATCACGTGAAAGGAATTACAAATAAAATATAAATAATATTATTTCCATTGTAAGAGACATTCACGCTATTTAAAAGAACAATTCTTTGTTTTATTATTTTATTAAATTGTTTTAAATCAGTTTCGACTGACTCTCTTTTCTGTGTTTTATTATCCCGATTATGAAGAAATTCTTCAAATTTCTTTGAAATTTGAAGAAATTTCTTCATCATTCCCCTTATTTTCCATTGATATTCTGCTTATGAAACATAATACATGAACTTAAACTGCACTAGCATTTATATTATAGCAGAATAACTTCAAAAGTCGGTGCTTTGTGGCTCGTTTTTTATATCAAGGTTATATAAAAAAAATGTGCAACATAGCACTAAATGTCAAGTGGAAACGGTCATATTTTAAGAGAATCAGACAGAAAATTCCCCCTTCCCCAAAGCCTTCATGTTTATTTTAGTTGTATTATAAAAATTTATAATACCAGTTATATAAATAAATGGCAGACATCACCGGTATATGTGCGATCAAAAAATTCCCAGACTGGTTGAAAAATAAAGTGTAGATTTAACTTAGAGGTTATTGTTCGCATCCTGTGAGCTGCGCTTTCATTTTGAGGAACAAAAACGTGTAGTAAATCGATTCTGGAAGGAAAGGAAGGTGAAAGATTGCATTTATATGAAACCAATAATATTTAATATATTATTTTCATGTTCTTTCACCGGATTTTCTATTTATTTCCTAGGGGAATTAATAATAAAATTTGAATAGCAGATTATGGAAGAAGAGTATTTAATATATTTATTTATAGCAGTTTTGCTTCAAGTGGGTTGCTCTATTTGGAATAAAAAATTTAGGGAAAAAAAGAATTACGCGTGAAACTTAATACCATTTTTCTACTATAATTCCTTCTAATGTTCGAGATTTTATTATATTGTATACACATATTAATATTCCCCGTCTTATTTAAAAGATATGTCTTTATAACGAAGCGGAAAGAGGTCAAACACCAGATATGAGTTATTTAAAATCTGTAAATATTTTTCTTTCTCAAAACACTTGTAAATTGTTATTAAGATAAGATGTTTAATTAACTTGGATATAATCGGATATATGAATCGGATTTACTTATTGTGTTCTTTTTTGATTCCGAATCAAGTGTTACTACCTTTTCAGTGTGGCTTCGCAAATTACGGTTTCTATAAACAATAAAATGTGTCCACCATTTTAATTTATTGTTTCAATGGACCTCTACCGTACTTTATTGGGAAGTGAAACGCAAAATTGCACAAGAAAATAATTTTCGTGATTAAAGACAACTTTTGTCCAAAAGGTCAAGATTTTGTACTCTTCTAGTATACATTAATATAAATCTACTTACCAGCCCGAAGATGTTTTGATTCCCACGTAGGTCGTACACGGAATAACTATTTCAGATCAAGCATTGAACATCTAAAAAATTTTAATTTTAAATGGAAAAAAGTCACATTTATATACGCTCTTATTCTGTAAATAATAGTGCTAAATTAAGCAAAAATGTGAATGTCTGGGAATATACTAATTAGTATACTGAGGAATTCAGTGACTTCATTTCGTAATTTTTCGCCATGCAATATTTAGATGGTCCAGTGTGAATTGTACCACGTGAGCAATACTTGTCTCAGATCTTTCAACAAATAATCACAATACTGCCAATCTGTGTCTGCTAACAAACGCAAATGACCAAGTATGCTAAATGAATTCATTTAATACTAACGGATTGATGAAATATCTCCCAAGTCTGGAATGACCTATGAGACATGTCTTCTAGGTAATGTCGCTATGTTTTAGGCGGCTGTAGTTTCAAATTGAAAAGAGGAACACAAAATATTCTGGAATGACTTCCTGCGGATATCATTTCCACATGAAGCCAACTTTAGCTATTTATTAAATAATAAATATTTTATTAGTACTGCTCTATGTTCTTGCGAATAAATACTTATTAATCCGTACTGTATGAGAGATATTAAAAATCTGAGAATGATTTTTATATAACGAACCCACGACAAATGATAGTACAAGAGCACTATGGGTAGATTTGTTTTTATTTGTGTAATTTCTGGATGGGTTACATCCAGAAATCTTGCACTAGAAATCAACCATAGAATTTTGAAAGTGAGGTCTCCAAAAAGTAAAATGGTGGGTTCATCTCCCACTATTAATTCCAATAGACCGTTGCTTGGAGAGCAAAATGCTGTCCAATCTACCAACCAGACTGGCAAAATGCTGCTACAACTCAAAATCATTAAATGGAAAACAGCAAAATTTCGAGGCAGCTCGTGGGTTGAAATCGTGGGGGGTGCTGCAACTTTCGAAATATACATACACACTGCAAGTACAGGGTATATGTGTTCGGATAAAATATCAAAATTACAGTAAAAATTTTAAAAAAAAATAATAAACATGAAAAAATATTGTTTATTATCGATAAAATTATACAGTTGGTATAATTCAAAATTACTTTAAAATAAAATCATTCAAATGTAAATCCATTCCTTTAATTGTAATTAAAGGAATGGATTTACAATTTTTGGACATTACAGTTAAATCCTTTAATTGTCGAAAGTTGAATCCTTTAATGTTGAAATATTTAAAGGGATGGAGTAAACACGATAAGCACTATGAATACTCTACTACTGGTGCAAACTGCATATAAACAACAGTGGAACTGCGCGACGGACAGTGCCGCATTACGCTAATAGCTCGCATCTCACTTCGCCTTCCTAAGTGTTACAAGATGGATTTTTATTATTTTTTGAACAAAATAAGAGAATTGTATAGGATTGTTGATGATAAAATTAAATATTACAAGCAAATATAAATAAATTAATTAATATATTTATATATCGAGAAAAATTGGGGGTGCTGCAGTGCCTTATGCACGAGCTGCCCCTGTAATGAAACAAGAAGATTCCTAATCAGCTGACAGAAGCCGCTTCTTCCTGCTCAAAATGTGTCACGTAAAAGCTAAAAAGCCGTGGAAAGAGCAGCTGACTGTTTCATGATTTACATTTTGGTTTACTGATTGTGATTTATAGCGTTTTTTTTTTTTTTTTGTAAATATGTGTTTTACCACAACACACTGTTACCCGAACTCATAAAGTTTGCTAAGTTGCTGTTTATAATGTTCTGGAACAAATGTAAAATTATTATTTTGTGAACATAATTTACATGCTTCAAATTATTTTTCAGTGAGTTACTGAAATGAAGAACCAAAAGCTCGGCGATGTAAAACTATATAAGTCAAGTGGATATTAGATCCAGTATTATATCAAAGCCGAATGTAGAAACTATGAAGTAATCCTGTATCTAATATTCACTTGATTTATATAATTTTCAGTTAGCTTTGTACAAAAAATCTGGATTGAATAGTTCACAATACAGCCAACCACCAAAGGGTCTGTTGCAGTCCAGAAGTTCGCCAGTTTACAATTTGATTGTGGTCAAGTAATTCCTGAAATTTTAAAAATAAATAAAATCGATGAAATAAAGAAAAATTGTGGACGATTGCTATGTTTGAATATAGCCGAGTTTTCTTCTTGTTATCATTACACACAAAAATTAATGAAAACAAAATATCGTTTTATGGTATTTTAGTTTATTTACTATAAATTAAAACACAGAAGTTATATTCTGGAGTAAGTTATCTAAGTGAGTGACACTGATTACGTTTTGATGTCAAAGTATTTCTTCCAGGAGTGGAGGTATACAGAGAGGCGAACACCAGAAATATTTCATTACATTTAATTTTTATGAAGCAATCCGAAGGATTTCAAAGAATTCTTATTCCAGATTCTAACAGGAGTATTTAAACAATAAAATTCAACCAGAAAGGCTCATTCCTCACCTTTATTGTCCTGTACAATCAACCGAGAGTCACGACACACACAAGCATGAACGAAATACAAGTTGTGTGTGTTCAATGAAAATTTGCATCCTGCAACACTCAGCATATGATTGGCAGCGCCTCCTTTTGTCTATTGAAAACTGTAACCGTTCATTTTATTTACATTTCGCGATGTCAGGGTTTTCAATAAATCGTTCTTATTGTTTTTTTCTAATAAAAGTAACTGCATCACAGGAGTGGTATTGTACTTAGCTTATTTGTTCTCAGATCATTTTATTAATTTTCTAACAGTTATAACTAGGACCGATGCTAGAGGAAGGGAGCAAATTGGAATGAAGCATTTGCTGCAAACCCTAGGAAAAAAAATAAAGGACCGTATTAGCATCAACTGTTAAAATGGAAAAGCATTTAATAAATTACCAATCTGTTGGAAAAGAAGTGTACAAGATCTTAAGAGACTAATAGAGCCTAGAGTAGTGAACAAATTAATAAACAGGTTAAGGAATAAATGATTTTTTTTTGGCTAGATGGGTGAAGCTTTTCATATTCCCCGTTATCTGAAGAAAATGTATGGATAGGGTAATATAGAGCTATAGGCTCTGATCATGGCAGAAGGGTATAACAGCAATAGCCGAGCCTCAGTTAAAACTTCATTGGCTTACAGCATTGCCATCCATTACCCTCCCTGGGTACCATTTTAGTACTACATGCGTGGGCTGGTATGCAAGTAAAGCCCTCTCTAAAAATGAAGACGATCCCACTCCCTACGAGTAGCCGAAAGACCGCAAAACTCAGTGATGCCCCCACCCACCACTGAGCAAAACCGCTCATATTCCAGGCAAAAACATCCACCGACAAGGTCTCTCACGGGCCACGCCGGAGAACACCCTCCACAGAGACTCAAAATGCTCTCTCATGGAACCCCCCCCCCGAAATCTAAGCACCCCCCCTTTACCGGGAGCAAAATTCCGGAAGAAACCTAAGAGAGCAAAACTCTGCGTCCCATTTTAGTCGCCTCTTACGACATGCATGGGCTTATATGTAAGTAAAACCGTCTCTAAAAATTAAGACGATCCCCGGACCAGCGAGTGGCCGAAAGACCGTCCAACTCAGCGTTGTCCATTCAGTGACGCCCCGCCACCACCACTGAGCAGAACCGCTCATATTCCAGGGAAAAGCATCCACCGACAGGGCCTCTCAGGGGCCACGCCGAAGAATACTCTCTCCAGAGATTCAAAATTCTCTCTCAGGGAAAACCCCCGAAATAAGCCATCCTCATCGGGAGCAAAATTTCGGAAGAAACTTAAGAGAGCGAATCTCTCGAAACTCAGATCATTTTAGTCGCCTCTTAAGAAATGCATGAGCTACAGTGAGGTTATTCTTATCTCGGCCACCACACAGAAAGAATAAGTGAATTCTTATAAGGACTGGCTTAAAGGGGCGAAGCAAGAATGCTTTCCTTTCCCCCGTTATCTGTAGAGGACAGTGTAGAGATAATGTGTTATTGAGCTATTAAAGCTCTGATCATGGCAGGAGGGTAACAGCAATAGCCGAGCCTTGCTGTTACCCTCCTGTTACTTAAGCATTGACCAAAATACAATTAAAAGCGCTAAATAATACAATAAACATTAATAAATATTTTGGTTAATAATTTGATATCCAATTCAATTTCGACTTTCTAAGAATACTTCCAAAATAATAATAATAATAGGTTTGTGATCATATTACTTTGGTCTCAGGACCTATTCGCGTTTAAATGCCATGAATTATGGCATTAAAACTTGTGTGGGTGAGATTCACCCTAAAAATAAAACCCTCCACTTCTGCACATGTTGCAAGTCATTATAATTATAAATCATCACACATCGACCATATTTTCCCAATACATTTAGCTTGCAATGATGGATTTAACTAAGAAAATAAGATAAATCTTTAATAAATTAAAATTCAATTATGATTTTAATAAATATATTAAAATCTTTAATAAATTATTAAATTCATTAAAATTATTAATGAATTTTAACAAAATGAAAGTTTTAACAATAAAATGATATACCATAACATATCTCAGATATCATTCCTCTTTAAGCTAAAAAAAATATTAATATTTTTGTTTCAGAAATCAAAAATTAAATCAAAGTAATTTTGAAAATTAGGCTAAAAGAATGATTATGCGAACCGTTTCAAAAGATTTTTAGTTGCATAGAAAGACCTAAACAATAATAATAGTAAATATTAATTGTAATTGTGGGTTGACTAGTTGGTCGAGTAGCTAGCTTCCCGCTCTCCAACAAACAAACTGTGGATTAGAATCTGAATGAAGTCATGAATGTCTTTAGGTGGTGGATGATTTTTATCGTTTGATGTGAGACTATAGCCCAGGTTATTGGCGGCTTGAAATGGCTAGAAAAAAGTTCCTTGAGTAGGACTCCAGGATTATGTAAAAAATAAATAAAAGTATAAAAATGCTTAAAAAATAAAATATATATGATTATGGTTTTGGTGACGTGGGGCTAAAAAAAAAAAAAAAATCAGAACCGCGGATTCTAGTCGGTACTACATTGCAAGTAAGACTTGGAAACTCACAGTATCGGAGTCTTACCGAGTCAGCACTTGACTAGAATGACTGACCAGTGCTATTCAACGTACAAACAAAAAAATCCGAGTTTCAATTAGGATAGTTACTTGAAAACTGCTATCTAGCTAGGGATGGGCATGTGTCAGTTCTACTAAGTAGCATACGCATCAGCTAACATATAACAATTGAGCCAGGGAATGATTTTTCTCATTTTTGATAGCTCATTACAATAATTAAAACAGCCATTTTTAATACTCTATGTAAATATTAAAGCAAACACTGTGATCAGTATTTAACAACTTTCTAGCTCTTGAAATATAACACCATCGCAATTCTCAAAAATTGTCATTGGTTATACTGGATCATATTTTATATTCTGGCCTTAAGTTCCAACCTGTCAAATTCACTCCTGTCTTTCAGTGGCAAGTTTTCATTAGATAACCGCTAAATGGATGTCTTTCTAAGGAAGTTTAAGTTGATCCACGTGATTGCATCGCATTCCTCTTAATTCATTATTTCATTTTTTAACCATCTTTCACATCGATTGAACTGCTTTCGTCAAATCATGTTAAGTAAATGTTTCATTATGCATTGATCTATAATTTATTTTGTTACAGCAGTGTTATTAAACCTAGAATATTAAATTAAACCCGGAGTTAAAATATTGTCAGAAATGACTATATTAACGCATAAATAGATGTAGAATGAATCTGAAATTTTTTATGAATTACTGAAATTTTTCTGAAAGTTCAAAGTTGTGAGGAACGATTATATCTTAAAAAGTATCTTATCTTAAAAAGTACGAAGGACAGTTATAAATAACAACCAGAAGCATCCTTACGATGGTTCATTTTCTAGTTTCATATGTGTAATAAAATTAGGTGTCCAAATATTAATAAAGAAATAAATTATTAACACTTATTCTAAGTTATAAATTTTAATGTAAATCGTTTAACAATAATTTTGGTATCATTTTTAATATAAAGTATAACTTTATTATTATTTTTAATATAAAATAGAACTTTATTAACCATGGCTCTTTATTTTAAATAACTTAATTAACCATTTATCAAATTATTAAATAAAAATACCGTTTATTAATAATGCTAAATAATATCGAGAAATTTACTTTTATTATAGGAGTCGCAAAGAACTTGACTAAAGAAACATTGTTTGGTTATAAACCATATAAAACGTATTTGTCATAATTATGTGTATAAACGGAACATGCGTAGATTAGCAAACGTAATTTTAGAAATGTTTTGCATTCTATATATATATATATACATTTAAAAAAAACGAGAGAAATATGGAATTGATATAAAGGCATTATAATTATCTTTCTCTCATGCAATCATTTTTTTTTTCATTTCATAAGTTTTTTTTTTCTTTTTTTAATAACTCAGATAACGGGTAACTACCATTCAAGTCGCTTTCCCCACCTGGAAAAGCCTGTTGTGTCTATTAACCCACCGAGACAGCCCTTCGCCCTAGATCACATGACGGTCTATAAACATTGATAACAATGACGATAAAACGGACTCGCCAAGAAGAAACCGACTACTTTACACTTACTGCGTTGCATGGATTGCACGGCCCCTGGCGTACGACTCTCGCTACCTGAGTTTTCGACCCGTGCACAGTCGAGTCTCGTAGCTTCAGGGAACCGGTATATTAATGACAAATCAATGCCGAGTCATTTAGTCGAGGCAGGGTAAACACAGGAGTCGCGAGACAAGAACAGCGATTTAATGGTGCAGCTATGAAGCGTCTCGTCATTGGGGCGCATCTTGCTTGTCTTGTAATTGGAAGTGTTAGTAGAGAACCGCCTTAAACAAGACTTGGTAAAAAGGTTCTTTGTCTGGCCAAGAGAAAATTAAGCCGTTGAAAATGTGCTGCTGTGTTAACAGTAGCTTTCGCGCTGTCTTTGTTAAGTATGATCGGAAATACTTGGAAGCATTGCTTCCAAGTATTTATAATCCTCTTCCCTAAAGCCGATGTATAGATTCCAAAATATCTTTGACATTTGCAAAACTATATAAATCCTTTGACGTCCTTGATTACGAACTCCATGACAAAATCTAAATTCATAATTTTTTTTTGCACCTTACTTCACTAAATACATTTTCAGTCCTAATTTATATAATAATTATATAATTATGAAATTATAATTATATATATATACATAAAATCAATAATTATCTATAATTATATATAAACAATTATATATAATTGGAGATGGACTAAGTCCTTGACTCTTTATCCCACCATCTGAATAAAGAAAATCTGTGTGGAGGGTGTTATTGTGCTAAAAGCTCTAGTCATGTCTGGGTAACGGCAATATCCGAGCCTCAGTTAAAACTTCATTGGCTACAGCATTGCCATCCATTAGCCTCAAAGGGTATTAATCATCACCGCATCTCACGGTCGATTCTCCCATTTCCTTGATGTAGGGATAGGGTGTTATTGAGCTATTAAAGCTCTGATCATGGCAGAAGGGTAACAGCAATAGCCGAGCCTCAGTTAGAAGTTCATTGGCTACAGCATTGCCATCCATTACCCTCCAAGGGTATTAATCACCGAATCTCACGATCAATTCTTCCATTTCCTTGATTTGAGTCTTATAAGGACTGGCTTAAAGGGGCAAGATTGCTTTTCATATTCCCCGTTGTTCTGTAGAGGACAGTGTAAGGATAAGGTGTTATTGAGCTATAAAGCTCTGATCATGGCAAGAGGGTAACAGCAATAGCCGAGCCTCAGTTAGAACTTTGTTAGCTACAGCATTGCCATCCATTACCCTCCCTGTGTTCCAATTTTAGTCGCCTCGTACGACATGCATTAGCTACATTGGTGATACATAAGTAAAACCAATCTCTAAAAATTAAGACGATCCCTAGACCACTTAATCGTGTGCGAAAGACCGTCCGTCTCAGCGTTGGCTCCACTCAATGATGGCCTTCCATCCACCAACGAGCAGAACCGCTCAAATTCCGAAGAAAAGCATTCACCGACAAAGCCCCTCACCGGGCCGTGCCAGAAAACACCTTCCCCGGAGACTCAAATTGCTCCCTTAAGGCAAATTATACCTTACTCAGACTCTCGAATCTCGGCGTCCAATTAGTCGCCTCTTACGACGTGCTTGGATTTGCATTGGTGCTATTCTTATCCCGGCAACCACACGGGGAAAGCCTTGATTTGAAGTTCTTAAAAGAACTGGGCGATGGACTGATTCCTTGACTCTTTATCCCGTCATCTGAATGAATTAAATCTGTGTGGATGGAGTGTTGTTGAGCTAAAAAGCTCTAGTCATGGCTGGGTAACGGCAATAGCCCAGCCTCAGTTAAAACTTCATTGGCTATAGCATTGCCATTTGTTACCCTGGAAGCCCTAAAAAGGACTTTTCCGGGAATCAGATGTTCATTCTCCCGCTCATCTCCTAATAATCTTCAGCCTTGATTTGAAGAAACAGCATTTATGGAATATAACTATCATATATTTTCTATAAAAAACTTTATTAATATTATTTGTTTTCTTGTATATAAATGTTACCTTTATTTATTTATTATTTGATAATTTCATTTGGAATTTTACTTTAAACTATATTTTAAAAAATTATTATAATAACTTTTGTAATTATCATAATTAAATATGATTAAATTAAAGAAAATGTTAAAATAACATTCTTGTTTTAGTCTTCATATTCTTGTTTTAAAGCAAACGCATCGGTAGGATAAAGAATTAAAACAGAATATACCTTATTTATAATATACCTTATACTATAAAAATCTACTATAAAAATCTTATAAATATATTTCTTTTATGAAAAAATTTCGGAATTAAAAAGAACTTTCACTTGCATATAAAAAATCTACATTTTGATATTCTTTTTTTTTAAATTAACTGTTTTTATAAAAACATTGTAAACACTTATTTATAAAAATATTTATAAATAAAATGAATATTTAGAAATAAAAATAATTTATCTGTATAAAATATAAAATAAATGATAAATGATGCATTTAATTGCATAATTGCCTAACGAGTAAATCCTTTCTTAAGGACTTATATTTCGTTGTAATATTTTGATAATAGAATCTCCAACACTACGTACTCTGTTTTTAGACAGAAACTATTTTAAATTGTTTAAATACTGAATTATAAATTAAGTAAAATGCAAGTTACATTCTTATTTTGGATAAAATTTATCGGTAAATAAATTGCCTACTTTTCTCGAAATTTTTCTATCATCTGCTCACAAAAATCGAATTTTATTGATACCAGTGAACTACTTTACCTAAACGGCACCAGTTGCAATTAGGAAAGTCAAACAGATCTACAGGTTTATGGAAAGATTTGTATATACTGTATATGAGACAAAAAAGAAGTACAGTACAATGCAGTTTAGCTTCACTCCACACAACATCACACCAATAATGGTGCAAGTGGAAACACTGAACTATTACGCAATTAAAACATCCAATAATAGATCTTTCTTGCAGTGAGTTCAGCTACAAAAATGCCAAACTAACATTTATAAAGACAACGAAACAACATTACAGACTGTGGAACTGCTATATTATCTTGCAGTATTTACGTGAAAACTGTCAAATTTTAGATAAAAAAACAGCACATCTGATCACGCTGTTCTTGTACAGCCCTGTGGAAGTGGCGCTCGCTTCTACATTGCCAGGCTGTCCAAAGGAGATCGTTCTAATTTCAATTCTATTCGCCAACTAAAGGAACTTCTGGGCCTTATCACAGAAGTTTTCCAAGTTAGTCGACCTATGGTGCTGGAATACTCTTTCCCTACCGAAAGCTTGAGTTTTATCTGGCGTACACTCGTTCCCGAATGCTTTTCGATGATTGACAGCTCTGGGTAGCTATCATGAACTGCTAAAGGTAGAAACTGTCCATTGAAATTTCAGAAATGTTAGTTAGGGCTAACCCCCCCCCCCTCTCCACTGGGCAATAAAATGTGTTAGAGGATTTATATATAAAAAAAAAAACTTGTTGCTACAGCAGCCTTCTGGAAAAGGGCTTTCCACTACATTTAGATATGATGGTGTGGTAATTTCATTTAGAAAATCATTAGTGAAGTCTGTCAAGGATGTCGGATGATTCCTCCTAACACGCAAACGGCGTTCCAGTTCTTCCCACAGGTGTTCTGCGGATTGCGGTTATAGCTCTGTGCGTGCTAGTCAAGTTCTACAATACCAATTTCATCAAACCATTTCTGCACTGACCTGACTTTGCGGACGAGGACGTTGTTGCCCTGATACAGGAAAAGGCATTCACCGAACTGTTGCCGTAAAGGTTGAAGCACAGAATTGTCATTATACAGCGATTTCTTATTAATGAAAAGCCTCAGACCATGATGCCTCCTCCGCCAGACTATACAGTTAACACAAAACATTCGAGCAGGCAGCGTTCTGGTATTCGCCAAACCTAGACTCGTCCTTCGAACTGCCAGATGGTGAAGCGTGATTCAACACTTCAGAGAATGGTGTCCGCTAGTGTTTCAAAAGAGGACAGGAGATATTTTTGCGCCACGCGCTGCAACACTCGGCAGTCCTGATCTATGATTTTTGTGGCCTACCAGGTCGAGATTGTGCTGTTGTCAGGTATATTTCCTTCACATTAACAACATTTACAGTTGATCCCGGCAGCTACATCAAGGCAATAATTTCCCGAACTGAGTTGTGAAGTGGCATCCTACAGCAGTGCCTTGTCGAAAGACACTGAGCTCTTCAGTACCCATTCACTACGAAGGGATGTCGGGATATATTTGATCAGTAGTGTTATCTATACGATGTAATGTCACACGAAATTCGTTTAAAAAATAACCTGAAATTATAGAAATCTAGTCACAAGATTAATGATTAATAATCAGAATATACGACGGTGGTTTGAAAAGTTCTCCGCCTCGAACATAGATGGCAACACTATCTGCAAGATTTTTTTTTCTAAGTTGGTACATCTGTCATAAGCATCTATGTGAAATTGCAAGCCATTCTACCAAGTAGTTTGTTTTGTACAACTGTCTGAAGCAAAAGTGTTGTCTGTATCCCCAGGAAATGGATAACATTGGGTATTGTGCGGTTATAAACGTCTTTGTAAAAGAAGGTTTAACACCAAAAGAAATTCATTCGAAGTTTTCATAAAAGTTTATGGACATTCCTCTCCTTCGTTTTTGGCAATTAATAAATGGGCTGCCGAGTTTAAACGTGGCAGTAATAGCCTTGAAGATGATCCACGTAGGTATGGCACTGGAACATCTCTGGAATAAATGCATTAGTCTTAAAAGTGTAACAACACCAGAAATCATTGATCAAGTGCACGATATGGTTTTGGATAACCGGCGAGTCAAAGAGCGTGAAATTACTGAGACTATACGCGTTTCAAAAGAACGTGTAGGATATATTTTGCGTGAAGAATTGCAAATGAAAAAGCTTTGCGCAAGATGGGTGCCGCGCTTACTCACAGCAGATCAAAAACGCTCTCGCATGAAACACACTCTGAACAGTGCTTGGAGCGTTTTAACAAGAATAAAACTGATTTGTGCGTCGATTTACTATTGGATTCACCATTACATACCAGAATCCAAATCTAAGCAGTCTTAATCATCTTTTGACAGAAGATGATTAAGACTGCTTAATCATCTTCTGTCAAAACAGTCGACAGAAGCCGGTTGTTCAGCGCCAAAGAAGACAAAGTCGGTTCCACCAGCAGGAAAGGTCATGGCATCGGTGTTTTGTGATGCTAAATTTGTTTATTAATTAGCTTGAAAAGGGTAAAACAATAACCGAGAATATTATTCCGGTCTTTTAACCAGACTACACGAAAAAATTCGTGAGAAAAGACCCGGTTTGCAGAAGAAAAAAAATCATCTTTCGTCAGGACAATGCACCTGAACACAAAGGTGTTTTGGCAATGGGAAAATTAAGGGATCTGCACTATGTTGGAATATCCACCCCATTCCTCAGATTTGGCTCCCTCTGACTTCTGTCTCTTCCCAAAACTAAAATTCTCCCTCGCTGGTTAGCATTTTTCTTCGAATCAAGAAGCGATTGCAGCTGTGGAGGGGTATTTTGCAGATCTTAGTGAGAACTACTACAGGGACGGGATATTGGCGCTTGAGCACATCGCTGGAATAAATGTATTCGTCTTAAGGGAGACTATGTTGAAAAATTAAAATAATTTTTAAATTATAAATTCGTTTTTTCATTGTTAGGTCGAGAACTTTTCAGACCAACCTCGTATTTATATGGTCAAATAAAATTATTTTTATTCAATTTACTAAGCAATAATTGATGAATAATTAAGGGACTCAGATTTACTGCTTAATTTTTAAAATCTGAAATTCGGTCCTAGAGAAAGCTAAGGCCAAGAAGATTTCATTGTCTTGTGCTTGCCAACTGCATATCTTCTAAGGATGGTTTATCTATTTTGCGACTCGTAAACGTAAGGAAGGAGGTCGCATCTTAATTAAACGAACATTTAAATTAGATTCACAAATGCAGAAGTGAAAAATGAAGATGGCGGTTGGAGGTATGCCAGAGTGCAACTGGATTATAATTAATCTGCAAATAACAAAAAGACATCAGTGTGTTATGTTTGTTAATCCGGGATTTCAAGTCAGTTTATATGCGTTAAGGACACAAAAATCCGAGTTTATGGTAAAATTATTTCCGTCTTGATCTGATTTTGTTAGAAGCGTTTTAATGTGTTCTAGGTTTTAAAGGCCCAAAAATGATGGGTTTTATCATTTGATTTGTTGTAAGTCATAAAACTCACTACATTAAATGACATAATAAGAAGTCTAAAGAAGCCTGACCATCAAGTACCAGGAAACAATGATATTTTGATACAGAAGTTGAACGTTAAAATAAATTTTGATATCTGAAGTGGTGGAGATTTGTTTCAAAGTGAACAATCATTCTGATCAATCATACGCCACATAAGAAATTTTAGCTTTCAAAGTTGAACTATAATTGTAATTTGCATCATAATTTGCATTATAATTACTGAGAAAAAAATTTCTATCTGAGATGGATTTATTTACTCCAAGTTTGCAATAGATAAAATTATTAATCTGCAACTTGACGTCAGCACTAAGAACTATGGTATTGGCGTAATACACTACTTGGAAAGAAGTCAACGCACACCATAGTGTGAGGAACAAACAGCCAGGGTGCACACCTTAATAAGATGTAGGACCCCCTTTCACTGCGATGACTGACTGACTGCAGCAATCCTATTGGACTATTCTTCCTGTAGGCATGTAATGAGGGCCCTGGATTGTGGTCTTAAATAGGTTAAGATTAGAGGTCTGTGGAGGTCAGGCAAGTGTGGTGATTTTTGTCTACAAACCACGCAGTTACAGCGGTAGCCTTATGGCAAGGTGCATTGTCTTGCTGAAAGAGCCAACGCTAAGTTCCGTAGAAACGGCACAAAGCAGGAAGCATCGCATTGTCCAGAATTTAGATACCTCTCAGAGCTCAATGTTCGTGGCACCACAAACAAAGGTCCGCGGCTAAACCATGAAAAATAGGGTCATACCATCGTACTGCATCTCCGAATTTCACAGTTGGGATTATACACTCTGGTATGAGACGATCACCGGGCATCCGTCAAACCCACACTCGTCCATCTTCTCAGTAGAGGGTGTGGCGTGATTCCTCCCTCCATAACACAGCTTTCTAAGCTTCCACGTCCCACTACACACGCTCTTTGCACCACTGAAGACGACGCTGCATGTTGATTCGGATAATGTGGGGCTTGCACATTCCGATCCTACCATGGAAACTCATGTTGTGAGCCTCGGTTCTGAAGCTTTTGTGCAGATTCGTATTCCAGTCGATGCCCAGAACTCCGCATTCAACGCGTCGGCCGACAAATGGCGGATTTTACATATTATCCTTTGTAGCACCGTGCAGTCACGTTCGATGATTGTCAGTGCCGCGCCCGGAGAGGGATCAAGGGGCCTTGGCCCTCAGAAAGAAAATAAAAAAAAAAACACCAGAAAATTTTCCAAAAATCTTTTCCTAAATAAAAACTTTTTTATTTATGTTGTGTCGTGTCTTATATTTCTGTACCATTTATGAATTAGCGATCATTGCAGATGCTCAGTCATATGTCGTATGCGATGCGTAGTGTGTATTCTCAAATCGTCTACTCAACTCTCCCCCCCCCTTCCCAAGATTAAATCCTGAGTGCGCTACTGATGAATGTGGTATGTCTTTCACTGCTGGTAGCACTTACAGTTGACTCCCTGCGCTTCCAGCTCATTATGATAGCACTGATGGTTAACTT
Source organism: Typopeltis vanoorti (assembly GCF_054136105.1). Lineage (NCBI taxonomy): Eukaryota > Metazoa > Arthropoda > Arachnida > Uropygi > Thelyphonidae > Typopeltis > Typopeltis vanoorti. The sequence goes on along the minus strand of NC_143566.1, from coordinate 27,946,556 downwards.
TGGATGCCCAATCTGCCAACAATTTGTCAAACAGATGATCCTACAACATTTCTTTCAAACTCCGTCACTTCCCTTCTTGCAGGCACCTCATCCAGACACAGTTGCACTGACTTGGATGCATCCTATTCCTCCCATTTACACCGGTTTCAAACATTCTACTCGTTACATGGTACGATGCACCTTGCCAATGGGGGTGCCCGTTGACTTCTTTCCGAGCAGTGTATGTACAATATGTATATAATATGTATGTAAGACAAACACTACTGTGGAAAATTTTTCTAATTTCTGTAAAAAATCAGAACTCAGTCCCAGTCAGATTCGATGTTCAATAATATCAGAAGCAGGAATCGTTCAGAACGTATTCTGTACAAATGAGCAATTCAATTGTGGTCACTTCAAATGCGACTATCGGCTACTGAAAATGAATTATGACTGGGAACAGCTAATGAAGTACTGGACTGAATACAAACCTTAGCTTCGGGATGTGGCGCAAACGCAGGAGGAAGTATTTGGTGATAACTTGAAGCGATCACCAGATGTCTCTTACTGCCTACGTTTGCAACGTATTACCGAAGTGGATTAGTTACTGGACAAGCATAAGCTCCTCTTTAAGCTGAATAACCTGATCAATGGAAATTACGGGGGGGATGAAATTGCGTTTAGAATAGGTTTACTTCTTTCCAGACTATCTGAAGTACGAGTATCTCATCTTTACAATGCCATCGGCAAGAAAAGCTCAAAACTAAATGAAAGCCAACGAATGACACAAGTAAATTTAATACTTCAGATGGCAATACCTGAACGAATAGCAGATATGGCAACGACTGTTGGATATAATGGTTCGGCTCACAACCGGTTTTAGTTTGACCTCCTTAGATTCCATGTGAGAAAAGAATTACGGTATTTATTTCTTATTTTTGTAATGCAGATAGTTTATTTCCAGAATAATACAATAAACCTTTTGAATCTCTTTGTAAGTTGCGCTGCAAACGGATTTAAGTCTACTTTCCTAGAAATTATTAGACTAAAACATTTTTCTGTGTATATTAAAATGAACATTTTATTACTAACTATATGAAGTGCCTTTGGCTCTTCATATAGTTAGTAATTTATTAGGACACCTTCTTGGCAATTCTTATAGTAGGGTATATGTAAGTTCTGTTCGCTACAAACTTGGTACCTCAATAAAGGTTGAAACCGGTCTGGGTTTCACCCTTTATTGAGACCTTCTCTCATAATGTAGAACAGTAATGCAGCTCCTAGGAGCTGGGTTTCACATTATGGGTAAATACCAAGAATAGTGAACGGAGCTTGCTCCGCCCTTACTATGAGTTGCCTCAGTGTTGCACTACCAAATGGGTCAGGTGCTGCACTATCCAAGCTTACGCTTGGACTCGCCGAACTTTATATAGTTTCTATATTCGGCATGAAACTCTTTGAGTTTCTTATTCGGCTATGAAACAATATGGGATGTAATATCCCTTAACTTAAATAATGAACATTTTATGTTTATTAAGTGCAATATAGCCAGGTGACCTTAGCGCCATCTAACGGTCTTTGCGTCTGAATGTTTCTAAAGCAAATGACAACAGCTTTACTGTGGTGTATGTGTGTTGACTTCATGGAAGAATTCGTTTTTAATTTTTCATTTTACATCATTCTATTTAAAAACAAAAATTAAATCAAACATTAAAAACAGTCGTGAATTTTTAATTAAGAAACTCTTCAAATTCGGTACATTTTCAACGATCCATCCTGATCGTGAAAAGTACGATCATTGGAACTAAAGATCGACGGGACAGTGACTGGTGCGAAGATCATAATTACACAGATCTCAACACTGCCGACAAATATAATCTCTTTCTTTGGAGCAGCGACACTGAGCTGTGAAGGGATGCAGCCTGTGTCATCACTGAATATCCCCAGCATTGCTCATTACCGTAAGTCGACATGACGGCTTTTTCTTCCTTTCCTCTCACTCAAACCAAGCAGCAAAAAAAGAAAAAAAGCTACAACCGGAAACGCCCGCAGGAGAAGGGGGTGGCAAGTTTCATTTCAGTCGAACACCCCAATAAAAAATGCAATAAAAAAACCCGAAGAACTTTTTTTTTCCCGTCCATTGGCGAAGTGAGTGACAGGCTGAGGCGGCTTTCCTAGGTAGAATAAAAACACATGCCGACAGTCGACAGAAATGGGTCTATGTCCGCCTCGAGCGAAACACATCTACGGCATGTTTTCGTCGCACTTTTCCGACCCCATCTTTTATTCTCTTCCCCCCAGTCCCTCCCTCCCCTTTTTTTCCTAACTCTCCGTCGTTTCGGCAACGGTGACAAAATCATTCACTGTCGACGCCGAACATTTCCCAATGAGTGATAAGTGGTCTTGTCGGGTGGAGATTTCAGTACTGTTGGAGGAGTGCAGGCGCCCATCTCTATTATTGTTATTTATAGACTGAACTAGGGGTTTGGAGTTCACGTTTCACCTTCTTAACTCCCAGTGTTTAGACCCGAAGTACTACTGAGATCTTAATTACATTCGTTGCGAGTCTAAGCGACAAGAAAGAAAATACCAGAATTGTTCTCTGATAGTTCTCTTTTGCTTTCTCCATATTCTTCGTTTTAACTCTCTTCCTCCTTTTTTTTAATGTCTGCTACCTCTGACATCATAATTTCTTAATCTGTAGTCCTACAGTTATAAAAATTATTGTAGTCTTTAAACTCTTCACCAATGTAATTTTGTTAACTACGCCAAAAATATTTTACAAATCAAAAGCTGCAGATGTCTGTTGGTCACCTTCCGAAAAGTGAGTACTCCATCTTTGTTCTACACAATAAGGACAACACAGAGACGAGATTTTACGCGTGTATTCAAATGATAACACACCTAAGATCAGTCATCAATGTCTATGCTCTCCACTTCAAACTGTTCTTTGATAAAGTGCTGGTGTGAATTCCGTCTATGATATTAAGAACTTCTGTAAAGTTTTACTTCCACCTGAGGGTGAATTAATTGGTCTCTTAAGGAGGAAGGATTTTTCCTCCCTTAAACTCTGTTTTTTAAATCTGTAAAACAGACAAACTGTCCAGAAGAATAACCTAATATACTGGCCTAGTAATCTTAGCTGGTCTGGCCTTAACTCAACAAGAACCACTTAAAGCAGATGACTGATTATTCGTTATGACCAATCTATGCTCTCCGGCAGATTACAAAACTGCGTTCCTGTATCAAAGGGAAAAAATGGACTATTCAATACCTGTTGACTGTCAGCTTTATTATTAGAAAAACACATAGAATTAATTAACTGCGCTATTTGTGGGGGAAAAATCATTAACCACAAAGCACTGTACAAATCACGCTATGTTTACGTTATACACGATTGTCAACCGTTAGCCTGAACGAGAGGCCTGAAGTTTAAGTCTACTTATTTCAGGCCTGCTTACTGTAGGCCTGAAGTGGACTAACCAATACAGTGCTTGATATCTAGAGCACGATTCCTGGATTATCGAACACGTGGCTCGTTTGGTCTATTAAATGTACTCCAGGAAGAACTATCATAAATATACAATCACTATATAGACATTTTTGACATATTTATTGCCCAATATACTGATAAATCGTGTTTATTTCTACAAACTGATTCCTTATGCATCTCATGTCTGTATTTTTAGCACGTTTTTTTTTCCTTTTTTGCAAGTGGTTTAAACGTTTTTTATGCAATCGGTACCATTTAGAAAACCCGGTGCCTAAATCGTACTGGTCTGTTTCCAAAATCGTACCTAATAATTGTGAATAAGAAAATGACAGTAATATGAAACTTACTCTAGAAAGTCAATTTATTTATAAACAAAATTGAAAAATTACAAAATGCTTAGGGATTTTTATCAATCACATTTGGGGCAGTAATATATTTTGTCCTCTTTCAGTACACCACCACAACTTTCATGAACCTATAACTTGCAAGTAATGCATTGAATCATATTTTCGAAATATGGTTCAATTAATATATCTGTAATGCATTACTATGTATTACAGATATATTAATTGCTGGAGTGGTACTTGTTGATGGAGCGTTAAAATGAACTTTATCAAAACTCCGATGTTTTGAAAGTCCTTTGGAGGCATTCTTTAGATGTTGCAACTTCTTGCTCATAGAATCAATCTTTGCTATTTTCTTTATGAGGGCTACTAACGAGCACGGTTGCTGGTTGGGCTGCTCGTCGGTTCTTACCAGTATTTGTTGGAATCGGTGATATTTCTGCATCACCAAAAACGAAAGGATTAACTGGCCAGCATCCACTACTTTTAAAAGCATTCACTGCATTTCCAACAGATGAAGCTCTATAATAAGCTGCAGTTATTATTTCAGTTACATCTGAGTAATGTTTTGGTCTGCATGATTTGTCATCCCCTGGTCAATAGATTGTTGGTAGTATGTTTGCATGGGACCAAACACACCAACATCCAGGGGCTGTAATCTGTGTGTGGTATGTCCTGGTAACTGTAAAAGGATTACGCCATTTGCACGTGCCAAATTTAATGCCTCTAAATTTTTTGTATGGGTCGTGTGGCCATCGAGCAATAAAATAACTTTTCTGTTCGCATCTGATTTAACAAAATCAATAAAGTGCTGTAACCATTTCAAAAATAATTTGCTGGTTATAAATCCATGTTCTGCAACTTCAATCAAGTTACCTGCCGGTGCTCCATTACCAAGTTGTGGCGCCAACCGCTTCCTTTTAAAAATAAATATTGGTGGAACAAACATTCCAGCTGCATTGGTACAGCAAACTACAGTTGTGTTGGTTCCTCTTTCACTGCTAACCACTCTTCCTATTCTTTTCTTACCTTTCTGTCCCACTCTCTTTCCACATTTTTTTGTACTGTGGAAAAACCACTTTCGTCAACATTATAAATCCTCTGAGCATCTATTTTTTGTTCTTCAACTATTTATGACAATAACTTAAAAGAATGATCGACGGCTTCCCTATTAAAATCTTTAGCACGAGCAATTGAAGTGTTTTCAGGTTGTCTAACAAAAAGATTTGGATGCCTCCACATGAATCTATAAAACCGGTTTTTATCCCCCCATTTGGTATTGCAATTAAATGTATGTTCAATATTATTTTGCACTGCTATTTGATATGCTAGTCGTCGTATATCTGTTATATTTAGGCCAAAAAACAATGATTCAAGGTAAAGAATATGATTCACAAGTTCATCTTCTACAGTTGGAGGTAATACTTGCAGAACTCCATTTCTTTTTGGTGCTGACAAAGCTCTCTTTAATTTCCCATCTGGATGCCTTTCAAATGTTGGCTTCGGTATACCAAATCGCCGGCAACATTCATTAAATCCGTACTTTTTATTTCTGCATGCTTCCATGGCTTTTTCCATTCCTTCTGGAGACCATTGAGCGTATTTTATTTTTTCCATGCTGTAATAGCAATGAAGAATTTTTCAAAGTAATAAAAATGTACATGTAATGTCCTAAATCGTATCAATACGAATTTAGAAACGCTACAGTGGTACGATTTAGGAAACTGTGCATTTCGTTTAAAAAACTAACATAACCTTAACAAGAGTTAAATGGTTTTTATAAAGCAAATATTGAAAATAATATAACAAGTCTAGTATCAAAAAAAACTCTAGTAACGTACCGTGAAATGTTATGATTCGATCAATATCAACTATATAAATAAAGTCAAAATTTACATTGAACTTACCTTATTTTTGTCGACCTTAATGACTCATGAAAATCACAATGTAACCTCTCAACTTTTTCCTACAATACAGATTAGTCATTTAGTTTATGTGCCAGCCGCTAGATACCGCTTATATTAATTGGTTTATGAAAAATTCCTAAAGTACGATTTTGGCAACAGGTACGCATTAGGCAACTCTCCCCTATATAGTGCAGTATATAAATATGCTAGTATATCAAGTAGTGTATATATATATATATATATGTATATATATATATATATATATATATATATATATATATATATATATATATATATCTTTTAATAACGTATTTAAGCAAAAATTGAACTTATGTTGATGACTGGAGTATTGTGTACTGCACACTTAAATTTGATGCTACTCAATAATACTAAACATTGGATTATTTTACTTGCACGTGCAGCTTTTAGGTTACCTTTCTTTGAACGCAGGCAACTGCAGGAAGATGAGGGGGGGGGGCACATGAATCCATGGGTACACTCAGAGCTTCACTTTTATCCATTTGAGATCCGAATGTTAAGTTTAATAGTTCTAAAAAAATGAGAAACAGAACTTCAGTTGCTGATGGGCGGAAAAGCATTTGCAGATAATCCTGTTATAATCTAGGGATACAAACAGAAGTCCAAATCACGTGGACAATAATATCTGATGCTGTTTGAATTTCTTTGTTGTTGTTTTTTTATGTCAAATGCAGTGTTACTATTAACCACAGAATGTTAGAGCGAAAGATATATATAGAGTATATATATATATATATATATATAGAGTATATATATATATATATATATATATATATATATATATATATATACTCAGTGACTAAAATATTACCAACAGTCCCATGATAAATTGAATTACAAATTTCACGACACTATCCATAAATCGATGGTCGATTGCCTGAAAGAAGTACTATCTGCAATGAAGTGTGTGTGATAATAAGCAACGATGATCTGAGTGGCTCTAAATGTAAGCCGCAATAGTATCTGCACCGGTTGGTAAGAGTATCTCGTGAACTGTTGCCGACCCGGTTAGCATATCCGCTCTCCAGCCAAAAGGCCGCGGGTTCGAATCCCGCCGTTTTACTATTTATATTTTCTGGAATGTTATGATCAGTTGCCTCTTGGTATCCTTTCTTTAATTTTTCAAGGTTCCATCTTATTGGTTTGTATCTTTGGATTTGTTTCCTATGTTTCAGTTCTGTTTTCATTAAGACAAGGTTATGGTCACTGCTAATGTTGGCACCTGGATAGCGCTTTTGCAATTTTTTATTTGGTTTCTGTATCTTTTCTTGACCAATATATAATCTATTTGAATACCCAGGTGCTTTCCAGGTGTATCTTCTTCTTTTTGGAACTTGAAATAGTGTATTTGCTATAACTAACTGTTTTTGTGTACAAAATTCTGTAAATTGCTTTCCGCTTTCATTCCTACGTCCAAGACCAAATCTTCCTGAAACAACATCATTGCTCTCTTCTCCCACTATAGCATTCCAATCTCCCATTATTATTGTATTGTCTCTGTTTTTAAAGCTGCTCCAGATTTCTTCTATTTGTTCATAAATTTCTTCATCGCTATGTTGTGATGTTGGCATGTAAACCATTATAATATTGAGGTTTACTGGTTCATTTTGAATGCTTATCGCCATGATTCTGTCATTATAGTTAATTATTGTAGTGATTAACTTTCCAACTTTTTTATGAAGCATTATTGCAACACCTGACTCGCTCTTCTTTTGTCCTGAATATATTATCCGAAATTCTCCACTCCAGAAATTACCCTGTCCCTCCCATCTCGTCTCGCTAATGCCCAGAATGTCTATTTCAAGTCTTTCCATTTATTTTTTCACATTTTCTATTTTACCTGGTTCTAGCAGTGTTCTTGCATTCCATGTTTCAATATTCAGCTTATTTCTTGTCTTCATTTTTGAATAAGTACCAGGATTTCGTTGGCTGTCGACCTAAAAAGCCCGGTTACTTCTCCTGCCGGGCATGACTCCTTCAGTGAAGGCTCCATCGCCAATCTTGATTTCATTTTTAACTTCCATTGCTGCTTTTACTTGGGAATGTAATGTGGTGGTTTCCCCTTGTCTTCCACATCGCAGTATTGTAACATGTATGCTACATTAATACAAGTAGCGCTGCTGCCCACTACTATAACTATTAGTGGTTATTTGAAAGAGGAGGAAACACCCCTAGCCCTCGAGTACTCTAATAGCTTCAGGGAGAATAGAGGACCTCCTCCTGAGGTTAGTAAGCAAGAAAAGAGACAGACAGAAATTTTTAAGTAAAGAATCCTCATTAGGAAGAATGTTAGTATGAGGGTAAAAGCAGGAAGTGGAAGAGTTAGAGAAAAGTATGACCAAAAGCTTTGAAATAGATCATACTTAGCTCTGGGACCCTGGGTTAGCCATGGCCGTGCCTGCAAGTCGCAAGACACATGGGGAAAATGTTCAATATATTAGATAAATTAGACATAGAAGATTATAAAAGTAATTTACACCAAACAGAAAATACAGCTGTTTAACTCTGAGACTTCTGAAGTGAAAATAAAAAGAGGAGTTATCCTTTCACCAAATCTATTTAATATCTATAGTAAGACAATGATGAAAAAGATTGAAAAACAAAAAACAGGAATTAATATCAATGGCATAAAATATAACAATCTTAGATATGCTGATGATACCATTCCAATAGCAGAAAACAGAAACAAATTAATCAAATTACTGCAGCTACTAATTGAAGAAGGTAAAAAATTTGGATTAGATATTAATGCAAAAAAAAACAAATTTATGAAAATCTCAAAAGAAAGCAGATCCGAGCCAGAAATATTCATAAACAATATGAAAATTGAACATACAACAGAATACGAATATTTAAGCACCTACTTTACTGCAGATGGAAAGCAAGATAAAGAAATAAAAATAAGAACAGCCATAGCTAAAGATGCATTCTGGAAAAATAAAGATCTGCTCAGAAGTTCTGTGACCGTCGAGATAAAGAAAAGAATGATAAGAACATTAGTATGGCCAATTTTCATATGGAAGTGAGACCTGGATATTCAAGAAGAGAGTAAGGCAACAGATAATGGCCTTTGAAATGGTGCTATAGGAGAGCTCTGAAAATCCCATGGACAGAACATGTGACAAATACAGATGTCCTACAGAGAATGAGAACACAGAGATCTTTATTCAGGAAATGACCAGAGAAAGATGAGATTGGCAAGACATGTACTGAGAGGTTCAGCAGGACAGAGGATATTAACAGTTTTAGAAGGAAAAATTATGGGGAAAAGGATCAAAAGACAAAAAACGAAGGACATGCCTTGAAGATATAAGATAATGGACAGGATCACATGGCTATGCAGAAACAAAAAGGAAAGACATTAACAGAGAGAACTGGAAGGACATGGTACTGCACCCTCTCACTGAGGAATCTACACGAAGAAGAAGATATGCCAAAACATTAAGACCAGTCACCCAGCCTATTTCCGGCCACCAGGACTGCATTTTGGTGGAAACAGGAGGATGGTGGCGGTATTCTGTATAGGAATTGTTCTCATGGATATCACTGAGTCCTCTGATCCACCTTTAACACCTTGATTGTTAATTCTTACCCGGGGTTGTTTTCACTACGTATTACCCTACATGATGACAATGTGGCCCAGTGAGTCTGGAACCTTCCAACAAGACAACACCTAGTCACAAGGCTCACACTGTGCAAGTATAGTTCGAATGGTATATTCAAGCATTCCGTGTGCTACGCTACTTAATTCTGATTTGAATCCCACCGAACAATTACGAAATCATATGGAACGCGGCATCCGTCAGTCGACGCCAATGCCTCACACGGTCGCTAACCTTAGGGACGATAATCTGTTCAGATGTCGAGAATACCTCATCAATACATCTTCTTGATATATTTGGGTATAAGATGATATTCATTTCCGCGTGTCAGGCAGTCACCCTGCTCTTTGGAGGCCTGGAGTGTCCTGAAAGAAGGTTCAATGTGTTGTCTTCAGAACAGAGTTTCCCATTTTCCTTTAAAATTTTCGTCTGATAATACTTGAAATCAATTCATTTTATTTAACACACAACATACTAAACAGGAATTAGCTGAATTATAAAAAACATGCTGGTCTACATACAGTCTCATCTCAGCTACGATGTTATGAAGATAAAGGTTTATCTTTTAAACAATTATATGGGACGTTTCCCCTCTATCAACACCCGAAGCCCGTATTTCTTCTTGTACTATAGCTCAGAACAACTAAACTATGAATTAATTCAAAAGATAATTTTAACTCGGAAGCGTGCATAGATGCGCGAGTGTGAAATAGCACAGGAATAAAACTGACTGCAAGAAAGTTACAAAAAACGTTAGCATAAAAGAAAGAGTATCAAAATGATCAATAAAAATACAGAAGAGGAAGAGAATAACAAGTTAAAAAATTAGTTTATACACTAAAAATGTGAAAAAACCCTCATCTTTCCTTGTTTACAAAAACTAAAACATATATAAAGATACACTATATTTGATTTTTCTAAAAATGCAAAGGAAGGTTTCATTTATATTTCTTTAACGATTGGGTCACTGATCCCAACGTTTGCAGCTTTTATACTGGCAGAAGTAATGGTGAGTTTTGGTGGAAGACCTCCTTTTGCCAGAAACTTGGGAGAACTGAATCACTCATCAATCACCAACAACGAAAACTAACAATAAGATCTAAGCATTTGAAGCATCTCCATTTGCAGTGGGATTTTGATATTAGTTTAAATTTTAAAAAAAAATCGCATTCATATAAAAAAAAAATATTATCACGATATACTTTATATATAAAATAACGTTTCCTAACAAATAGCATCTTATTTATTGTTCTTATTAATATAGTCTTATTAAAATACTAAGCTTGCTATATATACTTATATCGTCTTATTTTGTTTATTATTAGGAATTATTCATTCCTCCTAATATTATTATTATTATTATAACTATTATTAGGAATAAAGTAATGCTGTATTAATGTTGACATTAATTTATTCCTTCATCTAAAAGCGTAATTTTAAATTTTAACTTTAATTTTTTTTTAAATTAAAAACCAGGAGAAAATATTAAAAAGTTATTGGAGACGTACTTTTTATTTCACGTTATAAATAAAACATGAATTTTTGAATGAATGTTAAAAATAAACACTAGACGTCGCTCTTTTATCTTCGTCTGCTTTAATTAACAAGTTCACGGAAGCATTACTGAATTCTAAGCGCATGCGCTCATAGATGTGTTCTTAACATTCACAGAAATATATGCTCGAAATCTAAGTGTGCTGTTCTTGTATAAACAATTGGTACACGTTTTTATTCAAACATAACAGAAGATATATAACTCGAAACAAATGATTACTACGTGAATGTCATTCAACTTTGAGGTTTGAAAGAAATTGCTACACCACCATGGAAGTATTGATTGCCTGCAATATCCGGAGTAGAGAGGAACCAGCAGCTAGAAGGATCCAAGACTGCCGTAAATCATATTTGTTTAATAGAAGAAAAAAATAATATATATTTTCAGAGTTTATATATTTTGTAGGGGACAGAATATTTTTGTTACTATATTTTATACCTACCAAAAGAATTATGTACATTATATCACCCACCATTAAAACATTAATATTACTAACATATTAGTTTTTATATAAATTGTGTTAATGCTTTGTTATATACGTTATCTTTCGTTTTTGTCTTTAGATGACAAATCTAAAGGCAATTGATTCAGAAAACACGCTGTAGTCCTTTATCACATAATTATTTAGGTATTCTCAATAATTTCACAAACTTTAATTTGTGTAAATAACTGTCAGGAAAGGTATGAGTATTATTTTGACAGTACATGCTATAATATACAACGTAGGTGGCAGTGTATGCAGAACGTTTACAAATATTTTCTCAGCTTTATATTAGCCTTAATGTAGCCTATAAATTTTGTAACCTTCACATATTACCTCCTCTTTTTAACTACTTCTTAGTGTTTGAGTTCCGCTTGCTTTGCTGACCACACCCTGTACCTCGGTGGGATATTTCCTGACCCATATGACTTCTCTATTAACTACCGAGATATTATTATTTCCCATGCTGTAATAACTCATAAAAAGGGTCTTTTTCATTAGTGGGATGTATGGTAATGAATATGATCAATTTTTTCTACCACGAAAGTTCACTATTATCCATGTCAACCTTGTAACTTTGTTTCCTGCATAAATCTTTCTTACAAATTATAGAACACCATAATATAGTCACTAACTACCACAAGAATTACTGACGCACACATTCATTTTAACTGTTTCTCATTTATTAACAATATACAGAATACAGTGTGACGAACCATGAAATGATATAAGCATAAAATCAAGACCCAAGTTCAATAAAGTTTAGGATATATTGTAGAAGTACACACGTAGTGTTGAGGGTTACCTAGCTGGGAAGAAACTCGAACCGTATATTTCTCGAGGCAGTAGATGAAGCAAAAGTTACGTGTTTACCTTTCCCTGCGTATTTTTTTTAGTTTCTGCTGAAGCATATCAGATATGGTTTAAGGCTTATTCGTTATCGAATTCCTAATATGTGCCCCCCACCAATGGACACACAGGATATTACGATAGCAGTAATATAAAGGCTTCACTACTAATTTTCCTCCAAATTAGTCTGTTATCTGCCAGGACTAATATTCTCAGATCCTCTATTTCTGCATTCAACGACAGTTCTAAATGCACCAAGCTAAAAAGGATCTTGGTCTTCTTCAGAATGTCTTTTTTAGCTTGCCCTTTGGCATCAAACATTTCCTCTCTCTCTCTCTCATTCTGCTTTGGTAACCACATCACCATAGATTAGCTTCACTCAGACATTTCTGAATACCAAAAATGCCAAGTTTCTTGCTAATATCTCCATTTTTCACGTGACTCGTCTTATATTCCAAACATAACTCACGGGTTTAGTAAAGATATGTTTGCAAACACAAATGGAATAATCTCTTAATCCCACCTCTTTATTGTGGGATTAAGAATAGTTACAGTTTACTTTTACTCTCAAAAGAAGATGAAATATCTTAGAAAATCATTACTCCCAAACCTCAATTACTACGGCGGAGAAAGGATATAAATTGTCTGTTTTTCTCACCATATTAATTTTATTTTCACTTTTCTCAATTATAAATTTCAGACCAACACTCCTTTTGTTATATTAGAGGTCGATACAGCATGTTAATTCAGAGACATCAAAGGCCTCGTATTACAAACAGGTAGAAGACCTATCAAATGCCAATCCCCCATCTTTTCGTCGTTGTTTTCAGTTCGCGTTTACATAACTGCAAGTGTTAGTGTACTTTTCTAATTGGAGGCAGTAACAGCTACGCTCTTTGAACAGTATGTGACTCTCATTAAATGCGATCGCCATATAGAGTTGAAGTGCTTAAAAGCTACAAATAAACTCAAGAGAGGATTTGTAAATTTTTTATTTTATTTTATTTATTTTTTTTTTTTGAAGTCAGTGATGCAAGTCAAATCAACATTATCTTATGCTGGAAAATCCCCCCCCTCAAAAAAAAAAATTCAAATGCGCTTTATCACCCTATGCTATTTAAATTACAAGTTCATACAAGTCTATTTTTATCTTCAATCCGAAAAATAACGCCTTGCATTTTTATGATTGAAAGCACTGGCTATCAGTAGCTTGACCTCTTCACACATCCAAACGTAGCATCGGTGCTTATGCACGCTATACATCCGCGATGTTTCCTAGTACAGAATTTCTTTTTTTTTTAAATATTCTCTAAATTGCATTAACTTGTTTTTTACTCTACCTATATCATTCCTTTGATCTCAACAAATCAATGAGAAATATAATAGCTTTAATCATGTCTATACTTTTCGCATATCTCATTTACCTCAGTTATTGTTCTTTAGGATTTAATGAACACAAATTCAACTGAATTCCATTTTCATTATTGCCGATCCAGCTGGAGAAAATCACGAATATTTTTCTATTATTCATCGTCTTATTAAATGCAACATGCACTGAAGATAATTCTACTTTTCCCCCTTCTTGTTGTGAAGATAAAAAAATAGAAATCAGTAATTCAGATCTCTCTCTCTCTCTCTCCGTGTATGTGTCCTTCTCATGGAAAATCTCCCCATAGTCGTTCTCACTCCTGTGCTATTGAGTCGTTTACCTCGGTCTCGAGCAATTCCTTTCAACATTTTCAGACTAAACTGATCGACCTACACTGATGACCAAAAAAAAACTTCGACGTACTATACTAAATAGATATTTCTTTCCTAGACAATGCTTCTCATGATTTTCCTAACATGAAGAATAGAAAAAAAAAACTTAAGTAATCTGGATGATAAAGTGTTCTGATTCTTTTCCAAATAATTTCAAAAAATTGATACCCAGAGCAGATCCCATCAATTATCGTTGCAAATAGTCTCGTGTCTCAACGGCACATATCTTGTAGCACAGAAATTATTCTGTGTCCAGTTAAACCCTGCCACCAAAAAAGAGAAAACAAAATCATTCCTACCATTCAATCCCGTTGAAATTACTTCATCTTTCCAGATGAAAGAGGAGATTTATTCATATGAAATTTCTGCATTAGGATATCCATCTGAATCCAAGACTAAGTATGAATTCTGTTTATTGACATTTCTTTGATTATATCAAAGATTATATCATTCACATTACGAAAAATCCTATGGATACGTTGGGAAATCTTAAACTATTACTATTTGCTACCTTCAGAGAGATGTTATATGAATTCAACACCATGATAATTACTTTAGGATTCATTTCCGCAAACTATTGGCCAACTTTCCCCTTAGTCACTTATTGGGGGGTGTAGGGAGAACGGTTCTTGCTCATGCACCTGTAGTAGTGATGAAGTACAGCTGATCACTTGAATCTGATCTGCGATTTACAGAAATCATATTTTACTGACTCCAATTTACATTCACAGTAGGGATATGAGAATTATGCTGCAAATCACAATGAAAGTATGCGACGAACGAATATAGAAGTCTGTGGAAGAGTTAAAGGGAGCTTACGCCAACTCTAAAGGATGCATAGTGTTCTCAGTGAAAGCTTATTTTAGGGAGTTGAAAAACTTCGTAACTTTTCTGATAACTACATTCCTCCTGGAATTAGAAGAAGGGGGACCATGCATCTCTGGACCCGAATGAAGAACGGACCATGCATCTAAAGATCAGTAT